>NC_088861.1:34263043-34918763 GCF_963853765.1 Magallana gigas | reverse complement strand
ATTTTGCGCCCTTAAACACATTATTTGCGTTTCTCTCAAGAAACAGCTTTAAAGATTGTTGCTCAGTTCCAGTTACAGAGTACAGCTGTTACATTTTGTTGGGTGTCATACAAGAGATCATACTAAACAGTGGCACTAATTGAGTTAAAATAATTGGTCATTAAGACACGACCAAGCATTTTCACAGCGACCTAATCTTTGAAAAGTTTCGCAGATCGGCTAGGGTAATTTAAGATGAGAAAAAATGCTCACATTGATTGATTCATAATTGTATCCTTCTTTACGCCCTATATGCAACTCAGCATTTGAGTCAGCGTATCGGCCTTATTTTCATCTTCAGCAGATCACATTGACCTATTTTTGGCTCATTAAGAGTTAACAAAACATTTGCCCATCATGCTCTGGATGCAGATCAAGATCAACATACTCTACCAAATCACCATTCAGGGGTTCAAGACAGATTAGACGTGGTTTTTCTGTTGCGGTCATAACTCCACGCCAACCATCTTGTATCAGTCTAATTAAAATCATTAAAAATATTTTTCGAATAGGGTAGAATTTAAAGTAGACTCTTCATTTGTTAACACATTTAAACTATAAGCCGCTTGCAACATATAAGATTAAAAGTGTTATACAAAAATCATTACATTTTTGGGGGCACCTGGTCTTTAAGGTCACTTAGTTTTAAAATTTTGATTGAAACCGAGTTGGCTAAACTATGTCTGTCGGAGTCTGAAATAAAAAAAAAAAAACAAGGAAAGATTGCAATCTGCATCGTATTTGAATTGCATAGGAGCAGAACAATATCCAGTTTACTAATAATTCCAAAGTTTTTTAAGGATATCATATGATATGGATTGCGGGATTCAATCTCCCTTTTTGGCAAATCATCATGTTGCATCCCATAGACCCTGGGGGAGTATGCTATGTATCCTTAACTTTCCTGATAAAATAAACAAACGTTGTTTGGCCGTAAGGGAATGTGTTTGGATAAACTGCACAAAGAAGTCTCATATTTTAGTCCATTATTCATTTTTGTTTTAAATCACCTTCTGAATAACTTCACAATAACCTATTTAACAGACTTACAGCTGATTCATATTATACAGTGATTTTTGTATCGTTATAATGTGTCCCCTTCAGGTATCATATTAATATGTTTATCTATGTTGTCGAGTTTGTATTATCGGTGTCTCGCCCTCAGCAGGATGATAAACACCAAAAGTTCATTGTTTTCTAGATTAGCGGTTGTTACATCAACAATTACCCGACCTTATAAATTGCAATGTTTTCTTTGTTTCAAGGGGTATATTAATACCCCATGTATGAATTAAGACGTAGTTAATCCCTGTTTAACATGCGAATAACACATATCTAACACTTTTCAAAACTAGATAAAAGTTAGAAAGTTTTCATTTCACTTTTTTAACAAAGATACATTTATATGTTTTACAGTGAAGCTGTATGAAATATTTTCGCAATCCATTTGGTATATATACAGTGAGGTGCAATATCTTACTGTTTTTATTCGGCGACCAAATTGTAATGGAGGTCTGAGTGATGGCGTACACAACTCCGCAGATGTGTTCTGTGTTGGTTAAGGATGCTGCTAATCCACCATCGTTCACGGTGAGAGGTACCACGCCTGAAAAAAACTTACATCATCAGTCATCATTTCCAAGAAATCCTTTCAAGTGGTTATTAGAACAAAATGAAAACCATGAAATCATCTAATAGTTTACAGGACAAAAGGCATCAACTTCATTGTGAACGACAGGTGCATGACATCGTGACGCTACTTTGAGTTTCGCCATTTACTGTGGAATTATTAAATTTCGTGGGAGCCAAATTTCGTGGATTGCTTAAATTTTACATATTCGTGTGGACATAATTTTGTGTAATTTTTAATACATGTACCTACAAAAGGAAATATGACTCTATACCCTTAGTTTATTAATTCATGGAGGATGTTAATTCATGGATGAGAGATACCCACGAATTCCACGAAAATTTAGCCACCACGAAATCTAATAATTCCTCATGATTAAGTTGCGTCATTTTCAATGGTACATTCACTGTATTACCAACCCTTAGTAAAAAAAAAAATAGAATTAAGTGTATGTGTTTGATGTTTCTTTAACATTGAATATCATAAAAATAAGGATGTTATTTTTGAAATACTATAACATTGTATATCGACTTAAACACTGTTAGTTGTCAACACTAAGCTCGATCATGGGATGATATTGTACAGTTCAGTCATGATTTGCGACGATGACTCATTCGTAAGAATTTGGAATCTTTACACAAAAGCTCTTCTCAGATTATGTACTGCCAATTAGTTTCAAGCTCTGCGCCTATGTATTGTTCGTTAGCAAAAAAAAAAAGAATTTAAATGACAATTTAGAAGGAATATCAAATTTACTCCGAGAGACTAGTCGATTAACTGGGGACTTTCGTTGAGAATATTCGATCCATCATGATAAATTTGAAACTCTTTGTCTCTAAACAATATTGTTACTGTCACATACATCGTGTATCCATATTAAACAAATATAAAAACTTATACAAATTGAGTAACCCGCGTTATGAAATCTGTATGCACACACTTCTGCAGTTATGAGACTAAATCTTCTTAAAAATAATGATCCAATGCTTAACTATTATATCAGTTGCATGAATAATACATTTACAAATATCCCATTGCGTATACAAACAAAGGGTTGTATGATTCTGATATTCAGGTTTTATGTAATCTTTCAAACTGTTTTCATTCGGAGACGAAAATGTAACGGAAGTTTGCAAGAATAATGCCTACACAGATATAACAGAAACGGGCAAAAACATTTGTTTTGGGACATAATCAAATTCCCTGCCAAAGTGTATTGTGTGAGGCTTTGAAATAAATACGTACTTTTCAAGTTAAGCTTTAACATATGCTTGAAACGGTCTGCGCATCTTTAAAAGATTTAAGCTTATCCATGTTAATATAACGACAACACATTCCCAGTGTCATTTATAGATTTCCTTTAAAAACTGTCATCATTTGAAATACATCATCTAGGTACCTATTTGTGGATTAATTTTTACAATGACATTGACTTTCAAATGGAACGTGTTGGCACAAGGAAATACGGCCATAAAACATTATTTACAACTCATTACAGCGACGTTTTTTAATGAGACGTGGTGTACATTACAATGACTTCTTTTGTATTTTTAAGATTTGTAATTAGTTTTCTCCACACAGTTAAAATGCTTTAGCAGATTCATGCTTCCATGACTTGATTCCCTTGAGACATAGGGAAAACTGACAAAACAAGAAGGATCAATATAATGGAAGAATATGTTTTAAAGCTCACAGCGCGAGTTGTAACTAATGATACTATTAATATATACAACCTATAGAACATATCTTCAAGACAAGCTCGATTTTTACTCATTTTTTCGATGCATTTACATTAGCACCATCCAATCCGCTCACCTAGTGCTAGTATTTATGCACAAGTGGAAAGTATTGAAAGCATCACCGATGACTGTACCTGAAATGTGATGGTAGAATTATGGTTGATTTCATTTGTATCCATATGCTATGTTTGACCAGTTGCTCGTATGGTTATACATCAGAGGTTTTTTTTTAATTTAATCAAATACGTACAAAGTATGTACATACATGTACATACTTATACATAATACATATACATGTATTAATAAATGCCTGAACTCAGAGGAAAAAAACAGTTTGAGGACTGACAAGACAACACGGTATATATGCTGGTCTTCGACCTTTTTGGGTGCGAGAGGGGGCAGAGTAAATGTAACTATTTACACGTTGCAGTCCAGGCGTAATAATATACTAGTAGTATGGACAAAATACATGAACTAACAAGGAGAAAAAAATTGAGGATAGAGAGGATAACAAAATGTGCTGGTCTACGATTTCAAGGTTTTTAGAGGGGGCATAATTATTGTAACTATGTTACCTGTTGCTTCTGTCACGTAACCACCACCCACATTCACCTGTGCGGTGACGAAATCGGGATAAGTATAGGTCCCCAGACAGTGAGGAACAGTTTGGTGTGGTGCACCTTAACATTGGAAGAAAAATGTTCATTTTCAGCCTCATATACACATGTAAAATCTAATTCACTTAGAACTTTTCTTATTCTAATGGTAAATATGTTTCTAAAGACATGAGTAGTATGTTTTAGCAAATGAAAAGCAATTTGAAAATAAAAATTACAGTGATAATTACAATATTAATTTTTCAAAAGAATAGAATAGCTTACATTAAACCTCAACGAGTTGGCACTAATAATAATCAACATGTCAGACGTACTGTTGGATATGGTGATCTTGGTCTCGTGATTTGGAGTCGGCCAGTCTGATGATCGCCAGGCTCTGATCCGGACACTTCCGGTCACGAAGGTGCCTTGGAATGGACCAGAGTAGGATCCGGGACCTACAGAAAACATTTAGATTCTAATACTATTTTCTCTCTTGTGTAAAAACATCAGATCTCATAAAACCATTCGAGAATTTGTTGTTTGTAACTATTTATTTATGTACTTAAAACTGCTTTAAGTTAGTTTAACTTCAATTTGGATAAATTGGTTATTGCTGATTACGAATTAGAATAATTATTTAGATTTTTTTAAATAAACTTTTGAACAGTTTGTATATATTTTTCCGCTAAATTTGATATTCAATGATTGATCACTGCATAAAAGATAAATATGTTTGGACAATACCGCCTCATATTTACCAGTTGTTACGATGCGGCCAATTCCAGCACTGTCGCTCTTTTCGATAGGAATAAAAACTTTAACATGAACATCATTATATAGATAAGCTACGCCTCCGTACTCAGCCAAGATGTCGTCATCACTTTGACCTGACCCGATTCCGGGGAATATGTACTCCTGTCCTGTTTCAACCACCTTGACCTGGACGTCCACCTTCCCCGGTATCTCACCGAGGGGGTGGGGGATATACACCGGGCTTGTTCCATTGACCGTTAATGTATGCCAGGGACTGATGAACGGTGGGTTTATCCCATTGTCTAGAATAGTGAGCATAATTTCATAATTAGGGTTAAAAAGATAAGTGAATAACAATAAAAACCATATTTTAGTTGCGCACGATGATCATTGCGAGAGACTTGTTGGTGTAATTCGCCAAGTATCAGTATTTTTGAAATATATACCAGTATGTCGGTCACAAAATATTTTTTTGAATTTTAAATTGCTAGGTAAAGTTGGGGTTTTCAGCATCATGTAGAGCGAATGCTAATTGCTTGAATACAATTGGATATAATAATTACATTTGCAATGCCAAAAACAGCTTGTTCCTGAACTACGTTTGAGGTCATAAGCATTTACACGTAAGTATATATAGGCCTAACGTTTACAGATACAATCTGATGAAATAAGCCCATTGGCAAACAATTAAGGAACAAACCCAAATTGCTTTTATTTGTATGCAATTATATCATATATAATGTTGCTCTTTTTATCTTTTATATAAAAAGAAACTTAATCTACACATGATACACTTACTGTATACAGTAAAACTCGGTTATAGCGAAGTGCAAGGGACCAATAGAATTACTTCGTTATATCCGTAATTCGTAATATATACGTATAACAAATTCGTAATAATATCTATTGCGAATTCACTATATACATGTTTTCTTTCACCAGACTATAATTTTAGCTAATTGAGGCTTAAAATAAAAATTCATTCCTTTGACACGTTTAATAACTGGATTGTGAAATAAAAAAATTATATGAAAAAAAATTCATTCAACTTTTTGGTTAAATGATGGTGATTTTTTTTAAACTCTAAAGAAATTCGATATGAAGGAGTTATATTTCGTTAAAAATCGCCTCTTACATTCGCCAAGACTCGCTTGTGTACTAAAGAAATAGCTTGGAACATTGGAATTCTCACTGTCTTAAATTTGCCCGCTGACAACGAGGGCGAAAGGAGTGAAATTAAAACAGAGGCGAATATTTCTCTGTATACAGGATATATGAATCTTATGTGGCAATTATAAATTATTACTATTTTTGAATTTTAATCATTGATTATTATGTTCAATCATACAAAGCATGTCTATGTAACATCCTTTTAGGGAAAGTTCCTTCAATTTACGAGGTTTATACATGGATAAAGGTTGTCCCCTCCCCCTTCCATTTCCATGCTTGCATACGCAGCACTGTTAAGGTCTACTTTGTGGTCGCGCCGACAAATTCTAGCTTTAACGTCATTCAAAACGAGTCGTCAAAAATGCTAAGAAATTAAGTAATTTTCGATTGTTTTGGGTACGAACACATTAATACCTATCCATTATGCTTCCCTTGATTCAGCATGTAATAATTGTTTAAAGTGCATTTGTATTTTTTTTCTAGAGTGTTTAATGTACAGGATCGATGTGTTTGAAATTAGGAAGCCTATTTAAATCTGCTTTTTACAAGGGCATACTCCTAACAGCTTATTACGATCATTTGTATATGAATTGGGAGAATTTCAATTGATTGAAAAGTACTGCTGCTTCGATGAAATCTATAAAATGAATTAATAAATACGTAAAATATTAAGTGAAGGTTATATAAATATATTCCAATCGGAGCTCAATTTTTAATATTTTTTCTAATAAAAGATGAGCTCTATAGAAAGCAGAAAAACTTTTCAGAATCTACCAGGAAAGTAGAATTTAATCATTCAAAATTCTAATTCAAATAAGGGTATGCCCTTGCGATAATGAAATTTGTTTATGACTTCCATTCGGAAGAATTATCAAAATTATCAACGTATATCACGTAACTGCCAATTCAGAGGACCACATAAGTTCCACACAAAGTAGCATTTACTTTACTTTTTATTTAATATCACATTATGATAAAATGAATTTACATAAATATTTTGTGATAATAGATGTGTCATGTTGTAAATTTTGAATTTACCACCCAGGTGTCATGTAAATTTTGTATTTACTGCCACCCGGTAAATTCCAAATTTACAATATGACAGATGCATTGTTATATGAACGTTTAAATCCGTTGATATTTTCATAGTAAGCTTTAACAGTGCTGCGAATTATCTGGGTAAAAATGTCACTACACGTATAAGCATTCATTTAACAATCCGGCTGTATTTGCAAACAACATGGTAACGATTGGATTATAGACATCACTAGAATTCACATTATTTACCTTAACTTAATTTGGTATGAGCCATAAAATCACTAATTATCAGTGAATTTTTCTTTATAATGTGCAAGACTCTAAAATAGGGAAGACAATATTCTTTTCAACGATACCTACATGGAACTATATTACCAAAAAAGGGTTGTATTTGTCATGTTGTAAAATTTGAATTAACTGTCTGGGTAAATTCAAAATTTAAAAAATGACAGATTTATAACATTTTTATTTGTTAGAAAATTTTCAAAATTGTCTTTTGTTTTATAGTATCAGTGTATTATTAAGATAATATGCATAATTTATGAGAGAGAAAAAATAATCACGAAATCTAAAATTTAATATAACAACAAATGTACATTTGAAATGACCCCCAACAATTCTTTATTGGATCTTTTCATAAACGAGAGACGACTTTTTAAATCATTAAAACAGTACGTAACGATGAATGATATTCATGATTAATAAAAAGGACAAACATCTTACTATGAGATGGAAGATAAATCCAAAATATGAAAAACACAAAGTATAGCTTTTTCTGATTTCTTCTGACGTTTGTGAGACTGCAGTCCATTATGCGATCTCTTGCTATAACTGAAATTGAGTCTTACATTATTAACATTTAACTCTAGGGTCGATCGATTGATCATAACAATAGACGTTCTATTTTATATTTTACATCGTCGAGTATTAGGAGAAACTAAGTCTGTATATAATTTCGATAGTCAATACAATAAGTGTTTACATAGTCAATGAAATTTAATACTCAATTCTATAAACAATTTTTTTTTTAAATGCTTTATTTGTAAATATTTACTTTATCGTTCCTTTGTTAATCAGTATTATAACTCGTCTGTTTTAAGTCATGATTTTTTTTATGTTTTATATTGCACCCTATGTATTAATGAAGCTCTAAATTGCACGATATCCACTTTTTCAGGTCCTATTATTTAACACACCCTCCTTATCCTTAGAATAAGTTGAAATTCTAAGCTTTTTATACAAGGAAATTTGTTACACCTAATATCTAAATAAGAATATTGAAACAGTATATCAAGGTGAAAGTATTTGTTTAATTGTTAATTGCGCTTTACTTGATTTTAACAGCGGTTTTATCAAGATAAATACCTCCTACTTTCTACAAATATTTGAATAAAATCTAATATTATCAATATTTTCCTTCCTTTCTGAAAATAATGATCTAACACAATGTATAAATACTTTAAACTGATATTACCTTTTGATTAAACCGAAAAAAGTTTGCAGGTTCTATTTTTAGTTGTGGTATATTATCAGATGGCAAAAAGTTGACAATTAAAATACATTGCATGTCAAAGTATATTGATACTAGTTTATCTTATGAAATTTTTCAGTTGCAAAAAAGTTGAAAAAAATGCACTATGAGAATACGAAAATGATTTTGTGTCTGCACACTGCATATTCATTCAGTTTAATCAACACCTAGAATTCTAATAATAGTCATTTATAAAGTATTTGAGTATCTTTTTCAGAGGTTTTTTTTTTAATTTAAAAATAAATACATCTATAGTTATCAAATGATTTTGTTGAACAAATGCACTGCATTATATACGTTGAATAGATAAATTGATGATCAATAACTTTGAAAATTGATTCTCACAACAAAATGAGAATTGAATTGCAATAAATTCGGTTTTATTTTCTGTTAAAATGAAAAATTTGTATATATGTTTAACTCTATCTTATGCTTTTGCATTGACTGAATTTGACTCAGGGCAAACTCATCAAAGTGGTGTGCTATTATAACTGAAAATTTGAAACTGAAAGCCATAGATATCAGTATATTATTCGTGAAGCAAAACAAAAAAATCTACTGTTGTCATAATGGTATGAACACAACGGTAACATTGTACATTGCATTTATTTTTAATCACTTGTATGTTTGCGACCGTGAATGGTATTTTGTTTGTTTCTAGAAAAATATTATTGCTTTTGTATACTTTAATTAGTACACCCTCAATTATACTTTTTTGCATGATTTGATCATTTAATTAATGTAATAATTCTAGTCATATATCGATGAGATGTATTTAAAGATCACATGAAACGAAGGTTAAAGTGAGCTTTTATGATTGCCGTCGTCTGTCCAATTGTCCGTCCGTCTATCTGTTAACTTTTCAAATTTTTTACTTAAGATTTTAAACTGTCAAAATTAAGTCTTGAACCTTTTTCAAAAGGGAGAAAATTGCAAAAGTGAAAAAAGGTAGTGTCTTTAGAAATCTTCCTCTCAAGAACCACTGAACCAGAAATGCAAATATATACACCAAATTTTGCATATAAATATAGTGAAAATTCAAAATTGATAAAACAGTGAACCTTGGAATAAAAATATAACCTCAAGAAAGTTTAGAAATTCATAGGAAATTTTTAATATTTGCTTCTAGAATGCTACAATTTGTGAGATTATTATGCAAGCATCCTCAAATAATGTAGATTATAAATTGTAGTAATTGTGACAAACAGACTATTACAGGGGCCCCAAGAGGGTTTCAAAGTTTACCTTTAAAATGATGAGGAAACTATTTTTGAAAAATGCGATAAAATGATGCAAGGAACTGTTGTTAAGAATCTACTTTTTGGAAGTGATAAATTAACATTTAAGTTAGGTAAAAATGTACACATTGTATAAAAAAATGTATCAAGATGGGTAACACTGACTCTCCTTACACTCCCTTCTTTTCATTTTTTATTGCCTATTTCTCATATTATACCTTGACTACAGGAGAGAACATAAATAAGCATTATGCCTGCTGTTCAATACATTTCAATGTATCTATATGCTTGAATAAAATACTTCTTATATTAAATTAAATGTTGTTTAGGTGATGTGTGATTTAGTTGATTGTGGCCCATGGGTCTTTAGTTTTCTTAGTTTCAATGGACTTATAACATTTGTAAACATTAATTAATGTAATAATTCGGTACACACATTGTAAGAGATCTATTTTACGATGTTGAATTGGAATGTTTGTTGCATGAATATTTGTAAAATGAAGAGAACTAAACCAATTTATTACTATTTGACTTAAGAATACATTACAACAAAAGACTTTATGCTCTTCGTGCAAGAAAGTGGTTAGAAAATCAAAAGGAAAACGTCATACATGTACTGTTGCACAAAGTTAGAAACAAAATCTACTCGTAAATGCACTTTATCAAGGAAGACATCAAAGGTAAGAATTCTCTTAAGCTTTGTATATTTATGTAATTCGCCAATATACTATGTACAGAGTTGATCAAACAAGTGCAATTATAATTACAAATTCTAATAAGATTTTTTGGGCCCCAGCTACAAAGTGAAATACAAAGTGAAATACAAATATTTATCCAATTCACATTATCATGCAATATACACATCTGTATTTATTCTATTTTGCAAGTAATAGTGGCTGTCTATTTTTTTTATCCATCAATACCTAACTGACACCTAACAACGTTGTCATTAATTATTTTTTAAAGAAGCATTAAGTGTTACAGAACGTTATAACTGTAATTACATTCATCAAATCTACTTTTTGTATATATCAGCGCATGCTAAGGGTCAAGTTTAATTGCTTCAACAATATAAAAAAGGAATTAAATTTTAACTTTTAGAATTAAAATTTAACTAATCAAATGATATGCATGTAATATTGATATCTTGAAAAATTAGTCTTGAGATTTGTATTATCTATTTCTCTAGAAAATATAAGTTCCTTTATTGAATATTGTGTTATGTTTTGCTGAATAGATTGCGTTTATTCAACCACAAGTTAACGTAAAAAATTTTAGGTACTAATATCGAAATATCATTAATTTTCCTTAATTCACAAATTTGAATTATATACTTAAACATTATTTCAGTTGAATCATAAATCATGAATCAATTTTTACACTATATATCTCCTAGTACTCATAAGTTTGACACTGTTAGATATCCTTATTTTAAAAAAGTTGGATTTTAAAAATGATTTTTGTATCTAAACTGTCATGCTGAGAATTAAAAGTTAGGAACTATTTTAGGTGAGGGTGGGGCTTAATTTCTCGAGTTTAGAAAGTTATCAATGTTCTTGAAGTGTACTCAAGGCTCGTTCTGATCACAGTTTATTTAGATTTGGTATTCCTAAATGCATAGGAAAACTGATATAAAAGATAATTAAAGTGAACTCATTCTATCAAAACTCTATCGCAATATATAGTGTTAAGCATTTCTTTTTTTCCTTTTTTGTAAATTAAAACAGATATTCAAAAATTAAAACCAGGGAATCTGGCAGAATGTGAAATGTACATGTATAAGCAGCCTTGTTACGACCGATAACGTCTTTCTTCTCCTTTGATTCCAGTTCTTAATGTACTTTTATTAATTTAAATAATTCATTTTTTAATTAATTAATTAATTAATTAATTAATTAATTAATTAATTGATTAATTAATTAATTTTAAGTAATAACTGACAGCAAATAAAGATTCAGTAACTTATCTTTCCTTGTACCGAGCATTTCTTCTTTGATTCATATCTATATAGAAGGTGACAATGTTTATATCTACAGGATCCAGTTCTACTCCGTTTATCGATTGATTTAAAACCCCTACTTCTATAATAAGCCAAGTGACCTTGATGATCTTATTCGTGGTGAAATGAAATGAAAAAGATCCGGGCCTTTTTCTCGGAGACAAATACTTCCTGCAGTCACAGGGTTTTTTTTTTAATTCCAGGAATTTTCAATTTATTTTCCATAGAAGACTTAATTTGTTGATAAAAATTGAAATAAAACTTCTAAATTTTATATCAATAGTTTTCATTTCAATAATAAACAGCTTTTAGTGATTTGATGGGTTCGAAACTGTACTTCGGCGAAACCAACCGCTGTTTTGACTAAAGAGTTTGTGAGGTCTTAAGCCACGTAGTCGTACGGTTGTCATTAAAATAAAGATAAGCCACACATACCTGAGCAAAAGTCATCAATAGGTCATTTATCTATGGAGGAAAAGCCATTGAAAGGTGGATTAAGTCTCTAAAAAGTATTTTAAATGTGCATGATAAACCACTGGAATATGGAAACTAAATCAATGCATGTACAAACTGAAAGGACCCTTAAACAGTGATGAAGAATACAAGAAAATCCTGATATTAGAATGTATTGTCACTGGTGAATAAAAAAAACCAATTAATCTATGCTTTTCTCCAACTTTCTTGTAAAACAGAGATATAAAACTTTGTTAGATATTTATTAAATTTTTTGGGCAATGTCAATAAATCTTACATCTGATCAAAACAATCAATGAGTTTTAACATGACGATAATTTTTATGCGCAAAAAAACATAGAAATAAAAAATATTCTTTGAAATGAGTCAATTTATTTCTATCAATTTCATCCCTGTATAATGTTGATATGTTCCACTAGATATGACCCCATTGTAAAAAAAAAATACAAACTGTTGAGCAATATATAAAAGTTATCGATGTTTTAAAAGTAACTCTTGCACTGATGTTATGGCCAAACTTCCCTTCAGTCTTTATTTTCTTTGGATAAAGATATTTTAAGTTTCCTTAAGATCAATAGCAATGTTAACATCAAAAAAATATTTAAGTATTTAATGAATTTTTAAAATTAAATGTTTATTTCATTGTTTTAATGTAATTGATTCTGATTATTATTGTTATTGATTCTGATTATTATTGTTATTATCATTTTTATTTATGTTATTTTTTTTATTACATGATGTTTCATGTTATTTATGATCAGTGCGTCACTTGCTCAACTAATTGCAGTCGAAGGTTGTGCGGCGTTTAATTTTCCCCAAACTTCTTGTCAAGATGCCCTACTTTCGAAAAAATAAGATATAAATGGCATTTAATGCATATTGTGTTACTTTACAAATATATTATCATTCGGTATGTTTTAGATATGTCTAATTGAATGTCATTTGATAAATATTGGTGATGGAAAAAACATTAAAAATTACATAAATGATAGTTAGCTCTACGTGGAGGCTTTTCATGTTAAAAAACTTCATTAGGATTCAAAAGGAAAATGTATATCATAAACAAATACAGAGAGGTCCTCTATCTATTAATACAATCCATCGATATGCTTATTCAGTTTACAGAGTCGATTAGACAATTGTGACAATTATATATTTAAATAAGGGCAAAGATTCGAGGGCTCAAATTACAAAGTTAAATATTTAATCAAGTAACAGTTTTTAGAGAGTGCATTGCTGAGAAACACCAATCTCATAAATTTCACAGGTGACAATAAGTAGCTACAACTTCGATCTCCACAAGTTATTGATCTGCCGACATTTCAAAACGGTTCCGAGTTTTTTTCTCTAAATAATCAAATTCTTTCTTGGTCTCTTAAACTCTGATCTATTGAAGTAAAACCTGGTCCTATGAGATTCGAGCTACGTGTACTTTATAAACACAGTAGGGTTTGTAATAATTTCCCCATACAACGATAAGATAACTACAATACTGTAAAACAGTTCCTATTCAGTCAAAAATGTTCCATACTAAATGAAATACCATCGATAATTTATAAAAAGAAAACAGTCTTTATAATTTTTCCTTGTTGTCGTTTGTTTATTTGGCAATTATCAGGTTTTTTATTGATCACTCTGTGTATTATAATTGCATTTTTTGCCTTTTCAGCTGGGCTTATTTACTTAAGTTCATTCCTGTTAAGTTAAGCATTCAAATTTACTTAGGTTCGTCCGGCGCGCTGACCAGCCCCTTCGATCTATAATAAGCCTAACGATATTTGATAATGCTAACTGGTCTGACATCATAATGATTGTCTTTGGAATCTTAACGAGGCAATGTATCTAGTAATTAACTTAATGATTTCTTACAGTGCGTGAATTTTAAATCAGATTAGGTTATAATGCTCAAAACCGTGAATTAAGATTTAAATGCAACTTTTATGTTTCTTTTATTAAGTGTTAAATTAACAGGTCCATTAAATGTTAATGAAAAGTCGCTGAAATTAAGTTTTGAATTCACCAATTTGTATTAAATAAACAATTAATGTTTGTTTTCTTGCTTACATAAATTAAGTTTTTTTTATCAGTTGTATACTTTTTGGCAATATTGATTATAGTAAAAATTGATCAATATTTTAATTCATTTCTAATAAAATGATTTACACTGAGATGATACTGAAATAATATGAAATATCAATTGAAAAACTACATCAATGTTAATTAGCTCAAGGAGGAGGCTTATTTTACGTAACAGACTCCATTACGAATCAAAAGGAAAATGAGGACCATTAACAAATGCAAAGAGTTTTCTCTTTGAGTCTGTGTATCTGTATTATTTGCAAATATACTTATTCTGTGTACAGATCAAACAATTGCAACAATAATATATTAATTGAAAGTAAAGATGCGTAAGCTCAAATTACAAAGTTAAATATTTTTTCAAGTTACAATTACATAATCACAAAATATTATGCATGGTAATTAATAAAAAGAGGCCGGAAACATGGCTGTCGCTCGTTTAATTCATCAATATCTAATTGACACCTGTACACCATTTATCTTAATGTTTTAAGAATGTTTTAAGTAACATCTAGATTAACAAAGTCATTGTTGAAAAAAGCTAACATTACAAACTCTGCAGATATTATTCAGTTGTATAGTTTTGATCTTCCGAATTTTAAAACCGGCCCTGATTTTTTTTCTAAACAACCAAAGCAATTTTTAACATCTCGAAATCTTATTTCTTGTCAAATTTACAATTGTTTACTGTAGAATTAAGTGAAAATTTCACCAATAGCATGATAAAAAACACAAAACCAACCTATTTTACTTATAATCGTTTATTTGGCAATTAAAAGGTTCATTATTGATCACTACGTATCATGAGTGCATGTTTTGCCTTTTTAACTGCGCTTATTTACCTAAGTCCATTTCAGGCTAATTAATTATTTAAATCTAATTAGTTTTCGCCTGCCACACTTACTAACCTTTATGTCATAAAATAGGCCTAACGATCTTTGACAATTCTCATAGGTTGGGCCATAAAAAATTATTGTTTTGGGACAGCACTTTCGGTAATCCAGGTTATTTTTACATTTGCGTGAATTTTAAATACTAATTTAATGGTAACCGAACAGTTCTTGAAATTAATAGAAAACCACTGTCATTCATCAATTTTGAATTACTTTTTTGTCACTGAAAACCGTTTTTAAAAATATGTGATAGGTCTTTACTCTTCCTGTATGTGATGCAAGCAGGAATATAAGTGACTTAAGGCTTTAAATGTCACCAATGTATCTATTGGATTGGTTTGCTTACTTTCTTTCTCTGAATTCCTTTAATGTTATGATGGTTTACTCGGAGATGATTTTAATCAATTCTTCAATGCAGTTACTCTGGCAAACCGGAAGTAAAACAGTGTTTTGACCTTAGCACAAATCAACACCGTTGACAATACTTAGTACTAAAATATTATATAAATTCTTTGCAATGTATTCGATGCTATGTATTCCAAGACATTGTTTTTTCAAGAAAACTTTTATATAAATACCTTTAAAAACGTAACATTTTGAATGGTGCGAACAATTTAGATATTTTTATTGTCGTGTGTATTCCTATGCCAGAGTTCAATACTGCTTGGATAAAATTATTTAGACGTATTTTGATTACTAAAACAAATGCCTATTGTAGATTTTGATGGCGTAAACTCTATCTTTGAAAATTTTACAGCTTGATTCATCTGGAGTGTTTTGTTTTCCCGTCCATACATGTATCTCTCCTTGGAATAGCCTCAAAATTCACATTTAAAAAAATAGTGCAATATTATTCTTATACAGATAAGGAACTACTTGCCAAGTATAATAAAATATCGTTGATTTTAGCATAAAAAATTAATCAATTAAATCAACTCCCGTCAATACTTTACTACTTTGAGTTTTATCTTAGCTTGCCATCTGGAACCTATATTCTTTTGGTACATCGTGCGTAATTTCATTACATTGAGAATACTATCCTTAATATGTATTCAATTTGAGTTTGTTGTTTATCTACATTTATTTGTCATTTGTTAATATAACTATGTAAATTGATAGAAAACATTTTACGACTATAAGTACATGTATTTTTTTTTATAATATTTATATCTATTGGTAAGTGAATAGTTGCACATTAACATGTTAATAAGAATGAAAACTCTTTATGGCCAAACTGAACTCGGGGTCTTCATTCTAACAACATTACATTATAATAGCATTAAATCATGATTTTTTAAGTATACAATCTAATAACTGCAGCGGTGTGTGCATACAAATTGAGTAACGCGCGTTAGCGCGTTATGAAAATTTGTATGCATACACCGCTGCAGTTATGAGAGTGTATACTTCAAAAAATCATGATTTAATGCTTATGTTTACATTTTTTAACTTCGTGCCTTGTCTGCAAATGTGATTCATACCTTAAAATTCCTATCTTATCCTAAGGGTAAGTTACTATTAATGGAAGAGCCACAGTAACAGCCACAAGCGTGAACTTTGATTTTTTCTTGTGACGTTGCAGTTTACAGCGTTCAACGTTTGTGACGTCATAATATAACTCGTCAATTTGACCTTTGACTACTTGTTGCATTTAGAGGCATTTGAAGATCAAAGAATTTAATGGAAAAACACAGTAGAATGTAAATATTTGCAATTAGTTGTAATGACAGGTACCGAAGAAAAATGATTACTTGTGCGGTGGTTTGAAATGTTCAGTAGAAAACTGAGCGCAATAGGCTGGGGTCAACGCAAATCGTTCTGGCATGTGTATACAAAGTGACCTTATACTTTACCTGTTATGTAGTCGAACATGTGGGAAACATGTGCTATAGAAAATAATGCCGCCACAGGATCTAATTATTTCAAAACAAAGGTATTTGGATTAAAATTTTAAAAAAACGAGAAAACTGCCGTGTATGCAAAGTTAGTTACAAGTCACAATTACAATATACACGTAAAAAAAGTCTGAATTTTTGTGAGTGTTTAACAAACTTTCTTCATTTTTAAGTCTGAGATTTTCAAAAGGTTCAATAAAGCAGAATATTTGACGCTATAAAACCTTTAAACATCATATCCTCTTGATGAGAGCTATATTTAGGTGCTATTTAAGGCAAGTCAACAAGAAGCACTACGTAATGTTTTCATACTTCAATACATCCCGATTGGTACGTTTCGATTTTATTTGATCCAATGTTTTCTGTAAGGTTTTTAACTTAAGTCTACTGAAAGCATCCCATTTTTAACACTTCCTCATTATACATTTGAATTGGATGTTGAACTGTTTCAACTACTTATCCAAATTTCCTGAATGTAAAAGAAGCTCTTTTTTAGATTTTTGATACAAATCTTTTATATAAAGATACAATCAATATCCCTTTACAAAAGATTTTTTAAAAAGGTCGGTTAATAATTGAACAAAACTATCACGTTGTTGTGCATTAATTTAACAAACAAGATATTACATCATAGTGCGTGTATAGTAAACATTATTTTTAAGAAACTTATGATGTAATTCTAATGTTCACTAAATTGGAAAGATAATTTGAATACATAGCTTTGGCTTTAAATATCACAAATACATCTGTTTGTGTTTAATGTACGATTACATCCCGATACGATGCGTTTCGAAAAGCTCTAAATGCATTTTTTGTACCTATTCTATTAAAACAGGTAAACGTAGTGAAAATTCGTACTTTAGCAAATCAATGAACTTAATGCTATTTGATATATATTTTCGGGGATTACAAGGGAAGTTCAATAGATTATGTCAATAATCATATTACATATAATGCAGGGTTCAATTGACCTTTGATTTTTTTTTCATGCATGATTTGGTTCATATTCTATCTGTTTATCTGACAACGTTTCATCATCGAAAACTCTTTTGGAAAGCTGATATATAACATACTCAAAACTGTATGAAAATATGACTTATCATCATCACAATCCAAAAAGGCTAAAAATAGAGTAGATTCCAATTCAACTTCTCAATCTTTCAAACGTACATTACGGAACAATTATGTTTCCTGCGAAAAAAAGTGTGTGTGGGGGGATGGGGGGGGGGGGGGGCTGAACCCTCTAATCTGTTATGTCCCTAATGGTTAGCAAAAAAAAGTGTGGGGGGGGGGGGCTAAGCCCCTCTAGCCCCCCCCCCCCCCCCCCCCGGTTCCGACGCCCATGTCACGATTACCAAATGCTTGCAATATTGTTGTACTATTTTTGGTTACGTCATCTTAATCGCAGTGGCTTTCTAGTTCATCACAAAAGAGAAAGTATGGAGCATTGTTATTGTCAAAATTTGCAACAAATATAAATATAAGAAATATTAGAAAAACAATATCAGATACAATATCAAACGTACTTGTAAATATGTCAAAAATACAAATGTTTATAATTAATATAATTGTGAAGTTTGCAGATATGCTGTAATTGTTATAATACATGTAATATTACTCTATTACTAGCTATTTTTGCCCGAGATAGTTGGATTTTGTTACAGTGCTGCTATCCTGAAAGTTGACAAGGATAGGATAGGATAGGATGCAGGATGCACGATACATGATAGAAATATAAAAGTTAAGTTCTATCCTATCCTATCCTATCCTATCCTGCATCCTGTAGCCAATCAGATTCGAGTATAAATTTCAGAGTTATTTAGCAAAACGAAAATTGGCTTAACAATGTATTTCAATGTCAATTTAATACGTTTTACAAGTTAAACCATTTTAAAATACTTATCATATCAAGAACGCGGTGAATAACATTGATACGCGCTAAAATGTCGGCGCTACATCTTTGTCAATTCGTACGCAAGTACGGAGTTACTGCGAGAATCGATGCAACAGTTGACAACGTCAGAAATAGATTTCTGTATTTACTTCATTTAAAGTCTGCAAAGTAATAAAAGCTTGAATTTATAAACGACCAATTCGGCATTTTAAAAGATAAACATGTATACAAGAAACAGACATTGCTTCACGTTTCATATAATTTCTTCGATGTCCAATAACAGGGACGCATATTTCTGTCCGATATTAACCTGAACATATCGAATTAATAAATGTTAGCTAAATATAAATGCTTAAGAATTCATACTTTAAAAAATAACTCCGAATGGTTTAACTATAAACGATATAAACTTTCTAAAGGAATTATTTATTTCCAGATCGTGTTTACATTTATCGCCGAACAAATCGCTCGAATGATGATAATAACGCTCAGCTATGTGTGATAAGAAAATAATTTGTTAAAAATACGTGACTAAACAGTTCCTCAATAAGGGCATCGAAGTTATTTATCTGTTTTTTATGCATACATATAAAAAAATCGAATCGCTTACCTGTTTGTTTACGTTATTGTGTCCATCGCGCGTACGATTTAATTTTACCGTAGCATAGGTATGTAAGTTATTCCGCTCGAAGAATATTCGGTTTTAAGATTTAATTATTCATTTTGAGTACTACATTTGTTGATAAAAGCATTTAATTCTTAAATTTCGTTTCATTTAACTTGCATTCCTATATTTTGAAGGTATGGGATAGGATAGGATAGGATAGAACTTATTTGCAGGATAGGATGCAGGATACAGGATATAGGATAGGATAGGATAGTTTTGTCAACTTTCACGATAGCAGCACTGTAATGGGCTGATTTGTAATGTGAAATAAATAATTTTTTTTTAAAAAGCCCTTCGGGTTTTATGGAATTGGATCATGTGACCAAAATATCCCGATATACATAAAGAATGATATCTTATTTCTTAAATGAACTTTAGTATACAAGTTTATCATAATAATTGCTAGTTCAAGGTTGATTTTGGGTATGATCTAGCAATTTTCGACAGAGTTATGCTCCCTTGACTAAGAAAAATTCCAATTATTTTAAGATGCCATTCATTTTCTTTACAGAAGATGCACACATTGAAATGTAATTTAGTATACAGATTTATCATAATAATATCTAGTACAAGTTTGATATTGAGTATGGTCAAGCAATGTTCGACAGAATTATGCCCCTTTGACGTAGAAAATTTTCAATTATTTGCAGTTTCCGTTCATTTACTTTGCAGAGGATAAACATATTGTAATGAAATTTAATATACAGGTTTATCATAATAATATCTAAGTCTAGTTTGATTTTGGGTACGATCGGGCAAATTTCGACAGAGTTTTGTTCCTTGGATGTAGAAAAATTCCAATTATTTGTAGTTTCCGTTCTTTGCAGATGTTACCAAGGAGGGGGGCATAGGTGTTTTACAAACATCTTTTGTTTTGGTTTCAGTTTATCCAATTACATTCTTTGTTGTATCATGTGTACGTTTCCACATGTAAGTCTACAATTATGTGTTGATTTTAAACTACGGCACTAGAATTTTAACAACTCTCAATCAGCATTTGTGGCTTATTAAGTTAATATAACTATTGTAGATTTAGTTGAAAAGCTACCATAGTCGCCTTCCCAATGTTACATAACAATATTAGATTGTCAAAAAATTGTTAAAAAGTATTATAGAATATATGTAAAAAGGTGGCAACGTAAACTTAGAATCCAACTAATATATTTTCATGTATGCCTGTAAAAGATTTTCATCTTTCAAAGCATTGATTACGCTATGAAAATAATGGCAAATAAATCCGAAAAAAATATACTTGTTGGGCATTATCTTCTATCTTGTGCCTTACTAAGTTTACACATGTATCATGTTCTGAAATATTGACAAATGATTGAGACAACACAGGTAAATAAATACGTTGCTATTATTTTTAAATCTGTTGTTATCGAATTGGGTCGCGTCTATTGATACCATTTTTGTAGATAAGACGTCTTTGATAATATTGATCAGGAAGTTAAATAGAACAAATGATATCGTACATGTATGTGAGCTGGAAAAGATCGGACAAATGAATTTTCAAACATTCTTGATAGTAACTGAAGTAATGGTTTTGCAGTTGCAATGTAAGTAACATTTTGATAGACTATTGAAATACTTCGTCAATATAGCCCCGTTTAACACAGCATTGTAATGTTGCAGATTGTAAACCTTCCGCAACAGGGTTAGCTTGGAAGACAGCTAATGAACAATGTAGATTACAGAACGACTCCATCGTTGATATAAAAGATGTTCGGAATAAGCTGTCATATTTAACGGGATTAAAACCAATCTGGTCACCAGTAAAAGGACAATTTACTCCTTGGATTGCATACAGAGGCTGCTTCGGTGAATCTTCTAGTATCTGTGTATCATTGACAGGTGCAAAGTTTACGAATAAAAAATGTCATACAATCTTGAAAAACACAGTTGGAAATTGCTATTTTGAGTGCAGATCCAAAAGTAAATCGGATGGGGGTTGTGAAACCACATCAAACTTTTACTTCGGTCTTCAGGAATCTATATGTTTATGCCTGTGTGATAACAGCAGCGTACAACATATCTCTGAAAGTAAAAAATGCAATCTTCTGTGTATGACATCTATAAATAATGGTGAATGTGGAGGGAAAGGCTTCTTCAGCGTGTACGAATCGAAAAATGTTGTGAACCTGATACATGTTTTGGTGGATTTTGTATGAGTTGTCGGTCACAAAATGGTTCTGGTAAGGCTTTATTGTACAGCATAGACTGTAATGAAAATGCTGCTGGTCTTTGCGTTGAGAGTAATGAGGGGAGTTCTTCATTACCGCCAACCATGTCAACATTCGATTCATACTGGAGATACTGTAGGAATCACAGCAAGTACATTGTTGGAGACACCAGTCAGACTTTTTGTCAAAGAGACACAAGTATCTGGACTGGATTGCGAAAATACAAAATTGATAATTTTAATATTGATACTGACAGCTGCTACATCTTCGAAATACAAAATGGGACAGTTAATTATAAAAAGAGAAGGTGTACGGAACACCATTTCTTTCTTTGTAAAAAGGAATTCAATCAGAAGTACATTTCAAGTACAAAATATGTCAAGAGTACAACATACACATCCCAACCGCCATTTACTAGTGAAACAGCGTTATCTAATAAAAGTTGGCCAACCAGGGGCAATGCAACAAGTAAATTCATTGCCAGTACAAATTCACCATCTTCAAAATCGAAAGCAAGTACCAGTAATAAAGGATTATTCACATGGACAGCCAACACTTCTCCCTCCAAAAAGTCCTTTACATTTTCTGTAACGTCATTAAAAACATCTTTTAGTAATACTACAAGTCGCATCATCACAACATCTCTGGCAGCGTCTTCCAAAGAAGAAAATAAGGCAACAATAGTCGGATCTAGTATTGCAGGAGTAGTCGTTCTGATATCAGTCGTTTTTATCGCTATTTGTTTGTTTAAGAGGCGTAATTTACTTTGTATACAATCAAAACAACAACAAGCAAAAAGTGGCAAAGTGTTTAACAACACTACATACGACGACCTTGTTGTAACATATCAAAAGCCCGACGTCAACTATGCAAACACCACTTTGGAATACGCTAACCAAGGAAGTATTTGTAAGATAGATGATAATGATATATATGTGGAAAAAGAGGACGAATATGATCATCTTCACACAAGTCGACAAAAACATGTCGCAAAACAGGTAGATGACGACAGATATGGAAGTGCTTCTTATTTTGATGAGGACTCTTACTCGACTCTCAGACAAAACAAAAATATCGAGCCTTGTTTTGATAATGAATACAGTGGGAACATTACGCCTTATTCGAGAAACCAATTGCGTACCATGAAAAGTCCAGATTATGATTTCTGTTATCAATCTAATCAAAGGAAAGATTGGTAACAATAAGACCTATGAAGGTCATGATACAAATTATCTATTGTCCTATATCATGTTTACTCTAATCAATATTAATGTAAAAAGAGTTTCAAGATTTTTCTGAGGAGAAACACTTTGACATCATTAAATTAGTCTTTTTATTTGTTAAATATTTATGTTTGTCCAAAGTCTTTACAAAAACATTGAGAATGCGTTAAAATTTTCTTCCCTTTTTGTTTAAATCAAATTATCATTTAGCAAGGTGTTTTCATTTATTCATGATGTTGCATCTGCTAAAAACATTGCTTACTATGCTATTTCATATAGATTTACTCTTGCAGTTTGTCAGTACATATTTTTTTGTCAATATATCAATTTATGTGCTGTGGTGAGTGGAGAAAAAAAAGTTTGATTCATATGTCTGATTTCTTTATCATATTTGTTCTGAGAGATATTTAATTCATGAGAACCTTGTTGATAAATACTAAATTACTTTGACAAGATGCAAAAGTATTGCTAAGATTGCTGAAAACGTGTTCATCGATTTTTTTTAATTTCTGTTTATTATTCTTACTTTGAAAGCAACGTTGTAATTTCTATATCCAAATTCAAGTATATATATATTAGAAAAAAAGGGCTAATAAAATGTACTTTATTATTATTTTCTTTTTTCTATACAGAAAAACTAACATTGTTCATGTTTTGTATATGAAAAATACTGAGTGTTGCTAATGCTATAGTTTTTTATTAAAGTGAATATCTAAATTTTAAAACATTTTAAAATTTAAATCATTTGAAAATTCTTTCATTTGATTAACGGTTAATTAAATAATCACGTTTATATTAAACATAAGGACGGTGCATATGTTTAATCTACACGTACATTAGATTTAATGATATAATCTGATTTTGGCATTGAATTATTAATTTGTAGTATCTCCAGAAAATATCAACAAAATCAAGAACTAAAGACACATTTCATATTACATCAAAAAAGAAAAAAAAATCCTTTTCAACTCTATTATTAAAGACAGCACAAATTGAAAACTACATTTCCTAAATACAACCTTTCATTGCATGATTGTCAAGATAAGATGTTTGCATTCAGTTCAACGAGGAAGTTTCTTAAAGCAATCAAAAAAAGAAATGTGAACGGAAGTAAGAGAAATAGGTAAAAGTGAATCTGTTTATACAGTTATAATTGGTTTAGGCCTAATACTTCTGTTGACTCAATGTAAGTACCGCTTTGTGTTATATTTTGGTTCAAAAGGCACTGAGTAATACACATTTAACCTTTGTAATCTTATAGGTTGTAAGCCTTTTGCGTCAGGAGTAGATTGAAAGACAGTTGATAAACATTGTAGATCACAGAAAGACTCACTCGTTTTTATACAATTGGTACAAAATAATTTATTACATCTCAAATGTGTTCCACCAATCTGGCCCTAAGAAAAGGATAATTCACTCCTTAATTTGCGTACAGAGGATGTTTCCATGAAAATATACAATATGTACTAGTACGCTGATCATTAACTGGGACACACTTATTAAGATATAATTTTCATTATCTTGTTAATAATTCAGCAGGAAATAGATATTTTCAATGCAAATCTAAGAATCTTGAAATATCTTCTTTATATGATTATTTATTTTTTTCAATTTATCTTATACATATTGTAACTGATTCACATGCTAAGTCCATGTATAAAATATGCAGTTGATTTACTTCTCAAAACATATACTTGCCATGCATTCTTCTGTATTTTCCAAACTCTATATCAAATTGGATTACATTGCACAATACAATCGTCAACGAAGGAATGAGCAGTAATGTGAGATGACTATTGTTATTAACGCACTTTGTTATCGAGAAAAGTTCTTTTTCATCTTTTTACATGCTGCAAAAACATACGACTGCCGATCTAAATCACGATAGAATATACAAAAATGGGAAAAATAGGAATAAAACTATTACTGACTATAATTGCTTTTTAGTGGTCACCATACCATTGTAGTATTTCATCATCTTTTTGTATTCGAGGTTATAAAAAATTATAGATTATTTTAATCTTCAAATTAAAAGAAAGTGAGAGAGACTGTGAAAATATAGAATGTATTAAATGTGTTTGTTCCATACGTTGTATTGTTCTTGCAATTATGAATGTTTTTTAATGTACTGGCTGAATCGTAAAAACAAAAAATGTTATGCTTACCCAGGATATTCATAGAGATAACACTACCAAAAATATTGTGTGATACCGGTACTCAGTAACTGGAATTCCTTTGCTTTTTTGCGCCTCATTTGCTCAGCCTTTTGACATGATTTGTCACATAGTTCTGAGGAGAGTTTAGTGATAAAACATGCAAAATAGGCTATACTGTTGTTTTAGAAAATTTGACTCTTCTTTACTGATTCACTCTTTTTTACGTTTCTTTTTCCATTTTTTTAGTTTACTGCAAAAAATTACAATAATTAGGTATCATGTGCATTTGTTCAGTTTTATGTCAGAAAAATTGCTTGATATAATACCAGTCACCAAAAAACAATTTGAGAAACAATAATAATCAATTCACTTCAACTTCAATTCGTTATACAAATAAAGTTTCAAATGCGATTGCTTTTAAATTTTTCTTATCCTAGCATGTTCCTTTCTTTCCTAATAACTACAAGTATATGACTTTCGATTCCGAATTGCACTGTATATAAAATGCGATAATGATGCTGACATAACACTGTTCTTTAAAATTGGTATCACTGATAGCTATTTTATCAAACTTCGCAGTAGTCTTTCTTTGTCTCTCTATTGTAAAACAATATAACAAGCTTTGTCCGATAAAACATTACCCCATCCTAGATAATTCAGCATATAGCTTAGAAAAACAATTTATACTAATATAGATATATATATATATATATATATATATATATATATATATATATATATATATATATATATATATATATATATATATATATAAAGTACCTATTATCTTATATTTTTAATACAGCTATTTTTAGTGATGTTACGAAATTAATAATTTTGTTTAATATTGATTCCGATAGATAAAAAAAAATTGGAGAGAGGTTGACACTCTCTATGTTCGTATAAAATATTAATACAGACTTCATATATTTCCATTAATAATCGCTTAACAATAGGTTAAACATATCATTGTTAATCTACTGGATTCAATTGTTAAGGTGAATGATTGTTAGATAAAGTATGGCCAAAAATCATTATCAGTGGTTTTACCTATCTTATTGACAGCTGATTCATGTATGTTCCGGTATATAAAACGATGTGCAGTTATCCTATGTTGATATCTGTCTTTCTGACAAATGGCATAATGTTCCAGTTTTGAATCAAGATCGACAGCGAAATTGTAAATATATGCTTAAATATAATGAAAATTAAGAGACTGGATGTTCGTTACCATTTTAAGGCTATATTCACCTCCTGAATCGAAGAGTTCTCTTACAGTATTCAAAAATAGATGAATGTCCAAAATGGACCTAGATAGCGTTTGGAAGAAAAAACCATGTTTAAAACTTAAGGCTGATTTAATGGATAATATGTTGACCATTCAATTTCCTTAATCGTCGTGCAGGATGATACGTTTGGCTCAAGTCTCTGTGGCCTACACATAGATTCCAGAGAAGTAAATATATAACTCTGTATTACCAACAGATATTGAATTATTCATATATCCATATGATAAAAAATACATAGACAGTCCAAATAATATTGTCATATACCGGCTATATTTATTCATGAAAATTAATAAGAAATATTACGGTTAGAGATTTATAGGAGATTCAATCAATAACATTTTTGGAAGAAATAATAGTTTTGCGAATGTCTAAACATTAACAAACATGCAGGTTGAAATTGACAGTCAAAGTTATTCATGTTTCATTGCTTGTAACCTCGCCAAGGTGACTGAGCTTTTTTTTTTGTTAGCTTGTTTGTTTAAAGTATAACAGAACACTTGTATAAAAATAAATAATGTCATTTATTTGTTAAATGAAAAAACGATATACGAAAACAGGGGGTAATTCATACACATGATATTATAGAAATAATATGTGTGGTGCTGAATGCAATCATAACCTCTAATATACACACATATGAAAAGAAATATCTACACACATCACAAATAGGGGACCAAATGACTAAAACAATTATGCAATACATGTACAAAAATACATGAAAGACCTCATACTTTGAAAACATATGTAAAAATAAGCATCAAAAACCTGCCTGCCAACAAAAAGGTGTAGCCACCAAAAAACTAGAATTAGGCCAAGTATTCAAGTATAAACTACTCTCTTTCGAGGAAAAGGGAGTGCACAGTGGGTACAAAAGGGTACAGATAAGCATAGGCCACAAGATGATTACATAAACTAAGTAAGAATCGGGTTAAAGCGAGGTAAACAAATAAATAAACACATAACATGTCACATTAAATTTATTATGTACAATACTCACTTATTATTGAGGCAGATATTCATGACATCTAACACTTCTTCAAACTGTGTCGTTGAATTACATAATATTAAGACCAACATATCCTTAGTTACACAAATTTCTCATATAAAATCCTACCATAGTTGTCTAGATACGGCGCTTTCAATCTGTTTGACCAGGAAGTTGAGTAAAACGAATCAAATCAGAAATGTGTATGGAACTATAGAGAGTCCTTTGACAGATCAAAGATACGGCGCTTTCAATCCGTTTGACCAGGAAATTGAGTATAAAAAAATCAAATCATAAATGTGTATGGAAATATAGATAATCCTTTGGTAGACCAAAGATATGAATTGTTCAGCATTTTCGATTGTCATTGGCCTAATACTTTTGTTGCTTCAAAGTAAGTACTATTATATTAGTATATGTTCTTATATGTGTAAATGTATTATCAAAGCACATTTATTATAAAAGCCATTATTTAAACAATAAAATGCTATGTATTTTTTCTGCAATGTCGCTACCTTAATATCCCGAATGAACCACCAAAGAAAGCATTTTATTGTTTTATTAACATCTATCTGTTTGCTAATTGATAAATTGATTATGAAAAGTAAGTAAAATTCACTAAATTACTGTCAATGTTCGTAAGTACGTTAGCTAAAAGAAACAGCCAAATTGTCTCCTGTGAGACTTTGAGTCTGACATCGTCATGATTATTTCGTGCAGTCCGTGATTTTTTCTAGGTCGCTGTAGGTTTGGACCAATCGATAAACAGGGCGTGTATATATCTGTCCTATCAGTTTCTTATCAGTTTCAGCAGCTGTAGATTTCGACCAATCGATAAACAGGGCGTGTAGATTTCAGTCTTGCTGTTTCTATAGAGCTATTAATTAACTATAGGTTTTCGTAAGAAATAGAAGAAATAATACTTTGTAAATGTAAATATAATAATATAATATTGCAGATTGTCAATCTGTCATGGCAGGGGTAGATTGGGAGACAGCTTATAAACGTTGCAGTTTACAGAACGACTCTCTCGTTGATATACAAGATGTTCAGAATCACTTTTCCTTTCTGAAAGGATTGCCATCGATCTGGTCCTCAGTTAAAGGACACTTTACTCCTTGGATAGCGTACAGAGGCTGTTTCAGAAAATCGGTGTGCACTGAATCAACAAGGGCACAATTAAAACAGCAATCGAGTCACTACATCGATAACAATACCGCTGGGAACTGCTATTTTGAATGTATATCAAAGAATTATACGAATGGGGATTGTGCAAACAAAGCAAATTTTTTCTTTGCTCTCTCCAAATCTTTATGCTTATGCTTGTGTGGTAACGCCCCCTTGCAAAATATTTCGAACAGTTCTAAATGCGAATTATCGTGTGGGTCATCTATCGATAATGGAGAATGTGGTGGAATTGGACACTTTAGTTTGTACGAACCCATGCATATTAAATTACCGGAAACATATTTTGGGGGATTCTGTCTGACTTGTCGGTCGCGAAGTGATCTCATTAATACACAGTTGTACAGCGGGGATTGCAATGGAAATATAGCCGGGTATTGCATTACGAATAACGGGAGAATGTCATTACCGCCATTGGTGTCAACATTTGCTTCTTACTGGAATCATTGTAAAAACCAAAGTATGTACATTGTTGGGGACACCAGTCATACACTTTGTCAAAAAGAGGATAATGTTTGGACAGGGTTACGAAAATACAAAATAGACATTTCCAATATTGATAATGAATTGTGCTACATAATTGATATGCACCAAGACACAATAAACTACAAAAATGGAAATTGTACAGAAAATCGTTTATTTCTTTGTAAAAGAGATATCAGTCCTAGCAATAAATATAGCAAAAGTACAGAAAAAATAGCACCATCTCCATTTTCTAGTGAAACATCGTGGAAAACCAAAACAACTTCTTATTATAAAAGCCTGTCTTCCAGAGGCATTACAAGTCATTTCAATATCACTACTTATACACCGCCTCCATCGATTGGAAATTTAGCCACAATAGTTGGTGCTAGTACTGCAGGAATAATAGCTTTGACATTCGTCGTTTTTTTTATTTTATGTTTGTTAAAAAGACGAAAGTTTCAATGTTTGCAAGTAGAACAACAAGCAAACCATCATCATGGGTCCAACGACAGTACATACAGTGACCTTGTTGCTACAAGTACGAGACAGGTCGACAGCCACATATATACCACTCTTCCATACAACAAGCAAGTAATATTGTGATGGGCATATATGCGACGGATTAAAAGAAAACAAGTCTAAAAATGAACTTGATACAAGAAACAAATATATTTAAGAAGTCTTTAAACATGGTGCCCTCAAAAGATCATTTCAAAATCTTGTAAAGTCTTCTAGCTCTAGATGATTGATTATGATATATTAACCACGATTTAATAAACATAACTCTTCGATATCCTTTGCATCATGCACTATCACATTATCATGATAAGACAAAAATCAAAATATGCATATAATCTTGCGATTTTCTGTCTTAAAAGGTTTTATGAAAATTATATGTGGTAATATGCATCAAAGTATTGATAATGATGCAATAAATTCATGAAGACTTGACGTTAAGAGATAAAAATGTGCACTTTAAAACATCTACGCATATAGATTCAGATTTTGAATTTTCAATGCAACAGAGTCATTACTATTGAAATATAAAATAACATGTAAATAGAACCTGAGGTAAAGACAGTCACTGCAAACCTGCACCGTCTTTCAGGGTGTTTTTCATATGTGATGGAGTGATCTTTTTAAAAATTAAGCATTTTGTTTTAAATCCATATTACGGTTCTTTACAATGAATTGGCTAAATGCTTTATTCTAACTTCATTGTAGGTTTTTTGTTTGTTTGTTTTTTTATTGAAAAAAATATTTTTCATATCGTAATCTATTTGAGTTTTTTTTTTTTACTTTCCTTTGTTAAATTGGAGACACTACAAAAAGTTTTAAACGTTGCAATAAAATATTAGTGATGACATAAATCGATAAGTCAAGGTTCCATTAGTTTGATAAACTAATTGTAATACCTGTAAGTGATTTGTTATATTTAAAAAAAATTAAAATGTCCATAGTATCGTATCAAAGCACTTCTAAGATAACCATGTTCAATATTTTGCTCTCATATTGTTTTTTGACATCAGTAAAAAAAAAGTTCATGTTCAATCGATTTGAATTTATCTGACATTTAAATTTTTTTCAAAGTTGTTTACTGTTTATTTTACTCCAAACATGAATGTACAACTAGACGGCGGCATCACACATATAAAAAGTTTCGATAATTTTTAAATTGTTAGCAACTTTAGATAATGTTTTTGAATTATTTTCAATATCACAACAGCCATGAGAAGTGCAACATTGTTTGATATTACTACTGGATCTATCCTTTTTGCCAAGCATCAAAATACTTAAAGCCGTGTCCTAATCATTCTTTAAAAGTTCAGATAAAATATCTTTGTGGTAATATTTACAGCTGCAAACATCTATGAATGTTTGACGTCGGTTGTTCTGTGTTGCGTTGTTTACGGTTTGCTGTTATTATTTGTAGATTGTCTTTATTCTTCCTATTTTAGACCATCTTTTTTAAATAGTGTCCTGTGTATATATTTTTAAACAAGTCTTTGATATATATCCGGATTTTCATAAATGTTTTGTCATAACTATCCTGCTTCAATTTGGATTCCCCGGAAATCCTCACTTTGATTTACATATGCACAACGATTCATTATTCCGTGAAGATGCTATGTGTCTTTTTTTATTTCAAATATTTAGCAATTCGTTAATTTCTCATTGATTAATAACTTAGACTTGCTATGCTTTGTGTTGTTCCGTGAATTTGAACAAAAATGTTTAATGGCTTCTAAGCAATAATAATGCATTGTAGTATTATATCATCCTAACTGTTTATATATTTTTGTTATTTTAAAATTTAGAGAAAGATGGATCAAAAAACGATGAGATGTATGTTAAAAGTGATTGTTCCATATATTCTTTGTGGTGCATTGAGGTACACTTTTCTTCTTTCACATATAGTTTTTTTAAAATGAAATACAATAACTAGTGAGTAGTGGAGGGAGAAAATGTACATTTAAGCTTTCATGTTTTTTAATCGCTTTATAGAGTGATGGGGGGCTAAAATAAAGGGAACTGGAAGTTAACCGTGAACACCAACTGAACATTTAGTTATTTATTTTGCATTTGATCTTATTTTGGGTAAAAATGGTATTCCATGAAGGTAAATATGTCGAAGATTAAGAACAGAAAAACTCGTTTAGTACGAACAGGGTTATATCAAATTCTCGGATATAGCGAAGTTTTTTTGAGTCTCTGTTAAAATTCATAACAAAACTTTGCAAAATTTTACGGTTATAACAAATTCGGATATAACGAATTTACGGATATAACGAACTGATATTGAGTACCGTAGCGGTGAAAAATTAACGAAATTTAACAATTTTATAACGAATTTCTTTACAATTTCAAAAGGTTGCACTACCATTTAACATAATAGTTTGAATGATTTCATTTTCATATAAATTTTTCAATTCATACACGATTATTAAAGGTATCAACGGAATGTATTTTTAGTTTAAGCCTCAATTAGCAATGTATAAAGTGAATTCGGTATTGTTATTACTACGAATTCGTTATACGAATTACGGATATAACAAAGTAAATCCATTGGTCCCTAGGAATTCGCTATAACCGAGTTTTGCTGTATGTGCAAAAATAAGTGTAAAATTCGGATATTCATTTTTGGTTAATATACTGAGGGGCTACATGGCACAATATCCTTTGATATAGAGCCAGGGTTGCTCAGGTGAGCGATGTGGCCCATTGGGCCTCTTGTCTTTGGTTGTTTAAGATCTGAACGCAACAAAGATTGATTAATATATTATTTTAATAGTCTATTATAATACACAAAATGAAACATTATTTGTTGCAAACTTATTGACCAGTACTAGTTACTTTGAGTACTGTTTATCAAACATTGGTACCCCCATTATGTGATTCACATATCAATATCGGGTGTGGCCTCCATTTGCTCGGATAAATGCGATATGTCTCTCTTGTCGCCTAGTATTTACACGGCGCTTTGGAACTCTTGCTCGGTCCCTCACACTTCCGGTTTGTACAAATTTCCAGTACAACCTTGCAATTGACGTGTGATGCCTATTAAACACTGTGGTTACCTAGAAATGGCATTGTTTCTAGTAGATAAGCATGTTGCAACATGTTTTAGCCAATATCAACGGTAATTTAACATGCTTCTAACCTTTCTAAAGGAGTGCCCTGCAGAGACCATAACAACTGCCCTGCCACGCTCTTTTGTGGTCAAACGCGCCATACCCCGTCTGGTTTTTTGTGATGTTTTAGTAATGCATGCATCAATAACAAGAACATAAAAAAGAAAGTAAAGATTTATTTTCCCCAAAAAAAGTATGAGCACGATTTGAGCATTTCTAAAGAACAGTTACGCTTCGGCTAACATTGCATCAATTTATCCGTTTCGGCATTTAAATGTCTAACTTATAATTAGGGTCACCTATTTAAACATTAGATACATCTTAAAAACTTTTTAGGATATTAATATTATTTAATTTTAAATGGTGCGTTAGAAATTTTATCTAGTGTATATACCCTAGTGGCACTAGAGGAGCGATCAAACCAATATGACGACTAAAAGCTTTTATGAATTCATGTCAGCTTTAACATTGTTGTGGTTTGATATTAAATTAAATGATATTTTCGAGGCAGATATTCATGAAATGTTACAATTTATCATGTCAATGAATTTTAAAAATATTTAAATCAACACTCCCTACGAAACACCCTTTTTCTATTATCTAAATAATGTTTGAGACATCACAGATAAATGCATGGGTTACCAATGTTTTTAAATCCATTTATATTTACGTTGATAGGTCTTATCTAATCTTTCCATATTTGTCCAGCTAAGGCTCTTTCGATCCGTCCGACCGGGAAGTGAAGTAAAAACAAATCAAATCAATATTAAATGTGTATGGATATACACCAAAGATATGAATTATTCAACTGCCTCTAATGTTATAGGCCTTATTCTTTTGTTGTCAAAAGGTAGGTATTAGTATATTACTTTGTATTTGTAAAGAAAGTATAGTAATGTCATATTATAAAGCGCTGTGTGATACACCATTACAATCTTGCAGGTTCTAAACCTGTTGCTAAGGGGAAAGATTGGAAGACAGCAAATGAATATTGCAGATCACAAAACGACTCCCTTCCTGATATACGAGATGTACAGAATAACTTATCATATATCAAAGAACAAGGAACAACGATCTGGTCCTCAGTAAAAGGACAATTTACTCCTTGGATTGCATATAGAGGATGTTTTTATGAAAATCTACATTCAGTCTGTTCATTAACGGGAACAAACTTTACTAATTCAACATGTCATCATCTTGAAAACAATTCAGCTGGAAATTGTTATTTCGAATGTAAATCTAATATTTACACAAATGGTGGTTGTGCAAATACAGCAAATTTTTTCTTTGGTCTTCAAAAATTGTTTTGTTTATGTTTGTGTGATGACACCATCATACAAAATATTTCGGAAAGTAGTAAATGCAACTTATCATGCGGAACATCTATTAATGATGGTGAATGTGGCGGAATCGGCTATATCAGTATGTACGAAACCATAAATATTACCATACCGGAAACCCATTTTGGAGGATTCTGTCTGACTTGTCGCCAAAAAAGTGATCCTAGTGATACACAGTTGTACAGCAGGGATTGCAATGAAAATATAGCCGGGTATTGCGTTAAACAAAACGGTAGAATTTCATTACCACTAATGTTGTCTACATTCGCTTCTTACTGGAATCATTGTAAAGAACAGAGAATGTACATTGTCGGGGACACCAGTCATACATTTTGTCAAAAAGACAACAATGTTTGGACTGGATTAAGGAAATACAAAATAAGCAATAATAATATTGATAAAGACAGCTGCTATATCATTGAAATACACCAAGAGACTGTCAATTACAAAAAAAGAAATTGTACAGAAAATATTTTCTTTCTTTGCAAAAAAGATATTGATAATTATTTCGTTACAAGTATAGAAAACGCCATGAGCACAAAAAACACAAAAACGCCGCCATTTACTCGTGAAATATCAAGAACAACAGCAACTATTTCACCTACATCTATGACAACGTCTATCAGTGGTGCCCTGAACCCTACAATTGCCACTTCTATTTCACCATCTCCTGAATCAGAAAAAAATACGGCAGCAGTAGTCGGTGCTAGTATTGCAGGAGTAGTTTCTTTGATATTTGTTGCTTTTCTTGTATTATGTTTGTTGAAAAGACGTCATACTCAATGTAAGCAGTCAAGCCAACAAGTAAAAAGTGCGAAAGTGTTTCACAACACCACGTACGACGACCTTGTTGTAACAAATCAAAAGCAAGATGTCAACTATGCGAATGTTAATCTGGAAAATGATAACCAATTTGAAAGAACTGTTTGTAATATAGACGACGTTTATGTTGAAAAAGAGGAAGAATATGATCATCTTCACACAAGTCGACAAAAGATTGAGGCGACAATGCCGGCAGATGACGAAAGGTATGGAACTGCTTCTTATTTTGAAGACAACTCTTACTCCACACTTGGACAAGACAAGAATGTCAATCATGATCTCGATAACGAATACAGTGTAAATAGTATAACTTATTCAGAAAACCAATCAAGTTCAGTGAATAGTGCAGAGTATGATTACTGCTATCAAGCAAATCAAAGAAAAGATTGGTAACTGATCACATTATGATAATTGTGTAGTGATGCATTTTGCTTACTTGTTTGCAAAATAAATAGCTGTTTGCTTTGAACGCAAAACTACGTAGCAAAAGCAAAAACTGTTCAAACTCTTTACTTGAAGCGTTTTACACTAAATATGATTTTGTGCATTTGTTTAACTTTTACCTTCGTTTGATTGATCTGCACCCTTTTTGTAATTGCTTGAATGTCTATATGACCTATTTCTTTCTTAACCCCTCCAGCAAAACAAACACAAGATGTACAAAAAATAAGTCAACGTTAGGCAAGAGGTCTTTCCCTTCTTTTTCATTGTTATTTACATCAATGACGGATCTTCTTTGTCATTTCGATCTTGTTTCTCATAATTTCAAGTCTCCCATCCTCAATGTATATGCAATCATAATACAGGACACGGAATAAGTGCACTAGACCAGGCTGACAGGCAATATTTTCTTAAGAAAAACACAAAAAAAAACTTTGATAAATCTTCAGTGCGTATTTTTATAGATGTTAGCAATGGTAAGGACCTCAATTCAAAAAAATTCATTAGACCCTCATATACGTAAAACTAACTGATAATGAACGCTTGAAAATTCTTTAGAGGTCTTCTAAATAGGTCTAAACCTTTTTTTAATTTACTTTGATATTATGTAAAATGTACAGAATATTTTTGCTCTAATTTTGAATTTTTTACTTTTGCCAGCGTTAAAAAATGAATGTTCTATTTATGTAATTAAAAACATTATACAGTTGTATCAAATATTCTCATTTCAGAATGATCATCATTATATTTTCAAAAATCGTTCTCGAATAATTTTAGGTATCGTTATGAAAAATCTATACTATGTAGGTCCCTTAGAAAGATTAATAATGGAGCTGAACAATGCTTATTAGCCCCTTAGCCCAATTCTAGTGACGTTGGTTGGTAAACAGATATTACAAATTGGTACAGAGACTCTTGAGCACTAATATGATGCCAAGTGCTCGTATAATTTTCCAGTTCACTATCTAAGTATCGATATCTAATTCGTTAAAAAGCAATTAAAAAGAATATTGATGAACGTAAAGCCTTTTATTTACTAACGCCTCGTCTAACTAACAATTACATGTATTTTTAAAAAATACGATTTACTAAATAGTCAATAAACAACTTAAGAATAGTCTTGGTACTTATACGTGTAACAACTGTGAATAGAGGGTAAAAGAAAAGGGCGTGTGATAATTACAAATTCCAAAACCATTGCATCGTTTGAAGTACACACTAAATGTTAAGAGTATCGTAATCAGCATCTTTCATGAAGTCCATCCATTGTCCATTGATTTTTTTCCCTAGAGCAGTGTTAACATTGTTGTTGCGTCCCCAGTTGTTAATGCATTGATGTTTATGCATCAAACATATGTATTGTTTGTTAAAAGATTTTATTGTCACATTTTTTGAAATATGTATTTATGTAGCTCTTTTTCGCATGTTACATATTATATTAGCTTCTTTTTTTGTACATGTACTTTTGTTACCTTTTACATGTTAATTATATAATTATAATTATTTACAGTGATCGAAGATAAAAACAATTTAGAGAATCAAGTGTTCTATGTTTATAAATTTTAGTTTCAAAAGATACGAATAGTATTTTGTTTTGTTTCTTTTTAAACATTGATTACTGGAGTATAAGTACACTAACAATACAGGGAAAGTGTAATAGTGTACTGTATTAATATTGTAATAGTGGTGTCAACTTTTAATTACTATTAGTCATGCCCCTCTAGTAAGGTAATTAGCTTACTAATGAACTGAGGTTTGTTGTTTTTTTTTAAAATGAGCGTTTTGTGCATTTCTTTTTTAGTTAATAATGCAATGTCCTCAACTTACATTTTTCATGAGTGCCTTAAAAATTCTAGGGCTTCTTTTTTCAAAGACAAGATTGAATAGTCCTGTTCAATTCTATGCTTCTTAAGGAAGGAGTCTTCTCGTTATCAGACATATTTCTCATAATAAGAAATTCATGAAATTTTGACACAGTCAAACGGATCATATTACCAAATGAATCTATCAGTTTTATCAAATTTGACCTTTTCGTTTTTGCATAAAGGTCAGGTCAAGGTCACTACCTTTTTCCTCAACTTAAAGGATGATAAAAATAAGTGTGGATCTTTGTAGTTCTGTAGACATTTGTTTAAGATTTGAATATTCTATTCTTCAATGAAATGATAGAATATCAGAATGTCTATTAGCTTATACTACTAAATCAGAATAAATATTTATACTAAAATTGATATTGCTTAGCCCGCATTTCTTCTAATTTTCTAAAATTTTGAAGAACTTTTTATTATTTTTTTATGCTTCAGATAATAAAATATTTATGATTTTTATGTAAAATGAAGACTTTATAAAAAGATATAAATTGACAGAAAAGCTAATATATTGACCGTTTTATAAGAGAGAAAAACTGATTTTAGTGATTTTTTCACAAACATCAGTGTATAGAATGGGCGCTTTAAAAAGCCTATAAAAATGTAGTTTGATAGGCAAATCATATTTTAAAAACATATTCTGAAACCCAAGTATCATATCATTAGTTTACATTAGTGAAAAAAAATCCAACATTAATGTTATTGTTTTTAAAATGCTAAATCAGACTCATTAATCTGCAGCAATTCTGAATTGCGCAACATGTGATATTTTCCTACGCCAATATTACGCCAAAAATATAGTCCCTGTTAGATTGTAAAATTTGATTACTTTTTCTATGCCAAGTTGTATGATGATAAAAAAGAAAGAAAATTATTCTATTTTAATTTCCTTTCATCTTGATTTAATGAACAATTAATCAATTTTACGTTTGACAAGTCGAAAACCAGAAAAGACTCCTTCCTTAATTATCCACACTTTGATCATCAAAATAGCATCGTCCTAATTAACATACAAATGAATATAAAAATAATCGAAATATTGACATGGAACACCAGACATGGACCATAGCCTTATTCTTCAAGAGGTTCGTGATAAACTGATGAATATATACACTGGATGGTTTAATTGCAACAGCTTCTTAGATTCGAAAACACGTTCTCCGGAGGACTCGTGGCAATACAAAGTATAAACTTCTGCCACTCAGAAAGCTGAATGTTCAGTGAAAGTTGTTGAAATTTGACTGAATAGTACATGTTCAGTTAAACCATTGTTACAACCACTAAATGAAACGGGTCACTTTCGGAATACATAATAAATGAGAATGGCAGTAGCTGGCACTGAATTTTGTGGTCCCAGAAAAATTAATTACATGTATCCTCGGAGGCCAACGAGTGTTTATCCTAAGAATGTAGCCTCATTTGGAGCTTATATATAGTTAAAATTGTTACACTAAATTGATAATGACATACTTATATAGGACTTATTTTTTTCTTCGTACGACTAAATATCGTCGGACTAAATATCGGCAGATGTATATACGTATACGCGAGGAAAACAAAAGGAATTCGTAAGGACCGTAACGAGTTTTAGGGCCCCGGACAATAAATAATCATACATGTACATGTAGCAACGGTTAAATATGTGATGTTTCGTATTGATTAAAGGTGGATAACTCTTATAGTGTGTCTATATATATATATATATATATATAATCCAAAACCATTGTCTCTTATTGACTGGAATTTAAAGTCTTTGATGACTTTTTAAAAGTCTCTTAGAGAAGAGATCAATTTCACAGATCTGAGTTAAATTGAAAATCAAACACACATGTACATGTATTATAGAGGCTAATCTTTGGCAGAAGAGTTCTATATAAAGATGTAGGAAAATACTTATACCTCCTTTAGACGAAGAGCTCTAAATAAAGATATAAATAGTAAATTTTTTCTTTACTACATGTCAGTAGATGGTCAAAAATAAAATGTCAAAGTTTAAGGCAGATCTGATGGTTAGTTTGTTGACCACCAAGCCTTTAGATTAAAAATTATGTAATTTGTAAAAATGTACTTTAAATATTATAACATTATTTAGTGAAGAAAATACTAAATAATTTTATTATTTACCCATTATTTTTTATATAAAGCTCTTCTTTTAAAAAAAGATCAATACAGTCTAAATATGATCATTGTCATCCAGCCGTCTTAAAATATATACACTGTCATTTTTTTAAATAAATATGAATTAAAGTCGTTGAAAATACATTTATTGAAATCTCGATTTCATCACATTTCAAGTGTACAATAGTCCTTCTTCGTTCCAAAAAAAAAATGATAAAAAAAACGCACTCAGATCAACTAATTAAAATAATGATTAAATCGGACGGTCTGACTAAAATGCAATATCTGTTTAATGAGTAGATACAACCAATGTACACTGGGAAATGGAATACACGTGTATATAGAGCAACAATTCATAACAATGTAAATGGAATGAAGTTTAAGAATCTGAACAGCAGTAAATCTGAACAATGTAAAATCAATGGTCAAAAATAAAAATGATTCGTATGAATAATACATGGCATGTACATATTTAAATGCACTGGATTTCTATAATCTTTTTGTAAACAAATCAACAGCTTATAGATTAAATATATATATATATATATTTCAGATCTAAGGATTTAAAATTTTTTAACAAGAAACATTACATATATATATATATATTTCAGATCTAAGGATTTAAAATTCTTTAACAAGAAACATTACAAACATTATACTTGCAAATTAATAACAGAAATAAACCTACCCAACCTCTAAATGTCTCATAACTTGAAGAAATAAATTCGTCTAATACCTTGATTCAGTTTCAAGTACACTGTACTATTTAATAGACTTCAACTTCAACTTTCCCCTATTTTTCATTTTGATATTGTTTCAATTAACAAGTATGAAGTACAGCTCTTATAAAAATGTTTCGCGTACACTGTACGTGTTAATACATGTTCATTTTCCATCGAAGTTAGAATATTTCAAGCTAATTTTTCATTTTGATATTGTTTTCTTTTAACTACTATTAATTAGAGCACTTATATAAAAATTGCTACACAAACGGCCTAAGAAAAGTCTAATATAAACTAAGAATTTTAGCTCACACACAAAATATCAATCCACAGTTAGATGCAAGTTTAATAAGTTTGTAAAACTATACTCTTATTACCAAATACTAAGAAAGATGTGTTTGTACATGTTACATCAGAGTCAAAGTTATAAACTATCTTAAGTCTACATTAGGCAAAAAAATATGTAAAATTCACAATGGTAGCAAGTGGAGTAAGTTTAGATAGGAGCTATCATCAACAACAAAATAAACACAATCATGTAAAAAAAAAAATAATAAACCCTGGTGAAATTTTACATGAGCACCCATCAAAAAAACTTGAGTATTAACATTACTCAGTGTTTTAGATGACAACATTCTCAGAATGCAAAGCATCCACTGAAGAATGAAATATGTTCTCTGCAATTTTTTATCGCTTAAATCACAAACAGAATGTTTTTGTAGCTAGCTGGTACAAGACATATGGATAATAAAATGGCAAACCATGCATTTTTGTTGTACAAATGTTTTGAAAATAATATACAATGTAATACATGTACAAAGACAGAGAATACTTTTCCAGTATAAGATAAGAATGTGTAACTTGTGCAACAATAACAACAGCTGAATAAATACAAATTATACCCAGCAAAAAAAATTCTTCACAACCTTTGCATATACATTTGAACAATCACGAATATATGGGGAAAAATAACAGTAACCCCAGAAAACCGATAAACTCTAAATACAATTCAATTAAATACTGTGAACAAAACAAGTGCCTAATAAACAAGGTGAATGCATTTCTTTGACCCATATTTCTCCAAAAACATGCACAACCTGATTCAAAATGGATGCAGCAACAGTCAATGCTATATATGAACAGGATATTTCTCTCTGTGTGTCAAAAAAATGGGTAACCCATGATACACTTTGTACAGGTACACCAACGAGCTTTCATCTCTCAGTGGGCATGCCCATGATACACTGTTAACATACCTCTCTCAGTGAACAAGCCCATGATACAATGTGTATATACATAACTCTGTGGGCAAGCCCCATGATACACTGTGTATATAGGTGCACCCATCTTTCAGTGGACGTGCCCATTTTGCTCACTGGCCACCTGGGCATGGGACTTGTACTTGGACTTGAAGTAGAGGTACTTGTTGCCCACATCGTGTGGCTCTCCGGGCACCAGGCGCTTGTGCTCGAACACTTCGACAGGTCGGTGGTGGATCAAGTAATTCTCCAGGGTGTCCCATCCCCCACCCACCCGTACCATCAGGTGACGATTCTTCAGGAACTGTAAGAGTCAAACATAATAAGATTCATGAATTTTACATTCTCATTTCTGTTAATCATAAACATGTAACTATTGAAGAAGATGTGAGCACTGAGCACAGTCACAATGAAAGTATAAGAGAAGTGAGCATGAAATGTAAAATCATAAGGTTAATCTAGATGTATACATCAATTCAATACAGAATGTTGTTACAGTAGCCTTTGCGGCATTTTTTTATACATGCTCTAAAAAGTTTTTGTTAATAAAAGGAGCAAAAATGAAAACGTCATCAGAACTTCTATAACAACTGTGGCAAAAGCAAATAGAAGGTTTGCACACTCAGGTATAAAATAATTTTCCTCTGTGTTTTACACATCAGATCAGTGAACACTTACTCTAATTTGAACCACTTTTCCAAAGATGAGGTATTTGCCGTCGCCAAGCTTCTTCACATGATCATGGCATTTACACAGAAAGGCTATCCTCCGCACCTGCATATTACAAACTGATATAAAACTCAAATATTCACCAAATTTTTGCAGCTGAAATATTTAATTGATTAAGATAATTTCTTTATTAAAATTTAATGATTGTTTATTAAGATTTTGTAAAATTTACCTGGATTCTCATTATTAATCAGACATTTTCTTTCAAACTGTATTTAATTTATTAAAGAGTTCAGCATTAGTTCCTGTTTACACATTTGTAAACGCTTAATTTCATCTTTTGATCTAGCTCTTGTTAGCCAAGCAATACAGGCATCATGATGTAAATTGATGAAATATGCTAAATCTTTGGAAATATTATACTTTGAGTGTGTTTAACAATAGTAAAAAACAATTTCTTCGTTCAGAAGATTGGTTCATTATCAATTTTACGATTACAGTGTTAAAATGGCCAGTTTTTACCTTGATATTTATAAATAGTTTTACTGTTAGTTGGTCTAAAAAATTTCAATAATTTAAAGAGGCCTTTAATTTTCTAAAAATTAATATTTATTAGACATAATTATTAGTTGTAAGTGCAGCTCTGTAAACTTTACTCTGTATTAATGAGAAATCTTTTATTGTCGCCATACAAAGGATTATTTGTTATTTTCCTCAAAAACATTTTTACCAAAATAATTTATTAGCTAATTATTCTGAGACATTAATTTGAACTAATCGTTAATATCCAGTTTAACAATTGTTTGCATGCAGTACTGTATGTTTACCATATGGCTTTGTGAGTTGTCCTGCATGGTTTAAATTATAATGTTCTTTTTATTACATAAACATATATTATTATATAGACTGGAATAATTTTTTCATTATATCATCTTTGCATATGTACATATTAATAATTAAAATTCACCTACCGGATCCTGATCCTGCTAATTATCAGATCCATTTTTTTTTTTTAATCAAAGACCAATTCAAGTTAATTTAAGTTGAAAATTGTCTACATGTAAATCAAGTAAAAAAACATTTTCTAGAAATAAACTTACATGAATATTTATCCTTCAATATTGTCTACAGTCAGGTAAATCAAGAAAATAAGCATCTTCTAAAAAATAAACTTACATAAATCCTTATCCTTTAATAATTGATCTATTTAGGCTTTATCCATTAGAAGACAATAACACCAATTGGTCTAAAGCTGCACCTAATTCTATATCATGTATCCCATTACCTTTGCTCGATACTAGTGCAGTAGCTCTATAAAGTCTACTCCTTCCTTCCCCGACCATATATAACATACACTACTAGCACTACATCTGGCAATATTCTGCAGGCAACTTAACCCTCACCAACCCTCACCTCAGCATCAAGGTCAAATATATTTTCGGCGGTTGCTATGGGGATTACCTCAGCATCGAGACCAGAAGGTTTGGCCGGTTTGACCTCTACGACCTCCTCCTCCTTCTCGATTTCTTTCTCCATCCGGATCAGGTTGGGAGGATCCAGACCAAACTTGTAGCCGATTCTGGCCAGCTCTAGTATGGTCATCAAGACTGATTTCTCCCCCGTGTGAGATACTGTGAAGACAAATTAAAAAAGGGCTTCAAAATGAAATCACTTTTTTACATAAAGTTTTGTCTAGTATGCTCATTTTAAAAGGCACAAAATAGACATTTTTACATTATCAAGTCCTAAAGTAAAGAATTTACAAACTTATAGACAGTATGTTCCTACTAGTAGCAACCTCCTAAACAAGCTGCTGTTTGCGTAGTAAAAATTGATATACATGTAAAATATTCATAAGGTTGAGAGTTTCAGGAATGAAAATTTATTTTCCAACATATTTCTGTAAAAGCTTGGACTTGACATCTTTAAAAACTTATGCCTTGATTTCTAACCTAGATACTCTGTTTCAAACATCTGGTCGTCTGCCATTCCAAATGCCTTGCACCACTTCAGAAAGTTGGCGGTGTTGTCTCTGGCAAACCAGGAGCCTGAGGTGGCGTTATTGCGGTACTTCAGGGATACCTTAGGTAGAGGCTATTACAGAAATACATAAATGCAGGTAAAAGCGACAAAAATGCTGGTTCTAGATCATTGTTATAATCTAGTATTCAACTGATTTTTTTCTTTTTTCATATAGACCTGTGGCTTACAAGATTTTTTCTCCAAACAAAAGAATTGGATGTTTTGCTTTGTCAAAAACTGAAAACATGCATGTAAACTGTTTGTAAAATTTGAGATTTATAGACATTTTTATAAAGCTAAGCTTTAAATTATGTATGACATGCGAGTATAAAGCCTAAAGGAGAAAAGACATTATGGCAGGCAAAGACAGAAGAATCAATTGAATCATATAAAAAGATTAAAAATAGTAAAAATAGGAATATTCAAAATTAAAAACAAAAAAAAAGACGAAAAAATAGAATCTTTAGGACGAAAGAAAGAAAGGGCAGCCACCTAGAGATAGCTATATACACCCTACATGCATCTGCTTGTCCTTTCTGAGGACAATTAAGACTTGACCAAGACTGTAATAATTAAAACTTCCGTCTAGGCTTTTTAATGCCATGGCCTTTAAGGATGAATTAATTATAAATAAGTATATATGGGGGATTATGGCCAAATTTGAATTACACAACAAACTGTAAAAATCATCATTGCCAAAAAAAAACAAGAAGCGCCCTTCTATGAATCAGATAAATATCAAAACTATATTTATATTCTTCACATATTCTATAATGTATAATTAAGTAATGTAGAATTGCCTAATAAATAAAAATGCATACAGAAATCCTACAATATGTCACTAGATATACTGTGTATACAGATTGAGTTTGTATTTTTTTTTTCATGCAGTGCTCTTTCACCCCATCTATTGTATCTCTAGTCACGTGTGGCAAATATGTGATATAGTTCATGTGTACCTGGTAAGTCCTGGTTTGAAGTTGTTTTTGCATTGACATGCACATGCATGATTTCAGAGAAAAATAATGCAGAAAACAGTCAAATTTCCCCAAGCTACCAAAAAAGCCCCTCACCTTAAAGGGTGATACCAACTAAAAACGGTTAATATTTTAGGCACATCAACCTCTGCTTATAATACAGCTGCAGCAAAACTCTACCTTGTCAATTCAAATACATGTATAACCAAATTTCGAATGGATTGCCAGACAGAATCAGGCTTGTGAATCATGTGAGAATATTTTTAAAGTCGGAAAGATAAAAATCAAAATATTAATTTCAGCAAATATACAAACTGTCAAATATTTTAATTTTTAACAGTAGTACAAGTTTCTTTACCATTAAATTAATATTTTTCAATAAAGTTTATTTATCTTTAAAGACATATTCTTTTTCAATTTCAGATGTATGATTTAGATAATTAATGCATTTCCAAGAAAAGGAGGGGGAGAAAACTAGACAGTATTATTGACTAATAATACATGTGTAATAGGTTGTCCTGAATCTGCATGTATTAGTTAATAACAATCATTTAATTTATATATTACTTCTACTGACACCAAGCATTCAAAATACCATACTTAAATTAACTATTAATTGGTTAACTATTAATTAGTTAAAATCCACACTTACTGCTGACCTTCAGTGTTACTGCGGCCTTTTAATCTTAATCGCTCTAAGGATAAAATCACTGTTTTAATTCAATTGCATGCACACACTCAGATTCTGGCAGAACCCAAAAGCTGCTCAAAATAATTCATAACAAAAGTCCAAAGCAAAATGATCAAATGATAATTTTGGTACATGTACTATGAAAAATTAAAATGTAATCCAGCTAGGGGTTCATATATACACTTCATATCTTAATAAATAGAGAATAATACATGGCAAAAGCTCTATCACATTCCATATCAACCCAAGACTTCAATAATGGACAAGAGGACCAAACGCATGAGGGAAGATATTGGTCAGGGGTTGATGATGTGTGTGATACAGATTTCGACACATATTATTGTTTTTATCATATATTTGAATATTAAATTGATTACTCATTTTATGTTAAAATTTTATCCTGCATTATACTGGTTTTCCCACATGTGTCTCAAAACCAGAATTTTTTTTTATATCAACTATATTGTGAAGTCATCTTATTGAAATTTTCATGTCATGGCATCATAGTTTCGACTGCAGACATGATTCGGAAAAGATAAAAAGATCTGAGGTACTCAAAATAAAAGGTAGAAAGGTGTTACAGAAAGGTTTGATAAGGGGTAAAATAAAGGGTGATGATGTACAGGGAATGTGACATGGGTGTATGCCTTTGTTATACTAGGGATGTAAAAACCCTGTATTTCATACCAAATATATAATAACAGTAAATTAACAACAAACAGAAATATCTATGTTTGCAGTAAAATTTTTCAAAGACTTAACATTCAGAGTATCAACTTGAACTTTTCTCAGTAAATTGGCATGCACTTAATTTTGCTTGTCAATGTACATATCTTCTTTTTTTTTTTGGGGGGGGGGGGGTTTAAGGATTTGAGATATATGTATATCTATGTTTATATATTATATATACAAAATTCTCTTTGAAGAAAATTTTTTCTCAAAGCCAAAGTCAATTAACTAATTTTTACATGCTTTTTTAATCAGCAACAAAAGCCACATAACACCACTTTATCAGTGATGATGAGTGCATGTGTCTCCTTGGTAAGTCATTTTAATTAGCAATCATTAACTGCTATTAATTACTTGTTCCTACCTCAGTGTAGGATCCATCCATTACACATTCCTCTGCCTTCCCTTGGATTATCTTGGCCAGATTACATAAATGGACGCCATTGTCCAGAATCTCCAGAAAATTATCTGTCGTAATTTCTATGCCTAAAAAGTCAGAAAAGAATAGTTCTAAATATATTGTACTATAATAATTGTAGCAAACCAAGCAAGTTTTGTATTTTGTTGCTGTTAATAAAGTTTTAGATGAAATTTCAATCAGTGAAATGGCTTAATGAAAGACTATCAAAATGCACAACATGAACTCTATCAATTGGCAACTATATTGCACTTAACAGAATCAATAAGTCAAGTTCAATAAATGTGACAATTTTCTGCTTTCATTAATATCCCTATATATTGATAGTTGACAGCGTCCACATATTTTAAACTAAATTCAAAGACCTCTAGATCTGATGCAAACAGTGTTCCTTTTCATATGAAAGTTCTAAATATTAGGTATTACAGTACATCCATGCATTCATCTAAAGAATGGTGCATCTCAGACTGAGAGAGAACTACATTACAAAGCCAATCCTCTTTACCAATGTTTGAAATATTGAGGTTGAACTGTATCTAACAATCCCCGTCCATTGTACATATCTATTGTATTAGTGAAATCAGTGTATGAGATGTTGAGTTTGAACTGAGTCTAACATTAACCCCGCCCAGATTACCCAGTGTCCTGGCGATCCACTCGGCCAGGTCCTCTTTGATTGGCTTCAGACTCTCCTCCTGTAGCACCGCCAGCTTCTGTGACACGTGGCACTCCTCCTCCTCTTTGGGAGCCTTGGGAGCCCCATTAGCTGTCAATCTAGGATCAAGCCCCGCCTCTGGGCGGGACAATCCCGCCTCTCTCATTGTCGTCATATTATTTCTTATTTTTTTGCCATCTACAATTAAAAGATTCAAAGATATAACAGTCTTATTTGTATTTATCACAATATTTTTGTTCACATGATGCAGACAGTATCGTCTTTTACTTTTATAAATCTGACAACTATCAGGAAAAGCGAAGATTTTTAAGCAGCCCTTTCCAATCAAAAACTTTAATGTCTTACATTTGTCAAAAAAACATTCTGACCTGGATTAACAACTTTATGATAATGTATGCACAAAAACTTCCAAAAATGACCAAATAATAATAATCTATAAATCAAAGCAAATGAAACCAATGGAAATATTCAATGGTACATGTCACTACTTTAACACTGTTTACATCAGTACCTAGTTTAACAACCTGATAACTGACTTTCGCATACCTGTAAAAACAATTTGTTCTGATAATTCCTGTAAGTGAACGGAATCTAACAATCAACCATGGTAAAGGTTATCTCAATCAAGCGTTCCACGCCTGTGATAAGTTTATTTTCTATTCAAAAAGGTAAAAAACATTGCCTCATTGAATAAATCTTGAGGGTGTATTCACATGCTTGCAAGAACTTAAAACAGATATTAATTCAAATGATATGTCAAATGTCTGTTTTGTGCACTTGAATTTTCGAACTCTTATCATATTTCTAAATAAATGTCTCTTCAACTTAGTGGCTCAAACTTTTCATGCATTATATGGCTTGTGTACCAGTGAAGAATTTCAAAGTGATGCCAATAAACTCTGCAAACATTGAGTGGATAATGGGTTTTGATTGTCATGTTTGTTTATATAAAAAAAAAAATAACACTTAAACATGCTGCTGGTCCCATTTAATTCACTTTTGTTTGAGCCTTTCAAACATTGTTCTTGAATATTCAAGATAAGCCATTAATTGTGGATAAGAGTCAAATATATGCCATGCCTATCAGCTCTGGCTAGTGGTTAGAACACTTTACTTCAATTGGTGGGGAGAGCTGGATTTGTAAGAGAATCCAGGTTCAAACCCAAGTGGAGGCTGAATTTTCATACATTCAAATACAAGAATCAACATTACAAATGGTATATTCTACAATTTATATAAAAAGGGTGCTCTTCGGAGTGGACAATAAATAAATGAATTAGAAATTGATACCAGTACTGATGCACATATCTTAGTCAAAGCTCTTGTTGCAGAACTTTCCTTTTTTACCTTGCATTCTTGACATATGTTAAGTACATTGGTTATCATTGATACATGTTGATTTTTTTCTTAAGTAAAATTAAATCATTTCGGTATCAAAAACATTTCATGATAAGATAAGCTATTGAAATTACTAGTTGCATAATTACCATTTTATTCTAAAACAGCCTTACTTACAGGTAAGTTGAAGAATATATATATCAGGAGATATTAACATCCACTGCTTATATATTATTATAGTCATGAATGAAACTTCCATGCATATTTACAAGTTTATTGAAATGAATCTTGAGGTTGGAGGTAATTCAATATAAAAATATGATACATTAAGCGAAAATTTTCAGCTTCGTTTTCACGATCTTCATAAACAAAATCCTTGAGGGGTTATAAAATACTAAAGAGTTCCATGGAAGGACAATGTGATGTCCTTGGGGATTATTTTACATAAAATATAGTTTAAAAAGACAGATATGAACTTGACATCCTCTACGACTTTATCTATGGAGGTCCCTTTGTATTTGACCAGTCACCCTAACTAAGCACTCTTTGTACTGGATACATTGCTAACTCAGTCCTGCAGTCTGGGGTTGAGGCATCTTTTTAATCTACAGCTGTATTCATGATATATTGTTCCTGTTGTGTATACATATGTCAAACTGAATGTGTACTGGATGTAATGCATCTTCTAAATCTACACCTTAATATAATATGCATATATAGATATACCAATTAATTCTGTTCAGTGTATTGTTTGGGTTCATTTACTACTGTGCAGTCTATCTGGCTAGACGGGAACACATCCTATTGACCCTAACAAATGTTAAACTTATAATGTAATGTTGGTACCGTATGGGAGAACTTGATGCAAAGTACACAATGTGAACAGTTAAATTTTTTTCATTTTAATTTCATCCCTCTTCTGTAGCCACTGGGGTAGACTTATTGTTAAAACATGTATGCACTATCTGCAAGATAAGAAAGCTTAGGGAGTCAAATAAATTACAGTGTATCAAATTAAGCTTTAAATATTTAAGGAATTAGGACTTTTCCAAATAGCTTTATGATACATTTGATCATGTCTGACCATATTTGATCATCTCATAAATATCCAAACTTAAGAGTGATATTTAATCATTGATCAGCTGCATTGGACTATACATTACAAAATTGATTCATAGTGTTATGAAAGACAAGGACACTGGAAAACGTAAATATATATACATGTACCGTACATATAAAGTATTAATTTGCCTGTAGTTCTTACCCATAATCATCTTGACAATGAAAATCCAGTAAACTTATAACTCCTGAGCAATTTGTGAAAATGTTCTTCCCTGTGAATGACAGAATCTAACTGGTCTCCAATTACCCCACTGCACATAGAGTTTTCCACATTTAAATCTCATTTGACCCGTGTTTCTTGATTGTTGAAACGAATTTATTGGGACAAAAATAAACATTATTCTGTAATCATCTTAACACAATGGCAGCACCTGTAATGTTTACTCACAAAACAAAAATTGGCAACTTATCTGGCCGACCGAAAGCCACAAAGTCTCAATGACGTTACTGCTATAGTTCACCAGATTTCACACTTGGACGTCATTCTTTGTGTGTTCGATAACCCGAGAAAATAGAGTAATTCACAGAAAACTGCCGTCATTTTGTTTCTACCTAAATGTATATCATTATCGAAGATTAAAAGGGCTCGTGTAACACCTGGGGGGATATATATAGGTCTGTACATTACATGTATATCGGACTGGATTAATTTGTTATCAATTCAAAACATTGCAGCAATTTTGTATAAACATGATAAAAGGGGGAGTTCATTTTCTCATTTATACTTGAGTATCAAACTGTTTTAAACAGAGAGGTCTAAGTTTAAAAATTAATGTGGAACCACTCAAGTATTTTTTAAACCAGATAGTACGCAGGGTTGTCTCTAAAACCTGGGAGGCGGGGAATTCCCCCACCTATAATGCCTTAATTACCCGACTAGTTTTGCATTTCAAACACAATGTGGCTATAAGCAAGACCCCCTTTCTACTTTTACATTTACTCCTTCTACTTCAATTTTTAGAGACAACCCTGAGTACGTACATCATAAGTTTTTGGAATTACGAAAATTTCAGATATTCAACTTGCATTTTGTGAGAGTTTACACTAGTGAATTTCGAACCCTGATACCCATATGATATCATTAGAAAATCATATAAAGGTGTTCTGAGACCCTTCCCAATGTCAATAAAGATTTTCCAATTACAAATCTCCGTAAGAAATCTGTTTTTATTCCTGTGAAAATATCCTAGTAAAAAAGATATGACCTGCATGAGAAAATCTTTTTAAATCTATTTAAATCTATTTAAGAAATATTTTTCTTTACATTGATTTTGATTGTCATCTTCTTTGATAGGTATGTGTCTTTTGTTTTAAATAAATGGCCAATTTTTTAAGGTGACAGAAACAGTAAATTAATTGTGACAGACTTTACATTTCATAACTTATTTTCAAACACAAAATAAAGTTTTGAAGTCTTGTCTTGTTTACATATCTTTACAAATGCAATCTCTAAAACTGCCTTTATAATTTAATATATATATAATCTTTATACTGTTCACAGCTATGTGCTTGTATTACTGTAGTAAAATTAGGTATTGTACTGTTTGTATTCATGAGCAAAGACTCTATAGTCTGTCCCAAGATATTTATGCAACACATTTGGATGATTTTTAATAAAGATACACATACTTGTGAAAGAAGTTCAATTGAAATCGATGAAAGGAAAAATATCCAAGATATCCTCATTGACAGATTATCATTTTTCACCTGTTAAAATTCACAGGTTCTTGCAGAGATTTAACATCGGAAGTGTTGACATCCTTCTGAAGTCACTCAGAATACCTCGCACAATTTTTCAGGATATTCTTTTGAGCAGTCTGGGCGGACTCCAAAAAGGAGTAAACTCCAAAAACGGAGTATTTGGCACCGTCATGCATTGCGATTTTCTCAACTTCTGTTTTGTAGCTAATGTAAATAATGGAGAGTTGCCCCCCTTTCCCGTAAAAACGTGATTGAAAAATAGATTAAAATCCTTCAATAGCGTGAAAAAAAAATGGAAACGACTCAGAAATGATTAATCTTAAAATTATACCTCAAAATTAAGAAATGTGGAAATGTTTCGGTAAACAACAGGAAAAATACATACAAATATTAAAACTCACACGTGGTCGACCAGGACTTAAAAGATAAGAAAATCAGACTTCAAATTAAAACTTGGAAGTATGGAGATTGAACTTTAAATGTTGCACTCATGTAAGTATTCAAGCCTTTAATATAGATGATGTTTTTTTTTTAAATACGACTAATTACGATGTATACAAGGTTTAAGAAGTGCCGACTTGGCGAGTCAGCGCATGATCAAAAGAACGGTGTAATGACTACAAACGGGATAAAAAAAACTCACAGTAATAGTGTATTTCACATCCTAGCACATTTATCTTTAATAATAGTGAAATCATGGAAAAAACATTAATTTATTCACTTTATTGGCTTCATCATTGGAAACAGAAAAGACCAACTTTGACAACAAATAAAATTTGATTTGCCCAACGAACGTATATTTTTGCCAAATACATTTTGTTGAAACATGTCTTATAAAGCATTTCAACGTATTTTCAGACCTGCATATGAATAATCCGCTTTGCACGATCAATTTTCCTGAGTGCCCTGTTTTCACGTACGTAAAAATGTGATATTTTGATTAACTGCGCATGCGCCGAACTCCTTTTTCGGAGTATTTTTACTTTTGTGAAATCACTTCCGTTTACTCCGTTTTCGGAGTCCGCCCAGGTTGTTTGAGTATTCCCATTTCTAATGCAATGCAAAATCCCTTAGAATTAGAGCTTTTTACTTTTAACCATGTAAAGAAACCTGACAAGTTGGATGGGGCAATTTTCAAAGAGAAACTCTTGAATTTTTTTATACTATTCAAAGAACATCGTTTGAAACCTGAAGAGATTATAAATATCGAATAATTTAAGAAAATGTGCTGCATAAATATCTTGGGACAGACTAAATCAGCTGTGATATTGTTTGGAATTTGACGACATACCCTCTTACAAAATACATCTAATTGAGTTAATTGACACAAAACAATCTAACGAGATTTAATCTTTTTTCTTCAATTCTTTTTTACCTGCCCCATGATTTTAGTATATCATTCATATCATCAACATAATGTGACTGAGGAAATTCGAGCTAAATAAGCATAGCTCTATTTAGTATACCTTTAATATACTTAGAGTGTAAAAAATGTAAGACTATTGGATTGATTAGGAAATCTGTGGTATCCCGACTCTTCCTTCCTGCTCAAACCAAACAAAATCACAACACAATCACCTGCTGGTTACACACGATGCGACACAGCCAATCTGAATTCTCATCAATGCAAGACAGAAGAATTTACTTGCCAAAGAGCAAAGACTACATGATAAACAGAAAAAAATGGATGAATTCTAAAAGGAAAATATTACAGAAATTAAAATTACCTTTATAGAAACACGACAAATAACACACCTCTACTTTAACTACTTTTGGGTTTCTTCTTCCAGACGACCATGGTAAACAAATCCACCTCACATCCGTAAACGCTATTAATCAATTTGATTGGCTCAAATTTTTTCTCTAAACCAATCACAACATGCGTTTTATGGTAACAACTCTCTCTCTCTCTCTCTCTCTCTCAAATTTGTTTTACAGCTAAATAAAAATTGCATTGGCGGATCCAGAAGGAAAGGGGGGTCCGGGGTCGGAACCCCCCTCTTTTCTCTGGGACATATCAATTTTAACTTTTACTGCCTATTTTTAAAGGCTATTTTTCCCATTTATAATTTTGATACTACCATTTTTTCAAAATGAATTCTTTAAAATCGTTTATTTAACGAATTTCGTACAACAGACCGTCATTAATATTCCATGAAAAAAACTATCGATATTTTATCGAAGTTATAAGTACTAGTTACCTTTAATTTCAGCATCCGGTGTTTATTTAATTTCACTGTGGAAAATAAAACAATTACAAAAACCTAAGCAGTATCGCTACAAACACATATTTATATATTTATATCTACCAAGTATAATATCCTCTATTTCATACGGAAGCTTAATTAAAGTTAATTCATAGCTCTATAGAAACAGCCAGAATGAAATCTACACGCCCCGTTTATCGATTGGTCGAAATCTACAGTGGCTAAAACTGAGGAGAAACTGACAGGACAGAAATTGACCACGGACTACGCGAAATATTATCATGATGATGTCAAGTCTCACAGCTAGGAGACAGCTAACGTACTTATATACATAAACAGTCATTTAGTAAATTTTACTTACTTTTCGTAATCAATTTATAAATTTGTTAAAAGAAAGATGTTAATATAAATAATAAAATGCCTTCTTTGATGATTAATGCGGGTTCTGAATGTAGCGATCATTGCAGAAAAAAATTACTTGACACTTTTGTGAATTTGCACTTTGAAATCGCATACATTTGTTTTGATTGAAAAGCTGGGTAATATTTATACGAACACATTTATTGCTTATGATACGCAAATTCTGTTAATAGAAAAGAAAACAAAATGTAGAATTTTTATACATGTACGCTACAGTCTGTGAGAATAAGGATATAGACTCCCAATCTCTTGATGTAAAACAAGTTCAACGACAATTAAAGCAGTTAACTCAAAGGTGGAATCGTGAAATTCTAACTTGAAATGCTCGGATTTATTGGGTGGGTGTGGCCAACTAGGGGGACCGGAACCCCCCCCCCCCCCCGGAAAATTCATGTATTCAATTCAAAGTTAAATTACCGATACAAGTCTTTCTGACCCCACCCCCCCCCTCCCCCAATTAAAAGATTACTCTGACAAAAATATATCGGCGTTTTCACGGAACTTTTTTATTCCACACATTACACAGACTTGCTTCTGCGATGAAGTTTGCTCCATCCGTAACCTCGTATTATATTGGAGGGGGGGGGGGGGGGTTATTACAAAAACAATTTAGTGCTTATATGAATTTTATATTGATTTTATACACGTAAAATTACACAACTTCTTCACACATTTTAAAACCACGCAGTTTTAATTTCCTGTGAATTGTCAACAGTTTCCGATAAATTAATATGCTGCACACAAAATTAATCAGGGAGGAAAATCATCGGATGTCAACTTTAATTCGAGCAGCTTTTTTTTCCATATGTACATGCACCTTTATAGATCGATATACTGGGAGATATGACAGTGTATACCTGCCGTTTTAAATTTGTTTCTCTTGCTCGACCCGCGTCTGAAAATCGAATTGCTATCGACCTGTGTGTACATAATCTTCCCGATCGTTGATCTCCTCATCATTGTCAATGTGTTCATTTGCTCATACACTTTTTGCTTCTGCATGTATACTAGTTCACAAAAAGTTCTTTGTTCTATCGGAAGTGCAAATATAAAGACCGACGATGGTCATATTTTTGTGCATTGTTACAGCATGGAATTTTTAAAATATAAGATATTGTTGGAGTTTAAAGGATTAACTGTATCAGTGCTATTTAGTGGCAGATCGTCATGGTAAGACGCCTTCTCTCTCTCTCTCTCTCTCTCTCTCTCTCTCTCTCTCTCTCTCTCTCTCTCTCTCTCTCTCTTGTAGTAGTAGTAGTAGTAGTAGTAGTAGTACTAGTACTAGTACTAGTAGCAGAAGTAGTATATGTATATTGAGCATGAACGGTACGTGGTGTAAATGTATAATAACCATATCAAAATCAACCTACAGTTAATTTGCCCTACATGTAGGGTTTTGTTCATACGCCGTTTGTTACAATGTTAAGATGGATAGTATATAAACAGTATACCTTATACATATTTTGATTATAGAAAATTTTACTTAATTCCAATTGCTGCTCACTCATGCATTCCCACATAACAGTTACCCGTGTGCCTTTATTTAGTGTAAAAAAACCCAAAACAAAACTAAAACAAGATAAACCTACATGCATGTATATATTCTCTAGTTCGCATTATAGAACTATTCGATTAGTTACAAAGTTTAAAATGAGAATAATAATTCGTATTATATAGCTTCATTCAAGAAGAAAATCAATACACACACGAAATATATATGTATATGTAGATCGATTCCCCGGTCACTCATGGTCAGCAGCAGTGTGAATCCCGCCCGGTCCGCCATGCCTCTCACTCTCTGATTCATTTGGTGACATGACCACAGGTGCTTGAGGACAGGAGCCCCCCCCCCCCCCCTCCGATTTAAAACCCTGGGGTAGTTGACTTTTTTGATAGAAATTCCTAACGTCATATACACATTTTAATATATATCTAAAAAATAACGAAAATAAACGATTACTGTAACCCCCCCCCCCCCTTCCGCAAATCCTCTTTTTAAATGCGGGCTGGGATTGTTTTAAATAAATCGTTAATTTTTAATTAATTTTCAGATATTGGATATGGAACATGTTATATACTTGACTTTGGAGAAATTTCTATCAAAAAGGTCAACTTCCCCGGAGGTCTAAATCGGGGGTCGGGGGGGGGGGGGGGGGGGGGGGGGGGGCTTGTCCTCGAGCACCTGTGGACATGATTTAATGGTATCCTTGGAATTTTATTTGCATGCCACCCCTGAAAGTTTAATGAAACATTCAAGTTATTAATATGCGCAAATTAACAACACTGTTGACCATAACGTAACACAGAGGGACCAGCTAATTTCTCCATAAATGTGAAGGTTGCTAAAGTACATTGTACAAGTATCTACAACTAGTACTACAATGTATACTCGGAGGTCTGGCTGTGGGGTCAGCAGTCCGTTTAAGGTGCCATGGGTTACCTCCGTATTGTTACGTATTATTTATCAGAAGAAACAATTAATAAAATCAACTATAATTTCATAAATAGTTTCCAAATTTGTCACATAGCGCAGTGGGTTAGAGAAACCGTTCACTAGGTTTATTCCCACTTAGCCAACATCCTGAAATTCTCAATTCCGACCTGGCCAACATTTTGATTTTCACACCTGAGTGATCGGGGGGGGGGGGGGGGGGCTATAGTCTGTTTTCACAATTAAATGTATTTGTTATTAATTACCTCAGAATAGTTTGATGAAAACAAATAAACGATAGCATTTTTTAAAAATAGGATGCATAAAATTATTAAGAGAAATACTGGTAATGCTAAATATAATGTATATAATATGCTTTTAATACCAAATGAAACATAAATCTTTTTCAAATCTGTTATGTTATTTATTTAAAAAAAAGCAATTATTTTGCCTCTATCAGAAAAAGTAAATAAAAATATTGGAAAAAAAATATGATTACATAAAACCTTTTGTACAAATTAACCAATACACGTATATGCATGATTAAAACATTCAAATAAATAATTATAAACTGTTTAAGTTGGATGTATAATTACATGAGTGAGATGGATCAGCAGTATTTAAAGAATATAGACTAGATAGATAAGCTGATTATTGTTATTAGTTTACAAAATCGAAAGCCGGATATCTGTAAACTACGAGTTTAAATTTCGCAGAGGATTTTAAAATTCCAAAAATATCTAAAACGTATTTTTTTTGTTAAATAAATATTGTAAAGATTAAAAATTCTAAACTGGTGAAAGTATTTTAGTTATTATGTACTTTAATCTGCATTAATATCGACAAATTTCCCAGACGACTTGTTAGTCTGTGAAGTTCGTGTTCACAATGTAACTTCACTTCAATTATAAATATGGATAGGGTTTTGTTTATAATAGGAAATAAATCATAGTTAAAGTCCACGTGCTGTACGGAAATATTTAAATGGGCGATTTCTAAAGCATTTTTAAAGATAATTACACATGTAATAAATGTATTTAGATTATTGATGGATAAAAATTCTTTAAATAAGCTCAAGCTCTCTCTCTCTCTCTCTCTCTCTCTCTCTCTCTCTCTCTCTCTCTCTCTCTCTCTCTCTCTCTCTCAGTGTTTTAAAAAATCATGATATGTTCCAGAGCAAGGGGCGGTACGTTCAACCCCCGGACCTACCTACCCCTCCTGGATCCGCCTATGATAAAGCTTTGGATGTACGTATTCAGAATTTAGATAATTATTGGTCATGAATCCACGTACATTGTACAATGTATGCTATATCAATCAACTGGTTTTTCTGAGAAATCAATATTTTAATTTTTCAGACGTTTTACTAACTGGCTGTTGCCATAAAAAAAAAAATCCATTTTGATCTCCCTATTTCTAATATCTCTTTACATAAAAAATGCGCGGAATTAGAACTTTTTAGCATATGGAGAAATCACGTACACTTTATTCATGAGCTAAATGTCACGTGACACTGTTCTCATTAATATTTATGTCTTCAAATTGTCTCCCTTACGAATGAAAATTACATACCTTTTATGTATGAAATTTGTGTTATTACGTCAAAACTTTCATTTTTTGAATGAGAACATGTGTTTAGGCAATGAATAGATTATCTGTGTATGTTTTTGTCACCACAATCAGTGATTCACACTTAAAATTCACTTTGAATACCTCTCTATCCAACCATAGATAATCTAAAAAATATGACTTTACCGGCTAAAATAAGTAAATAAATAGATAAACAGCCAAAAATATCAGCTTGAAACCGAATAAAATTATAAAATGAAAAAAATCATTCAATTTATAACGATAATTCTTAATCAAAAATATGCAATATGCCTAATGATTCAATATAAAGACTGTATAAATGCCTAGTTGCAAGTCCGATGGCTTACTGAGAAAGTCTTGAAAATGCTAAATTGGAAGTAAAAAGGAACCGACAAGACTTTTTTAATTTGAGTCTAAATTTCTGACACAACTATAAAAAAAAAAAAAAAATAGTTTGCAATGTAAACTTTGTAAATATATGAGGAACTACTTTACCTATGAATGGCAAGTATTTTAAAAATAATTCCAAAATCCCTTCATGACGCCTTTCAACACTAAAACACACTTTATTCCTACAACGCCCCGCTTCGATATTTCAGATTCAAAAGGAACCGCCATCTCAATATCTAATGTAAACAAAACAAGCACATTCCAATCCCGGATGATGTAAATGACAAAACCAAATGAGAAGAAAATATTTCCGAAATACTTATTTTTTATAATTTGTGATTTTTCTCATTCATTTCTATATATTCTATTGTAATGAAAATCGCCATTATGATAACAATATGGCCGCTATGCAAATTAGTAAAATGTACACCATTTCTCCACTGGGGGGTCCGACGGTTATTTGAGTTTGCCCGGGGGGGGGGGGGGTCCGAGGCATATTTGTTGTTAATTTTTTATGTAATTTTAAATAATTATGAATTTTGAAAGGGATCAGGACTCCATGACCCCCCTCAAGTTCCGCGCCTGTAAAGGAATTATTTAGCGAAAATTTAACAAGTGCATATTGTGGAAGTGTCCCGTTTTACAGTTCGGGATCGATATTCTTAAAAGTTCGATCTGACAAAGGAGCGCGAAATACGAGGTCGTCTGCGCTAGAAAATATTATAAAATATTATAAAATATTATCGATACAATAGGCCTATTTATGACAATTTTTGACTGTCAAAACATAAGGATTGTTGAACTGTTTTGGATAGAGAAAATGAAGAAAAATTCTTGAGAATGTAGTGCATAAGCAAAACGTCAGTCAGGTTTGTTAAAAAAATTGTGTCCACATGCACGTTCCTTACAGTTATAATCTGAAATGTTCTGCCTGAATTGTGTACTTAGACACATATCGACCTGATAAATGTGTATAAATAGCAATAACTTTATACTTATAAAAGAAATTTTAAAAAATGTATGGGACTCGACTGAAGTTGTTAAAAAAATCCACATAATTAAAACGTCATACCCAACTACAATTTAAACACTGACTAATGTTATAGACCAATCCACACTTTGCAAAAGCTGTTTCTCTTTGCATAGTCAATCCAAAGGTCAAAAGGAAAAAAACCGCTTACAACCCATTCTTTATGCTACCAAATTATTTGGGCTTCCTGTGTTGCATGCAATTAACAAGTCCAATCCACACTTTGCAAAAGTTGTTCCCCTTTGCGGGGTCAACCCAAAGGTCAAAAGGGAAAAAACAACTTTTCCCTTCTTTATGCAACCAAATATTTGGGTGTCCTGTGAAGAAATCTCTTGGAATTTAATTTATTCCTTCGATGTGTGGGTTGCCCCAACTTGGGGCAATTCAAATTCACAGCGGAAACGGATTTCTAGTGTTAAATAACGAAGTTACAACCCTCTAAACTACAAAGGCTACTGTGAGAAATATATGGGTTTTTCCCCAAAGATGGCGGCCAAGGGACATAACTTTTGTAAAGTATGGATTGGTCTAATGACTTTGATGTATGGGCAGCCCCATTTATAGCCTTTGGGCAAACAAAATGCAGACAGAAACCAATTTTTTGAAGTTATGAACCCCTAAACTACAAAGGCTACTGTGAGAAGTATATGGGGTTTTCCACAGGTGGCAACCAAGGGACATAACTTTTGCAAAGTGTGGATTTTTCTATTCTTTATTTTACAAGAGTGTTTGATATTTGCATGTTTGTTAATTATTCTACTTGTCTATTTTTTTAAAAAATGTTTGTTCTTATTTTTGCTACTTTAGAATGGACACCGATGAGGAATTGTTTTCCTCGGATGAGTCGGGCATTTCAGAACAGGATCTGATAGAGCATGTGGACATCTTGTTCCGCACCAGTGATCTGGAAGGCAGTGGCTATGTCCCTGTGTCACGCATCATCCAGTACCTTAGGGTGCAGACCAGTTTTGGTGAAGTAAGTATAATTTGTCCCATGCAGTTTTTTTCACAAATAAACATGTGTACATTAAAACTCGTTTAGTACTCGTTTAGTACGAACACGGATATAGCGAATTCTCGGATATAGCGAAGTTTTTTTGAGTCCCCTGTAATTTTGTTAACAAATCTTTGCAAAATTTTGCGATTACGACGAATTTGGATATAACGAATTTATGGATATAGCGAACTGACTTTAAGTCCTGTAGAGGTGAATAATAGCCAAATTTTACACTTTTATAAAGAATTTCTTTGCAGTTTTTATTTCACAATCCGATTATTTAAGGTATCAAAGTAATGTATTTTTATTTTAAGCCTCAATTAGTAAAAATTGTAGTCTTGTAAAAGAAAACATGTTTACAGTGAATTCGCTATAGTTATTATTATGAATTCGTTATATGGATCAGGATGTAAAGAATTACTAATATAACAAAGAAAATCAACTGGTTCCTAGGACTTCACTATAACCAAGTTTACTGTATTCATATTGTTAAACAATAGGAGGGGAAAATGATAAAATTGTTCTAGCTGCAGGTCTGTAGCTTCTAGTCTGAAAAAAATTCAGGTGGATGACCAGGGAGCTACAGTTTTGTACGTGTTAAAAAGTTGCAATTTATGGCACAAAAAAAATTGCAGTACTTTTGGACTGATTAATCTTATTTCCGCATAAATTCTGTTGAAAAAGTTAGTTCCATGAAATTCTTTAGGCAATTTACTACCGATGCTGATACTTTACTTGCCTCAGACTCTCTCTTAAACATGCTAAATGAAACTATGACTAATCCTTTTAAATGATGTTTCATGAGCAAAATCTGATCGTGTTATAAAATTAACATTCTGTTTTCTAAGAGTGAAGAAGATTTGTCATTCCTGATGCGACTGGCTGACCCTAGTGGCGGTGACCCAAGCTTGACCCTTGAGCAGTACCGGGAGATCATGTGGAAGTGGATCAAGCACCTGCAGCGGGGCGGGGCCAGAAATGTCAGGTATAGAAGAGGGGGCCAGAAATGTCTGGTACATGTATAGGAGAGGGGGCCAGAAATGTCAGTTACATGTATAGGAGAGGGAGCCAGAAATGTCAGGTACATGTATAGGAGAGGGAGCCAGAAATGTCAGGTACATGTATAGGAGAGGGGGCCAGAAATGTCAGGTACAAGTATAGAAGAGGGGGCCAAAAATGTCAGGTACATGTATAGGAGAGGGAGCCAGAAATGTCAGGTACATGTATAGGAGAGGGGGCCAGAAATGTCAGGTACAAGTATAGAAGAGGGGGCCAAAAATGTCAGGTACATGTATAGGAGAGGGAGCCAGAAATGTCAGGTACATGTATAGGAGAGGGGGCCAGAAATGTCAGGTACAAGTATAGAAGAGGGGGCCAAAAATGTCAGGTACATGTATAGAAGAGGGGGCCAAAAATGTCAGGTACATGTATTGGAGACCTCTCAAGGTCATACACTAATTAAAATCAACTTTCATTCGTTGGGGTTAAATTTTGCATGGTTTATGAAAACTGGCCTGAGGATCATGAAGTTTCTTCCATCTATGTCCATCTGTTGTATCTACATTTTGCACTAGCATTATAAAGAATACTATACAGTTAACGTTATGTTGCATTAGGTTGTCATTTGCGTTTGAAGGATTATTTTGATAATTCATTGATCGCCAGTTGAGTTTTCTGATGTAGGTTCTATTTGACTTCTCTGTATCTTATTGTAAGTTGTATTTAAGTGGGGTTCAGTGTCAATGGCAAAGGAATATTCATAATTCAATAGGTGATAGCTGTGTGGATTGAATGATAAATGATATTAATCTTTGATGGCAAATGATGAAAGCTAGGTTACTATCAATGCATTCATTGATTTTCTCTAAACAAATTTAATAATTTAAGCCTTGTTTGAAGAGCCTATGTTTACATTAGCTGGATAATGCTAAATATTAGTTGTTTCTAAATATTGGTCATAAACTCATAAATACTACTACTGGGCTTCATTATTGATCATATTTGTGCAAATTCAACAAATACATAATTATGTATGATTTTACATATGTATAAAATGAGGAACTAAATTACTGTATCATGTGTACATTACAACATATGAGGTTATTTTCACACTGTGGAATTTTTGCCCTTCTAAACCTTCAAGCAGTTTTGCTCCGTCTTGAATTCGCCCAGACACAGTTGTTTTTACAGAGGGATAATGTGAGATACATGTATTAGAATTTGCCCAGTCTTAAATTCAACAAAGGCGAAAGGGGCAAGAATAAAATCGGGTAAAATACCAGTAATTTCCCTTGACAGCAAACAGTATCATCCTCAAAAATCTGGGGTCTTGGAAGGACGAGGAGGAGTCTTTATAAAAATCATTTTTTATTATAATTTTGAAACAATGACGGAATATTTATTGACCTCCATTTTTTATATCATGTATTTATTAAACATTCATTAAAATTATGGTATTACATGTTTATTAAAGTTAATAATTAATCTCATAGGGTTTTGTGACTTCGTTAACCAATACAATGTAATGCAAGATTGAAAAATAGATCATACAGGTAAAGTTATTTGATGCTGCCAATAGATTCAAATTAACACTAGATGTCTACACCAAATGCAGTAATGCAGTATTCAATTATTATATTGCAAAGACACTTCCATGATTATTTCCAGTGGCACATACTAAATGAAAATGACATGGAACTAGTTGATTATCATTGAGCACCTGAACTTCACCGGGTAGAGGCTATACATACATACATACATACATACATGCATGTACATGTGTCACCCATTAGCACCTCATTGTTTTTCATACTACTACAGAGAGAAATTATTTGATGTCCTATTCAGAGAACAAGATGATGTTTTACGTATATTTTGATTACCAAATATGAGATTTCTATTTTGTTCTTGGACTGTAAGAATAAACAATTATAGAACTAGACTGTAAGAGATCCCTTTGAGTAATTGGTTCATTGACGTACGCTGGCTGATGATTGGAAGTTATTTGTGTTAATTGAAGGACTCTGTGATATAAATATGTATAATTAACTTGGAGAACTATATGTATCTTAGGTATTTAATTTGACATCTTGAGTGAAGTTTGAGATGTTGTTGTATTGGTTTATTTGATCATGATGAATTCTTGCCAAAGGTTTGAAATATATGACATTATTTGTGTGGTGAGATACTAGGATATAGCCATAAGGTGTGGACAAAAATCTAAGGAAACTATTATTCTAGTTTTCCGGAGAAAGTCTCTTTTCAATATGGATGCACATCAACGAAGACAAAAGTTCCGTCGGTTCTCGCTTCAGAGTCGGAAGATGAATCATTTTCTTTCGGACTCGTTTAAGATTCAGAACCCGTCTGTGATGAGCAGCACTAGTACTGTTAGTACCGCTAGTACAACTAGTATGACCAACACCTCCAGCAGGTCAAGCAAGTCAGTCAGGTGATAAACTGGTGGTATCTGTGTGGAGTTCAAACCACTGTTTCCTAACAAATGTTTTGATCTTGATTTTTTAGCTCTCTAATTAAGCTAAGTGCTCAAAATAGCATTTCTGTTGTTGTTTGTTTGTTTTGCATTAGCCAGGCCAAGAATCAGATCTTTTTTGCTAGGGTTAAGAGTTCCGCCAGGGTTAAAAGAGTTCCAAGACCTATTTTTGGTAACTTTTATATTAAATATGATAATCATTATGAATTTCTTAAAAGGGGGGGGGGGGTCAAAACTCCCAAAAATTAACTTTCACAAAGATATAAAGATAACGTAGGGTAATTGCATGTAACATGTGAAATACCGGTACTTGTTTATTGTATGTCCATAACATTTCTAGTAAATTACAATGTGTATAGATATCTACAACATAATATATAATGATGTACCGGTAATGACAATAGACAACAGGCATCTTGCTCAAATGAGGGGAGGATTTATAAAACAGGTTTGAAAATGATATGTTTGTTTATCTTTTAGGAACTTTTTTTCCGTGCGTAAAGTTGTTGACATTTTATACATAGTAAATGTGTTGTGTGGCTAACAATTATAATTTTACAGAAAAAGACATGGTAAACATGTGAGTTAATTGGAATTTTTAAGATGATCTTCTTCTTGATTAGATATTACTAAAACGAGGTGAACATAATCTGAACTATTTTGCACTTAATCTTCTGTGACCTAGCATATGTATATGAATTTAATAAATTTGTTATAAAAGAATTCCATGTTTCTGTGAGTCTTGTACTGGTCAGTATTATCTGACTTGATCAAATCAAACTTCATACAAATCAGTATGAATGACCATGAGTCTATTTGATCTGAATACATGAAATTCATTTCTACATTCTCTGTATTTGTAGTGATGGGGGTTCTGAATATGAAGATATTCTTTCTGATCCAGCAAACCGAGTGTCATCTAAAGGTGAGTATCCTCGATATCCATCTCAGGAAAGTGAGTCTCCTCATAGCCCATCTCATATGTTTTCATAGCCAATCACATGTAAGAAAGTGTCTTCTAAGATCATCTCATTTGATAAAGTGTCCTCGTAGCTCATCTCAAGAAACTGAGTGTCCTCATAGCCAATCTCGTTTAGAGGTGAGTATCTCATAGCTCATCTCATTTTAACAGATAAGTGTCCTTTTAGCCCATCTTAGTTTACAAATAAGCTTCCTCATAGCCAGTCTCATGTAAATGAGTGTCCTTGTAGGACGCCTCATGTAAATGAGTGTCCTTGTAGGACGCCTCATGTAAATAAGTGTCCTTGTAGGACGCCCCATGTAAGTGAGTGTCCTTGTAGGACGTCTCATGTAAGTGAGTGTCCTTGTAGGACGTCTCATGTGAGTGTCCTTGTAGGACGTCTCATGTAAGTGAGTGTCCTTGTAGGACAACTCATAAAAATAAGTGTCCTAGATATCCATTTCATTTAAGTGTCCTAGATATCCATATTATGAAAATGAGTGTCCAAGATATCCATCTCATGTTATGTGAGTGCCCTGTCAGTCTGCTGAGTTGCTGTTTATCTCATGGTGAAAAACTCACAGTCCAGCATCTCTGTCCTCCTAAAGTTTCATGTGAAGGCAAGTGTACTCACATTCTGTCTAATTAATGGGAAGGTTAGTGGACTTGCAGTCTGTCTCATGTAAATATAAGTGTTCTCACAGTTTATCTGATATAGATGGAGTGTACTTACATTCTGTCTCATATAAAGAGGAATGTACTCACAGTTTGTCCCAGGTAAATGTAAGACTACTCACAGTTTATTTCATGTAAATTGAGTCTACTAGCTCTGTCTCATGAAAATGTAAATGTGCTCACAGTCTATCTCATGTAAATTGAGTCTACTAGCTCAGTCTGTCTCATGAAAATGTAAATGCACTCACAATCTATCTCATGTAAATTGAGTCTACTAGCTCAGTCTGTCTCATGAAAATGTAAATGCACTCACAGTCTATCATGTAAATTGAGTCTACTAGCTCAGTCTGTCTCATGAAAATGTAAATGCCCTCACAGTCTATCTCATGTAAATTGAGTCTACTAGCTCAGTCTGTCTCATGAAAATGTAAATGCGCTCACAGTCTATCATGTAAATGTTTCTGAGTGAATGATAAGTATACACATAGTGTAGCTTTTTGAATAAAATAACTTTCTCTTTTTGTTTCAAAATTTTGTGTGCATTGAATTGTAATTACTTTTTGCTGGTTTACTTATTTGATAATTTTTTGTGATAGATCGAGGAGGAAGCTCAAATGCAGGATTTGACAAACAAGATGACAAATTGTAAGTCTATATTTCAATATAATTATACACTATTTATAACTTAATGCCAGAAGGTGTCAAACCAAATGAAATATATGTTTTGAAGTTATTCACAAAAACCTTTTGTTGTGTTTAGTATTTTCTTCATCTCTAAACTGTGGTTTCATCAATTTTCACTGAATACTATTTTTTGTGGATTTTGGTGTTGAGTTGATCTACAGAATTAGATACTCATTTAAGTGCAATTTATAATAACATATTAAACAGCAGACTGTCTCTAGTGATCAGCCTGTCATCCATCTGTCCATCTGATATCACTTGTCAGGAGCATATTTTCTCTCCCCTTGGCCCAGTCTGACTCGTACTTCACAGAGTGCCTCTGAGTAAAGGATGTGCAGTGCTTCAAAGTTCAAGGTCATAGCAGAGTTATGTGAAAAATCCTTGTCCAGATCATATATTCTCTCACCTTGGTCAGATCTGGCTCATACTTCACCCACAGAGTGCCTTTGGTCAAAGGGTGTGTAACAACCTTATATAGAGTTTCTTGGGAAAGGGTCAAGGTCATATCAGGCAACTCAAGAACATTTCTAATAGCATACATATGTTCCCCTAAGCCCCATCTGCCTCATGATTTACAGAAACATAGCTTTTGGGTAAAAGGTGTGCAGTGACCTTGAACAACATCTTTAGGTCAAATGTGGAGGTCATGGCAGATTTCTTTGAAATTCAGTTAATATTATCCAAAAAGTTTATCTCATTGGCTTAACATTGCTCAGATTAAGCCAAAAAAAGGTTGAGGTTAAAGGTGAGCAATCAGCTTAAAAACAGTTCTCTACCAGCTGGAAAATTTCCTAATCATAGGTCAAGGTCAAAGCAAAATTCTCTGAAAGCTTTTCATCTAGGCTAATGTTAATCCTTAGTAAGGGCCCTTTGAGATGGTCACCATCTTAACGATTTCTAGTTTGCCGCACATGAGTTAACGTGTCTTTGAAGCTGATTTTTAATAAGTCCACAAAAATTGATGTCCACAAATATTATAGAAACCACAGTATAGGTTTACTTTGAGGAATTTCATTCATTTTCTGTTCACTGTATATATATTGTTGTAGGAGTGTTGGGTTTGGAGTGTCAGCTGATGAGGTACAGCAGTACATGGACAGGATCCAGGAACTTGTGTTCCAGAACAGCAGACTGACGGAGGAGAACTCAACACTACAGCAGCAGATCTACAGCCAGGAGGAGGCCCTGTCCCAGAGCAATGCCAGCAACCAAGGGCTGGGGAAGAAGATCAAAAGGTGAGTATACAGAGCATTGCCAGCAACCAAGGGCTGGGGAAGAAGATCAAAGGGTGAGTACCCAGAGCAATGCCAGCAATCAGGGGCTGGGAAAGAAGATCAAAGGGTGAGTACCCAGAGCAATGCCAGCAATCAGGGGCTGGGAAAGAAGATCAAAGGGTGAGTACCCAGAGCAATGCCAGCAATCAGGGGCTGGGAAAGAAGATCAAAGGGTGAGTACCCAGAGCAATGCCAGCAATCAGGGGCTGGGAAAGAAGATCAAAGGGTGAGTACCCAGAGCAATGCCAGCAATCAGGGGCTGGGAAAGAAGATCAAAGGGTGAGTACCCAGAGCAATGCCAGCAATCAGGGGCTGGGAAAGAAGATCAAAGGGTGAGTACCCAGAGCAATGCCAGCAATCAGGGGCTGGGAAAGAAGATCAAAGGGTGAGTACCCAGAGCAATGCCAGCAATCAGGGGCTGGGAAAGAAGATCAAAGGGTGAGTACCCAGAGCAATGCCAGCAATCAGGGGCTGGGAAAGAAGATCAAAGGGTGAGTACCCAGAGCAATGCCAGCAATCAGGGGCTGGGAAAGAAGATCAAAGGGTGAGTACCCAGAGCAATGCCAGCAATCAGGGGCTGGGAAAGAAGATCAAAGGGTGAGTACCCAGAGCAATGCCAGCAATCAGGGGCTGGGAAAGAAGATCAAAGGGTGAGTACCCAGAGCAATGCCAGCAATCAGGGGCTGGGAAAGAAGATCAAAGGGTGAGTACCCAGAGCAAAGCCAGCAACCAAAGAGTTGGCAAGAAAGGTTGAGTTTTACCATGTTCCTAAGTAGAGAAATTGAAGGAAAAGATTGAGGTGTAGTAGTTTTATCCTTACCCAGACATAAGTTTCAAATGAGGGGCTTCGGGAGACAGTTCAAGGAGTGAATTGTAACACTCTGTCCAAGAGGTTTTTCAATCCAGAAGGGGGTGTGAAAAAAATCAAGTTGTGTGTAAGTCTTGTAAAAAAGTTGTTCAGAATTTGTAAAACTTCATGATAGAATTCCAATTGATCCTAACCTACCTTTTTCTCCCATTTTCAGTCTGCAGGAAGCCATACAGTTGAGACAGCAGCATGAGTGTGAAAATGAAGACCTTATTCTGAAACTACAGGACCAAAAGCAGGAGATGCAACAGAAGGTTGGGACTTGCAAAGTCTTTGTTTTGCAATGATCTACATGTGTGTTAATACCATTCTAATTACTTAAGACAAGTACTGATTGACTGATTAAGTATTTCTTGATTATATACAATTACCCCTGGTAGTTATATCGTTTATTGAAATTGACATCAGGCTAGCCTGCAATGCTAAGGGTTTCAATTTTTTTTGTCCACGGATATGAAAGGTCATTACCGGTATCTCACATCAAATTTTGGCTCAAATTTTCTGTTTAATGTTGAAAGAAATATCAGAAATTCATATTTTGCACACTATTTGCTCATGACATAAGGATGTGCCAGTTCGACCCAAGGTTATTTGACTAAAGTCACAATCACATCATCAACATGGCATTTTGTGTCGGGTTCATACAGTTTTAATAAAGAAATATAAGAAATTCATATATGGAGTTGACAAGGGATGCTCATGACATTAAGATGTGTCATGACCCTGACCCAAGGTCATTTCATCAAGGTCAATCACATCATCAACAACTTGCATTTTATTACATGTAGCACCCGCGAAGAACCTCTGAAATTTTGTCATCTTTAGTTCTTTTCACAAAAATATATTACTGTTCTTTACAAATCAATATTCTTGAACTGAAGGAATATCTAGCCGATTTGTCATCATATAACTGATGTAGAATTTCTCATTGTTACTGTAAATATTGTTTTTAAAACTTCAACATATGACAGGTTGAACGTCGTGCATTGTTTGTATTCGTATTGTATTAGCTGTACCAGGAGACCTCAGACATCCTGATGGTCTATAATTGATATTGCTCTGTAGTGTATAAACCTTGGATCAAAGTCAAATCAAAATCACAGAATCTATCATCTACCTCAATAGAACCCTTACAGAGAATTAATGGATATTAACTATCGGCCCTTGCTTCTAAATGATTAGCTTGCAAGACATCTTCATTATAGCCGTAGATTAACTTTGTTTGTTGAACTGGGATTAATGGTTGGAGATGCAGGTAAATAAAAGGTGATGTACTGTAGTTGATCTGACAATGCTGTCATTAATTTTGCAACAGATAGGCAATCTAACAAGTGATTTGGAACATATGAGAGCAAGCAACAAAGAACTGGAGGCCAGTAATGTTGAATATCAGGTACATATTAATACGGTACATGCTGAATTATAAAATTTCCTTAACATACCAAGATAGTTGAAATTTTTTTTAAATACCCCCGTAGTCAAAATTGAACGTAAATTTCTACATTTATTTTATTTTTCAGGTTAATACATGTAGTAGAAATTTTATTTGATATATGTGAAAGTAGTAAGGATACATAATTATTTTATCATAAATTCATCTGTCAATTTATACAGCACCAACTTGAGCAGTTGTCAGAAATAAGAAGATATCAAGAAACCCAGCTTTCAGAGGTAAAAGAAGTTCAACACACCCATATATTATTTGATGGATCTATAAGATATTTGTTTGAAACATGATTACGCAACTGAAAGACTTAATACTTATTCATTAAATATGAATTGTCTTGGTATTTTTTCCGAGAAACTAGCTGGAACATTTTTGTGATTGCAATCAATACATGTAATGTATGGTTTCGATATGTAATTAATACAGCTGTACTATAATATCATAAAATGATGGATGACGGGATATCACAAACGGCCAGCAATCTTTAAAAAAATTTAAAATATTGGTATATAAAAAAGAAAAGCAATGGTCCAGGATTGATTTTTGTATGATGTGTAGGATCACATTTTTTGGACAATCAATCAAAATACTTATATAGATACATGTATTTACAATAGTATGTGTCCAGACTCAGAAAACAAAATATGTACTGTGATGAAAAAGTCTTTGCATAGTTTCTCTCTCTGGAAATTAAAAAAAATTGCAATTTGAAAATTTGAAAAAAAATGTAATGGAATGATTTAATGTTACGGTTAACCATCCATTCACTTTTTTACTGCATTGAAAAATAATAAAAATTGGGTATTATTTTTGTTTGAAATATTTATACAGAGATTTGAGGACCTGAAGAATCAACAGAATCAAATCCTCAGTTTATCAGGCACTGTGCAGGTAGGTTTTCAGATTTAAAACCATTGAAGATAAATATCACCACAACTCAGAAACACAAACCAATTGTTCTGTTGATATATATGGTGAAAGACAGGATTTGAAATTTTTATTATATAATTGTAGAAATTCTTTTAATGTGTTCCATTGTGTAACTGCAATGTTAGATTGAAAAGATGAAAATACCCAATCTCTAGATAATAAGTTTATTTTATAAGATTTATAGATAATGATAACAAAAATTTGACATTTCAAAGGAGCTGAAAATTGAGAAGGAAAACCTGCAGGCCAAACTCTGCCAGTCTAATGAAGCTATAGAGAGGTATATACATCATTAACTGAGCGATCATTTGGCAAAATATATATGAGTCTTGTTCATTAAGAGAGGAAATTTGAATTTTAAAGATCACATATAGGAATTGACTTCAAGAGTATTTTTTAAATGACCATAATTGTAGGGCAGATCTCTTTTTTTCTCTTCCTGATTCCTGATTGTGAAGTTGTGGGAAAATCTTAATTTTATTTATCAGTTTGAAACAGACAGTTGAATGCAAAGATAAGGGAGATAACTTGATGCGGTTTCCATGCAGTACCCCAATCAAGAGGAACAACTCTATCTGCATGGAACTGCGAGGGATGGTGAGTAAAGTTTTATGCAGAATTTGCTTTTATATAGAAGAATAAAATCATATTGATCAATTTTGAATAATTGTGGTGCTTTGAACAAGATGTGAAATGTTAAAGTATGTATATGATTTAAGGAATAAGGAATCATTCTCTGAGTACCGGTATTATGAGGGGATAATTTTGGTCAGGGCGTGGTCAAATCCAATAAAGCCTGAAGGGCTTTATTATAGATATGACCACGCTTCAACCAAAATTTGATTACTCAAATAATACTCAAAGAATGATTCCTTATTACTTACACATATATTATTTCATATTACACTTTAAAACAACGTTTTAAAACCACCATTTTTTCATGAGGCACATGCTATGTATTACTACGCAGCACAGCCAATACCTTTTGTCAATTACCGGTTTATTAAAAGACGCCTATTTTGTGTTGCTCATCTTTTTTGAAATTATTGAGCTATTGGCTCCAAAATTGATTCATAATGTTATCACAGAAGTTGAAAATGTAAATATAATGTAGTTGAGGTTTGTTGGATAATAATGCTTAATGAAGTATTACATTGCTTACTTAAAATTAGTTGGAGGATGGAGACCACATGCCTTCACCACTGTGTGAGAAAGAGATAGACCAGGTGTTCCCTCTATTTTCCTCAGATGATGAGGACGTGGACGAGAGCGATCCTAATGTCAGCATCTACTCCGTCTCCCTCAAGGACGACCTCACACTGGACATGTCCAAGTTTGTAAGAATTTGGTTTGAAATACTACTGGTTGTAAGAAATAGAAAAGTTATTTGGTGATTCAATGAGAATTTTAAAACTTTAATTTTCTGTTTCTGTTCCATTGAGGAGTGAACTTGTTGGTAAGGCCAATAAAATACTGATTTGTTTCTAGGCATTGTTGTATTAAGTGATGCAGTGATTAATTTCAATACCATATTACAAAAAGGATTAACAATATTGATAGATTGACGTATTCCCTGCCGCCCCCCCCCCCCCCCCCCCCCCAAAAAAAAAAAAAGAAAAGAAAAAGAAAACCTTTAAATTTAGTTTTCTTGTCCTATATTTTTATTTTACAGATGGAGAAATATCAGAACAAGCAAGAGAATTTGTTGGAAGAGATTTGTCATTTCCTAGAGCCTGGAAAATCTAACTATGTCAAAGATGAAAAGTTTTCTGAATTTGTTAAAAAAGTAGAGGAACAGATGTCAAAACTGACGCAGAAAGTGTCTGTGTTGGCTCAAGCAAAAACTGATGTGGATCACAGGTGTGGATAATGTTCAAACATTTATTACAGTTATGATTTATTTGAAGCAGACCTTATGGAAATAGTTTAAGAAGTTTTGAATAAAAAAATTGTCTTTAAGACCAAACAGTTTTCAAAAGTTTTGTAGGCTCAAATGAAAACTGTAATAAATGATATCATTTTTTGAATGGTATAAATACATGCTGAGGAAGTGACTGCTTTTTTGTTAGCAACAACCACAAATGGTTAATAAAATTGAAGTGCATCATAATGCATTTCTTCAAGTTTTTCATTTTAAAGACATTCAATTTTTTGTTTTTAATGGAAAGTTCTCCTTCTATTTGGATTGGGAATATCATTGTTTTTGTAAAATGGTATGACAAAACTTTAATAATAAACTACTTCCTGTATATAATTTACCGGGTAACAGGTTGGGTAAACAGAAGAAAAAATTCAGGAAACTAAGAGGTAAGAAATTTGTTTCATCACAACAAAAATAATTTTGATTGTATTTTGTTTGTAATATTTAGACATATAGTATTTTTGTTGCAAGTAAGCTGAATAGATTAAAATGCATAAAAAAAAACATGAACAGAAGTCATTGATTTTCTTTTTACAGGTACATGTACTTGCATTCATTTTTGGGGATTAAAATCATGATTTTTTTATTCATAGAATCATCATAATATTTAAATATTAAAGAATTAGTCGTGACATACATTCATGTTTTTATTGGTAACTGTACTTTTCTGACCTGAATGGCCGTTATTCATATGCCTCCTTTTATCACACATTTTTAATTGAAAGAATATTTGACAGTTCAATAAAATATTGAAGTGAATCTAATTTCTAATCTATTTTTATGATATTTTGGAAATTAATCCCTAATAAGTGCGGCTTAATGCCACTTCATTGATTTACTCGTAAAAAATTGATGTTCACCTGGAAAGCATACCTAATTAAAAATTGAAAATTGTGACAAAATTGGACCTATGTGGTCATATTTCATGAGTATGGTTTATGTCTGATGTACTTAAAAGGTAAAAAAACCCACAAATTTTTACATGAGGTGGTACGTACTTCATTTTACATATTCAAATATAGATATTTTGAAATGCAGATCTATACATTAGGTCAAATGTGAAAATCTCTGTAGACGAGGTAAATTTACAAATTGAAATGCTATTATCAATGCTGTTTCATTAACACAATGTCTTTAATTAATCTGTTTTTTACAAATCTTAATCATGATATTTTCAATATGATGTACATGTATGGTATAATGAGATATGACTTTGCAGTACAAACCTGGGATACCATTATACAAATACTGTAACAGTACATGTAAATAAGGAATAAGGAATCATTCTTTGAGTATTATGAGGTGATAATTTTGGTCGGGGCGTGATCATATCCAATAAAGCCCGAAGGGATTTATGATAGATTTGATCACGCCCAGACCGAAATTATCACCTCATAATATTCAAAGAATGATTCCTTATTACTTATATTTATAAAATTTTAAACCATTGTACGACTAAATATTTAAATATAGATAAGCAAACCCCGCTGGCGCCTCAATTTGGCATCATTTGTATTATGGTTATATAGTACAAAATCAATATGTAGTGTTATCACAGGCAAAGACACTGGAAAATGTAAATATAGAGAAATAACTGATCTCAGTATTGGAAAATTAGGTCTTTCCACCTTTCAGGTGAAAGACCTTTTGTATTTCTTATGTTTTTTATTTTTTTTCTTCTCTTTTTTTCTAGGGACAGCTTTTTTGTTTCTAGATGTATTGAAACAATTTTTTCTTTATGCTATTAACCATTAAAAGTTATGGTACTAAATGACCCTTTTCGTGATAACTCCTAGAACTTACAAAGTTATTGCCCCTATTGTACAAAATGCTTGTTATCGCTACTCCTCAAAAACCGTAAGAGATAGAGACTGGAAACTTTTACCAATGTCTTCATTACACTTAGAGGGTTCTTCAACCCATTCATACCGAAAGGATCTGAGGCCCCCTTCTAGTAGTTATTGCCCCTGAAAGTATTTACATTTCCATAAAATCACTTCCAACTTTTTTATTACTTATCATAGAGACTTCGGACCACTTGTGATGGAAGCGCTTACCTTGGCCAAACAAAATGACGTAAAGGTCAAAGGTCAAGGTCATTTGGAAATCTCTAAATTAATGCGTTTTCAGATCTCTTTTGTTTGGGGTGCTAGAAAAAAACATTTTCATGGATGTAGTAGGACATCTCAAGACATTTCAAAACATAACCCATTGACCCTTACCATGTAACAATTATAGAGTTATTGCCCCTATTGTACAACATGCTTGTTATCGCTACTCCTCATTAACCGTTAGAGATAGAGACTTGAAATGTTTACTAATTATTCAGTACACTTAGACACTCCTTCAATTTATTCATACCGAAAGGGTCTCAAGTCCCTTTTTAGCAGTTATTGCCCCTGAAAGTTTCTAACATTGAATAAAAACACAAATAATTTTTGAGTCAATAATTAAATATACATCGGACCACTTGGTATTGAAGCGTCTACCTTGTCAGATCAAAATGACATTAAGGTCAAAGGTCAAGGTCAAGCAATAACAAATTGCAAACTTAATCGTTTGACACTTTTTTATCAAAGTAACACAGAAAAAATACTTTATTCTATAAAAGCAATCTTATTTCAAACATAAAAAACAATAATGTGGAAAGACCTCTAATTGTTCGAGAACAATTAGTCTACTAGTTTTATTTGTGTTTGTTATGATAAAAGCTTACAATGATAAACATATTGACTTGTTTTATACAAAGCCAAATTCAATTTTGTCCATTGATAAACTATTAAGGTTTCATTTATTTAAAAAGAATTATAAACTGTCCGTCAGCATCATCATTACCCATGCTTGATTTGACTTTAAATGTGATCATTTTGTCTATGTTTTGTACACCACAGAGGAGAACGCTGTGTTGAAGGAGGCGGCTGACGATGTGATTGAGAACAAGATCTCGTGGGACAGTGTGACCGACAAGCGACTACTGATCCTGAAGGACCAGATCGACCAGGAGCGTGCCAACATCAAGTTCCTGGAGAGGAAGGTCATATATAACTAATACCATTTACACTAGGTGTCTTTCTCTCTCTCTCTCTCTCTCTCTCTCTCTCTCTCTCTCTCTCTGTATCTGTCTCTTAATGAATTGAATCTACTGTTGTAAACTTACTTTAAGTATCCTTCTTCCAGCAATAAAATGCATCTTACTCAAACACCAATGATTTTGACTCTCAACAGAGTTTATCTTTTCCCTATTCCAGTATTCTTTATTACTGACACCTGTCAGACTTATTACTTTATTTTACATAAAAAGCTTTTATGAGCTTATTTCCAGTGAAAATTAAATCTGTTTATTAAAATCAGGAACTTTTGTTGTATATTTTTCCTAGCTTCATGTTCAACTTCTACCTGATTTATTGATATGTATGAAACAGTATATCGACACTATGTACTATATATGATATACTCATCACCTTGCGCAAAACCAGACTTATCTTCTATATAATCCCTAATGCTTCCCAAAATAGCAGGTGTATATAAAGTATGTTATAAAACACTAATATCTCTTGGAGTTACTGTACCAAAGAAAGTTTTCAATATTGAATTATCAGAAATAGAAAATTGTAGAGATATATAGAAGGAAAGTTAATTCAATATTCCACTTTCGTAATAAGTCTCTATTTTGGAATTAAAGTAGGTGACTGTAGATTTGAAATCTTTATTAAATTGAGGTACATCTGGTACTATATATAACATTTAAAAGTCAGACATAATGATCATATAGACGTTTCTATATTTCTCTGTTGACAGCTGAAAGACAAAGAGTCCACCTTTGTACACGTGGACAAAAATAAGAGGTTTGGAGCAGAGAGAGTGTTGAAGATGGAGATTCAAAAGCTGCAGAGGTAAGGAAGCGAGACTAACACAGCATTGATACAGTAAAACATGCCTGTAACGAAGTGCCAGGGATGGGCAATTTTGCTACGTTATAAGCTTAATTCATTATATCCGTAAATTTTACAACGTCAAAGTCAGGGGGAATGAAAATCACTTCGCTGTTAGCATGAATTTATTATGAGCAAGTTTGCTATAACCATGTTTTACTGTATTTCTGTAGTCTATGTAAAAGTCTTGCATCCTTTAGAGTTTATCAGGAGAACTGCTGTTGACAAGAATTAATGAGCAATAATCTTGGTTTAGAATAGAATTAATTTCAGATTTTAAATTGCAGTAGTCTTTGTACCATCAATTATAGAAGGACTTTTGATGAAAAGTGATGATTGATATCCCTGGAATCCCAAAATCAGACCCACAGTTCTTCATGTATTGTAGTGTAAATTGTTTTAAGTCTGACCTTCAAACTCTTATATTTATCTATCAAGTTGCTCTAGACATTACTTGTGGGACTCCCACGCCCTCTTAACCAAATATCTCCCCCCCCCCCCAAAAAAAAATGAATTACCGGTCTCAGACTTTAAATAGAAATGTAAAACCTTGTTTGACCTTCCAAAGTTAAAAAAAAAAAAAAATTATTTTGTTGACTCAAAGACCTGCTTTAAAAACAACAATATGCAATAGATTTATATTAAAAGATGGAGATATTTATCTTTTTTTGTAACAAACAAGGAAGCTTTTTCTCTTTCAACATTTATGGGATTTCCTACAAAAGTTTTGTCTGACAAGTGATTTGTTCTGTCGGCTTTATCCAGAAATTGATGTCATTGGATTTCTTAGTTATCCCATATCCAGACTATTGATGGATGTAAAGACACAATTTGTTTAACATCCCTGCAACTGTGAGATGCTAACCGCATCCCGTCTGAGTGGACAAAAGACAAAATGGATTAACTTTTGTCAGATATTGACTTAATTTTGTCTCGTTTGGCAGCCAGGACCCTCTCATTTCAGTTATAATATCGTTGAATGGCATCAAATTTTTGGCGTCATTCGATTTGGTGTCTTTTTTTTTCCTTGCACATCATGGCTCTTGATTAAGCTGTTGCGAGCTGTTCCTCGTTTGGCAGTAGATAAACAGAGGGGGGACTAAGATCATCGCGATACACGACAGTCGGTCCATCTTTAACAAGTTCATTCCAATCAATATCAACTATTCCAAATGCTCTCCATGCTGCCTGTTCTGTGGGGAGAAGAAAAGCGGGAATGGAAATTTATGACTTTGGAATTTCCTTAATTCTGGTGTGAGAGAGACTTGTTGAGCATTTAAAAGGGATTATAACAATAAAAACAGATCCAGTGTCTTGTGTTTGGGGAAGAAAACAATCTATATCTTGCTGAAGACGATCAAGATTAATAGAACTGAAGGTCCAACATTTCTGATGTCAGGAAAAGTGATTAAAGTTTGGTGAATTTTTACTGAGTGGTTTTAGATTAGTGATACAAGTTAATTATAATAAATCATGATGAGTTTCTGAACTAAAACTTTTGTCAGTTTTGGCATTCATTCTCTACTTATAAAAGGAGTACTTAACATGTTTGTGAGGGAATTTCTTTGGTTGGAGTATTTCTGACTTCTTTAGTAACTTCGCTCAGTGACTATGAACAATGTCTGGGCCACAGGAAGAGGACCGATTGGTTAAGCCACTCATTGTGCTAGAGTCGGACACACTCTATATTGTGTTCTATGACATGTAAGCTTCAGGAGTGGTCTAAAAATTTAGATATTTTTCTATTGATGAATAATATCATGATCATGATTTATTTATGCAGCTTTGAATATTGAACACATACTCATAAAGGATGAAATTCTTTAATTGAATCATTTATTATATTTAATGCTTTTTTTCTCAAAGCTCATATCTTTTGTTAATTAAGATGCATTTAAGTACAATCATGTGAATGTTAAAACCTAAGATAGATATTTTTCAAGTATGATATTCAATAAATATGTGAAAGTTCATTACATTACAACCTTTTATTTCCAAATTCTGCTTTTGTAATGAAATAATTGTAACGACAATCAAGTAAGCTAGGATCTGTTTATGTTTTAGAATGTTTTTAAAAATTTTACCTTGAATAAAATTAATTGGACTTGATTGGAGGGATGGAAAACTTATCATTATCATTATAGATGTATACATATATGTGTATATCTTTTTCTTTTGAATTCCTGTACAATTCATCAATTAAGGACTGGAGCTGACACTTATAGTATAATTTGCAAGACTGTTTGTCATAAATAGAACTAATGATGCTTGCTATAATGGTCGATGAAATCAGATAAAGCTAAGATTGTAGAAAATTAACTTCGGTCCTATTTACCAACAGGTTGCTCATAATTGTCATCTTATAAGTGTACACCATGACTCAGGAGATGGGCTCTTAAATTAGGTTAAACAGAGGAAAAGCATTTTGACTTCATACTAATTTCAGTACTTAAGGATTGTATTTTTTTCGATCTCCGTTGTAATAAAATAAAGATAGGAGAGATACTGTGTGTAACAGATTAATTGTGGATATTACGCAAAAGTTTGCATGCATTCCCGATGGAGGACAAAACGTTAACGAGAATTTGACTTTGTATTTGTTCCAATCCACTTAAAATAATGTTGTTGATTGCCATAATGGGTCACTGGTGTTTTCTTTGATCAATAATATTTCTATTGGGCGAGTAGAGTATTTTTTGTACACTTTAATGCATTTCAAGTGTATCTGTTATTTTCCATTCGATTTTTTTTTTCAGCTTGAATAAAGATTTAACTGAAAGAAATAAGAAATTGGAAGGTGAGATGATTGTTTAAAATTGCATTGAATTTGTCAAATGTATAGTTTTTATTAGCTCACCTGAGCCAAAGGCTCAAGTGAGCTTTTCTGATCACAATTTGTCTGTTGTCTGTCGTTGTCGTCGTCGTCGTTGTTGTCGTCGTCGTTGTTGTAAACTTTTCACATTTTCATCTTCTTCTCAAGAACCACTGGGCAGATTTTAACCAAATTTGGCACAAAGCACCACTAGGTAAAGGGGATTCAAGTTTGTTCAAATGAAGTGCCACGCCCTCTTAAAAGGGGAGATAATTGAGAATTATTGAAAATTTGTTGGTATTTTTCAAAAATCTTCTTATCAAAAACTATTCGGCCTGAAAAGCTTAAACTTGTGTGGAGGCACCATCAGGTAGTGTAGATTCAAGTTTGTTCAAATCATGGTCCCCAGGGGTAGGGTGGGGCCACAATTGGGGGATCAAGTTTTACATTGGAATATATAGGGAAAATCTTTAAAAATCTTCTTCTCAAAAACTATCAGGCCAGAAAAGCTCAAATTAAAATGGAAGCATCCTCATGTAGTGTAGATTCAAGTTTGTTCAAATCATGGTCCCCGGGGGTAGGGTGGGGCAACAATTGGGGGATCAATTTTTACATAAGAATATATAAAGAAAATCTTTAAAAAATCTTCTTCTCAAAAACAATTAGGCCAGGAAAGCTCAAATTTGAGTGGAAGCATCCTCAGATAGTGTAGATTCAAGTTTGTTCAAATCATGGTCCCCGGTGGTAGGGTGGGGCCACAATTGGGGGATCGAGTTTTACATAGGAATATAAAGAGAAAATCTTTAAAAATCTTCTTCTCAAAAACAATTTGGCCAGAAAAGTTCAAATTAAAATGGAAGCATCCTCAGAAAGTGTAGATTCAAGTTTGTTCAAATCATGGTCCCCGGGGGTAGGGTGGGGCAACAATTGGGGGATCAATTTTTACAGAAGAATACATAAAGAAAATCTTTAAAAATCTTCTAAAAAACTTTAAGGCCAGGAAAGCTCAACTCTGAGTGGAAGCATCCTCAGGTAGTGTAGATTCAAGTTTGTTCAAATCATGGTCCCCAGGGGTAGGGTGGGGCCACAATTGTGGGATAAATTTTTATATAGGAATATATAGAGAAAATCTTTTAAAAAATTTCTTTTAAAAACAATTTGGCCAAGAAAGCTCAAATTGGCGTGTAACCATCCTCAGATAATGTAGATTCAAGTTTGTTCAAATCATGGTCCCTGGGGGTAGGGCGAGGCCACAATTTGGGGATAAATTTTCATATATAGAGAAAATCTTCTTCTCAAAACTATTAGGCCAGGAAGGCCCAAATTTGAGTGGAAGCATCCCCGGAACATATAGATTCAAGTTTGTTTAAATAATAGTCCAGTGGTAGGGTGAGGCCACAATGGGGGATGAATTTTTACTTAGGAATATATAGAGAAAATCTTTAAAAATCTTTTTAAAGACTATTTGGCCAGAAAAGCTTAAACTTGTGTAGAGGCATCCTCGGGTAGTGTAAATTCAAGTTTGCAAAATCACAGTCCCTAGTGGTAGGGCGGGACCGTGATGGCAGTTTGAATTTTTACATAGGAATATATAGAGAAAATCTTTAAAAATATTCTGGGAAAGTTTTCGGTCCAAAACTCAGTACTTAGTGTGAAAGCACAGGTTATGCAGATTTAAGATTGATGAAACCATGATTCCCTAGAGAAAAGTGGGGCCACGAAATGGGGGGGGGGGGGGGGGGTTATATAGGAATAGAGAAAAATCTTCTTACAGGTACAACAACAAAAGGGGCTTGGTATTTACCAAAAAATAAGAGGTGGATAAAAATTGGCAGATTTTCATTTTTTTTTTTTAGCAAGATCTACTGTATTCAGTTGTCAAGATATTTTGATACTGTAATCATTATGCTAATTTGATCAGAATTAAGGCAATTGTTGCTCAGGTGAGCGATGTGGCCCCTGGGCCTCTTGTTAACCAGCTTTCTTGTCAGAAAAAATATTTATTGAATACTAATTCAGGGTTGTATTACTGTGGAATCATTTAATTTCATGGGGGCCAATTTTCGTGGGTTGTTGGTTTTTTGCTTGTTCGTAGGGATCTAATTTTGTGGATGAGTCAGTTTTCAGTTTCAGTAGGTAAAGCAAACTTTTAATAATTAGTTTTCGTTGAGGATGCAAATTTGTGGGCGAGGGTACCCACGAATACCACGAAAATTGAGCCACTGTGAATTCTAATGATTCCACAGTATTTTACCTGAAAAATATTTTTGCATTATAATAGCTATGACATATGTCTATAAACGACTTGATTTTCATTGTAATAGCAAAGTTCACTTAATCTTTGATGATTAACAGTTGTTTTTACTTTGATTTGTAGGAAAAGTTAGTGGCTTGGTAGAAGAGGTAACAAAAGCCCACAGAGATGTAGAGACCCAGCAAGCTAAAGTCGTAGAGCTACAAGCCGAGAGGGATGTCCTTGTTCTACAGAAAGAGCGGGCCGAGCACCAGCTTACGGACAGAACCAGGCAAGGGATACTGGACCAGGGGGATGTACTGGAGCTTAGGATACAGAAAGATGACAAACAGCTGATCGAGAGAATGGGACAGGATTCAGATCAACACGTTAGGACTCCAGAGAGACATGTAAAGATTATTGTGCAATAAGTATAAGCACACAGCATGCAGCATATTGGATTAATGTTTTGCATGTGCGTCATATTGTTACATAGGGAAGTTATATGATATTCAGTCTTCAAAATGAGTCTTGTATTTCAATATATCTTACCGCCTGCTAAATTGTAAGAAAATCATTGGCCTACAGCAGTCACGTGGAGACCATGTATATTTCATACATAGTCAGTAGAAAATATCACCCCTTTGAGCATTATGACGTCATTTTAGAGCACTATGTCGTCATGTTTCGTACTCAAACTGAAACTTGTAATATTATTATATTATCTTGATTTTCATTGTTTCATTAAAACAAAGGCAGTCGGTAAGATATAATTGTTACATGGTTTGTAGTTGACCTAATATGGTTTATACATGGTCAGTAAATTCCATATGGGGCGAGAGCGGAGCTTTACTGACCATGTATAAACCATATTAGGTCAACTATAAACAATGTAACTAATAATGTCTAGCTCCAATTTTAATTCATGGAATTAAGTATTGCAAAGAAATCTGTAATCATGTTTTTCGAAAAGTTATACTTTATTACAGAAAATGTTTTAACATATACTACACTGTATATATTAGATATGTAGAATATTATTTCACATTTCTTGCTTTTAAAAATTAACTAGTACCTTTGCCTTTTTTCGAATACAGAAAATTATATTCGTCAGTTAAAATAAAAACCATATGCATTTCCTAACCATAATGTCTTGAGCTGATGCTGATAATTAATCGTGCTAGAGCTTGTAAAATCCCGATGGAATACATGACAGTTTCGGTAGGTTTAATTAAATAAGCTAAGATTGCAAAACAAAAAGACTATTGATTTCAGATGAGAGGGAATCAGTCACTGCCGCTTCCTTACTCCAGAAAGACAGGCGACAGAGGCAGGGGCACACAGATGAGTGGTAAGTGCCAAGCAAACTTCAGATTAGAAGGATTTTGACATTTACCCAACCCCCACAAACATAGTTTTAGGGGGTGTATTGGGATCATGGATGTCTGCAAGGTTAACTTGATTTTGTCTGTAATGTTTAAATAATGTTGTACAAGGGTTTGAAAAAAATATGTGTTCATATGCAATTTTCATTAAAGATAAAGATGCATGTGCATTTCATAATTTTGTAGTGATTGGTTTGCCCTGCTGGACAGATGTAGTTTTGTTATATGTATAGAATATAAAAAATGGTCACTTCAATACTTCTCACTTCACATAACCTTTATTTATATGAACTGTAAGAAAGACAATTTTTGTACGTGTGCATGATATATCCTTGTTATTTTTTTTTCTTAACTATTGTTATTTTCTATCAAGTAGATGTTTATTATTTGTATTAATTGATTTTGTATGTCTCGCAAACTCTTAAACCTGATGTATGTGTCCGTTGTCACTATTTTAGGGGTACTGCCTTTCGACCTATTGGCCACTGATAGTCTGGAAATCCAGAAGAAGGAATCTTCATCCAAAAAGTCCCCCTCACAAAACGCCATCATATCACACACTGATGGAGACCCCAGGGACGGGACACAAGGATCTCATGAACACTTGTGGCTGGACCGTCGTAAACTCTCTGCAGAGGGGTCAGTCACTGACCAGGGGGAGGGAGAGGGGGATTGTGGGTACAATGGAGGGGGGCGAAGGAGGTACAGCTACCATGCTGCAATAGACAACCACACCTGTCCCCCGGGGGAGCAGCACTACCCCAGGTATCGCAGTGGTAGCTTCCAGGCAGCCATAGAGGGGAGTCTGGAGGAGGGGGAGGTCACTGAGAACACTGACCACGTAACATTCCCCACAGACGTAACATCAGAAGCTGGTGACTCCTGTAAATCTTTCTCATCCTGTTATAATAACTGTTTTCAAATTGCTGACCATCTATCATCTACAAACTTGTCTAGTTGTCTGGGTTCCTCCACAGCATATTGTGTGAATTCTTCTAAAGTTTGTTACTCCGTCTGTGATAGTGCTACTGTGTTGACCTCTGGGTGGGTGGGATGTGGGGGAGACTTCACAGTGAACTCCAGCTATAGGACATGTACTGACTCCTCCCACAACCATAGTGATGTCATAATAAAACACCTGACCAGCAGCCATTGTGATGTCACCACAGGTGGTGGCAGGGGTGATGGTGGTGATTCTGGACAATGTGGAACTAAGTGGAACCACTGTGGCACCGCTGATGGACAGAGAGGCAGCTGTGGGGGACAGTTTGGGACTGAGTGGCGGGGAGTAGCGGACGACAGTGGAAGTACTGTGGACGACTCCAACCTATCTCATAGGTACTTTTGTCTACATTTTATCATGAAAGATTACTTAATACTGTTAATTTTTAAATGAAGGCGTTGATATAAGAATTGTGTTAATATGTAATCATCTGTTGCAGATTTTAGAACCTTGCTTTTATTTTCCAACAGAACTTCATTATCTACTTGAAAGTACATTCAGCGCTTGTGATTTTATACTTTAATTTGTAATTTGATATGAGCAGCAGAATCATTGAAATGAGTACTCGTTTAATATTATAAGGAATTTACAGTTAGTGTTTTTTGATGTGGCCTGGAAAAAGGTTTATCATATATAAATGAACATTTCAAGGGTGAAATGGGGAACCAGAGGCAATATTTTACTATATCTAGCACAGTTCATTTGGAAAGTAAGTTTTCTAGAATGGTATTTCATACACAGCCAGGTGTTTTTGACATTTTAATGAGGTGTAAGTGTAAAAATAAGTGAATTTACTTGGATTTAATGATCTTAGATTTGTGTTATTATCTGATACCTGCAAAAAAATATTTGAAATTGTAGTCATGTGGTTCATTTTATTGGAGTCAAGGATAGATTTCTCAGTACATATGTATAATAAACCCATTATCTTAGCTATTCTCGTTTACATTTTTGCTACATCAGTTTGCCATTAAGAATATATTACTACTACAAGGCACTTGGAAATTGAGAAACTCTGCTATTTCTTTAGCACTTTTGCTTCAGATCATCAGTTTGCCATTTAGATTTTTAGGTCACCTGAGTCATTCAGGTGACCAATGCAATTGGTCTTCGTCCATCGTCATGCATCGTCCATCATGTGATATGCATTGTGCGTCGTTCGTTATAAAAAAAATCCTTAATGCATGGTTATGATGCTCATGAGGCTCTCTACCAAAATTTTGAAATTCATAACCCCTTGGGTCAGATTTTAGACCCTAGGGGGAGGCAAAATGGCTACATACTATAAATGTGTTCAATCTTAAAAAAATCATCTTCTCTACTCCCATATATATTTTAGGAAAATTAAATGCTGGTTAGACCATATAAAATTAATGTCTAAATTCTCGTCCTGATTTGCAAAAAAAAAAAGAAGACATTTGTATCCTTATGATAAGAAACATGACTTGAATCCACATGTTTAGGCAGATATTAAAAGGTTTCGGAATTCTTTGTATACTAAGCGCGATTTTTTTTCCCGAAAATTTTTCCACACAATTTTTTTTTTCAAAATAAAATAAAATGAATGGTGGCGGCCCATTTTCAGAGGGGCTGGCGGGGATAAGAATCTAAAGATTAATTTATGGGGCCTTATGATGTACATGAAAGCCTCTACTTAAGCCCTAAGGTGGGGCTAATATAGCCATAAAGTGAAAATGTATTAGTTTTTAAAAAATCCTCTTCTCTACTCCCATACATGTTTGTAATACATAGTATAATTTGGCCCATAAAGTCAAATAATATTTGGTCTGTATTTATTTGTCCTTCAGTATGCAAACTCAGTCTTGGCCATCTATTCTGAAATTAGCATTCATCAACTACGAGGTCAAGGTCATCATAATAGTCAAGGTCAAACGTGTTCTTATAAGTTTTATTGTCAGGAGAAATGGATAGATTTATAGGCATAGATTCTCTGATACTCCAAGATGTGCTGGCAATGTAAATAAGATATCTGCAAGTGTCATTCATTATGCCTAAAGTGTTTATAATGCAGCAAGTTGTATAATGCAGCAAGTTGTATGTTTCTGAGAAAATACTTGAAATTGACTCCATTACTTGGTCTAGACAGCAGCTTGAAAGAAAAATGTGAAAACCCGTGCAATATTTCACACAAGTTCTTGTCCTTTAACATTTTGTTTTGTAGGTCTGAAGACTATACTGATTCTCCAGTAAGTAGACACAAATTTGGAAGTGCCTTGCTTGTCTAAAATTTGCTGTAGAACATTTGTTTCCTTATGATTAAAGAAATGTGTTTGTTTATGAATATTAAAAATATATTGATCTTGTACACATAGCTTGATATCTCTTGATAATAGTATTGATTTATCAATATTTACTAATGTGTATTTCTTTAAAAAGAGACCAGAAGAGAAGAATTACTGCAATCTTGGTTCAATTTTCATATATTTTTTTTTATATAAAAAGACAAGGAAGCATAAACAGTTTTGATGTGGTATTTACTTAATTTTATTTATTAGGAAAAAATTGTTATCGCCATAACATTCACCAAAGACATTTGATCCATTTAAACAGAGAGCTCAAATGGGTTCAAGGTTCAACTTGACAATAATCTCAAAATCTGTGAAGTTGGAATAATGTATAATCTCAAAATCTGTTAAGGTGGAATAACACACCTGGAAAAAGTCACTCAAATTAACAGTAAATTGTTTGAATATGAAAGCTAATTAAGCTATAACGATAAAGTAAAATGTCCATATGTCAAATAAAAAAAAAATTGGCAGTTTGGGGATAAAAAAATGAATATCTATAAAATTCAGCTGAGTAAGTAACAACAAAAGACCATACAGGATTCGAACTCAGGATGAACGGATCACAAGCCTGACACCTTATCCACTCGGCTATGGAGTAAGTTATGTGTCGATAAAACACAATGTACGTCCCTTTGATCAGAGGTCAGCCATTTTTTGATGGTGTGTTATTCCACCTTAATCATTCTGTCCATGTGTTAAAACTGTTTTATCCTTGACCTTTGCAGCTGACAAGGACAAATTTAGTATACAGTAGCAGTTTGCAATGATTCGATTGTATTATACATTGTAGTAGTGAGATTTTTTGACTTTATTTTTACAGGAAGCACCAGATGTGATTCAGATTACGAAATCAGGGAAGACAAACACAGGTAAAGGATACATTGTGTGTTATAAAGTTTCTCTTTGCCCTTTCTTTTTGTGTAAAGATTTTGTAATCATGCACATTATATCGATTTGTAAATGATCTTTAACTGTTGATACTGAATAATTCCATGTCTTCAAGCTGCCGCTTGTATGATATGTTTGTTTGAACTCACAGCTGATGAAAAAGTAGAGCTGTCAGACTCAAGATTTTTTTTAATAACGATCTGAGCATCTTTCATTTCAGCAATTTGAAGATCTTACTATAAATTAATTATGCCCCTGCCATGAAATGGATGGGGTATAAAGTCCTGTTCTGTCATTCCTTCCTTTTGTCTTTCCATCAGTATTCACTTTCCAATCATTATCTTAACAACCGTTGCACACAACGAGTTGGAATTTTGTTCTGTTTTGATGATTTTGCCTGTTATGCCTGTTGAACTTTGAAAAAAAAATGAGAAATTCTCAGCTTTTGAAGGAATTAATGCATATATAAAGCTGATATTTCATATTTAGATTATTTACTAGGAAATACAGGTTTTGCTCTAGTCCAATGACTTTTTTTTTGCCCCAGCCATAAAATGGTCATTCACTTTTCAATCATTATCTCAACAACAGTTGCTCACATTCAACTCATATTTGATACAGTAAAATACAGTTATATCGAACACACTTATAATGAATCGACACTTACAGTGAAGTGATTTTCATTCCCCGATACTTTATTAAATTTATTGTAAACTTGACAGATATATAAACAAATTGTGCTAATAACAAAGTAAAATCACCCGTCCCTGGCAATTTGTTGTAAGTGCGTTTTACTGTATATGGATGTGTCATAGGAAAATGCAGGTCGAATTTGAATTTGGTTTCACTTTTTGACAGAGTTAAAACCCTTAAACTTACTGGTAATTTTCAAGGATATATAACTTCTGAAATCAAGCAAACGTTTGCATTTTAAATTTCGGCTGCCTGCGGTAGCATTTGTGGCATTACAACACATTTAGTTTTAAATTAAAGTAATTTTGATTAATTTTTTAAGATAATTTTTTAAGTTAATTTTTTTTTTTCTTGGGCAGCTTTAAAAAAAGATATTAATGCATACCTTAACAACCTAATGTATAAATACCAAGTTGGCAGAGGGCAAACAAAATATTTTGAAAGATAGTAATGTATGTTTTAGTCTTTCATTGAGGAAAACTTGAAGAGAAACATGTGAGCGGGAGGGAGTCATTACTTTGTTTTTCATAATTTTTAGAACCTGGCAAACCCTCATCTATGTTTTATAAAGAAAGCCATCCATCTTCATTATCCCCATCAGCTGAGTTAGAATCCTCAGATCACAACACACGCAAAACTCTCACACCAGCCTCTGTAGTGTCAGGAAACGGCAATCCAAAGGAAGGGAGTGAGGAAGGGTCAAATGTCACAAGGTCAGGAAATGAGATCAAGAATACAAAGGTCAATGACAAGGAGGAAAGTGAGGTCATGGATATAAGGGAGGAGATGGATGATGTTATAGAGGATGATGAAGCAAAGAATGATGGTGATGATGATGATGGTGATGATGACAATGTCCTGGTGACAAACAACTTGATTCAGCAACTAGAGAGGCTGGTAAGGGTTGACTCTGTCGTGAATTAATCTCTGATTGAAAAATGTACATTTATGTTAATTTTAACAAATAATGTTAAAGCTGTATCTGACCTTAACCTTAAACTTCTATTTAGCGAGACTGTTGTAAATTATGTAATTTCATTGATAGACTATGTTCACTGATTGAGCACTGGTATGTGTGTTAATAAATTCTTAGGGTGAATGAATGGTATTGTTATTTTCAACATAACCTACATGTATTATTCAGTTAAGAAATATCATAATTTTTTAACTTTAAAATATTTTTCTATATCTTTATAAAAAGCTCTTCTTCTAAAGGAGATAAATATAATGTCCAAAAAATGGACATGACCATCCAACCTTCTTAATATTAATTAGGCTGTCTAATCAGAAATCTTAACAGTTGTTGTTTGCTTTAGAATCTGAGTGATGGGGGAGTATCTGCTGCCAAAAATTCACCACACCTGAAGAAGATCAGACAGGTGAGATATGAGAGAGAGAGAGAGAGAGAGAGAGGAGAGAGAGAGAGAGAGAGAGAGAGAGAGAGAGAGAGAGAAAACATGCAGTGGGAGACAACTCCTGCAGCACTCACAGGTTTAATAGAGATGCCTATGTAATGGAAAGTGACAAATAACATCATTTGTGAATGGCATCTTTCCAAAACTGCCAGCAACTTATCTTTTGACGACTGCAAGATATTTTCCTCTCTGTTTATTTTTACCTTACATAATGTACAAAACCCAATTGCCACATATCTTCATGATTTTATGTTCCATACCGACAAAATTTGGTCGAATATTTTACCCCCCAAAAAACACATTTGCTGGAATGCATGATAAAATCTTGTGAACACGATAGTCATTTATGAACATTATTTCTTTTTGACTGGAGATGCTTTTCAGGGCTAACCCTGGTACATTAGTTTTGGAATATTGATAGTTTGAACAGATGATTTATTGGTGGTGTTAGTCTGTGTAAGAACATGGCTAGTTCACGTATTGAGGATTGGAGGATCAACCTAGCATAAATCTTTTTGTGCATGCACATACGCCTGGCAAGAGTTTGCAGGTTTCACACACTTAATGGTTGCACCGGCAGGTAAGACATGCATCTCTTATTTCGTAAGGCAAAAAACAAATTTAGGTTCTTAGATCCTGAGCAATCAGTTGTTTCTTTTGTTTTTTGGTTTTTTTTATCGGAGATTATTTTCAGTTAATATTACATTTCAAATTTCACGGTAGGTTCATAATTGATAACACTTATTTTAATTTTGAGATGAATTTCTTGCTTTGGGCCTTTTTTTTTTTGGGGGGGGGGTTTGGAGGATTTGTATATTGTATATGATCTGGTCAGTTCAAAGAAGAGTTTTGCATACCAATGTAAATATTATGATTTGGACAAACCACAAGATGAAAGATGAAATGCCAACGCTTTTTCCTTTCTTCTGTGAATCCCCCCAAAGAGCATGTGTTCATCTTTAGGAACTGTTTGCTATATATCTGCCCCTGTGGTATACAGCTCTCATAACATATGTCAATGTCATCCTCAATCTAAACCTGTATAGGGGGGAATTTAATGCTGCCAGATGTCTGCAGGTACAGGTAAAGGGAGGGGGATCTCCTATAGAAAGAGTTTGTCTACTGCAGGGCAGGGCGGACGTCCAACACAAGGCATCACCCCCCTCAGGGAAGGTCCCGGTACGCTTCCTTTGTGTAGATCAGGTGGAGTTTATTTCTTGTGAACTGTCAAAAAAAAAATAGGGGGAGATGTTGTGTTTGCAGGAAGGAAGTGTGTGGTTTGTTAGGTTTTTTTTTTTACCCTTAAGACTGTTTTATTAAGGAAATATGTCTGTGCTTCTGATAAGATCTTCTTTGATCAGATTTTGACATTTCACAGTGTGCGTTGCAGGTTGGACCTATCTTATACACTCACTCTGTCAAAACTTACTGATTTTATTTCCAGTCTCATTAAGTAAGTATTTATGGAAAGTAGAATTAAGCTATTGGTGTAAGTATTCTTTTAAATTTAGAGTCGTAGTTTTTGGACATTATAATTAGTGTAATGTAAGCAATGAGAGTGCAAATGAATTGTACTTACGGTATATCAGGGGAGAGACAAATGGATGCTGCATTCTTCATAAATTCACTTTAGGAGGAATCTAAATTTGGTTTTTAAAAAGTTAACCTTTTGTATTATGGAAAAATTAAATATAAAAAAGTTCAATCAAACCATTCTAAACTCAAAATTTACCTGATCAAAAAAACATCTGTATCTTTGTGTAAAAGCCAAAAATCCTATTTTCATACAATTGTCTTTTACATGAAACGTGCATTTCTCAGCATTGTTAAGTGATTTATGGCAGCTTGTTCGACAAATAAACTGACTTTCTCCTTGATTTAGTGCTAATGATCGGCAGAGAGCAGAGAGGGAGTTCTTAAGCAAGCCCTCAAGTAGTTTCTGGAGCTGTAATGTTTTAGCTTTATTTAGGGTGTTGCTTTTTAATTTCAATTCATTAATTACCTCTCCTGGCTGTTTTTCTTTGATTAATCACAATTCTTTTGTGCTCATTTATTTATTTTGATGCAGAGGGTGTTCCTCCCTCGAACTCAATCTATGCCTTCTATTTGTGTAGTGCATTTAAAGGGAGTTAACTCTGGCTGCACACTCTTTCATGTGATATAGGTATAAACATTTTTGACAGGGAAATACTATTTTGTGAAAGGTAAGGTTTTAAGTAAAGAAAATTATTGAAGTTGTTGTGACCTATTTCTTTTTATTTTGTGAACGCTGGATTTTTAACACCTGAAAAGAATTTGAAAAAAGCGTCATTGTCTTATTATTACTTGCATTAATGTAATGTGGCTGGACAGGTTTTTAGAGAGAGAGAGAGAGAGAGAGAGAGAGAGAGAGAGAGAGAGAGAGAGAGAGAGAGAGAGAGAGAGGAGAGAGAGAGAGAGAGGTGTTGGGCATTGTATTACTGTTAAGTTGGGGAGGTCGGCTGTATATTTTTAAATTAAAAGAAAATGAGGCAAGTTGATTGATTTTAATATATTGGTCATGCAGTTCAACTGGTGACTTTTGTGTTGATTGTTGACTTCCTGACAGTATCCTGCTGAGCTGGCTGTCAAAGACAGGCCTGTTGTTTCATAAAGAGCCCAGACAGGGGCCTTGGTCATCCAATACAATGACTGAGATGGCTTATCTCTGCACAGAAAATGGATTCAGATGATCCGTATCAAGGGCTGGCCGTTTTAAATTGCCAATCACAATGGGGAGGAAGGGAGATTTGGTAATAGCAGTTGAGTTGTTTACTTCAGAGGATCAGGGGATTTCATTGTGATTAGTCGGTATAGACGTAACGGATTAAAAACACAAGACCGAAAAAACAATTCTGTACTTAGTAGCTATTTTTACCTATATATACTGGAAAGATATAGTACCATTACCCTGGATCAAGATTTGAGATAAAGAGGACCAAAGATTAAGGTACATGGACAAAGAATTTGATGTAAAAATGATTGTTGCTTAATTTTATACTGTACAGCACATTGCCTTTATAAAGTTAAAAAATATATATGTAAATTGGCAGTATACCCTGTTGATTTTTAAATCTTAGCTAACAGCTGGGTATTTTAAGTTTATTCCAATTGTATTCAAATGAAGTGTCAAATTGGATCTGCATGTGTCTATACAGTGAAATACAAGCATTTGAAAATGTATTTTGTGCAAAAATAAACATTTCTACACAGGCCATCAAAAAGATTTTCATATATAATTACAGGTACGGTAAGTAAAGATCTGAGGAAATGTGCGCAAGTTATTGTTCTTGATTATAGTCTTGACTTAACTGTTTCAAAATTCTGTTATTCCTGATGACTTCATGTGTATCGGTACTTGCTGTCATATGTCTTCTATCAAGAGGTTCACTTCATCACTTGCTGAAGGATTGGGTGGGTGTTATTAGAGGACGTCTAGCACTTGCGTGTGTATACTTTGAGGTGCATGGCTCTTCAGAGCACACAATATCTATAAGATGAATCTGTTAGAAGCTGATGAATGTATTCTAACTCATCAGCTGTTACGTCTATTTGGATAATTATATAAGTGATAAATAGTGTGAAACAATTCTCTTTCGCAGTTATCAAATATTGAAAAGGGGTGTCTATGGAGCTGGTTCCCAATATGATTTAATTATATATTTGGGTGGGGGAGGGGAGTAATTTACTAGAATATACCAGAACAATTTTAGGTCACCTGAGTCACCCACAAATTTTCAAAAATCTTCTCTACTCCCAAAAATGGGGGGGGGGGGGGATTATATGCATGATTATGATGTCCATGAACCCCTTTACCAAAGTTGTGAAATTCATGACTCCAGGGTCAGGGGTTCAAGCTCTAAAGCAGGGCCATTATGACCATAAAGTAAAAATGTATTAAATCTTGAAAAATCTACTTCCCTACTTCCATACATGTTTATGAAAAACTTATTGCATCGTTATGATGTCCATGATGTCCTCAACCTAAATTGCGAAATTCATTGCCATGATGTCCATGAATTCCGCTAAATTTGAAACATTCAAATTAATGGAAGAGCCACTAACAGCCACAAGCGTGAACCATCTTAGCATGGGATGTTGCATTTTACAGCGTCAACATTTGTGACATCATGATAAAACTTAGAATTTTAATCTTTGAGTACGGTACCCTGTCTGTGTTATGGTGCTATATCTGCAGTAGCTTTCCAAACACTTTACAGGAATGTAAATATTATACATATACCGGGTATACATATATCCTTGTTAAAGTTACTATCAGTGGCCACGGAAGATTGTTTGCAATTGTTTCATTAACAATTTTCATGGAGTATGTTATTAAATTAAATGTATTTAAACAGATCAGCCACTGCCATTATTTTTGATAAAGTATCAAATTAAAAAATAAGTCCTCCCCCGCTAAGTGTATCTTTTAATGCTGTGTGTTTGGAGGGGGCTCTTCTCTGTTGACTTTTCGGGACATTTTATATTTGTTACTGGGGTGGAGGCTTTCCTCTGTCTGTTGACAAAGAAGGAAATGCCCTTGGTAATGTACAGCTTACCGTATTTTACCTGTGTCACTGCATTGAAATCAATACGTGTTTAATGATGTATTGGACTGCATTCTAATTTTCTGATCTTGCACTGCTGACAGAAGACATTAAGGAAATGACAAAATTTGTGTATTGCCTTTTTCACAACTTGAAAAATCTGCCTTGGCAATTATTTTAATGCATACAGGTCAAAAGGTCAAGGTTAAGTCTATTAAGGTCAAATTTGGTACTCACAAGCAGTTATAATAAAATATAGATCTTGCTGTCTTCTTATCAAACATACATTCTTGTGTGTTTAGACATTTGAAATGAATAAATATTATTTGTTATTGTGTGAAAACTTAAGGTTTTTTTTTTTTATGTCAGTTTCATTCACAAAATTGACAAATCAATCTTCATAGTGTACAACTCTATTAGAATATGTGAATATTTAGTGGTACTTGCAGATATTGGTTTATCATGGAGTCATTATAGCTGTAATCATCTGAGGAGGTGATTTTGTCTTAGATATGAAATAGGGGTATAGATAACAGGGCAGCCAATCCATGGTTTCGTAGGTTTAAACTTTGATGTGATTGGACCTTGCTTTAAGTTCTTTAGTAAAATTTTGAGGGCTCTTTTCCTGTAAATCAGGACGGCTGCCTAGCAATTCAAAATCACTGGTTTGTCTTATTGAAATCTATCTGGTAGTTTATGATAGAAAGTGGTAACTAAGATTTGTTTCTAAAAGTCTTGTAAAAGACCACTTTACAAGGACTTATTTAGTTTTAAACTTATGAAACAAATCAGTCAAAAAATTTTGCAAGTCACATGTTTCAATTAAAAAATATATACTGTAGATTCCTTATTTTATGCAAGTACTTAATTTCGCAATTCAATGGTTTGGCGAGAACATAAAATCATGAATGTCAAAATTATATCATGGTCTCATGTAGTTTACATATGTCAGAAAATCAAAAGCGTGATTTTAAAATTCTCAAGACGGGTTTCTTGTGATTTTACGCGGATATTAATTCCTCACCTTTAATTAGGAATTTACAGTATATACCTTATGAGATTGACCAATGACATAAAACTTGTGTATTGATTTTCTTAATTTTTTTGAGTTTTTGAATGAAAGGGGGGGGGGGGGTCTGTTTGGGGGAGGGGGAGGTCTTATTGAGCCTTTGTCACAGGTATTAATGGAGTCATTGACTCAGACAGTCAGTGTAAATCAGAGGAAGAGGGGGAGACCTTGAGTACTGTGAGTGGATGCATTTAAATGTTGCTGACTAGGATTTACAAGAACATGAACAAATCTGTCATCACTGTCAATTCAGTGACTGATCCGAACAATGTGATGTAATAGTGTAAATGTGTATGACAATTAAGATACAGACAATATCATTGCATGTTGCCGAGCTATAATGCCACCTAAGATTTTGAATTACAGTATTGTTTAATGAATAATATGATTCAGCTGGACTGAATGTGGATCAATTGAGTTAAAACTGAGTATATTATATATATTGACGCCCAGCATGTAATATTATTATATAATCAAATCAGCAGCCTTGTCATTGGCAATTATATTGAAAATACAATTAACACATAGACAAAAGGTGCTCATAACTCTGGTGTGTTGAAAAACAGTTTAGTATTTAAATTCAGCCTTAAAAGCATGAAATATTGAGATAGTGGGGAATTAGGTGGTTTTGGTTAGAGGTTAGAAAAACATGGCTACGAGGAAGCGATACCTATTTCGTTGCTCTGGAAAGTTGAAGTACCTGGAAAATCAGCTGACGCAGGTAAATGCTGTTCTAACATTTGATGGTCATAAGATTCATGTGGATTTTTGCAGACTTTGTTTGGTATTCAAACTTCAGGGGCCAATTTTTTTTGTAATTTTTTTTTTCGGTGTGTGCATATGCATGAGGATCTTAAGTTATTTGTTCTATATACAGATATGCATTGGATTTTTTGTGTGCATTATCCAATCCATATAGCTTTGTCTTATATATGCAGATATGTATTGGATTTAAGAGTTTTTTTGGTTGCAGAAGCAGTGTTTGCTCTAAAGATGCCATATTTTAAAACAGCCGACAATCTGAATTCATCATCATATAATGCTTATCTTAGAAATATTGTAAATTTACTTTCATCATTTATTTGCAAGGATGAACAAGTAGATCGAAATATAATGTACAGCATTAAAACCATTGGACAAAGAAATAACATTGTTTTTATAATTTTGAAAAACATGTTTTTGTCTACATAGGTTGTATACTTATAGTAAATCTATATATATATTTGAGTAAATGGTTTCTAGTGTTTGTTTTGCATCTCATTTTGTTTCAAATTTAGTATTTTCTATTTCAACAAAAACATAGTGCTTCAAACAAGCCTTGTATACACAAAGAGTTGTGAGCTCTGTATCCTGCCAATGAAACTTAACAATTGGCATTCAAAATTGTGGTTGCTATTTCAGTACATTTTTTAAGCATTTTAACCATTGAAAATGTAAAAATTAATCTTAAAACATTGATACATTGTTGAATTTTAATCAATAAAAAATATTTTGAAAAAATAAATCCTGGAAATTTCTGGAACAATTCAGGTCCCAGGACTCCTGGGAATTCCAGGGAATTCTTAGCTTATCATTCCTTGGATAAATCTTGGAAAATGAAGACCCATTTTACTAATACAGTCTTAGGAAATCCCAGGAATTCCTGTCCAAAAAAGAAATCCCAGGATATCTGTGGAAAAATCCTGGGATATCCTAGGATCAAATCTTAGGAATTTCTCAGGATTTCCTAGGATATCTCATAATAATTCTGCACAGGTACGCCTCTTGATTTTGTGTTTCCAAAAAACAAAAACAAATCCTATTAATATAGCTGTAAGTCAATATAATAAGCATAGACTTGGACTTAAAACGTCTGGCGGAATGGTTAAAGTTGTAGTGTACTATAGTAACAGCCAATGTGGAAGTGTTTGCATTGAGGAAAACATTTGCAAATTTTATGACACATGCCTCACAAAATTTATCACAATAAAAGCAGTGTTGAATAGCAGCCTTGAAATGCACCTTTTGTTGCAAGATTTTAATTTTTACTTTTCTTCCTCAAATCTAAACCCAAAAGCCAACACTTCTTTAATTGAAAACTTTTTAGTTACACTCTTAAAAATATCCAGGTCTACTCTTACTGAAAAAGAATAATAAACATTTCAGGTAACCCAATTTAATAGCATTTTATTTCGAATAATTTTGAAAAAAAATTTCCTTTAATAGGGGAACCTTGCCAAGCGTCGAGAACAAATGAAGTTTCTTCGAATGCCTGATCTAAACGAGATGCAGGAGTCAGGACAACCAGTGATGAACGGAGAGGGGGAACCAGACAACCCAGTGATGCCCAGCATCTCACAGTCCATGCTGCATGACCTTGGGGTTGATCAAGACAGGGAGCATGAGGACAGGTGTGTGGGGGCGAAAAATGCAAGGGGGGGGGCAGTTTTAAAGGATTATGGCGGCTCTTGTGAAAAAAAGTGTGGGGGGGGGGGGGGGAGGGCACCACAAAATTTAAATGTTGAAATTAGATGACATGCTTTATTAGTGCTTAACTTGAGTGCTACTGTTTGTTAATTAAGCCAGCATGCTATCCTGGAAATCCCCCAAATATGGAAATGTGAAATAATCTAAAATTCTGGAAATTGAATTGAGAGTTGTATTTTTGATGAAGAAAAAACTACAAGACACACATGACTGTGGTGAGTCATTGTTGCATGAGATTGATTGGCTACTTGTAAAATTTAGCTTGCATCATATCCATTTGATTTGGATGAAGATTTGGGGGTAGTAGACTTTTTCAGAATTGTCTTCTTTTTGTTTAATGTCTTGCCTTTCAAACATCCATTGGTATTGAATTACCCCATGTAAAAACACTGAAAACTTCTACATTCTTAAAAAGTGAAAGGTGTCAGATCTCTGCATAGAATATAATCCTAAAGGAAAAATAATGTTCTTTACAATGCATGTATTTCCTTAAAGCTTGGTTGTGTTAAGTAACTCAAGTTCATATCTGAGCCATAGATAGTTAACAGCGTCAAGATCTTCTTTCCTGGAGATAAAGTGTCTTTAGATACCAGGGCCTCCACCCACAAAGAACTGAAGATTACACAACATGCACTAACTGAATCTACATTGATTGGTTTAGCTCTCTTCTTACCCTACATTCTTCTCTCTCTCTCTCTCTCTCTCTCTCTCTCTCTCTCTCTCTCTCTCTCTCTCTCTCAATGAAATTTTTTTCCATATGTAATTTTCAAATATTCCTGATTTTTGGGTGTCTTAGAAGGCGATTGATATCGATTTCTGATATCTGATTATGTACACAATTTAACATAATAAGAAAGAGTACAGGTGTTATCAGGTATTTTTTTTACCTTGAAATATGTTGGTGGGGTCTACACTATCGGAATGATTGAATATTGAACCTTCTGTGCATACGTAGACATACAAGTGGTAGATAACAGAACATGCTTACAGTATTACTTCCTTCTCTGGAGCTATAGTTCACTTACACGCATATGTGTAAAATCATAGAAACGGTCGCTCGGGTAAACTTATTGAAGGTTGAAACACAACAGAGTTCTGGAGGTGCTGAGACAATCCGTGAAATGGAAGAATGATCGGTCTACCGGAAATGGAGGAATTTCGTAAAATTGTGGACGAGATTTATCAAGAGCTGAGGGTCTTTGATGGAGAGAATACAAGGTTTAGTGTTATTATCAGGGGGAGGAGGAAAAGGGGCTCGAGGGGGTGGGTGTTCCTATTGTAAAAACTCTGTTTTTTTAGCAATTTTGTTTATAGAGTCTAAAGTATGATGCAAAATAGGGGAGGGGGTATATAGTACATGCACTGTAGGTCATCATGATAAGACTTCAAAAAAGGATCAAGAGTTGAAAAATTGTAATAAATCATATTTTGTAAAAAATGTTTATATTGGCGAAAGAGGGGTATCGTGTTTTGTGTCCATTATTTTCAAGGCGCAAGGGTATGCTAAAAAAATTGATTAAAATAACTAAAGGCATTTTGTACTTATATATAACATGTATAAGAATGTTAATGTCACCATACCTAGAAAAGTACTTTTCTCATAGCATAGGTTAAAAGAGAGTTAATGATGAATTTTATAGAAAAGGTTCCTGTCCCCAGACCCCTCCCCCGTGCCTGGATCATATCCAGTTTTGTCCTACGATGTATATGTGTTTGTATTGACCTTCAACACGCTCCTACTGATAACTTCACTACAGCTGACTGGTTGACATTGTTTAAATGTTGGAGAATTCTGCTCTTGTTGTCACCTTTATGCACAGAGAATGTCTCTGCATATTATCAGTTCACATTTTTAACTCCAAAGGACGGCAACCTGCGATACTATCTACTAGTTACCTGTACATTCTGACTAGAAAATGTATTTTCTCAAAGCACCCTTAATGCGTAACGTTCAAACAGTTTTAGATTTTTATTTTAAATTGTATAAAGTGATTTTTAAAATCATAAGATATATGATAATAAACTTTAAATGACACTTCTTTTAATTCACTTATAAATCATTATCATGATTATATAGAAGTGTGAGCAGAAAACTTTCACAAAATATTCAAATGAAATATTGATAAATCTCCCTTCTTCATTCACTGTATGTTATTAAATGCATTACTTATATTGAGTAATTTTAATGCAATTGTTAGCATGCTCATAATGAGTTTTCACCTCTCTAACGACCCCGGGTGCTGTGTGACAAATGACAATGTAATGGTAAATCTCTGCAACAGTCCAGGGAAGAGGATTAGGTCCTTTAAAAGAAAAGATGGGGCTTTGTGTTTGATAACCTTGTCCCTGCTAAGTGAAAAAATTACTTTCTTTTGATAATGTCTGCAGGTGCTCAGTGCATTTATACATGTATACATGTTCTTCAGGTGAACTTACTTGAGCATAGACATATAGAATCATGGCAGATTCTTTGTATCGTGTTGTTCAAATGTTGTTTGGGAAATATATCAGGTACAGTTTTATCCTTTTAATGTTATAGATCTATTATCATTTTTTGTATTATTGCTGGAATTTATGTTTTTGAATAGATTTAATAAGTCTATGATTGTACAAAATAGGTATGTGTTGATAGAGTCATGTTAGTTTTGTTCTCTTACTGCGCTCACTGTTCACTCAACGATCAAGTGGGAAAGTAGAACGTTTCAGGGACTGTACTGACCATTAACAGAGAAATAGACCCTTTAGCCTAAAAACTGTATTTGTTTTATCTTCTTTACTGATCTACTGTAATTTCTATGGAAGAAATACATACAAAGAAATGCTACAAGTACCATAAAGATACAATTTACAGGTTATACAATTTGGCAATTATGTCCAAGTAATGGCTGTTGCAATTTACAGGTAACAGGAAGAGAAAGTTGATCAATTTAAGTTAACACAATGTTATATTTCATTTAATATGTATACTGTGCTATGTGCCATTTTTGTGCATTTACCCAAATTAAGATGGCATCATGCATGTAGTTGTAATTTACAACTGAATTATTGGTTCTTTTATGTTCATGTCTCCTTAAGCTGAGTAAGGGATTTTTGCAAGGGTCTTTAAAGTGCAGGGGCCCGTTTCACTAAAAGGCGTAAGATACGACGAAACTTAAGTTAGGCCTTAGGGCGTACGCCAAAATTTAGTCCGGCGTAAACTGCGTTTCACTAAGAGGCGTACGCCTGGCCGTAAACACTAGTATCGGACTAAGTTAAGGCCAGACTTACGTCCTTGACAACAGGCTTATGCACATGCGCAGACAGATGAAAAACAGTAGAAAGGAAGATAGATAGATAAATATTTAGATATGTAGATAGATAGATATTCTTTAGATAGATAAAAAGATAGAAACTTGTCAATTGTGTTCGCACGCGCGCGCGCGAGAGAGAGAGAGAGAGTGAGAGAGAGAGAGAGAGAGAGAGAGAGAGAGAGAGAGAGAGAGAGAGAGAGAGTATTCAGGCATATCAATCCTGTTTAGTGACAAAATCACACAGCAAAACTTGCTAAAATATTTTATTTGAAAGATATATTTGATGAAGCATATAGGATATGTTCATTCAAAATTATTTACTCAACAAAACTATTTTGTTACCGATATCTCCGAAAATTTAACCATGTTTCGAACACCCTTGGAATTTTTATTTTGATCATGCGTCAATTATGACCTGAGTATAAATATTTTTATTATTTTATTAAATTTTCTGGTTTCCTCTTGCTATATCATTGAAAGAAAATCAGTGAATTTTTTTAAAAATAGGAAATATAGCGAATTAATGCAGTAATGAGCTTTTTAACCATGGATTGGACAATATTTAGCAAGCATCGAACAACCATACAACAGATACTAAAAATAGCGAAATTGTAATATTTCATGCAAAAAAAAAACCCCCGAAGAGGCTCGGATAGAAATATTTATTACTTTCATATCAAGATTTGTATCAATGTAAAATGTGGAGCAAAAATGACCTTGGAAATATTATAATTGATGAATTCCATGTCTAATTTTTTTTAAACAATTTGTTTCCGAAGTTAGCTTTTTTTTTCGAATTATTTAAGTGAAATGGTACATACAAACCATAAGTGCATGCACGTTTATTTGTAAATGTGTGTGTCAGACGTATGGTGGACTCAACATTAACTACCCAAGTACACTTACATGTGTATTTAGTATATTGAACGAGTCTTCATATCAATTTGAAGCTAATAAAGAGGGTGTGTATGTAAACTACGAAATAAAATCTATTTAATCTGGAGTCAATGTTTTGCATCGGTTGTATGATAAATAAATTATCTAATATTTAAAAAAAATTAGGAACTTTTGACGACTCTAAAACATAGTTGGAGCTTTCATCATATTTTGGTATTTACATTTTAACAATACTGAAAAGACTTTTGTGATTAACCTTAGTTAGACTACCTAAGCTAACACCTTTTACTCGCCAAAAATTAAATAAAAAAAGAGGAAAACAAAATAGTCATTCATTCACTTAGTGAGTTTTAAATTGAAAAAAAACCCCACTCACACATATTTTGCGTGGAAGTTGGGGGGGGGGGGGGCTGAAATGCTTAAAATGCTAGACAAATATACCAATGTACTACATATGCATCATGTATGTATATTTTCTGCATTATTCATTGCCCAATTTACTAAAATATATGAAACGTAATTCAAATTAATGAATAAAAATAATCGAATGACAACTATATATCGATTGTCTAAATATGTCATTTTAACATGTAAACGGCAAGTGCAAATATAAAGAATGTGCATAAAACATGGTAAGAAAGTTTCTAATCAAGAATTGGTACCACCTATCAAAACTCTCTATTTTCTTAATTTCATATGAAATTAAAAAAAATTTACATGACAAATTGTACAATTTAACATTACGGTCAGCACCGATATTCTCAGCAACAGAATTAGCAATCATTTCATGTTTACGCCATAAGTTACGACTACCCTTGGCTAGGCGTAGATTTTTGTCTTAACTTAAGGCGGGCGCAAAGTTACGCCTTTTAGTGAAACGGACCTTAGTCCAAATATTTGACTTAGTCCGGACTTACGACAGGCGTAAGGTTACGCCGGGCGTACGCCTTTTAGTGAAACGGGCCCCAGAGCTGTATAGAAAATTGAAAAATACAATATTATGCTTTGAATGGTTACCTTTGGTATCTTAAGAGTTGAAGCTCAGACTTGGACTTTTGATAACAGAGACAAGCATGCTTGGGAAAAAAATCACTTAAAATATTATGTGTCTATCTATATTTCCTTTGTGGTATATAATACTTGTCTAGATCAGCTGTTTTCAAGCAAGTTTGATGCTTGTGATATTAATAACAGTTTCTGTTTTATTGAGGACATTCACATCATAAGAAAATTTGATCTGCCTTATTTTCATTTTCAACATTTAATTAAAAGACATGAATGCTATCTAGGTAATAATTTAGTCCCATCGGTCTTTTACTGATAAATACTTATCAATATTCTTTGTCTTTTGTAGTCCTGACCAGCTATCAGAACAGGAAATTGAAGTGAGTCTACAGAATTGATAAGTTTGAATATATACATGTAAACAGAACTTATAGACTACCTATATCAAGTCTAATCTTTAATTACAACTGTCCTTTGATCCATAGTAAACAAAGACAGATTTAAGATCTTAAAACCTAGACTCAGCAATAGTGTTATCTCAACAGTAAACACATTTTTCTGGTGAAAAGATATCATTTAATAATACGTTATCTTTGTTTGAAGAACAAGTTCACCAGCCTCTCTCTGGCATTTAAGACGGACAAGATAACCTTGGAGAAGCGGCTCGAGATCCAGGAGAGGTCGCGGGACATCGCGGAGGAGAATGTGGCCAAGGAAATCAAAGGACTGAGAGAGGCTCTGGAGGTCTGTCTGATCAGTGTGAGAACAACCGAGAACTAACGTCTGAAATGTAGTCATGACTAGCACGTTAACTTATCTCTCCTCTTTCTCTGCGCACATGTAGGGATATATTCTATTAGCAAAGACATGTACCCTCCGCTGCCTCTCTCATTGTGGACAATATGGAAATAATACTCGGGCTCTTTCATGGTTATCAACTTTTGATCTCAGTCCAACTTTTATGTAATTAAGAAAGCAGTACTGAGATCAAAATTGAGCATACATGTATATTAGTTTTTTTCTCCAGAGTCCATTGTGTATAGATATGCAGCTTGTTAATTACCATCTTCCTCCAATTTCATTGTGAACCATAGAGAACTAACATTTGTTAATGGTTTATATTCTTAAGTTAATGCTGCAAGTCAGAGAAAAAGCATCTGGCTAAGTTTTCTAAACAACTTTGTTCAGATCCAGACTTAATTTACATTATTGAGGTTTAGAGTATAGTCACTTGTCAATTATGTAACAATCTAAATTCAGTGGCACCCAATTGTGCAAAGCAGACACCTTGACACAGTGAAATATGACTGGATAAGATAAACATACTAGAAATTTCCAATCCAATCTCATTTCTTTGATCTTCTTCATTGATATCACCTTATCACAAAAGCCATGTGATATGTAAATATGGTAGTAACAGTTACAAATTTCTGATCACAAAGTTACTATTTAGTCAGTACCCAGTATGCATTTAAATGCTATAGCTATCTGTATCTCTCTATATATAGAGTAGAAAATCACACTGTCTCTTGGTTTTTCAGATGTTAGGCATAAGTGACTTTCTTTGAGCTGGAATTTGTGATTTGCTGATTTTTGTCTGTTTCCTAGAAAGTCATACCAGTAATCAATAGTCCAGGTTTATTGTAATAAAAGTCACATAAAACTAGAGTCATAATTATTTTAAGAGTTGAACTAATCATATATCAGTGATGTAGTTTTGTGCTTGTTTCAGCAACTGAACCAGATCTGCGTGGACACACAGGTGCGAGAGCTGCTGCTGAAGATCCAGAGACACATTACAGTACTGGAGCAAGCCAGTGCCCGGGTGTCGTCACGGGCCGAGGTGTTTGGGGCCGTACAGCAGGTGGGTGGGGTTGTGATATTGGGAGTGTACTGTAGGAGCAGAAATCTCACGGAGATAGCATTTAGTTGATTTGTGATCTCAAATAGTTTTCTCAGCATGATATAAGTAAAGAAAAAAAATTTCTATGGATTGATATCAATTTTATGAGAAATGAAGGCACAAAGTGATGATGAAATCTCAATAGAAATATAGGATCTCAATAATAGCAATAATTTATAACAGTAACAGACATAAACACTGGCCCCTTGAAATTTTTTATGAAATAAATGAACTGGAAATTGTAAAAATCAGCCTCTCCTGTAGGAATTACCCGCATGACAGTTGAAAGCATTTTGTAGCAACAGTTGCTGTGTGTTTTATAAAGATGCTACTAGAAACTGTATAATGGAAATAGATTTATAGGGGAATCAAGTTGTGACTATGACAGTGTGTCTGTATATCCAGGAGAAGAGGATGAGTAAAGCCATAGAGATAATGCTGACCCATGTAGACAACCTGAGGATGTCCCACGACAGACAGACCGCAGAGCTGGAGGAAGCCAGGTAAATCAACTCCAAGTATTTACATCTAGCAAGTATTATTCCCTCTATTTCTTACAGAAACTTATAGTTAATTCATAGCTCTATAGAAATAGCCAGACTGAAATCTACACGCCCTGTTTATCAATTGGTCAAAATCTACAGCAACTGAAACTGACAGGACTGAAATTGATAGCCCTGTTTATCAATTGCTTGAAACCTACAGCAACCTAAGAAAAATCAAAGACTTTTAGCTAACGTACTTATGTACATTAACAGTAATTTAGTGAATTTTTTTTTCATTATCAATTAATTAGTTAAAAGAAAGATGTAAATATAAACAATAAAATGCTTTCTTTGGTGATTCATGCGGGTAATGAAGGTAGTGATCATTGCAGAAAAAAATTACATAACCTGCTTTCGCGGGTTATGTATTTTTTCTGCAATGTCGCTACCTTCATATCCCGAATGAATCACCAAAGACAGCTGCATTTTATTGTTTAAGTATCCCAATGTATACCTGGTCCAGTGGAAACCGATGATAAACATTCTAGATTTATATATTTAATGCAAAATTATCTTCCTTGTCCAAGAGACATAATTCTACAATATTTATATTAATTATATTAAAATATGATTTGCATTTATTTACTATTGATGGAGGTTGAAATACCCTTAGATGTTAGACATTTACTGTTTCATGTAATTGTTCACACTATGCTTATATTTTCTACCAAAATTTAATATTGGTATTATGTAAAAGAGCTTCAGTTTGAATGTCTGTGCAAATTTTGTTCAGATTGATTCATTTGATTTTTTTTTTATAGAAAATTAATTCAAGATAACAGACCTTTTGGAGGGAGCTCAGAAATGGGTACGTTTAAGAGAAATTGATTTACCGGTATTGTTAACATTCCTTGTAAAAATTACCATTTTGTCACTGTTTCTCGAAGAATCTTGCAATAATGTCAAAAATTTATTGATTATAAAATTCACAAAATTAAAATTACCCATGGGAGTGGAAATAATGTCAAAGGCAATCAGCAATTGAGTAAAAATTTCTAATTCTTAAAAAAGTAATATCAGTTTTAATAATGTTATTCTGTACATTAATTATTGTTAACATTTTTCTTCTACAGGAGAATTTGTGGGACTTTCGAGACGATCAGCGTCTGTGTGCCAAAGCAATGCCTTTCTACCAAAAGTAAACACAAAACAATCAAATCAGATCTTATATTCTCATAACAATATAAAGCTCTGAAAAAATATGATAATTTTAATTTTGTAATCCATATAAACTTGATAACTTTTGTATGATAGATATAGTTTTTAGCAGAAATTTTATACTGGTAAAACAGAAACAGTTTAAATTCATGTAAAGTCTTGTTAAAACTGTCCACTGTGGTCTTTGTTATGCTTTGCATTTTCTCCTTTTGTTTTTAGTTTTTACTATTGTGCAAAGTTGCTTATTGCTATACACTCAGTGTTTAGTTTGCATGCAGATTTTGTAATTTACTTTCATGTGATTTGTAGTTGAGCAATACACATTGACAGATAGAATTTAGTTGATTATTTCTTAGATTTTAATGGGGACTTGATATCCAATGGATGGTGTTTTGATTATTTTTTTTGGAAGGGGGGGGGGAGGGGGGGCAGGGTATGGGGACTCTGCTACAATGATTTGTGGTGGATTTTAAATGCCGGTAGATCCCCAAATAATTTGCAGAAACAACTTTCCACCAATTTTCACTGAAGTTTTTCCAGCTTTGATTGTTTCTGATGACATAAGCCTTAAGTGGTCATCTTTTTGCTAATTTTAAATTAAGGGGGGTGATTAATTTTCTTTCTCTTACTTACAAAGCCAGAAGCTTTTGCTTTTAAAACCATTTATCAGCACCTGATTATTTACATAGCACTGGGCTTAATTTAAGTTTACTTGATGATCCAGATATAAAAAGTACTAAGCACTAAGAATTGTGTGGGTTCTTGTCACAGGGTGCCCGGCGACGGGTCAGTGATGTGTCCTTGACCCGCAGTGGGCTTCCCCACTCTATGTCAATGGTAAGTGACCTTTGAACTTTTCTGAGTGATACCTCTTGAGATTTTGACCTTTGCACCCCAATGTATGCATTGGAAAATGCCTTCAGATATATATCTAACCTACATCTAATTTAATGCATTTATGCTGTATATATTTTTTTAATCCATCCTTCATAATAAAGTCTGATATTTAAAAAATTATATATCTTTATAGCTGCTATCATTCCTGAAATAACTTGAAAAGAAAAAAATGTATATTTTTAAAAATTTCAATTCATTTAACATTGCACACAGTCTTTGATAAAGCCTGGAATGTGCTGTATGAATGCATGCGTTTATTCTCGCCTCAGGACAACATATCTGAATCCATGCATGTCACACCACCATTACGACGAGAACTGTCGGTAACAGAGGAGGTGAGAATAGAGAGAGGGGAGATGATGATAAACAAATCAAACTAGCAAACAAAGGGGGGGGGGGGGGGACAAATAATAACAAATACTGTATACAGGGTCATTTTCGTCCAGTGATAAATTCACCCTTCTACACTTGCAAACGGGTTCGCCCCTTCTTGACGCATGGTTTGGGCAGTTTACGCTTTATAAACCGCAAAGCGGTTTTTAAAAAAGCGTAAACTGTTTCAAACCATTTTATATCGTATAAAACTAATAAATATTGAATTCATTGCTGATAATTTAATTTTTTTACTCTTCATTGTAGATAAAAACGGTCATTTGACCTTTAAAATGATGTAAAATTGTACAAAATTCAAACTTATCGTCAGGCGTATTGATACGTTTTTGATGTTAGTCTTACTATGACGTAGGCAACATTCTTTATATGATATAAAATAATTTTTTAGCCAATCAGAAAGCCTGTTACAACCAGAATTAAATTATACAGAAAAAGAATAAATAAAATAATTTTTTAGCCAATCAGAAAGCCTGTTACAACCAGAATTAAATTATACAGAAAAGGAATAAATCAGACTAGCATACAAATGGGGGAGTTAATGATAACAAAACACTAGCAAGTTACAGTGTATACTTGCAAATTTTTTTGTGATCTAGTTTCACAGTTTATTTCGTTTTCAATATTTGCATGTGTATTAGCATGAATCTCAATGAATTTTTTCATTAGTAATGCCTTTTTAACGCATGCCATAAATATATTGCTCAAAACCAGTGCATATATATCTAATGACTGCATGTTGAAAAAATATTTTGTGTCTTTCTTCTTCATGTTAAGTGTTTCTAAATCTGTGTATACATGTACATATGATGGGTAATATTTCATTGTGGTGCTCTCTGTTGTTTAGGACCCCCGCTCCAAGTTTCAGCAACTAGCCACCGCCGCGGCTCTCAAGAACACCACGACGGCAGCGTTTCAACGGGCCTCCCTCAACAAACAGACCAGCACCTCGTCCCTGCTGGGTGGCAGCCTCCGAATGTCCCAGGAAAGCAACCAGTCTGACACGTAAGGCAACACTCCTCCCACAGCAATGAGGCTTAATGAACAAGCTTTTGTCTATAGTTTTGCAGAAGTTTTTCTTTTTATATGAAATTGCTATTCTTTTTACTTTATACCTACAGCACAGTATTAAACAAGCCTAGAAGTTACTCTGATCTTTCTGAAAGGGATTTGTTGCTAGTTTTTTCCTAGAACATAATAAAAGATAACCTTTGAACACTTTCAGAATAACTGGGGTACTGCTCTTTTGAAAGGCAATTAGATATAGATATAGATTAGATATAAATGGCATATAGGTTTTGGTTGGTAAATGATTGAATGATTTTTATAAAACAAGTTATTATGTCATATTTAACCAGATTATGTTTTTGTGCCCTGCTAAAGAGCAATATAACTGATCATGGTAGGGTATATTTTGTCTTGTGACAAAGCGGTCCATACTCTCTATATCTAGTATTGATGCCAGGCATTGCTATGGACATAGAATTAAGTTATCATTTGGACAACTTATAGTACCAGTACTTGTATTTTTATGTATTACATATAATAGTATATGAAACATACCATTAGTTTGGTGCATATTATGTTGTTTACATTGTTTTCTAGTAAGTCCACTGGAACTAACTCCAAACAACATTCAGTGGAAGAAGAGGCTTTCCAGAAAGGGTAGGTAGTAGATGCCATCAGATTTGATGCCAAAACATCAAGGTGTAGAAAATTACATGTTAAATAATTACATTTGAAGCTTTCAACTTTTGATGCATAAAGAAATCATTTGTAATTGGTATGATGAAGTAAAATTGCATACATTTCGTATAATATAAAGGGGAATAACTTCTATATATACCATATAAATTTTTGCACTGACATTTGTGTAACTGACCTCAAAATTATTTAAACTGAAACACTTTATAATGACCTGTTCTCTGTAACTGTAGGTTTGAGCAGGGTTACAAGGCCCAGATCACGGGACAGCTGAAGCAGCTCAGAGACCAGCAGAACTCCATCACGGACACGCTGGAGGAGCTACGTGACAAGTGTGACGAGGAGGAAGAGGACAACGCACAGGAAGTGTCAGTATCAAAGCATGATGGGAAAAACTGTGCTGTCTTTATGTCAGGAAGTTCACACAATGACTATAGGATCTTCATCCTACTTGTACATCTTGTCGTTATTGATATTAATTTATGATTATTTCCCATCATTTCATCATTATGTTCAGTGAAATGCTGGCAAGATCAACCTTTGTTACTTTGTTTGTAAGATTTTGTAGTAATAGTACATGTATGACATCTTTCATATTTGGTTCTTCTCTCTAAAAAATGATAAGAAATAAACCCCCAATGAACTTTACTTTGTTTAGTGTGTAAAGAAGTGATAACCTTCTCTGTATGAATGCATTATTAAGCATTGTTTCCTAAATGGATGTATTTAATATGTGCATTAATCATTGTATTCCATTGACAGGTCTCTGCGTGAGGCGGTGCTGTCCAAGCTGTGGGAGCATGTCCCTGAGTGGGAGACGGCCAGTAACAAACTGCGTCTGGCCACCGTCCTCTTCTTCCTGTTCATGGCCGCCCTCAGTATCATCCTGTCCTTCTTCCCCGTGACCTACGCGGCCGTCCAGGTCTACCCCGAGTATCAACACGTCACCACCCCACCCGTCTGACAGGGGCTATTTATAGTAACCCATTTATCCAGAATATGACTGTGCTACCACTAAACCCATCTGACCTGGGGCTATTTACAGTAAAAGCAATAATGGCCACCATTTATTTTTAAATGAGCAATAATGTATTTTTACTCCTTTACTTTGTCAAATTATCTTCACTTTTTTCGGATTGTTCTAAGAAAGATAGTTGGATAATATCAAATGAAATGAAAAGATATTTATTTTTTCCAAAGCTAGGTTGAATTTTTTGCACTTAATTTTGAAAATGGTTTAAAGTACTATGTACAATTGTAGAACCATTTTAACTGGCCCTTGGACTTTCCGTTGGACATAACTATTTCTTGCATCAAAGCAATTTAAATATGACATGAGTTTCAAGTGAAATATACATAGATTGGGTAATCTTAGCTCAAATGCCAGACAAATCTACCGGTAGTTGATTTCCAACAGCTATGGCTGAGCAGCCAGCAATAAAATAAATGGGCCTACATCACATTGCTGTTTGAACAAACTATGCCTACATTGTACCAAAGTCCAAGCTCTTGTTAAAATGGTTCTATGTCATCAGTTGTTTGGCCCCAAATAGATGTATATTCAGTGCCACCTTCCATTTTTCCTTTTTTTCCAGTGCTGTTCTAGTGTTCTTATTTGGAATTTTAATTTTCGTTTTTACTGAATCAAGTGTTTTGCCTGAAGTCAGTGTGAATATATGCATAATATATCAGTGCATTTACCAGCCATTTGTAAAACATTAAACTGTCATTCTGGTGCTTCATAGTTTTACAAGCAGGAATCATAGTTATAAAACAGCATGGGTACATTTTTTTTCATTCCAATTTTAATCATTTTATTCAACAGATTGAAGTTTTCTCCACCAAACCTGCTTTGAGCATGCACATACTCCTGTTGATTTGATGAGTGTAATGTATTATCATTATCTAAAATACATAAAAAACATTTCATACAGTGTGTTAACCTAAGTTGATAAATTTGTTCAGTTTAAGAAAATATACTAGATTTTGCAAACTATATGCATCATAGATGAATTCCAGGTGTTGTACAATTATGTCATTTTATCAATAAATGATGCAATACATGTATATTATATTTGAAGAGAGCATTGTTATTTTAACTTGCATATTCTATATTTTAACATTATTCATATAGGTTTATTTTTGGAATTGAACCATCTCATGACATGAGAGGAAATATCCTGTATATATTTATCTATTGTTCTTTTACCTGTATTCCAGCATTTATGGCAGGTTGCTATGATTTTTATGTATACCCTGTGTGTCCCTATGACTAGGTCCCCATGTCCTCGGGGCTGGCATTATTTTATGTGTATGTTACTATGTAATGGTCACCTGTTGGTTGTATATATCGAGTATATTACCTGTGTTATTTGTTGTTTAAGGAAATCTGAGTTTCTGGCTGTGATTTTTTGTTCATCCATCAAATTGTTAAATAAAATCGACCTTCAAAATGAAAATTGATCCGTGTGTAATGTTGTTTTGAATATCAAGCTGTTACTTGTTAATTTGAATAGGAAATTGTTTTCTTTTTATATCCCTTCCTTTATTGATATTCAATTTTAGAATTACTTATATGATATGCATCTGTTACATTTATCTTTATCCAAGTACTTTAGTTAAAATCAGTATTTAGAAAGGAAATAAACCCCAAAAAGCCTACCTAGCAGTCACAGGCACTTAATCATTCGGAACATTTATTTGATAGTTTGATGTTTTATTCTCTATCTACTGAGTAAATTCTCTTTCATAGGCAAACAGATTGTAATTTATTGTTCACTAGAAACTGACAGGACTGAATTGTACACTATCCAGTTCTAACCAGTTTATCAACCAGTCAAAACATTCAGCTTTCTAAGAAAAAACACAGGCTGCATGAAATAATCATGACGATGTCAGACTTACAATTCCCATATAAGACAATCTGGCTGTTTCCTTTATCTAACTGCAGGTCTGTAGCTCCCGGTCTGAAAGAATTCAGATGGACGACCTGGGTCGACCGATAGGAATTTTTCAGACCAGGAGCTACAGACCTGCAGCTATCTTTTATCTAAAGTACTGATGTACTTTAACAATAATTCGTTTAGTTTTACTTATTCTAAACATGATTAATTCAATGGATTTTTCAAGGAAGATGTAAATATTTAAACCATAAAATGCTTTTTTTGTGATTCATGTGGGCTATGTAGGTAGCGATAAAAAATAACTGTTACAAAAAAGTTATGTAGGTCCTATATATTTTTTCTGTAATGCTTACCTTCATACTCGCATGAATCACAAAAAAGCATTTTATTATTAAAATATAACAATTCTAAAAATAGGTCACACTGAACATAATGAGACTATAATCAAAGCACAGGCACCTGATGTTTTCTCTTAATAAAAAATACACACCCTTTACCTAAAAATACATGTATTATTAGGTAGATAGTATATATTTCTTATGATGAGAAAAATATTTTGCGTCAGGTGGTTGTGAATCAAAGTGAACATTCAGACACTATAATATCTAGAGGCCCATGCGCTATTTTGCTTACCTGTCAAGCAATAGCTGCACGGGTTAGTGAGTTGAACACAAACCGGCTGTAAACCCTTTATAAATGGTTGATGTGTATGTTACATGTATTGATAGAGCTACAGTGTCTCTCTGGTGCAAATAACAATTCAAATAAATTGACAGTGCATTGAATCATTGTTTCACTGAGGGACACACTAACAAAGAACAAGATGGCATCATGTGTTTTATTGTGGTCACTAATTTCTCATCATTAAAACCATCGATAAGGAGTATCGTTAAAAAGAAACTCAATGTTCAACAAACATTATTCAGTCTAATACATCTATAATTCATTCTCATTACAAATCCTACGTATAATGTATTAACCGAAGGCAAATCATTCAAACTCTAAAACAAATGAAAACAAAACATGTATGATATGTTACGCATAAAATAAATCGTCTAATGAAACATAAAAGAAATCATAATTTAATGTTAACGAGACTTTCGGAGTCCCTCGGACCTAATCCTTCAATCGTTGATCATTCTCTGTTTTCCCATGTTCAGTCCCGCCTGACTTGCGCCCTTGTTACTTCCGTATTGTAAGGAAATGACGTTTCTCCCTTCCCTGAGCTGATCTTCCGTAAACTCCCGACTCTGTTTCTCGGCCATCTTCGGTCCCAGCACAGGTCCGGTGTAGTCTGGCCGAGTCTGCGCCTGGAATAGAAATATTTTGATTGTTGTAAATTAACATGTATGATGTTTGCGTGGATCTAGAGTATTTGCCAAATAAAACACAAAGTACAGTACCGTAAATAGGCAATAAAACATAATTCTCCCCGAGACAACCCCCAATCCCAGATAAAAATATCTGAATCCGCGCATATGCCGACTTATCAAATGATAGTTGATAAAATTTGTCCTGGAAAAAATTGAACCTTACTCTCCTTATAATGTTTTGGAATTTATTCAACTTCCAACCAGATTCCATCACAGTGAATAAGGATATTGCCAATAAGACCACAATATTGGCATTATTAGATCTATGAAGTCTATTTGACGTATTTGATCATATAATCAGAATACTTCATAAGAGACAAATCTTATTTGGGGGATGCAATCAAATTTTACGCCTACGATAAACTAGAACTTAGTCTAGGCCGGGCTACATCTTTTCTTCAGGAATTATATTGATGTTTTTCTCGAACTTATTATGCGATAAGTAATTTGGTATGAACGTAGACGAATTACATGGACTATTTGGTGAAGGACAAAATAATGAGTAATTAGGACAGCTTGTGTAATGCTGGAGCTATACGCCGACTTACAATCGAATCATTATAGAGAAAAGTTTTGATCTCTTCTGCTGCTGATTCACGTAGCTATAAGGACTTTCTAGTACTGTGCAGATGTCTCTGGTGTTTAATATGAACAAGTTAAAAATATTTAGTTGTAAAGATTTTTTTCAACATTTTCCTGATCCCTTTCCGTCATAAAATCTTCATATACTAATAAATGTCGTGACAAAGGGATACAAGTCTGAACTTCATGTTCAACTACTACGATCATCTTAAGGACACTTACGACGACCAAGGGCATGGTCACAGAGCGTGATTAGGATAATCTGAAGGACGTCGGGTGTACTTACGACTCGTCCCCGGGCGCGGATACAAAGCGTGATTAAGGTGATCTTAAAGACTTCAGCTATGCTTACGACTCGTCCTGTGGATACAGACCGTGATCATTAGTACATCTTTTCAACGTCGGCGATACTTACGACTCGTCCCAGGGCGTGAATACAGAGCGTGACCTGGGGGATGTTCTTCCTCTCCCACAGGTCCACCGTCTGGAACACCTCGTTGACAGGGACGCCATACTTTTTAGCGGCTTCCTGGAATCGCTCAATGTTCTGCATGAGCGCAAATCCGCCTCCTTTCTTGTCGATCTTCTTGATGCATCCGGGCATCAGTTTGTTCATCAAGCTGAAAATGTCAGGAAAGAATACTGTGAAACCAACTTTAAACAGGCATTTCAGAGAAAAAAAGGAAAAGAGAGAGAGAGAGAGAGAGAGAGAGAGAGAGAGAGAGAGAGAGAGTCGACATAAGGTGGATCAATGCTTATTTTAACCTTCCAGAAAAAACGTACATATGTATGTAAGGGGAGACCTGATAAATAAAAAGCTTTCGAAAGCAATTACACTGGCTAATGCGTGAAAAGAAAGAGATGGTGAAAAGAGAGAGAGAGAGAGAGAGAGAGAGAGAGAGAGAGAGAGAGAGAGAGAGAGAGAGAGGATAATGGACTGGTAAAAGAGGATTGGACATTAACATTGACTTGTACGTGTACATGTATAATTATGATGCATGTATAAAATGTTCAACAATATAGACAGCTAATGGAGAATATAAACTAAGCGGGGTAACTCCTGCTGGCTTGTTCTGTGGTCACTTACTTGCACAGGATGATGCCATTTTGAAATAAGAGGCGCCCATCTTTAAAAAAAAGGGCCAAACCTTGAATGGCCAACGATTTTTTTTAATCAAGTAATGTTCAAGGAACCTTTATGCAAAATTTGGTGCTTGTCTCCACAAGTGAAATATCTTGCTGAAATTTTGACCTAAGCCGCTACACGAGAGAGAGAGAGAGAGAGAGCGAGAGAGAGAGAGAGAGAGAGAGAGAGAGGACTGGTGAAAGAGGAGAGGACATTAACATTAACTTGTACGTGTATAATTATGAAACATGTATAAAATGTTCAACAAAACATAAATAAGCGGGGTAACTCCTGCTGACTTGTTCTGTGGTAACTTACTTGCACAGGATTATGCCGTCTCTCAGGACGTCCTCGTACGGGGTTTTCCTGTCGACGGGTTCCCCCAGGTTGGCCTCGATCCAGTCAAGGGCCTGCGCCTCTAACTCCTTGTCTCTCTTAAAACAAACATGTGAAATGTGTTTCAATTTTAGAAGAAAAGTGAAGAGGGGTGTTCTCAAGTTTTTAAGAACGGAAACTATAAAAGCTTTTCATCACTTAAACACGCGGTCTAAAGCTGATCATGATTTATATATCTAGTAAAATAATGCAATTTCCATTCGACCCTCTGTAGCTATCACATGCATGTCAGCGCTGTAATGATCGAAATAATTTGGTGAAGTATATAATACAATGAATTGTACACTCCATGCAGCAGTTACAGTACAGCCCAGCTGTGAATTTATATCTTTAATTTTAGCACATTCCAAAAAATTATTGTATTTTGATTAATCAATTATCATGTTCAATTAATTTTCAGAAAAAAACTAAATGTAATAATTAGCCATCTTAATCCCTCAATTGGTCAATTTAATGCCAGTTCTTCCTCAATTTGATAAAAAAAACAAATTGCGATGATTCATGAACTGGTATTTGATAGCATAAACGGGTAATTAAATGCATTCTAATGTGATACACTGGCGGGTTATATGTTTAAGCCCGTTGTTGAAAAAATGTGCAAAGATGTTTTTAATGGCCTCTCGGTTACTCGCTGTCACACACGCCCCACTGAATAAACAGTCAAAGGGTTTAACACTTCAGGTTTAGAGTTTCGTTAACCTGCAACGTGAGCACTTAATTAAATGTTGTATGTGTCTTCTACATAACACGACTCTATCGAATAAAGTACCTTAACTTTAATCTCCCAATGCATACTCTCTCTCCGATGTTATATCATGTTTGTTTATATCTGTGAGTGTCTGTCCATCTGTCTCTCTCTCTCTGTCTCTCTCTCTCTCTCTCTCTCTCTCTCTCTCTCTCTCTCTCTCTCTCTCTCTCTCTCTCTCTCTCACTCCCTCTCTGTACTCTACTAGAGGTAAAAGAATGCAGTCACGCCACAACGATAAGGATCTGTTATGCATGGTGCTTTATTTTTTCGTATGGGTTTGGCGGAGTTGTTTTCTTGCAATGATGATGATGTTAAGGCATTCATTTACATCAAACATTCTCATTTTTAAAATCTCTCCTTTCTTTTCTCTCTTTTTATCAATATATTTATCTCAAATTAATTTAATTTTGCAAAATCTCTCTCTCTCTCTCTCTCTCTCTCACTCTCTCTCTCTCTCTCTCTCTCTCTCTCTCTCTCTCTCTCTCTCTCTCTCTCTCTCTCTCTCTCTCTCTCTCTCTCTCTCGTACAGCTTTCAGTTTCCTCCACCAGAGAAAAAAACACTTTATAATCCACTGGCCACCGACCCCTATGTGCCCTATACCGTATGTAATGCCTTCACATTGATCAATGAACGGTTGGTGCCCCCTGATAATGTGCCTTCACAAAATATTTATCCAGCTGAGATCAGGCTTCTGTATTGTTTTGACGAGATCAGATTAAAAAGATGGCAAATAGAATACACAACATGGCACCAATTTCACCATCCATACCACCGACATGGCTACTCGAATGTCTACATCGTTTAATTGAATCTGCAATGCAATCCATGAATGATATGCATCTGATATAAAGGGTGAAAATGAGTAAAGGAGATGGCACCAAGATGGCTACTTCAATACTCATTTATACTGGATATATTTTGCGTATTTTACATGCAATTTATGTCTTTTAATGTGTATTTACCAGCTCATGATATACAATCCTAATCCTAATGGTAGATCGACCAAGAGATGATTGCCCCCTCCCTTCCCATTACACGTCACTTACACGATATTTTTAGAAATTCTCATGTATTAAGGGTCAGTCACTTTATTAGTAGACTTATTTATATACAGAAGAATTCTATTGTGTTTTTCTCGTCACACTAATTTGAATGCCGACTGCGTGACCCTATTCATATTTCTAGACCTTTGCAAAACACACATTAAACACAATCCGCACATATTTGTGTCCTATGTAAGAGGATTATTCGGATAGTTCGCCTGTCGAAATGAGAGATTATTAAGTTAATCAGACATCCTAAGGGGGACTTTACGATACAATGCAAGCTGATGTCACATGTATTGTTATGTATTGTAAATATCCTTCACTGACCGCGGTCATCGCACGAGATGTAGTTCTACCGAGGGCCAGAGACGAGGCCTTCTGTTTTGTTTGCGATAATCGGTTATCAGTTGGATGTATCTGTTTACATACTGCCATAGGGGTGGGGAATGCAACAAGTGTCTGGGAAAATAAGCTCTAAAATCCATACTAGACCTAATGACGCTTTCGAGAAAAAATCTTGGGGTGTAAAAAAAACAAAAACCAAGCACCATGTTAAATCCCCCGAAACCACCATGCACACCCCTCACAAAAAATCTATTACATGTTTTAGAAAAAATGAATAACTAAAAGACCAAAAAAAACGATATTATATTTGGACCTAAACATAATTCTATCATTGAAATAAAATTGGTTATGTTCAAGTATTTATAGGCTGAACGATTTGTCCGACATTTTAATGACATAACGGTCTTAAGAATTTGTGTTAGATCGCATAGTCTGTATTCTTTGTTTGAGCGGGCCATTGATGCTATCAGATAAAGTGCAATATGATTGTTTGCCTTCACTCATCAAAAGATGAAGCTTTGGTGCGATCCTGCAAATCGTTATCCAAAATCCAGGCGAAGTGCATTGCTGAAAAAATCTGAAAATATGGCTTGATAGTTACTGAGAGCGTCGTGTCAAAAACTATTTTCCATTCAAACACCCCCTTCTCTCTTTTCATCTCCCAGAAGCAGAGCAAACTGAGCGGATTCTGTTTTCATCATGGATCAATCACAAGGGTATTATTTACCTACACACAGTAATTAACCCCGAGCCATTACACGGGGAAACGTAGAAACAACTGTAGCTAGTTCTGGTGAGTATCATTCAACAAACACTGGCCCGTTAGCCTGGCGCTGTATACCTCGTGGTGGAGGCCGCGCGGTGTGTTTATTTTGCCCTGGACGCCTTGGCGGGGATCATGCCACCATGTTCTCGCATCAATCAAACCAGTCTTTATACTGCCATACACTTCAAGGTCATTCTTAACATTTTACAGGTTAAGACTAGTCTTTCAAACGAGAATCCATTTCAATATGCAGATGAAAAAATAGAAATATGCCTCAGACGTAAGTGAATTAACAGATCGAAATCATTTTGGGCGTTGCAAAAATTGTATAATTAAAAATAATTCAATGATTGCTCACTTCTTTGAACGGAACCGTTCTCTTTCTTCTAAATTAGTTATTGGTGCAATCCGACCGAGATGAATTGGAAAAAGACAGCATCCTATGGATAAAGCGATCACTCTCTCTCTCTCTCTCTCTCTCTCTCTCTCTCTCTCTCTCTCTCTCTCTCTCATTAACACTTTTTTATAATATTGAATTTTTAACAACAAACATCACACATCCTGTACTGTAAAGGATACAAACCACACACCTCCGGAAGCTTCTTCAGAATCAACAAGATGTGGTCAAAACGACAGTCAGAGACCACGTCAACAAGAGAGAGGAAGAAAGGAAGATGAAGAGAGAGAGAGAGGGAGTATTTAGGCTACGACCTGAATGAGAACACGAGCGTCATATATGACATATATGATATTTCAATTAATATTACCTCTTCTAACATCTTCTCTGTCATCGACGAGGGATTGCATACATGTATATAAATTCTTACTGATTTTCATTTAAGGAATACCTTCTTTGTACTATCCGGCTATGTCTATAGTCGAGCAAAAAAAACCCCCAAAACAAATCAAAACATAAAGAAAACAAAAAACAAACTCGGACATAAATCGAACACGTTTAAAGATAACTTTGTTGGGTTTTACTTCATTGTGCAAACAGGATCGTGACAACAAATATTTCCAAAGCTCACATTTTCCCTTTCTACATGCAACATTTAATCCTCCCACTATTGAAAAGGGTGTTGCCAATTTCTCCCAGTTCTAACGATAAAAACATACTTCAGTTCTCTCTCGCCATTTGTTTCAAGAAAGATCATCTTTTGTAATCATGCACTCGATGTATGGCTGCCAGATTCTTCTTTTATTTTTAACTCGTTTTAAATAAAAATAACTTCCATCTCTTGAAAATCGCATTACACAAACTGTTAAGGAACATGTAAAACTTGGCGCGAGCGTGCATGCTGTTTACCTTCTATATATTCACCATTATGACTCAGTTGTAAAAGACAAAAAAAGAAATTATTTTACAATGAAAGTTGAAAGTTACAGCCCAGATGCCTTCAATTCACGCATTCTTTAGACGTTTTGTTCTTGGTTTTATAGTCATTGAGCAAATTGCGAGTAATGAAAATGTCCAGACAATTCTTGTTCTACATGAGAGAGAGAGAGAGAGAGAGAGAGAGAGAGAGAGAGAGAGAGAGAGAGAGAGAGAGAGAGAGAGAGAGAGAGAGAGAGATTATGATTAATGCATTTACATCATCATTACAAGAAAAGCTTTACGTCAAACCCTTGAAAAAATAAGGCACCATAACAGATCCATATCGTAGACTGACTGCATTTTGTTACCTCTAGTAAAGTACAAAAGTACAGAGAGAGAGAGAGAGAGAGAGAGAGAGAGAGAGAGAGAGAGAGAGAGAGAGAGAGAGAGACAGACAGACAGACAGACAGACAGACATTCCGACGCAACAGTCGGCCAGATGAGATCTATCATTTCGGAATAGTTAATCTTCATAAAATTTTGCAAATGCCCTTGACGTTAAAAAATGCTGGTATACTTACCCTGGGAACATATCTATGTATTTATAATCTAAGATAGCTTTTTGAGAGAAGAAGATTCTTTGAATATTCCTTTCATGAGAGCAAATTGCCTTAAAAAAATTTGGCAGATTTTTTTTTTCAATTTTGGTTCATTTTGGCATCAAGTTTATCAGAACAAGATTTGTTGCAAGCGCTGTTCTAATAAAACTCTTCTACACAAATTTCATTATTTGCTCATATACCTGTAATATAGCATGTCATTCACCTTTATACAATCCATTCACCGTCAAATGCATCGCAGACTTCCTTTTTCTAACGTTTGGTCTGGGTTTTCTTATAGATTTAATCTATTGATTGATATATTGACAGAAACCTCTCTTCATGCACAGAGTTTTGCCGAATTTCACATTACTTTATTTAAATCATAAATGAATTTATAAACTCCAGATTCAACAGTTTATAGCAGCTTTACATTAAAAAGGTACTCACTTTTGCTGGCATTTTGATGGTATCCTTACAAGTTGCTGATTGCGTCTACAAAACTAATATTGCTTCTTGAGAGTTATTGAAGGGGGTGAAACCAACTTTTCTATTAGGGGTGTCAAAGATTCACATGTACCAATTAATCTTTGTTGCACGGAAAGGCATTCTTTCTCTTTGCTTCAGCCTCTCGTCTCTTATCAATTTATATCATTGAGAACTTTATTTTTAGCAAAGGAATCCCAAAAGTTGTATATATATTAGCGGTATTATGACGTCAGAGAACCTACCCCACCTCCAGGAATGCAATGAAACATTCGAGCGCGTGCGATCGGCTTTTAGTTGTATCGCCTCGTATCTGAGTAAAACATCGTTACCGTGCACGCTGAGGCTGATAATGTTCAAATATTTTCTCTGCGTTGCTGACGATGTTTCCTCGAACTTTGGGCAATGCTCACGTATGTGTTTTGACATTTGTTGCTTTGCGGGGGAGGCCTGTGTGATTACACAAATTAATTAATCAACTTCGTGTTTTCCTCTTCCTTAATGATGTTCCCCCACACTGCAAAACACATTCAAAGCATGCTTAACCAAATAAAAAACTGTAAACTGTTCTTAAGAATACGTCGTTTATTGACGTTAAACAATTATATATACCTATATCGGGCTGTACATCGAGTCATTTTACACATGGTCCAAGTAAAAAACATAACCAGATTTAATTTGTAGAACATTTTTAACGTAGACGGCGCACAATTTTCACTTGAACCGGTTGTAGGCATTTATCTATCGTAATCATTGTGTATCAATTGGTGTAGTTTTTAGAACCATATTAAAAAGACCTTGGACTTTCAGTAGAATGTAACTATCTATTTCTTGCCTAAGCAAAATATACACCGATTGTAGTCTTCGCTTAAAAGCCAGACAAATCGTGTTGATTTCAAAGAGCCATGACTAAGTGGCCTTCAGTGAGATAGACACGCCTACGTCAAATTGCCGCTTGATTCAACTACCCAAAGTCCAAGCTATTGTTAAAATGGTTCTAAGAGGGCTGGGTGGTCATGGCAATTTTTTTTAGACTTTATTATTCTCCTTAAGAGATGATATAGCACATGTTGTAATAAAAAATCATTTTCAAATCTAAAATATATGGAATTTTCCTTTTTTTAATACTCTAACTCAACTTTTATTCGCGGCGACTTTATTTCGCGATTATCTTTTGATAAACTGGTTTGCGACAATTAATTTTCGCGAATAAGCCTTACCTAAGCCCATGTAGTTATAACAAATATAGACAAGGACTGGTTCGCGCAAACGACGCGAAAATTTCTTGCACGCGAATAAAATTTGGTTAACAGTAATAGCTTATAGTTAAACAGATTATTTTTATAAATTAATGTAGATCCGATGGATATTTGTTAAATACACATTCCTCTTAACTGGAAAAATGTACACTGTGATTACATTATTTCTATATAAACATGATAATTTAAGTCTTGTGTGTTAAAACAAGGGCAAAATGTGCCAAGTTTGGCTCAGTGGTTCTTGAGAGGAAGAGTTCCAGCAAACAGACGGAAAGACGTAGGACGAACGACAGGTTACATACTTGAATCTTCGGTCTATTAAGTGAACTTAGAAAGTTGAATGATGTCAAAACTGTCGAGGACATTACCTTTTTCTTTTACTTTAAAACATGACAGATTTACTGTAAACCAACCTTTATTCGCGTGCGAGAAAATATCAGAGAGATTCGCGAGAGCAACGTTATGTGCAACATTGTTTACCGATAATCAGATTGATATCTTTGAAATAATTACATGTTGCGGGATAAGTGGTCGTGAACTATAATTTATCGATACTGTAAACAGCAAAAGGAAGTCGTTGCAATGCACAAAATCCACCATGTTTAAATGGATGGCACAGAAGCAAAACAAACCATCAACAGGGCAGTCAGATCAAATCGAAATCTTTAAACGACGACATATGTCATATATATAATCCGTAGCTCTATATATAGTCATTGAAGCAAAGGGTGTAACTTGAAAACGGGATTAAGAGGTCAATTTTTTCAAATATCCTTTATGTTTTTTAACTTTTTAGTTTCCAATTGGATAACAACAAGAAATCAACACCCATCAATCAACACTCAGCTGGCGAGTGTCCAACAGCTGATCAAACGGATTGACTGGAAGTTTAAATGACATCCTTTTTGGTAGATCCCCAATATCTTGTATATATTTAGTCCTTCTTTTAATAGTGTAAAAAAACTACAAAGCGAACAACACAAACAATACGTCACTCGTGTTAGCTGATCGCTAACTTATTGCGTCGTGAATGAAATACTAGCGCTTCATCAGAAAAACAACCAATTGTGAGGTACATATGAAAGGCATTGTAAACACCCATGCAATGGGTACATGTTCTAGTTCTGATAAATAACTATCTCATTAAAAAAGATTTGGGACTACGATCTTTTCAAACTTTAAAAGACCAATATGCATGCATTCATAGTAATAATCTCGGGTGTCTAATCATGATGCCTTGAGGCATGTTCACGTATAGGCCAGTTCAATGGTACGAATTCTACTATTTTTATAGTACAAAAGTAAAGATCATACTTCATAGTGAAAATAAAGATTGTGCACGGTCCACGTTTGATGGAATATAAAAGAAGAAAACGACGAGGAATCCAATCCAATGTAGTATATAGAATATATAAAAAACACCATTCAGTTTATGTCCATGAGCGGAAAAGAAGTCTTCCTGAAGTCCCGGATGACAGACGTCATTTAATCAATTAATAATAGTTCATCAATAAAATGCATATAGTGCTGTACTAGTATACACGTTTATCAACTGTCAACTTATTCATACTGACTGGCCATATTAAGTAAAGGACACAATTCAATCAATAGAAACCTTTCAGAGATATACTACATGTATATGTACTAGTGACTAGACGCACATGAATATAATCTGATTTGTCTCATACGTTAACCTTGCCCATTACGGAAGTGATTGTTTCTGGGTCTTGACGGTATACTTTTGACAATATAATCATTTCCCCGTCTAATCTATACGCTACACGTACGATAATACAGATTTCAGATTTTCCTTTTCGACCAGCTTCTCCAAAAAACGTAAGAAGTCTTTGGGCAGTACTTTTGGGTAAACGGACAAATGCTTTCTTTATTGCGCTGCTTATTACCTACTGATAAATATCGAGGGTTAAGGGTGGGTTTTAGAGAAAAATCTATACAGGCATTGGTATAATGAGGATAATCACTTCTTCTCTGGAGCAGATTATCTAGTCCAAATTGGCTCGAAAGCGTGATCAAAGGCGAGGGGTGCTATTTTAATATTAAAAGCTTATAATTACAATAAAAAATCGTTCAAATCGCTGATGTATAAAAAAGTTTATTATATAAACCATGTAAACAATAATGTAAATTACTAAATAACAAAATGGTAAATGACGTAAATGACTGACGTCATCAATTGGTCCCTGTCATTGCCCTTCTTATTGCATGTAAAAAATAAATACATGTAGCACGATAAACAAATGGTATTTAAACGCATTATTTGGTTAAACTTATACTTTTTGCGCTTGCGTGAGCAATAAAATCACCTTTATCCATGTTTTGCTGTCACCATACTCGAAAAAAGTCTAATATATTCAGCGGATCTGCTGAGGTTAAAAAATTGCTGAGTTGCAAATTACGTATCGTGCACAGGAAGTTAAGAAGTCAATTAGTCGACTATGTGTCGGGTGTTTCCTATGTTCATTCCGGATTGGTTAGCACCTTTGTTTGTTCCCATTTGAAGACCGATAATATTCTGTCCCGCTTTGAGTTGTTCTTCTGTGAAGTCTCGCTTGTTAGCATCTGCTTCTTTGGGTCCATATGCGCCCATCTATATAAAACAAACCAGTCAATTAGTCTTACATAATCATCTTTAGTTACTTAAACTGAATAATGAATAAAGTAAATCAAAACATATTAGTCAAGGTCGAATATATTTTTGCTACTTTTATAACAAGGTCAAGGTTCAAATCCGTTTCAAACATAATGATATACTTTTCACAAAATTGAATGATTAAATATAAATTTAATGTTACATTCCTCCTTAACTTTTCAGCATTTGTCATGTTGATGGTAAATCTACCATGACTCGCATTAACTACATAGACATGACCTTGACATTCACATTTGACCTTTACCTTTCTGGCCAGGGCACCGATTCCGATAACACACTGGTGGAGATTCTGACCCTCGTACAAGTCTACTGTCTGGAACATCTCGTGATCGGGGACTCCTAGCTGCTTCATCTTGTCAATAGCCAATCCGATCAGCTCCATCTGTTTGAATGACATCGTGGGGGGTGTGGCGTATTTCTTTTCTGGGATGGAACCTGGTTTCAAGGCGTTTACCAATCTGTAAACACATTTTATGTAAAGATTACAACATAAATAAGATTACTGGTTAATCATTTAAATTTGCAAGTGCCAATTTTCAAGAATAGTATTTTACAATCTAAGATGTAGTTTTACGGTTTATGATGTAATTTTGAGAATCTTCTAAAGTAAAGTAACGTAAAGTCAAGTAACGTAATGTAGTAAAGTAAAGTAAAATAGTAAATAAAATATCTGTAAACATTGAATTAATAGTAAAGACCATGTTCCACATTTTATCGGTGATGTTCATTGGTGGTTCAGGAGTACCAAGGAGATCCATAAAAAAAATAGTCACCGCGAATATTGACAATTCAAAGATCAAATCAAGCAGTAAAACTGTTTTTATCTTTCGACCTTTAGATACGTCTTTAGGTACATGTACTATATACGTACTTGCAGAGCTTGACACCGTCTTTGAGTTGGTTCTGGAAGTTGTCCATGTCCCCGGATGTACTGAAGCCCTCCCCGATCTTCTGACTGATGAAGGTCAGAGCTTTCTGTGCCTCGCCCTGGTCATATTTACCACGGATCTAAAAATAAATCAACATAACACATATAAAAAGGGGCTCGACCACTGAGACCCGATATTTTGACCGACAGTCACAAAAGACAATAATTTGTGGTGGAAAAATAAAATGGTTATTTCTTGTTTCTCTTGTTAACAATTTCCCCTTCGATAGCCGTCAAGTCAAGATCTGAATCTGTTTTAAATATTTGATACCAGGAGAGGGTAGCATATTCAATAGATATGTGAAAAATATATTTGCAAAGAACTATAGATCTGACGTGCTTTGAAAATGGTTCAAGAACGATAACCGTGTCTGTCATGAGACAATACGCATCAGACTGGAGAATCTGGTATTTTATCTGAATCTTGACATTTGGTGTGATTTATTCGCAATGATGCGTGACTCATGTCTCTCTCACGTTAAAAACAGGTAACCCCCTGAATAAAATGGCCTCCTTCACATTGAAATCAAATTATAAAAAAAACCACCATTTCATTCCCAAACTGAAACGAGACATATTGACGCGGAAAATCTGGCGGAATCCTTCCTGTGTTTTGAGAACGTACTTTAAAAGTCAATGGTATTACAGCCTCGTGTGTGCAGATCAATGGACGTGTGAGAGGGAAATAGATCGCTACGAAATCCTCCTCACTATGGGACGACTTTCCACCATTGTCCATTGGCTAAATCCAGTTATTCCACTCGATATGACATGAATTGCTTTCCTTTGACGTAAAAGAAAAGCATCTCTGATAGGTTTGCAATAAGGATTTCTACCTTTCAATTAAATAAAACCCTTTTACTTCTTCTGCATAACTGGTAGACGCAATTTCTTTCGAATGAATAGTATATAATTTTTTAAATTGCATTTTGCTGTATAGAAAAATATCTAGTAATGTCCCATATAACGGTTTGCTATTATCAAAAGTCGGTATACTTTATGGCCTTAATGATATGCGGAACGCATCAATATTCAACATTTCGAAAATTTAATCGACTTCTGAAAAGAACGTCGGTTCTGATAGAATTCGTTCACTGCAACTTCCATTCCTTGTGAAATTATCCATTTAAACGTAATAAGTGAAAATACGTTGATTGCACATCCCCCCCCCCTCTCTCTCTCTCTCTCTCTCTCTCTCTGAGATCCGCGCCTGTCCTCGCATATCTCTCACATTATCAAGGTAACACCTCTTGTTTATTTCGATTTTCGTTAAGTCTAGCATAATGTATTCGTTCGTTGCCCCCAGGCATGTGTGCCGGGACAAACACACACTTCTATATTGGATGATCAATTCAACTGTCTATGACACATCTAACTTCTGTTACAACACATCTAAATGTCGTACATAAAAAAAATGAATTTTATTAATATAATTCGTGCAATATGCAAGTTTTATACCCAGCAAACATCATTTATTGATTGTCTACAGTTTGTGCAACTAGGCAAATCTCGCAACGTAGGGGCTTTTTTCTGACATATTCTATTAGATTGCTGCGTTTTACTGTACACATGGGTGTTATTTATGCAGGTTTCATTGCGCTGCATTTGTCATAAAAAATGTCACAAGGACATCATTAACACGTGCATTGAGTGGAGATTACACCCAAAATTTTATGTGTTTATATGCTAAGAAATGCAACACTTGATGTGGCTGAGTGAAGATAAGAGAAACAATTGAAGCATTCTTCAATGCGGACATATAGGGAGAGGTTTCCTTCCTTCATCCCCTCGTTACAATACTTAGTCTAGTTCTAGATCAGCCATGTCCTGAACGTCAAGTCTATCGTATGTTTGAAAGGTTAAAAGTGCAGTGCATGTTATGACAGTTTCTGCCATTTCCTGGTGTCCATACCGGTATTAGTCCAGGACTATTTAGTTGTAGCGTATGTAGTAGCCGGGGCTACGTGTACTTACGTGTACGTGTGACAATTAGCGGGGTTTTTTTTTGGGGGGGGGGGGGGGTTTGGTTTTTTTTTTGGGGGGGGGGGGGTGGATAAAGATCACATTTAACCAGTTAGCGTGGTGTCTTTAATATTGAGCCTTTCTTTTAATTTGATTGACCTAAAACCATTATCCAATATATAGTGAAAGAATTGTTCAGCGATCTTAACCCCCCCCTCCCCCCCCCCCCCCCCCCACTCACACACCCCTTCCTTATTTGTATTTCAATATAGGCGTTTAACAACATGATGAGTGATGACAATATTTAGGCAAGATTGTTTTTAAATAGGAGTTCTTTAAATAATTTAATGTAATACAATTCGAAATGAGGTCCGCACCCTCTCTTATCAGTACACACCCACATTAATCCACGCCCGTTTATATTGTTATAAACGCGCCTGCGTGCTTAGACACAGCAGCATTTCGTAGCGCTGGCCTGTCGCTCTTAATGTAAACATTCTTGAGATATTTTATCCGACCTCATTAAACAAATAGCTTCTTGTCTCGGCGGCTCGGGTAAAGACCTGTTAAATTTAGCAGACTCGATAAAATATTGCGCCTTCCATCCCAGCGCCGAAACCTGTTTTTACGGTCGCATGAAAGTGGAGGAAATTGATTTAGGGAGGGGCAACAAGTGCCTGCAATTCCGCACACTTGTAAGAAACATGCACGCAATTAATTTCCGTGTCAAATAAACAACATCGTTGTAAATTCTATCGGATATATTTCATACTTGTGGATTTTAAATGTAGTTTTCTTTGATAAATTGTTTATTTCATTTCCTTTCCACATCCTGCCCCCCCCCCCCTCCCATTTTGCTGTCTCAGTTCACTTTTCCCGCGCAACATCGACTACACTCGACTCAATAAAATCATGATGTATTACGAATTCTAGTTCGAAACCGTAAATTAACATTTCTTATTGTCCCCAAATGAGGCAATTTTCCACGCGGGATCTTATATAGCTAGCTTGTCACATGGTAGTGTATAATTAACATTCACCTCTTTATGAAATTATTTCCTGTTGAATACTGAATACATGATTCACATAGCTTACTTTGATATATACGTCGACCAGTTTAGAATGGGTGTGTTGAATAATCAATAAGGAAATACAACACATTACAACTTTTATTTTTTTCCCTGGTTAATTTAATCGCATTTACGAGAGCTTTCTCCAAAGAGTTAGTTGTTTGACGCATAACATGGTATGATACAGCTTATTTCTGTGCGCAAGTAAGGTATGGGGTACACCCCCCCCCCTTCCCGCTACCCCTTATCTTTGAATACTTGGCATAAAATCGTGTGGTCAATAATCCACTCTTTTTATGCAAGTTCTGGAGCTAATCACTATCCATCACTTAACGTTATCTCAGCAGTCACAATGTTATCATATAATTGGTCCCCCTGTGTACCCTTCCTGTCTCTCAGTTTTACCCCACGGTGACCCCTTGACAGGAAGACTAAGCACTTATCTTAAACCCAAGTCATTTTCCGGCGTTGCCCCAAAAGACGATGAAAAAGTACTTGTCAACCGAGCTCTATACAGAGAAATGCTGGGAATTTCAATCTGCGAGGAATTTTAATCAAATGTCTCGTTGGTGAATAGATGCCCATGTTGAGGCAAGGTAGCGCATAGTGAACACACAATGAACGGTCGATATAGAGAAACAGGGTGCTTTGGTTAATTGGAAATTATAGTTTAAAGTGCATATAACGGGTCTCTTTTTCATAGATAGCTTTGTCGAGAAATCTAATTTAAACGAGTGTGTGCATAAGGAAGATAAAATGTCACATGCATCAGCTGCACGTTGCAAATGGAGTTTACGTAAAATTAAGTTGATTTATTTCCCGTCGCAGATCACTCACACGATTCACAAAAAAAAAAAATTCAGGTTTGCAAAAAAATAAAATCTCTCGGTAAGATTAAAAAAAGACCCAACATATCAGAAAGATATTGCGTATATCCTTATCAACATTCACTGGTACATATCAGTAAATCCCAGCAGATGAAAGAACTATCAACAGAATCTTAGATCCGCGCCTCCATCAATTGATGACATAACACATCATCCACGTGTATCTCGCACTAATTACACATCGATACATCATCAGGTCCCCTGACCCCCACCGGTCAATATAGGTCTGCCTTACCTTTCCTTGGGCCTCGGCCGCTAGACCAGATTTCGTTGCTCTGTATGCCATGGTGTGTGAGATGATTTTTTTTCAGGACCGACGCTGGTTAAATATCAGACTGCGGATAACAGTCGTCCGGTGCTCTAAAGTGTAGAAAGTAAACAATTTGTCGAGGCCAGCTAGGAATGATTCACATCATCAGGTGACAGCTAAATCTGATCGAGGATTGGCTGGTTTTTAATTAGTAGGCGGGGCGTGTTCTATTGAATTCATTAACTCCCATAATGTAACATATAATGGGACTATTTTTTTAAAACATGCGTCAAACACAAAAACCCTTTGATGGAAAGTGAATATTTTAAAGTGCACATATCCTTATATGGTAGTGTTAATTCGTAGGAGTTACATTTTAAAGGTGTGCATTCATAATGGGGAAAAATACCGCCCCATAGACTCATTGATGAATTATGCGACTTTAACAGTATTTAAGTAAACAGTTATTGTCTACAGGTAAAAAAATATCTGCATTATACAGCCCACAAGACTTCATTGTTTAAAGACCAGTGACGCGCGGTTTAATTCTTTGGTACGGTATGCAATTCAGTATGCATTGATATAGTAAACACACGACATACATATTACAATTAACACGTTTGGCTCGTGGGTGCATAGATCTTTTAAGTACTTCGGACTAAGCCACCCATATCTTTTGATAACTTTTTAAATACGAATATAAATGACTTTTTTACAGCTCACGGGAAAATTATGCGGCCACGTGGGAAAGAATAATTTTGACGATGTACATGTAATTATAAAAACATTATATAAATTGTTATTCAAATATTTAAAAATTCTTTGAGGAAGGACATTTAATACTTTAAATATTATCGTTTTATGGGATTAAATGGATTGCATGACATGGGTAAAGCTATAAACTGTACACAGAATGAACGCTACTCGTAATTTTAACGTAACTTCTTTAATCGAGTTAATTATTAACATAATGAAGACTTTGCTTATAATTATTATTATAGCCTGCTACTTAATAAAGAATTAAAATAATGAAGTAAGTTGACTTCAGTGTAATCGTCAAATAATATCCATGCATATACTTAGGATGTAATTAATCACGTTTTTTTAACCACACCGGGACCGGCACAATGAGAGAGAGAGAGAGAGAGAGAGAGATAGAGAGAGAGAGAGAGATAACTCGTGGTAGAGTAACTAAAGGTAATCCTAGTCGTGCCAAATCAAATCAAACATTGTTATAAATGAACCCCAGACACCCAATTTGATGAAGATTCAGTTAAGGTAATTTTAAGAGATTGACATTTTTATTTTACCTGAACTTCATTGCATGTATTGATTTTTTGAAGAAGAAAAATTCTTCTGTGTGGAAGAAATAAAGGTCGAGGAGGAACATTTCCAAACTCCAACTAAAGTAAAATGAAATTCTTTAAAGTTTTTTTTCTATTTATTAGAGTCCAACACTTTGAAATTATATTAGTAATTCATTGATTTTTTAAATAGATAATGTACATGTATTTTTTTTATTTATATAGATTTTATGCGAAAAATTCTACTTGACTAAGTAGACAGGAATGTTTTTATGAGTACCGGTATTAAGTTTTAGAGCAATTCAGTTTATGCATTTTTTTATGTTTAGAAAAATAGGATAATATATATTTATTCCATTGTAGATTGAGGAGATAGTTTTGAATTTTACACCTTGTTATTTAAACGATGAATAGGTAATTAGGTTTCTTGTTTTTTATTCATACAAAACTTGTCAAGATTTTGCGTTTTATTTTCTTGTTTTTCTGTTGTGTATATGGGTGCAGCTCTTTTACCTGTTCACCCAGTTGTGAAACACACCTGTTGTAAGTTCTCATGTGGTCAAAAAGTCAATGTATTCCAACTTAATTTCGACTTGGCGTTTATTTTTCTTGAATTAAAATTCAGCAGTTCAAATGCTGTTCTTTTGCAACGAAAATATTGTAAACAGTTATTTTTATAAATCATTTCTGATTTATGCTATATGCATGCATCTATTTGTACGCCTAATGGTTTATAAGTTATTCAAAATCTGTGCACATGTTCATATCAATTGTTCCTGCTAGGAGATTTATGATAAGGAATCCATGTTTTATGTTTACCATTGTATTCATTATAGAACCATTTTAACAAGAGCTTGGACTTTGGGTAGTTTGTGTCAAACAGCAATGTGACGAAGGCCTGTCTATTTCATCGAAGGCCACTCAGTCATTGCTCTTTGAAATCAACAAGATTTGTCTGGTTTTTGAGCTAAGACTACGCAATCTGTGTATATTTAACTTGAGAACAGCGTTATTCTTAACTTGTTTTGAGCAACAAATAGATAGTTACGTCCTTCTGAAAGTCCAAGGCCTTGTTAAAATTGTTCTAAATTTGCTGAAATTCTATGTCCTGTACATAGTGTGACGTAGGCCTGTCTATTTCAATGTTAGCCAAACAGCCATGGCTCTTTGAAATCAACACAATCTGTGCAGTAGCTCATTTTTAACTTGATTTGACGCAAGAAATAGTTTTGTCCTACTGAAAGTCCAAGGCTTTTTTAAAATGGCTCAAAGACCCCCCTCCCCTCCCCCTTTTCCAGCTTCAGACGTCATTACATGTACATACTGTGCACATCGCATAATTTGCTACATATATGTTAAGGTAGATTTCTACCATTTTATGCATTTTTAAAAGTTATTGTATGTATTTTATGACACTTCTCCTTCTTCTCTCGACTCAAAACTTTAGACGTACTGTAAAATTAAACAATGTATTGTTTCTATGTATATATGGGGATATACATACTTTTAGTCAAGTGATCAAATCCTATAACGACCCAGTTTTTTCTTGACCTCTTGACCATGGGGGGGGGGGGCTCCATGGTAATTCAATTTTTTATATGTAAATTTAAGAAAATTAGTTGCTGCGAGAAAATTGGGGGGGGGGGCGCTACGTGCCTGCAAAGCAAGAGTCAATATGAATATTGATTATCTGCATCCAGTATTTCAACAAGCGGATCTTTTCTTGAGTCATATATAATATCAAATCCTACTCCTAAATTAAAAGATCCTATTTTTCATTCGGGCAGATCTGATCTAGTGATGGTAAATTAGGGCCTTTCCAACATGGAAGTCAGAGAGAGAGAGAGAGAGAGAGAGAGAGAGAGAGAGAGAGAGAGAGAGAGAGAGAGAGAGAGAGAGAGAGAGTGAGAGAGAGAGAGAGAGAGAGAGAGAGAGAATTCTTTTGGTGCATAATAATGATGAGCAGTTTTAAAAAAAAAATACGATCATGCTTATGTTTGAATTAATTAGTAAAGGCGAGACACGTATGCCCATATTTCGATATAAAAAATCATTAATTCAAACAAAAGTCTCAGCGTTATCTTTCAAATATCTTTTTTATTCATTGTGTTATTTCTTCCTTTTTGGCCGTTTTTTCTTCCTTCCTTTTTAAATCTTTTTTGTTTCGTTTCTGTCCTATCTTCCTTGTCTTTCATACTATATTTATCACCATTTAATTTATTCTCAATGTTTATTTTTTTCTTTATTCGTTCTTTAAATTAAAAAAAGGAAAAAAGAAAACACATCCTAAAAATTTCCAAATCATAATCAAGGGTGGTAGAAGGGGAAAGAGGGGGGGGGGGGGGGGGCAGTAGCAATGTATAGCATAAAAATAAAATTATATTTCTATACTTTCAATACGAATTTTCAGGTGTCTGAAAAAAGTGGAAAGAGGGGAATGAGGAGGGGGTTCGTTGAACGTTCAATTTTCTCTATAAATATCTAAGTGCATTCATATAATGGACTGCATGAGCGCGTTTAATTACTTCATCAAAGAGTTCCATTTTTTTAAAATAAGTGTGTTTGATAAATTATTTGATGTATTTGTGACATCATTGAATTTTTGTTATACTTTTATTACTCTTGTAATAATGACAGATGCCCATCAGGTAAATGAAGGACTTTTATAACTCTATTGATAATGCACATTGAAGTTGACCAATAATATCCAAATAACTAAAATTCTAATCTTAAATTGTTACATATGTTGAATACAGTAGATACACGGTATGAAGGTCATGCGCGTGCAAAAAAAGACTATATTAAGATGGTATGGGACACCTGTCGACATTTATGGTGATAAAACAAAATACTTTCACCTTTCTAGAATTTTGAAATGTTACAATATTTTACAAAAAGCAAATATATTCCAAAAAAAAATTGGAAAGGTAAACATTATGAAATCCCCAGCAGAATTTGAACTCACGACTTACATACGTCTAACCCATTGTGCTACGCTTGTTTGGTAAGAGGTCTGGGAAAGAAAAAAAATAAAAATTTTACTTGATTTTATTGTTTATATCGATAGGAATTACCTCCCATCTGTAGGTGTCCCATACCACTTTAAAGCAATAGAACAGTCAGACCCTGGCTATATATAAAAGCCAATGTCATATTGTTGAGTGTATCATAACGGAAATTATACAGAAACCCGGATTCTCCACCACTATATCGTACTAGGATTTTGCTTAATACGATATTTCCGTTAATTTGATCCTAGGGATCTTATTCGTCCTTGACCAGACACCTGGCGTTGTCTGTGCCACGTTATATAACCCAGAATTCTCTCCTCCTCAACCTGGGGAGTAGCCCTTTCCTGTATAAAAAGAGGAGGCAAAAGACAGCTTCCAGTTGACTACTTCTTTTATTCAAGTTTACTAATAAAACATTCCAATCAAATTCCACAATATAGTATAATGTATAATTAATATCTATCAACAGTTGATTACATTCGCTGATTTTTTTGTTTTGATTTACTTTTTACCTATTAGAGGAATATACGTTAACACTCAGTAAAGGAACAACCTTTGACTTACTCGTTTTATATTTTGAATGTTTTGGCCTTTCACCGATTGCAAATAATTATTTGGTAAAGGTTTCTCATTTATATCGATTACCTAAGCAATTCGTATTCGACTTAATTTTGGAGGATGGATATATACCTCTGCGATTTAGAAAAAATAAATTTAAAAAAATCGGTGAGAGAACAAGAGTGCTGTGTGTATGTTTGGTTGTCCAGCAACACAGCTGTGTGCAACAACCGAATGCTGTTTTGCACGGGTGCACAGGCAGTGTCTAGACAAAATTAACGCAGACACGCCGTGTGCATTCTGTGGGACGGTACCCTTCTGGCACCTTATTTATCATGTGCCAAGGCCAATGCTCAGGACAACGATTGTTTTACACAAATCAGAGTTTTTAAAATATCATCCGGACACTGTTCAATTTCCTGACCTTGATCATTTTTATTTGGAAAATCTATTCACGGAATCTTGAGGACAAGATTTTTTTGTTAGTAGGGGGAATTTATCATAACGGAAATTATACAGAAATTGGTTAAAGGACATGCGGTAAATAGATAACGTATGTTTATTTAGGTTCATGGAGAAATGTGTTATTAAGTCCAGTGATGAGCCTGTCGATGCCGGGTCAGAAATCTAAATAAAACGCTTCTACTGACCACGGTGCGTCAGATCATTAGTATGCACTTAATCGCATTTACTTATAAGGTCCGGAGATCGGAGGTAGTGTCCGTGCGTATAAAAAGGAGGTGCGGGGAAAGCGGCTCTCCAGTAGTCAACTGGAAGCTGTCTTTTGCCTCCTCTTTTTATACAGGTAAGATCATAGTAAGATACTTGCGCGGTTTTAATAAAAGTTAACAAAAATGATTCAGAAGGTTCAAGTAAATATAATATCTTATTTTCAGAGTTTTTGTAATCAATGTTTATTGTTATTAATTATACATTATATTATATTGTGGAATTTGATTGGAATGTTTTATTAGTAAACTTGAATAAAAGAAGTAGTCAACTGGAAGCTGTCTTTTGCCTCCTCTTTTTATACAGGAAAGGGCTACTCCCCAGGTTGAGGAGGATAGAATTCTGGGTTATATAACGTGGCACAGACAACGCCAGGTGTCTGGTCAAAGACGAATAAGATCCCGAGGATCAAATTAACGGAAATATCGTATTAAGCAAAATCCTAGTACGACAAGTGCATGCATGTACATATGTAGGTTGTTTGTACAGATATAACGAACACACAGTGCTGTTTTGTGCATCACCCAAGAGCCGTGTGTCAAAGTTTCTTGAAAGTGCTGCAGTGCAATTTCTAATATATATTGTTCGGTCATCTTGCTTTTCACGGCTGACCTAATTACTTTTTCAACTGAGACAAATTTGCATATAATTAAGAAATGCATTTATTGACTAATAAAACTCATGCTTTTTATGTTCAAATTTGAAGCCCTTTGTGGGCAGAATGAATGATTCTGGACTGGACACAAAACAACATTCAACAGCAATCAATCACCAAACATTGGTTTATAGTATATGTAGTTAACATTATTCTGTGAATATATGAATATTCGGAAGGAATTTGATTTAGTAATTTCTTTTATCAAACTTGATATACCTTTTTCGATTTAAGATTAAAAAGAGAGAAAAATCATTGCAAAGAAATTGAGCAGAATTCAGGCAATAAGTAAGCTGATATAGAATATATCTATCTGTAAAATAAAACAATAAGTGATAGAACTATCACCGGGGAAAATAAGGTGGTTTCTATATATCCGGCGACAATAAAACTAAAATGCTTTGGATGGTAAAAAGCACTTTATTTGAACTTTAGGTCGGTATGGGTGATTTCTGGGAATCCAAAAACTACACCCGAACAATCCGAAACCTAATTCCTCTCTCCCGACAATGGTTTATAACACAATATAAATAAGAATTGAAAACAATAGAAATAAGCACATTAGCACGAGCGACATATGTCATAGAGTAAAACTTCAATATGAGTGAGTCAATTAAATCAAAGGTGAGGTGTAAGAGTTAATAAAAATATAATTAAGCAATCATAACTGGAGTGAATTATTGTCTTGTACAAAGGTAAAGGTACATTTATGAATAGATAACAGTAACTCAAACTCCACTCCATGATAGAACTATAATTGTAATCATAATAGCATAGCGTTACATGCATAGATAAATGAGTTGACCAAAAGCTGGCATTGCGTGTATAAGAATTAACTTTACCAAATGACATGTAACATTTTTTGCATAACCACTTTCTACGTTTTTGCAACATACAGCTTGGAAATCAATGGTCACACACAGTCCAACTTCGCAGTACAGTTAAGGCGGTCAATAAAAATATGGGCAAATTTTTGTGATGAAAACACGTATACTTTAGTTAAACTGGCATGTCCTTTTTAAAATCAATAACAGACACTCAAATGCAATATATTTCTAAAATATATATATAACAGTACAATATTTTATGTTCATAGTGGTCACGTGATATGGCAGTCGCATGGTACAAGCAGATGTATTTGTGGTTTTGAGGTCATTTAAAAAATTCAATATTGCAAGGGCATAATCATGTCAAAATTCACAACTGAATTATGAAATAACTTGATGTTATATCGTAGATTTTGAAAAACGGTGCGAACTTTTTAAGATAAGAATATTTGTTAGTAGAAACCGTAATTTATAATGCATATGTTGAATAATTTTGAAGGTCACAGGGTTAATTTCATTAAAAAATAATTAATTTGTAAGATTTTACAAGGATCGTAGAAGTTTTTAAGTTACATAGCATATTTCAAATTCACATGTAAAAGTTTGTCGGGATCAGGTAAGTGTATGCCCTTGCAATTAAGTGATTTATTTAGGTACTCAGATTTTAGATATACGATATTTTATACAAAACCGAGGTGGCTTCTTTATACGATGCATACTTTTAACAAAATGAAAATAAGACTATATAGGTAGCATTCTACTAATAATAATTTTAAACAAAATATTCATTTATACTTTTCCGTTAATGTATGACATTTATTTTTCTTCGCTATAAAACTGCACGATAGCCCTCAATGATTTAACTTAATGCGTCATTTTGAAGCATATGACGTCATATTTTGTAGTACAGCGAGAACGACATCTCGCTTATTTTTCAGTGTGTACGATATAACGGACATCAAAATTGTAAGTAATAGCATTTGTTGTTTTTAATTAAAAGATTAGTATAAGTTAATTTTACTAATAAATAGATTAATAAGTACTTTCGAGGTTTGTAATATACGTCATGTCATATACTGTGATGTCATAATGCACATTTCCCGTACTTTTTGTCTGAACGGAGTTTATTGACAGCCTTAACTGTGCTGCGTTGCGTAAACAGTTTCATTGCAAAAAAAAGGAAAATGTAGTAACTGGAGCATCAGGCTTCGTCCAAAGGCGTCCACCGGACTCATGCTCCACCCAGACTGTGTCACCTTGAACTAACGGGAAAACAGCGGAGTTACCCACAGAGGCGCGAATACAACTTGAACCTTGCAAAAAAATGGTTTCAACTTTAGGAGATCCATTGACAACCAGGTTTCCCTGAATCCCCCAGCAAATGGATCTGCTAAAAAGAACGTGAAAACATACACGACACTGTGTGGCGCTGTAAATACTCCGTTGGAAGCGTTGAATGCTTCGCCAACGTTAGAAATGACGTGTAGAAAAATGATAATCTCCCCTTCCTTCCAATTTTTGTCTATGACTTCAACAGTGCCAGCAGTAAAGTACACTACTCTCTTATTGACTGAAAACAATAGAAGGCAAAGCATAAATTTAAATATTTGTAGACAAGAACATACTTTAAAAAAATAAAATTTAAACTGGGATCTCAATTTAACTCCGATGGCTAAACTTTAGTATTAATTGCGCATGCTTTAGCAAACTCTTGTAAAAATGCCGTATATTTACACTGTTTTAATTAAAAAATATATTTCAAAACCGTTTATGAAATTGACGATGAGCAAAATACATATAAAATTTTCAGATTTAGATTTTTAAAGAAAATCTTATTTTTAAAAAGATTTTCCCCTTGTTCGGAAGGTGCACTTTGCCATTGTGGAGTTTTTTTTAGATGATCCCTTTAAAGAACCAACCACCCCCCCCCTCCAAAAAAAAGAAGAAGAAAAGACCCTCCCCCCTCCCCCACAAAATTTCCTTTTGTAAAAGTGAGACTGAGATCAAAAGTGAGATGGTTTAACTTTTATGGCTCCAGGACCAGAGAATGCTACAGTCATAAACAGTGCATAAAATAACTAATTCATACATATCTGTACAGATTGGAATTAAAATTACGAAATTTTACGCAAAATAATTTGGAGTGAAATATTTTATCTACATTTCGATATTCTTAACCAAATGCACTGCTTTAAAAGCAAACTACATTTATTATATAAAAACAAACATTTTGAGCTGATTACTGTCATATAAAATAATTTGATATCAAAAATACAAACTAATTGTAATAGGGTGCATTTTATGATAATCATATTCATGCATATTATTCATATTTCATCATCAACATCATCATCCTACATTCCATATTTTACATGTACATATTTAGAAACAGACTACTATCCCTATAACTCCCTGTCTTTTATGCGCCTATCAAGTAATCATTACTTAATTACCTATTCTAGTGGCTTCTAATATTTTATAGCCTTAAGTCATTTCACCTGTATGGTCACTTACATACATGTGGACAGGATCAGGCGGTTTACTTAGCCAATAGTATGTTTTTATAATTTTTCCCGCTCTAACTGAGTAGCCTTTGTGACAGACCAAGGCTAGTATTCTTAGGAGTAAGACCTGATTTCTTCAAGAGACGATTTAACTTAATTATTTATTTCATCAACATATTTGAAGCAGTCAGTTATAGTAAGTGTTCTATTTTGGTATGCTTGAACTTTAATATATAAAGATAATAATGATCTTTTCTGTTAATTGGTACATTTGGCTAATTCTACTTTTTGAGGTTATAATACCTTATTTATGAAAGAATGTAATTTATAAATTATCCCAGTAATTCATAGTTTTGATATCTAAGCTATAGTATCTCATTTCTAATATATGTGAAAGGTTAGTTATTGTTACCATATTTAATACTTGTAGTTAGAGACTACCGTTATCAGAGCTAGTAATCAGGATTGTGCATGAAACTTTGTTCCATAAACAGGTGATCGTTGCAAAGTTATATTTTTATATTTATTTTAATTATCTTGAAATAATGTAATCTACAAAGGAGCTACATTGAAAGTATATAAATATTGATATTGATAAAGATGTAGAGCATATTTCTATATTTTTGTAAATTGTGTTCAAGGGCAGTAACTCTTCTTGACACTGAAATTATGATGCATTTTAATCAGAGTTATCCTTCTTTACAATAGTTTGATAAGTGAACTCTGAGCATTAATGTATACTGCAATCTACACGACCCGTTTATCAATTGGTCGAAACCTTCATCATCCTATGAAAAATTACAGACTGCAGAAAATAATCACGATGATGTAAGACTAAAAATGACCATTTCAAACGACTTGGGTATATCTTTTATCTAACGTACTGATGTACACTAACAATAATTTAGTTAATTTTACTTACTCTTTACGATCATAAAAATGCATCGTTGATGATTCATGCGGGTTGTGAAGGTATCGATCATATCGTTTATATAAAAAGTAATTAAATATTTTGCACACCTACATGTATTTATGACATCATTGAGTTTTATTACTTATGAACTCTCGTGGTGATGACAGTTGCCCAGGTAAATGAGGAACTGTAAGTCTATCGATGATGCACGTTCAGATTGACGAATAATATCCAAATTACTAAAATACATCACTAACATTCTTACATACCGGTATGTTACATTAACGTTTTTAAATTCAGAGAACTTAAAACCATCTATGACAAAATTGTTATAAAAAGTTTTTAATTCTTTGAAGAAAAAAACTTTAATGAAAAACATGTAAAATAAAGTAGACTCATGCTATAAATGTCATGCACTTGCGAAAACAGACAGTATTAAGGTAATATGTGACGACATTTATGATAATAAAAGAAAATACCTTCACCGTTTTAGAATTTTATAATTTGACAATACATTGTATTAAAAAAAAATACGTTTAACAAAATTTTTTTTGGAAAGGTCAAAATTATTGAATCCCCAGCAGGATTTAAACTCATGACGTATTCAGATTTGTAGTTGACGCTCTAACCCAATGCGCTACGCTGTTCGGAAACAAGTTAAACAAGAAAGATTTTTTTTGCTACTTTTGCTAGGAATTACGTTCCAATATGGAGATGTCCCATATCACTTTAAAGTCAGACCTGACTATAAAAATGCCAATGTCACACCGTAATGTGCATGTATAAAGCTCGATATCACGTGATACTATCTACAATTATTATCATATTGAAACATTATGATGCATACATATTGCTGTTTTGTGCATCATCCGAGGGTTGTGTGTCAAAGTATCATCAAGCTTGTCACATGTTGCAGTGTCATATCTAATTAATATTTTTCGATGATCTTTCTTTTCACAGTTGACCTATTATAATTACCTTTATAACTGAGACCGATTTGCATAAGAAATGTATTTACTAGCTAATATAAAACTCATGCTTTTGAAGTTCAAATTTAAAACCCCTTTTGAGCAGAATGAAGATTCAGGACAGGACACAAAACAACATTCAACAACAATCAATCAAACCGTGGTATACAGTAATCAACATTATTTTGTAAATACATGAATATTCGGATTGGATTTAATTCAGTAATATATTTTATCAATTTAGATACAACTTTTTATGTATAAAATTAAAATGATAATAAAAACAAGGCAATTTAAATTGAGCAAATTTCAGGCAATGAGTAAAGAAGGAATCGAATATATTTATCTGTAAAATTGAATATGGTACGATTATTACAGTATTATTGGTCACTTGATGTTGTGGCTGTGCACTTAGACAAGGCACTGTATCTACATTGTCTTAGTCCACCCAGCTGAAACTGGGTACCGGCTTACGCTGAGGGTTAACCTGTGAAGGTCTGGTGTCCCATCCAGGGGGACTTAAAGACTCCCATCCGCTTAGCACCACGGAAAACCGGGGATAAGCACCGACCCTACGCTCAGGCTATTCGCCTTCATGGCACGGATTACCGTATTATAATATTATTAATTGAATCATAGAGTCAAATGCATGTTTTACATATATACAATAATCTTTTGAAAATAAGCCTGGAATCATTAATAATAACTTGAATAAATGAGTTGATAAAAAATTGAAATTGTATATACCAAAATTATTTTGTTATTGCAACATTAAAATTGAAGATAAATAGTCCCACACAATCCAACTCGCGTTAAAAGTTTCATTGCAAAGAAAATCCGGAAAATGTAGTAACTGGAGCATCAGGATGCGTCCAAAGGCTTCTGCTGGATGTATGCTCCACCCAGACTGTGTCATCTTGAACTAACGGGATAACAGCGGAGTTACCAACAGAAGCAGTTATACCAGTCCTTCGTCTAAGATTTGTTCCAACTTTAGGTGATCCATTTACAACCAGGTTTCCTCTAATTTCTTGTCCAGATGAAATCGCTAAAAAAAACGTGAAAACATACACGCCGCTACGTGGAGCTGTAAATATTCCGTTGGAAGCATTGTAGCCTCCGCCAACGTTTGAAATGACATGTGGAAAAATGATGATCCCCCCTTTCATCCAATCTGTGAACAGTTTTATTACTTTGATAGTGCCGGCAGTAAAGTATACCACTCTTTTATTGCCTGAAAAAAGATAGTACAACATGTATATTCGTACACGGGTACAGCTTTTTAAAACAATTACATTTTAAGCAGAGATTTTAATTTAACTCTGAGAGATAAACTTCAGCTGAAGTTGTGGATGCCTTTGGCTACTCTTGCAAAAAATACCGTATATTTAAGTTCTTTAATTAAAAAAGAAATCCATTGATGAAATTGACTATAAACAGAATACAGACAAAACATACAGATTTTTAAACATAAATTCACTTATGGTTTGAAATGGCCTTAATGTCAAAAGAACCATATGATCACGATGTTAACCTTAACTATTAACCTTTTAATGAATAATTGAGGGCTTTAGTCGAGCGTAATATGTTGAGTACTCGTAGATTTATGAAAAAAATTGAATAAAATCCATTTTGAAAAAAATGATACTACAGTCACAGGCAGAGAATCCTTAAATTAAGAAATAAGTATTGAATAACTCATTCATATAATTATTATCTGATCAGAATGTATTTGATTTCAAAATCATTTTGTGTGAATATTTTCTCTTTATATCCTTTACCAAATGCACTGCTTTTTTATAAACAAACTGTCTTATAAAAATATCTACAGATAATTAGTCAATTAAAAATGATATCAAAATTACAATCTAATTGTAATTCTAATCAAAACTGAATTAAAATGTAATATGAAAAACAAATAAATTTAAAAAATCTTCGGAATCGATTTCTTTTTAAACATGCATACGGGTATCTTGTATTGAAGGGAGCTTATGACATGAATGTAACACAAACTTACCTGTTTCATTGAAAGCATACGATACATTATGCACACTATCTTCCACTTTTTTCAACCGTTTGGATGTTTCGTTAATATTGTTCCATAATGCTTGAAATGCCTCATTTTCCTCAAATAGTTCAATGGCATCCTGTTTCAATAAAAGGCTCCTATTTCGTTCTACGTCCTGATGTTGCAGGAGTTGATGAACATGTTCATTCAGATTCACATTTCTGTCTTCTAGAGCAGCGATTCTTTCTTCTTGCTGTTCGTTTTTCGTCTTTAAAGTTTTCATTTCTGATGTTATAACTTTGAGACTGTTCATCAACGATTCGACCTTACTTTTGTGATCTATGGAGTCCATCACCAATTTTTGAATTTTTTGCACCATTGAGAGCCGCACAAGACTTTCTTGATTTAGAACGTCCCTCAGAACAGTCGAGACTCGAAGAGACGTTGTTCCAGAAAATTGATCACTTTTTTTCGATGTTGAAAATGACATATTTTCTTTGCCGTAAATTCTATCGATAGAACACAGAAATAATAAAACCTTTACCCACTCCATTTCTTTCAAAATTCCACTTTGAAATAACTTTGAACTTCTCTGAAAGCTCATTATATACTTGAAAATATTTTCAATGATATAACATGACATGGGAAAGATACCGTTGAAAAGCATTAAGATATTTAGCTTATCTTCGCCACATAAGAAAACCTATTCAATATGTCCTTTGCTAGAACATTAAACAATATAGATTTTGCAGAGTTTTTTTTAATTTAGTATAATTAATGTTATGAAAGTCTTTTGTTGTAACAAGCTAATAATATCACATATAGTATGGGAAGAATGGGAAGAAACATATCCAGCGTGTTTTGCATTTGTGAAATTTACACAACAAAACAATAATGTTATTAAATGTAACAATTCTTTTAAAAAGGTCCTGCATACAGAATAGATTTTATAATTAAGTTTATAAATTTGCCATAATATTTATAGTTATAAAAAATAATAATTCAAATTTACACTTTCTCTTTTGGCGTTTTACCGACTGCTATTGATAATCTGACGATTCGGACAATTATTATTCTTGTTATATTCAATTTTGATGAAAAATTATTCAAAAGACTAGTAACTTGGTTGATTGAGGAACATACATGTACTAGTATCTAATTCTATTTCTAGTATGATGATATAATTATAATTTAACAGAAATACATTTACATACATAGAACATCAAAATCCCAGGTGAGCTAATGTAGAACGTAGCCATTTGGCAAAGCTTTAGAAAAAAATGATATATTTTCTCAGATGAAACTTAGAAGATTCGATAAATGCCAATCTGTATTTTGAAATTGATATTTTTGGTTTCAAAGTTTAGATTTTCGATTTTTTTCTTGGTAAATTCATGTATTCTTGATATTCTGTAAAGAGATAACATATAATCAAATACCAACATATATGTGTTTCACGCCAGACTTGATAAATAAAAGATAAAATCTTTGCTAGAAAGATTTATTATCCAGTTCCATGACCGAATCATTTGCAGTGGAGCACGTAACCATTGCGAATTACGATCTGACCCCTACTTCAAGGGTATTTTAAATATCTTAATTTACAAATACAGTTTTGTTTTAATTTTTTTTTTAATAAACGAGTTCTCAGTAGAGCGAGCCTATTTTTGTATATTTTGTTGTATTTCAATAAGTTTGATCCTTTAAATTCGTTAAGTTGGTATTGCAAGATTATAAAATGATAACTAAAGGACTGTAAGGTCGGTTATGGAATCAATGTATTGTTCAGAATGTATAATGTTTTATGATGACCAGATACATTTCTTAAACAAATTGGACAATTAGCAATAATTATGTGTGAATGGTTAGTTATCTTTTTTATTTTACACTCAATTAACATTTAAAAAACATGGTAAATGTAACATTGTAAGTAGAAAAAAAGTTTCATCATTGATGTTAAGTACCTAGATCTATTGTCACTAAAAGATAGCAGAATGGATAGAGAATGGTTAGAGACAATTTTGCTGAAAGAAAAGTCTACAGAGATATTCAAATCTACTTTAATTTAAAAGTATTAAAGCAAGAAGTAACAATAGGCAGAGCAGAAGGACATTAATTTATACCCTTTCACCTGGAGCAATGTTCAAATGTTATGTGTAAATGTTGTAGTTCAGATACATAAGAACGAAAATAATATTTTTCTAATATATTAAGAAATACTAAAAATCAATTAATTTCAAGTCTCGAGTGATATACAGGATACAAGTGCATGGATTTACAGCAAAGATCATGTGGTGCTAAAGGACATGCACAATATCATATATAAAAACTAAAATCTTTTAGATGTCATTTTGATATACATTCAATATAATAACCAATGTAATCAGATTTCAGTCAAGTTAGGACTTTCGTCATGCATAAAACACTATTTTTCAATTAACTTAATTTTTCACAATTTAGCACATTTCTTTCTTAGCTTACAAAAGTGACTTTGAGTTAAAGAACACATTGAGTGCATTTCTTTTTTGTAATTTAAAAAGCGTAATTATTCCTTTTAATTCCTAAATTTAATACTAAACAAAACCCCTTTTTTACTGTTTGGTTGTTTACACCCCTTACCAAAATGAATTGTTTGCGGCAAATCTGCAGCAATTTGCCGCAAATTTTCGGCCAACTGAAACTGATTAGTTTACCAGAAAACTTTAGAACTTGTTTGCCGATCTTTGCCAGTAGTAGCAAACTTTTGGTAAACCTCTTTTATTATGCCAGAAGTTTACCAAACACCCAATTATGTTTGAAGCTTCATCGCCAGAAGTGGCAAGCTCTGAAAAATTTGCCAGAAGTTTACCACAGACTTTTCTTCATTTTTCTCTGTTTTGTTTACTTCCTGAGCTTGCCAAAGCTTTACCAGAAACAAGACTTATACAGTTTTACACATTCAGCACAACTTTAAGACTGTCAATTATAGAGGATTGCTTTTATAATTTTGTAAAGATAAAAAATAAATCTAATTAATATTTTCAGATTTAAGTTTTATTCGAAGATAGTCTCAATTAAAATTTCTATTATTATACGAATATAAGATCAACTATAATCGCATGATGTTTCATTTCCTAAAAGGCAAAATGACCCCCCCCCCCTCCAGACCCCACGTATTAATTACGTGAACACCAACCTGTCTGTTCTTTTGTTATGCTATATTCTTTTTTCCTACGTTCAAATATCAGTCAACTTAGATTTGAGTATCTAAACTGCTTGATGTTGAATCATGAAGATTAAGAATTTTTCGTATGCTGTTCAGTGTTTGTTTTTACTTTTGTTTCAGTGTTAAGGTCGATCAATAGCTAGCCGCCAATTTTCACATTCGATGCTGCCATGTTGTCTGCCATCACCGAAATGGTAAAATGAATGAAAATAAGAGAATAAGGCTTTGCACAAGGTAAAAAAAAATTGTCAATGGTGTGTTTACTTTTAGAAAATCCACGGCTAAACAGAGGAAAAATATAAGTGAAAGTGGAGTCTAAACACCCAAGGCCACGTACTGCACCATCTGCATGAACATGAGCACGTTTTGAAAAATGTAAGTGAAGTATTAAAAATATATTCGTTGAATGGCTGTTTAAACAGTTATTGGAGTATAAAACTAAAGACTGTGATCTTTGATAATGAATTTAACAGTTTAAGGCCGTCCCGTTGGCAATGTCGGATGTCAAATCAAGCAAAACGCTTGTTATTGACATCGTTGTGATGCAAAAACAAATAATTATATAAATTCAAAATTTATCTTAACAACGTCAAGTTTAAGAAATTATCATAACATAGTGTATAGGTACATTTTATATGATTTCAATTTTTATTACTTAAATAAAAGAATTCATGATCTACTCACATAGTCATGCAGAGTTAGTAGTGCAAATTTTTAGCTTTATATAGATTAATAGATTGAGTAAGTATTAAATAGGCTACCTTGAAAACGATTGTTGAATTATTGATTTATTAGGCCGTTGAAGCGAGTTGGTGGTTTTTTTTTTTATCTAAGTCAGAGTTCGACCCCTTTCTTTATTTATAGTTACATTGAAATTAATGTTAAAACGGGCTTGGTCCCTGTGTTTATATCCACTGTGTATTTTACTGTGCCAACTTTCGATGATCCCAATGTGTTTATCAATATAACTAGTTTTGACAAACATTGGTAAATACATGTTGTCATTATTCTCTATAATATTGTTGGCAAGAATGTTAGCGCGAAGAGATCATAGATTTTGAAGAAAGCTGTAGTACCTAATCAAAACCCACGTATCTACATGTAGCTACATGTAAGTGGGCGACAAACATACCCTTTTACATACAACTAATATCTATCGCGTGGTTCAAACTCGCAGCGGTGAGAAGCGAGTGTATTGTCCATTGAGCTTCTTTGACACCCTTTCGGTACTTGCTACCTGTGCAGTGTTTCTTTCATGACGCCCATGGTTTTTAATAATTTTTAAGAGATTGTTGTAGCTCCATATTTTAATGTCACTGACCAAAATGTACACATACAGAGAAATTTCGTACATGTATGGCGTATTAGCAAGGACTTTAGAAAAGTGAGCAAAAGAAATAAAATTCTGTTCTTTGGTTTTCTTGAAATTAGAAGTTCCATAAATGAGAACAGATGAGATGTGCATCATATCGTACATGTACTTCTGCGCTACATCCTTACGAAGAAAAGAAGAATGTTTCACGGGTGACTCACGATTCATCTGTCTTTTTTGTGACTTGGCTTTGATCATTGCTATTACGTGGTGAAGCATATGCTCTGATCCACTTAATTGCTTCTCATGGTCTTTTAAACATTCATGATTCCTTTTACATTTGAATATGCTGAATTATCCAGCCCTTTTTCAATACCATAAAAATATCTTCTTTGCACTATAGTGTGTATTGCTTCCACCAACGACTGTTCTATCCTTTGGATATCAAGCATGCGATCCACTTGTTGATAAGTACTCTGTGGTCCGATCACTGAGCTGCATTTGGTCTTTAAATAAAACATATATATACACCACAATAAGCACATTGTATTTTCTTTAAAAAGTACCAAGTGTATATACCAGAAAGACTTGTAATTTTGTGCAGTAATTTCATGTCCACTTGAGGCAATTTGCAGCGTCAGATTCTTGTTTTTGATATTCTGTACAGTTTGATTTGATTTTAAATGTATCTCTTTTCTGACTGTGTTACTTTGTATGTTACCTAGGGCACTCTGGTAACCTGTTGCATTTGGTATCAGTCCGTAGTCGTCCGTTGCCGTTCAATAACAATAAAAATTTTAACTTTTTCTTAAAAACTACATGTTCTTTTCAACTGAGGTATGTAGATTTTGGTAAGAGGAATGTAAATGGCAAAACTACGATTGTTCAACAGGTAAAAATCGCCAAATATAACCATATATTATAAAAAATGATCTACATGTACTTTTTAAAATTCACCATTTGATCTTTCTTTAACAATTTATTTTTATTTTAAAATAATAATAGAATCATAATTATATGATAAAAATTTAGTTTAGAAACCCGGAAAAGCTTACAGTTACTCGAACCATGTGATATACTGGAGGCGGATGCATGTTTTGAAATCGTGATGCAATGCAAAATCATTTAACTGAATCCCGTATGTATGTCCGGTTATAAAATTATTGGTTTATATTTTGGATCAAACGTCGGGGATGCAAATCATCTGAGGGAAAAAACAAGTCCAATGGGTATGTTATTTAATGCACTTTGTATTGAAAAAAACCTTTATTTAGGGTGTCCTTATTAAGCTGTAGATTCACCATACATGTCTAAAGCGAGGTATACACATAAAATGCGTTAAATCGAGAGAATCTTCATTCGCTGATTCTAATACAAAGTTTTATTAACAAGTTGTATAGTATCAGGAATTATTACAGAGTTCGGCGCTCTCGATTTTCTTTGCTCATGTATGATAAAAAACGATTTTATCGTGTAAAGTACACCATATAAAAGTAGTACGTTTAAATGTTCTTGTACATTCTTGGTATTTTGATATACATGGGAATAACATATCTATAAATCAAATTCGCGCAATTCAACAAAATGTATAAAATCACAAGACTTGCCGATCAAATATACATATAAATACAATTTCAACGAGTTTAATGAAGCAAAGAACAATTCACACCATTATAAATATAGATGTTTTAAGTATATCATAAGTATTTTTTGGAATTTGATTTTGAGAGTCCTTGAAAAACAGGAACTGAATTTTCCCCTAATTAATGTCGCAACGCTGTGATATGCACTCATTCTCACATTTGGCAATAGAATATATTGTACTATGTGCATCTTGTTATAGTCTGTCCCAAGTTATTGCTTCCATCACTTTATGATGATTTTTAATAAGAATACACATACCTGAGAAAGAAATACAGTTGAAATCGATAAAAGGGAATATATCCAAGATATCTTCATTGAACAATTATCATTTTTCACTCATAAAAGTTCACGGGAACGAAAACAAATTTCGCACGGAGATTTATAATAGGAAATGTTTACATATTTTCTCCATTCGGAAGTACTCGGGATACCTCGCGCAATTTTTCAACGTTATCATACGGGTTTATTAATGGCTAATGCAATGCAAAATCCCCGTAAACTTTCTATTTTTAGATGTGTATTGAAACCTTAAGCGGTAGAGGGGGCGTTTCAAAACATGTTTTAAATTAGTGGATGAACGTAGTTTGAGCACAAAGGTATTAATGATTATCAAAATGTCAAGCAAAAAGTGGTGGAAGCAAAAAAAGCTTGGGACAGAGTATAGAAAATTATAAACTTGTTAGAATACACCTTCGCTAGCCAAGAGTGACGATCCACGGCGTTTCTTCATTCACAATCCCTACATTGGCTGTAAGGAATAACCCTTTTTATCGACTTATCGGTCATTGGTTTAAGCTACTAAATCTGCCAAGAGTGAATAGAGAAACACCCTGGATCGTCATCCTTGACTAGGGAAGATGGTTAGAATGCAGTATTTGTAGCGTCCTTATATGCTACACACACGGACTTAACCAGATTTAGGCCATGAATAAAACAGGTTCGTCATTGAAGACCTTTATTAAAACCGGAAACCACGTCACACATAATGCAGGGGCAATAACCCAACATAACACAGTAGGGGATAGCATAGAGTTATCTCTCTTAGAATACGTAATGTAAATTACAAACACTACAGTATTTAAAAGACATTAACACCTAACTGTTATACATATTTATGACAAGAAACATTCAAGATTTAAGTTGATTAGACAAGTTTGTTCACAAAAAATTGTTGCACAAGGTAACAAATGAACAAATGCTCGTTTGTTTGATTTGACTCGACAGATAAATGGCTGTTGATATTTTATAAATACTTTTTACTTAACACACATTAGGATCGGAAGTTAGAAATATTGAATAGGGATGTTAACTAGTTTAAAAATAATAAATTCTTTGGAGGCATATGATCTGTAAGTTTATTTGTAGAAACACAATCTCAATAGGCTTTATGAATACGGTATTCAGGATTCTCGATTGCAAGTAAACGTGATGTAAAATGTAAAATTTAACATAATAAAGTTTTCATAATTTTCTTGTTTAGATATCAATCAAAACTTAAGCAAGGGTTTGTATTAAAAAAAGCTTTGGCTGGAAGCATTTGATTTTATAAACTTAACAAGATTTAGTATACACCACATATATGCGACAAACAGCGCAAGGGAATGTAAGATATACTTATTAATATCGCAATTCATGGACAAAACTTAATTTTTGATTTATGCAGAATGTACAGCGGGATATTTTGGCCCATTCTGCAATGAATCCTGCCCTCCAGGAAGGTTTGGTCCCAGATGTGGCGGCTGGTGTTCTCCAAAGTGCACGGCCGAATACTGCAATCATATCAGTGGATGTCATCTTATAATCAAAAACACTGTTCAGCTGACGGTGTCAGGTAAAGTAAAGAAAACTAAAAGTATGAGGGACCAATTTATATTGAAAAAAAGATAGATGTAGAAAAATAAGCCAAACTTTTCTAGAGATACACGCCACCTATTAACTTCAAGTTGATAAAAATATCACGAGTAATCAAAACTATGATAATTGTGATAGATACAAAGTAAACTAGAGTTACTATGAACAAGCTCACAAATGATTACCCCCGCAAAGAAAATGTAATAACCCAGGTAACGTGTATATAAGCAATGCATGAGAAAATGACGGTAAGCATACATCAAAGGAAATCATCAAAAATAAGAAAACGCTTAGAAGTGCAAATGAATAGTCTGCTTTACATAGAAGCTGAAAAAACTTGTCATTTTCCTAATATGATAGGCTACATTGCTGACATTGTTTGCAATGTCTACAAACGTGCATTGATAATAACGTTAACAATAAATTAACATGAATATTTGTTATCTATCAAGTTGAAGGCCGCTGCACTGTTTACCAATTTTGGTCGTTTTATATGTAAGTCATTATAATATAATGTGAAAATGAAATCAATCATGACTAGAGTCGTCCAAATAATGTGCTGAAAGAGACAGTACGGCGCATCTTATTAAAACCAATTTGAAAACATTTGTGATGGGTTTCGGTTTTTTTTGTACTACTCATATATGCAAAACTTTCAGAAAATTACAAATTTCTCGTGAAATAAGTTAATGGCTAAAACATATATTTGTAAATTCAAGAAAAGTCTCTAAAATGTTACATGTGTTGAGATTTTCTTGATTGTAAATATAATACAAATTGCTTTACTGTAATAAAAATGAGATACATAAAATAAGTGGCAGTGGCACTAAATATATACAAAGCATTAAAATTTCATTGGCAATATTTATAAATATTTCAGTCTGAATTTCTTTTATCAGTTTTTAGCCGGGCTCTGCTGAAAGCAGAGTCCTGGCTATAGGCAGGCAAATCGCCAATGTTACTATAAATTGCACAACTTCAAAAGTAAACAAAAAACCAAACAGCGTCAAGGTAAAGCTTCCGCTATACCAAATAGTTACACAAAGAGCGATGTTTTGTCAAAAGTGTTGGCATTTTGTATCTTTTTTTTAAATTTCGAATGAATTGTCTATCTTTTTTAGTTTTCTTATTAATAACGTGTTTTTAAAACATTACTATGCATTTTGGACACATACAATGCGCATGAATTTCCATGAACTACTTTGCAGCGCGATGAAGAAATGAGGATTGAATATATAATGCTTGTTGCAAAATTCAAGGCAGCAACTGTTGAACTTTTTAACTTCTACTAAAAAGACATATTTTTTGTTTATAGCCGCTTACAAAATTTGGTCGCTCTCTGACGCTTTGCTGACATTAAACGCATGAGAGAGAGAGAGAGAGAGAGAGAGAGAGAGAGAGAGAGAGAGAATGAGAATATTCAGTCTTTACTACACAATATGCATAAAGACACACCAAAAGAACCTGCAGGCTTTCAGTGCTTCAGTACTTTGATTAAACCCCTATTGATTCAATTTGACCAAAGGTTGAATGATGATACTACTATAACATTTATCGTAGTAAACTAGTTAAGTGAGTTTATTCTGCTGGCATAAAATCTATATGAGGTCAATGATAAAAGTTTTGAGAAAAAGGTGTCTTTTATCGTTTTTAAGTATTTTTCAATATTTTATGTGTGTGCCATACGTTTTTCTCAATGAAAAAGTGAGATAAAATCGAAAAAAAATATGCAAAATTATTTTTACTAACAAATAAAATCTTAATAAAACCTATTTCCATAATATAGTAAATATATCGAATGTTATGTCAATTTTAATTCAATTCAATAATACTTTTTGTGTTAAGAACAAATTTTACCATTGACAATTAAAACAATCCGAGAACTCAGATCTTGAGTAAACAACGTTCTTCATCTTTACTGTTATTCACCTTTTTGATATACATCATTATATATACTTATATGTGTATTGTACACTTTACCTTGTTTGTTGCAATTTCGACCCAAAACTGAAATTTGAAACAGTGACTAGAATACAAGGTACATGTGTTATTCAATCAAAATCATGTAATAAACACTCTTTTTTGTACTTTGCATGATATGATTAATAAAAATAGTTTAGAAAATAATATTTTGAAAGTTAAAACTTGTGAAATATTGCCAAATAGTTACACGTACAGTTATGTAACAATTACTTTATTTATTATAAATTTTTTTAAATACAATTTTGTGTAGATTTCGTCGCAGACTTGATCCACCAAAATATATATTCAATGAAGTGCAATAATTATAATAATTTCTACAAACGTTTTCTATTAATAATATTATTGGTCACGAATTGAAAATATAATTGTCACTAAATCAACCAAAACTGATACCCACGAATATTATGGAAACTACAGAAAAATATGTGATATATATAAAAATAGTTTGCCAATATTGCGCATCTCTATTGAAGTTTAAAAGTTTATTAATAACTTATTTTGATAAAAAAAATTAATTCTATGAAACCCCCCCCCCCCCCCCCCCCAAAAAAAAATCTAATCCTCCTAAAACAATATCAACCCAATTTTTAAAAATAAGATATAGTAAAAAAACAAAACAAATACTATAACAACAATAAATAATGATATCATAATCATCGATGTTTTTTTTTAATCTCTTCTTGCAGAGCGTGTTAATAGTCCACGTACACCTGAAATAATAAGCCGGATTGCGGAAGAAAACCCCCAAGGTCTGGCTCCAACAACCATAACCTCTCTACTTTCAGAAACCAATACAAAAAAACAATTTTTCAGTAAAGAAACGCCTTTCCAGAAAAATGAAATAAATACGAATTATATACTAGCCGGAGCAGGGGCTGTTATTTTTATGCTTCTCATTATTATAGTGATACAGACAAGTAGAAAGTCAAAATCATCAAAAAGGAATATTTTACATCAACATAAAAGTATTGAAAATCAAACATGTGATGAAACCTTCAAACGATCCCCAAATGACCACAGTAAGAAATATTTGAATATAACCTCCTCTAAACAATCAAAGCACGTATATCAACCAATGGACCCTGTGTATCATGAGATCGATGAGTCTGTGGAGTTGATGCCAATTCCAGCTTCTACAGAAACAGCAATGGAGTTCGGAGATCACAACCTTCCGAAATGTAAAAAGAACCCAATCAATGTTACGGAAAACGATGATTTAAATGCTGAAACAAGCAGATCGTATGTATCACCGAGTACATGTCTAGACACACACAAAGCAGACTATCTTCAGCCTGTTTTCGTTCAAGCAAATATAGAAATAGAGAGCAAGCAGGAGACTCATTCGTATATTGATGTGACAGGATGATATTCAGTTATGATTTAGGGAGTACAATAAAAAGACACAAACATCAAGACAAGAACACAAGCTTTTAAGTGAATTGTTTCTTTAAGAAAAAAAAACTATGTTAAGAAAATATCGTTCTGAGTTCAGATACGTTTCTTTAAAATACACGATATGACTCTAAGAACAGCTGAAGTTTGGTTTATTATTGTTTATTGAAAAGGAAATATCGTGGTAGAGAAAAAAAAGGATCACATGCAATGTCGGTTACCCAGAGTTCAAAAGTCTACAGATTTGTCTGGAAATCCAATATATGCATTAAATAAATACAACATATGGTAATGATCCCTTTCCTACATGAAATCTTGCATCAAGGAACAAGGAAATTATAATTAATTATTAAAACAGATAAGATAACAGGAATATATGAACGAATATGGAAAAAGGTATATTAGTTGGTAACATTTTTCTTATGATTTGTTCACTGTCAATATTGCTTTAAGTTTGTATGTTTTTATCAGTGACATATTTTAAAAGCAGTTTTATGCTAATTATGAAAATGCTCTTTGTTCACTGAAGTGAAAGAACCATTTTAACGAATCGATATTGTAAAACCCAAGGATGCATTACCTTTAACTTTCCAACATGTAAAAGACTATTATACGTTTAACAATTTCGAACCACAGATTTTGTATTATATATTTGTGATTATATTCATTTCAATAAAAACAGTTACAAAGAATATAATTTATTTGTACTTATGACCAGTACCGAAGATATATAGAAACTACTTTATTTTTCTACTGGCTTGTGTCGAAAATGAGAAGTCATTAATGAAATTTCAAATATTGTCGTCAAATATATCCACGTATGTCACATGGTATTCTTTGAAATAATTAAATACCAGGTTTTTGTAATTTAGGAGAACTATTAAAATGCGGATAAAGGAACACGTGTATGAGTTATGGACGCTTTTTTCACTTTATTATCTTTAAATGAAAATATCTTTAAATGTTATTTTCAGTTTACTTTCTAAAACACGATACATGCTCTTAATATGTATTTATTTATAAACAAGAACATATATGTATTTGCAACTATTGAAATTCTTGCGTGACGCGATTTCAAAGGTCGCAAACCCTTTGACTTTGACTCTTTGCGACAAATAATGCACGTCGCCTCTTAGTTTTTCCAACAGGAAGAATGATGTTTGTAGATGTAGAAAGCAATTGAACACTATCAACATTCACTGTACATTCAACTGAACTCTTTTCCGTATTACCAGCTGCATCCTTTGTATAAGGAGGCGTACTTGATACCAGGTTGACAAGGTGACGGAACACTCTAACTGACCCATCCCAATTTTCGTGTAATCTATAAACCGTCCTGCCTTACTTTTTGCATAAAATGTCATCAATGCACACATTCTTTGCAAAGAACGAACTGCATCTACTTTGCACTACTTCTTTCACAATTGTACAATTTCCTTTTGCTGTTTCAGAAAGGCAAACACAACAGTTTTTGTTCGGCATGATTTTTTTTAACGTGGCACCTGTCTCGAGTTATACAGAGAGAATGATTCTGACTCGTCCTCAAACAAAGCGTGCCCTCACTAAAGTGTAGTTCCTGTTGATTGCTTTTACATGTAGTTTTTCCATCTTTCATTCCAAGAAAAAATGTGAATTTAAGGAAGAGGATCGAAGTTGAATATACAAAAATCACCACTCTGCATAAAAAATAATACAACGTTGTTTATAAATGATGGAATCGAACCAGGACACACAAACCGCCGTGTGTGACATAGAGGTTTAACCTAATGAGCTATCCAGAACTTGAACTTCATGATATAAATATAGACCACTTTGATAGAAATCAGTTTCCGAAATTTTTGTATTTTGATATTGCAAAATTCGACCCCAGGGCCGGGATGACCCTAAATAAATTCTATCATAATTTGTTTCTTTAAACATACCTATCAAAATATCTAAGATTTTTAGTGGCAGACCGGTCCTGAAGGAAATCTAGGCCACAGACCATGCAGAAGTATACCATTTTACTGAGAAAATGTTGTTTTAGTCAACTTTTAATATTATCAATAAAACTGCAAGAGCAATATGATAAACTTCAAAATGTAAATTCGAAAAAATTAGATACAGTATATGGACGATAGAAAATAGCAAGAAACCCTTTATTTTTAAAAGCGATTCTCTTGTTATTTGGAATACTAATAGGTCATGTAACTGAACAGCTGCCAAATACTTATATATTATTGCAAAAAAAAAAAGACAATAAAGAAAGGATAATTTCAATTTTCTTTAATAGCATTTACTCAGCTTCAATGTCCAGAATTCCAGTTATTTTGCCACAACAATTCAGATGGAGAGTACAGCCACCTGATATTTTATTACTTTTTATGCTTCTCTTTTGTCCTGCGATCTTTTTCAAAATAATTCATTTCTGCAAGAAAATAGTTTTCCCCAAGCAAATTTCCAGTACTCATATAAGTCATATAGATCGTTTACCAAAAGAACATTCTGTAAGAATTTAAAATCCTGTAGGATTTTAGGATTTAAACTATCTCCCTTAGAATTTAAAAATCAGATTGGAAATGTTAGTTTTTGTAGGAAAATTACCGATCTGAATGAAATACCTGTAAGAAATACCTTTTCGTATAGGAAGGAAAATACCTGTAGAATGTTTAGAAAAACCCACTAAATTTTCAATATTTTTTGTAGTTTTTTTTCGTCTATGGTATTTATTACATTAATATTTCAATGGAATATTAATATCTCACTTAAAACAGTTGTAGTTTCTTTGTACATTCTCTCTTTGCAATGATATATCATTTGGAATATATCAATTCTTAACCAATTGCGTCGTAGTGGGGTTGCATTATCGACACAATGAAAATCTAGGGCTAAAATCATTATCAGGTTTATTTAAAATCGTTCATCAACCATATTGAATTGAGCATGCTTCTTGTTCATGAATAAGATGATAATTATAAAAATAAATCACACCATTTCAGCTTTTTGACAATTAACGTTTTTTTTTACCTTTAGGTCAATGTTTGGGCGCGCTTGATTTTCCAAAAAGGTGTACAACGTAAACATATTTTGTAAATCAAGTGCAGTGGAGAAGCGTGTTATTTAACGGATTAGAAATCACATAGTAGCTGCCTTTTGCATGAAAGCCAAAACATTTCAAATGTGATTTAATGCAACATATACATGTATATACACTTTCCTTTGCCTTTATCGTTGAAAAAAACTAGTAATTGATTTTATAATGTACAGTTTAATACTGTTCAACAATGAATATTTAAATAATTGATCGCGCAATCGCTGATAATTATGTTTGAAATATTATGCAGTGAAGAATACTTGATGATATAATTTTTTATTACAATATACTCGAAATTATTCTCAGCTTCCCTATACATAGTACTATATTATTTAAGTGTATTTAATAAAAAAAAATACAAAATGTTACACCGGTGTACACTGTTGTATACCTAGAGCGCGCCCATTATTGATTGTAGTTTCGTTTCACATAAACACGCTTTTGGAAATTCCCAAATTGTGAACTTTCGTTTTGTAAATCAATGGGACATTTTAGTTTGAGCTGTGCATCTTACGTTTATACGGCCTCCGAAATTTACTTTATACCAGCTAAGGTACGTTATCCTTAATTATCGAAACACGATATTTTTAGTCCAAATATGTTATTATATTCTATACCAGTATTGAGATAATCTAATTGCCATAAAATTTGGACCAAATTGGTATTGATAAAGGTAGAAACTTTGACAAGCAAATTATTATCATGACATTAATATCATAATCCGGGGAGGGGGATAGACTAGGATCCTTTCTCTTCACTTCACTGCATCCTCCCAAACAAGGGGAGGGGGGTCAAATCTTAGTGGCTTTCTTGCCCCCCTTCTGGTGCTACGTGCCTGAAAAAATATGCACTAAATAGCCCTGAATATGGTGTATGACAAACATTGTCAATAAATTATTAAAAAGGTGATATAATTCTATAATTCAGCATTATCATGTTCAACCAAACCTTTTTCGTAAGGTTTCAACACATAACATTCTAAATATATCTGAAAGTTGTCATTGTAAAAAGGAAGAATAATACATAAAGTATAGATTGCTTATACTTTTACAGTGATGTTTTAAAAAAAGGAAACAAATTATCATTTTTTTTTATTGTTTTTCATATATACATGAAAATGTTGTCTGGTGCTTCAAGCCAAGAATGAGTAATTGCCTAAAAACTAGTTTAAAGTGGTATTCATTAAAAGATTCTTATAAATAGTTAACATATATACCTGTGTATATTATTGTAATATTTTTATGTCACCTTTATTGCAATTGGTCTTCGTCCGTCGACCTGCGGTGTGCGTCGTCCGTCGTACGTTCTGCGTTAACAATTTTACATTTTATCTTCTTTATAAAAACTACAAGAGCAATTGATAGTTTGAAGCATCTCTATGGTAAAGGAATCGAGATCATGAAATTTATGGTTCTTCATGTTTAACAATGGGGTGTCATAGACTGGGCCAAATATACAAAAAAAGAAGCCAATTTTTGTAATTTTCATGCTCCCTTGGGAGTGGTTTATTCTCAAGGGCAGGGTGAAAATAGTCATATAGTGTTAAATTAATCCAAATAATGGTTGTAGGTGGGCTGTATATTATGTTAAAAAAATAGTTACTTTATTCAGCTCTTAAATGTTAATGAACGAAATGAGTACATATTTAGATAAGAGAATGAATGAAGCTGTCTATCAAAATTATAGATATCATGAAAGCCTTTGGCAAAAATTTGGGTAGTGGGTGGGTGGATAGGGTGTAACAGTTTATGCGGTTATCTTCCTTTGATTTTTTATTATTTAATACTTAATCTTTGTTTAATAATGTAATCAAGAATTTCAAAAATTAAAAGAGTTAACCATTTTTTTTTTATTTTCGTGTAATTAAAACAAAACAATCATAACTGTAGGCAGTTAATAATAATTAAAATTAAAACTTGACTTGCCAAAATACTGAAGTGTGGTATGTGCATAATAATTTTCAGCTTACCTGAGCTGAAAGCTCAAGTGAGCTATTCTGATCATTTTTGTCTGTCCTCCGTCTGTCTGTAATCTTTTCACATTTTTGAAATCTTCTCCACAACCACTGGGCCACGTTCAACCATACTTAGTACAAAACATCCTTAGGTAAAGGGGATTTAAAGTTGTGAAAATAAAAGGACCACGCCCATTTTCAAGGGGAGATAATTAGGAATTATTGAATTAAAAAAAAATAAATAGAAATCTTTCAAAATCTTCTTCACAAAAACCAATTGGCCAGAAAAGCTGAAACTTGTGTGGAAGCATCCTGATGTAGTTGTGATAATCGTGATTTCCGGAGGGAAGGGTGGGGGCAACAATGAGAGGATTTTTTACATGGAAATATTTAGAGTAAATCTTTAAAAATCTTCTTCTCAGAAACTAATCAACCAGAAAAACTGAAACTTGTGTGCTAGTATGACCGGTAGAAATTCACAAGTCGGTATGTCGAATAACAATTTATCAACGATCCAAACTTGTCGTTTCTACACGATCTATGCAGTTGGCATGGACAATACAAGGTCCAGTCTCCAACTGACGATCGTTGTGGATAACGACTAATTTATAGGTAAAACATACATACAGGTGTAAATAAATAGAGTTACTCTTGACACATACAGTGGATTACTCAAGATATATGATTAGTTCAATAACAGGTGACATCTTAATGTCCGGCGGTGAAGGTCTAATAATAACTAATTAGCACTCAATTAAAGAAACAGTATGTCACTCTAAATAAGTGTTTCTCATACGGTGACAATATAATAAGTTCAATAACAGGTGACATCTTAATGTCCGGCGGTGAAGGTCTAATAAGAACTAATTATTATCAATTAAAAAAACAGTATGTCACTCTAAATAAGTGTTTCTCACACGGTGACACTAGCATCCTTAGGCAGTTTAAATTCAAAATTGTGAATATCATGATACCCTGAGGTATGGTTAAGCCACAATGGGGGGGGGGGGGGTCGAACTTCTATACATAGAAATATATAGAATAAATCATTTAAAATCTTCTCCTCAAAAACAAATAGACCATAAAATCTGAAACTTTTGTGGCATAAAAGCTGAAACTTTTGTGGAAGGATTTTCAGATAGTGTAGATTCAAATTTGTGAAAAGCATGATCCCCGAGGGTAGAGAGGTGCAACAATGTGGGTCGAATTTTTACATAAGATATTTTTTATAGAACAAATCTGAAAAATCTTCTCAGAAAGCTGAAACTTGTTGGAAGCATTCTCAGGTAGTAAAGATTCAAAGTTGTGATAAATCAGACCCCGGAGTAGGGTCGAGCCACAATGGGGGGGGGGGGGCGAATTTATAGGAAAATATAGAGTAAATCTTTAGAAATTTCTTCTCAGAAACCGGTTGGCTATAAGAGCTGAAACTTGTATCTTAGTATCCAAGGTAGGGTAGATTCAATTTAATTCAAATCATGACCCCTGGGGATAAGATGGGATCACAACATGGAGTGGGGGGCAGAACTTTATATAGGAATATATAGGGGAAAATCTTTAAAAATCTTTCTCTGAAAACCATTTGCAGAGACAAGCTGTAACTTAAGTGAAAGCAACCTTAGAAAATGTATATTTAAATGTGTTCAAATCAAAATCTTGAAGAGTAGGATGGGGCCACATTGGGGATCCAATTTTTCAAAGGAAAAAAAATTAATGTAAATAAAAACTAATTCCTTCAAATTGTGTAGCCTTTGGTTTATGGACGTCACAAGTGGTTCAGAGTTTAATGAAGGTTTTATATCCCGTTAGTGAACAATTGTTTTGGATCTTTATGAGAACTGCAGTGCTCAAAATGTGATATGACTATAAAATCATTCTGTTAGATAAAAGACTAATGATGATAAATATAAGAATATCCAGGGGAAAAATGGATTTTATTTACACAGGATCCACATGTATTATACTACAATGTCCAGATAGTTTGTATTTTGACCACATAAAGCTAATTTGATCATACCTATTGTTCCTCAGGTGATTGATGTGGCGTATGGGCCTCTTGTTAAATAAATGGCAGATTGTGTCATTGAATGAATGCTTGATAATTTAAAAGGTAAAACAAGAGAACTGATAAAACAAAATAACTTATCAGCGGTTTTTATATTAATGTCCCAATAGGGAGACTGTCTGTCTGGCCCCTGGGGATTGGAAAGGGGGAATTTGTTTTTGATCATATAGTTATAAATCTGGAATCTTGAGGGTTTGACTCGTGCGTGCACTGGTTGACATTGCATATGATATCGGACAAATACGAAATACTAAGTAGATACATCTATAAAAACATATAGTTATAAATCTGGAATCTTGAGAGTTAACAAATATGGACTACTTATTTTCTAACAACTAGACTTTGACCCGTGCGTGCACGGGTTGATATTGCTTATGATATCGGACAATTACAAAATAGATACATCGACACATCTTATTGTTGACATTTACATAACCAAACTTCAAGCCTACAATAATGCTATTTATATCACTACACTCTGCTTAGTTAGAGTAATCTAACTGTGTCTCGGGACAGGACTTCACCACAGTTAAAATGCCTCCCATATACCTGTATTATAGCAAAAAAGTAAATTGCAGAATTTTTAGAAAACTAATGAAGCTGCATTGAAAATAACAGTCAAATTATTCATAACAAACCATTTTGAGGCTGTAGATACCTTACATCTAAAAAATTAATTCATATTAATGAAGAATTCAGCACTTTTTCACCAACGTCTTTTATTCGCCTAGAAAATGTAAACACACTATGTTGACATTCGGAACTCTCGGTATTTTTTTTATTGAATGCACTGAGTTAGAGTTATCTCCCGTATTTCCAGAATATATGACAATGAAAATTTAAACGTATTTGTAAAACGTCATTTGTTTCTGAGTTTATCCATGCAAATGTGATATTGTAGAAACATAAACTAAAGAGCCTTATGTGATTTAGCGTGAATTAAATGCGCATGCGCAAGATTGTTATATCCAAAATATCGAGATGTTAATTTAAAAGAAATTTTCGTTGATTATTAATTAGCGAAGCTTAATTGAGAAAAAATAAATTGGTAATCTTCAAGCACCAATGATGTTTAGAAAATATATAAAACAAAAGACAGGACTTTTCCGATTTCTCGGTATTAAAGCTTAAAAATTCGAGTCTGCTTTTTTAATATAGAAGTACAGATGTTCTTGTTGTAATATTTCAGGTAGGAAAATGGTGGTCATTACGATATTTTAGATTTTATCTGACCCCCCAATAAAGCTTAATTAAAGGGACATGGTCACGAGTTTTATCTATTTTTGTGTGAATTTTTTATGTTAACGATGCTTTAGTAATAAATTTCTAATATCTAAACATTTGCGAGTCAATCATTTCACCTATAACCAGTTTATTGAACTAAAGTAAATCAAAACAATTAAGGCACGTGACTTGTCTACATAACAAAGAGATGTGCGTCAAAACAAGGTGTCTAAACATCATAAAGTAACTATCTACTGACTGATGTTTATCATTAATTCATTGTAATGATAATTGTTATTAGGTTATCATGAAGATATTAAAACTAGGAAAGTATTAGCCCAATTTTGTAACTACACTATTAATTACACAATTAGGGCGAATTCTCTCCGGGTTATAAACATCAGAGGAGAATTGACACATGACAAGCAAAATCACAAATTCAAGAACCAATTATTTATATCACGTTGACATACGGTTTCATATTTGACGTGCAAAATCAGAACAAATCAGAATTTGTCGTTTCAACCGCTAAATTGAAATGATATTCACTATATACAAGATATAAAGGTGCTTTTCAGCATTGAAACGCATAATACACTACACAGAAGGTGCAAAATTCTATTCCCGCGAATGCCCTTAATCGTATATTTAATATATACAGGGTGTCCCAGAATATCCGATACCGTTTACTATTTTAATAACTTAAAATGACATTTATTTAACGTAAAATCAAATGCATTTTAATAAAAGTATGAAAATGTTCATAACCAATTTTCATAAACATATAAACTTTTAGACAAATTTGTTTATAAAACACAACAAATATAAAGAGAGTGCTCCAAACAACGTCCTTTTTTATCAATGACCACGGAAAGTCGATAAGTAAAATTATTCCTAACAGCTAATTGCAATGTACGGATCTTATTACATTTTAAAGGACCTGTTGCTGGTTGGGTTGTTTTGTCCCAGGTTAATCTTAGTCATGATTTTTACAACCATATCTGGAATCTGTGTTTGATGATACAGTTCAAAAAAGGAGATACCTGCTCTCTTGTCCGATGTCTCTGTTTAAAATTGATTTCAACAAAAGAAATAGGATGAAACTTTGAGACATCATAAATTCAGTAAAAACACATTTTTCTTTAACTTGGTAGAAAGTTAAAAGATGTTACCTTTTTATATTTGAGGCACAATTTACAAGCTTTGTCAAAATATTATTTTATTTATACAAATTTCAAATGGTATTAGTTATTTTAGAACACCCGGTATCTAAACGCGTATAACGATGTACATGTATATTTCACTGAACAATACCAAACTGCATATCCATACGATGTTGATTTTTATTATATGTTGTATTCTAACAGTAATTTTAGAAATATGGTTCACAAGTTTGTATTACATATTTCTTTTTCTTTTCAGATGGTTGCACATTTACGAATCATCCTGTTTCTTCTGTATACATTTTTTTTACCTGTTGAACTGGTTAATACTGGTAAGGAATTATTATACCGCCGCTCCGAAGGATAAGGGGGTATACTCTTTTACCCTTGTTTGTCTGTCTGTCCGTCTGTCCTTCCGTCTGTCCGACTGTCCGTAACAAAAATTTCTGTCGCATTTTTCTCAGCAACTAATCATTGCAGATCCTTGAAATTTTAACATTGTTTGTTAAGACATGCCATATTGTGGGATATATTTTTGTTTCAATCGGACAACAGCTTTCTGTTAAATGACGACTTTGTTTATTCTTAACCTAAATTTTCAAACACATTTTCGTCAAAGATTTCTCAGTTACTATTTATTGCATATGCTTGAAATTTTAACACACTATTTGATTAGGTATGCCATATCGTAAGATATAGTTTTATATTAATCGGACGTCAACATCCTGTTATAAAATACTTCTTTTTAACTTAGAAAAATATAACTTTTAAGACTAAAATGTATTGCATTTGTTTAATACATGTTATTTGTCCTATTTTGTGTTATTTGGTATATATATGTAATTCAGTGTCATTATTCAAAGAAACCAATGAATAAAGATTACATAAATTAATAAATTTTGTAGTAAGATAAACCTGTTTATGATATCCGTGGTAATGTCTCCATGTATTATCCTATCGCAGAGAGTCTCATGTTTGCATATACAATGTTAGCTTATTTAAAGTCTTATTCCAATTTGAGACTTCCCTGACTGTTACCCAGCAATGCACAGGTATTAAAGTAAATTTCCTAAATTAAAACACATATTTAATTCAATATTGCCAAAGAACAATTTACCTATTAGTTTGCAAAATGAAGTTACAATTGTTAATGGATGACATTGATTACCCGAAGTAAAAATACATGTCCAATATACGGCCATATTTACCCCCCCCCCCCCTCCAAAAAAAGCTTCAACTTCAACCCTATCGCCTTGGCAGTGAATTTCACAATTTAACATCAGGACATTATGAAAATAATAACAAACTGAGTGTATTTTTATCGACTGATTTTACAGAAAAAATATCAAAAATCATTTTAACCTTTTTTTTTTACTATGTGTTCATATTGGCCCTTACCCTAGAACCTACATCCCTGATCCAAGGACCTTGAATCTGAAAATTTTAGTAGAAGACTTCATGAACATCATATATAACCATGCATTTAGTATTTTCTGAAATATCACTGGGAGTACAGAATAATTTTTTAAATATTTATATTTGATTCAGGCGACCTAATTATCAATCTTTGCAAATGTCTAATGCATTATTTAGAGTAAATGGTATCAGTTAATATATACAATTAGTATTGTGTTATTGCGTTTTTATCGATATATTCAAACTATTTACAGCAACTATAACATTTCTGTCTAAATTACGTTTATTTCACTGTTTAACATAATTAAAAAACAATTTGAATTTTCAATGTTTTTTTAAATGACTTATAGTTTCTGACACCTAGTTTTAGAATAGGGTATCTTATGTTGAGCCAAAGCTACAACTTACAGGTAATGTGCAATATTAAATCTTTTTAATTAAACTGATATGTAATACAGAACTTCACTATATGTTCTAGTTTTTGTCCCTTTTATGAACGAAGAAACCACATGACAAACGTAAATGGCCTCTTTTTTTTTTTAGATCCTGAAATCTTTAGTTTAAATTCGCAGTTGAACAGTTATAAGTGAGTAAAATAGGACTACTGTGTAATCTTAGGCCCAATTTACATACAAAATAACTTGTTAAACCGCTTATCTCGTGGTTTATTTTATCTTTTAGAAACAGTTTCTGTTCTTTTTTTGCATAAACAAATCAATTCAAGAAATGTGTACAATTTTTGTCCACATATTTACAGTATGGCTTGACCCCCCCCCCCCCCCTTTTATAAAGACAATCTAATGAAAAAAGTCTGGACCAGGTATAACTAGTCATTTACATAAGTTATCTTTCTTTACTAATAACAAAAGGTTGCAAAAACGTGAATAATGATGTAATAAAAGAAAAAAGAAAAGAAAAATACATTTTATATAAAAGGTAGAAAGGATCTTTATTTTTTATAACAGATATTGAAACAAAAGAACTTTCTTATTGAGCAACTAAAGATTCAAATCTACAAATATAAATGATCTCCACAAGATTAAAATAAAAAAAAAAATCCTCAATCTGCTTCTTTTGAAAAAAAATGCTTATGAGATAATTGCTCTGGAATGTTTTGAATGTTAAAGAACTTTTGAAAGTATGTGAGGAGTGAAAGCTAAGGTAACTTAAATGAAAGTGACATTACCCAAACGGTATATTCTATTTGAAAAATAAATTGAGAACTTTTTAATCTTTTGATAATACTTATGCAATATATTTCTTGTTGACATGATAATAAAAGATGCTCAAAAACCGAAGTTTCAACGCACGAGACATATTTTGTTAAAAAACTTGAGATTCAAAGAACGTAACAAACATTGACAGAAAATATTTGACTTACGAGTTATATTTCGACATACCGAATATTCAAACAACACAAATATGATACTTAGCAGGTAATATAATAAATAACTATCCCACCGCATTTATAAATCTAGTTGCTCTAGGTACCTCTCTCTTTCAATTCTTTCTCAGTATCTTTTGTTTCCTTTTATAAGTAACGTACATATATACATTTATTTGTAAACGATTACATGTTTAGTTCATATTTTGTGCCAAATCGACCAGTGACTACAATCTATTTAATCAAAGTACTGAGAGTATTGAAAGACGGGGTCTTGAAAGTTTGATTTTGTTATTGTCCTGGATTTCCTCGGAAATGCTTCCAAAATTTATGAGTTTGAATTAGTTGTTACAATCTATGTTAATTCGGCTTTTTTGCAATTGTCTGATACTTTGTCTAAATTTTACTCAATCCCGGCCTTCATAATTGTAGAAAATTGACACAACGGAATATTATGTAAAATAAGACCCCAAAGCAAATTAAAAAAAATTACTACTAACCGGGAAAATCAAACAACTATATCAAAGTAGATAATTTTAATCATAAGATTTATTCAATTTTGTGATCCAAGAGAAAACCGACAAGTCGGACGGTATCCGTTATTCAAGGTTTATGAAAACGCCGATAAAACTCTCAAACTGATTAATTAACAAACAAAGTGAACATTTGTATACCGATAACAAACACAGGCACCTGACGTTAGAAATATTTTTATTACAATAAGATTCCAAGAACTTTGACAATAAAAAGATTTGTCACGGTTGCCATTTTGATTTTCAACACAGACTTATCTGACACAATTTTTTTCATTTGCAATTCATGCAAAATTAATAGGTAAAAATAAATCCGTTCGCCACTTACTACTTTTTTGTTTAAACTCGTGTATCACCTACACGAATTACGATACAACCGTTCCTTTCATTAAAAATCATACTCCGAAAACAAGAGACATAAATAACAGAGATTGTCAACTCCGCCATTAGCGTGTAACTGTTAAGGGACCAACCTTACTCTGAGAACTACAAGTGCAACAGCAATCTTGTAGAAGTCATTAAATTTGAAGCTGATAGTGAACATGAACATGTAAATATTTTAAGCATGTTTTATTTATGATATATTTACAAAAACTCTTTTTTAGTTTTTAATTACTTTTTAAAAACTTATTGACTTTTCACAAAGTAATGGTAATGCATTACTTTACTCATGTAATGGTAAAGTAATGCATTACTTCAAGAAAATTAAGTAATGGTAATGGTAATTTAATGCCCTAATTCATGAAGTAATGGTAATGTAATGCCTTATTTTACAATGTAATTCAGCCGAAGCCTGATTCCAACTAAGCCGGAAAACATGAACATTAACATTTAACTAGGTTCTTCAATCGAAAAGATTGTATATATTATAAGATGTATAAGTCTTCCAAAATGTATAATCTATTATAGATTTTGCTTACAATGTATTGTTTAAAATTTAAATTCAGTTTAATCAACTAAAGAGCCAACGAACGAGAAGGCAAATTCAGACTTGTTTTTATTTTTTTTGTACAAAATTCCTTTAGAGACGAAGAGCAGTCATACCGCAAGTAGACTGGAAGCCAATGAAACACCTATTTAATTTGTAAAACATCTGTGTATAACCCGTCCCGATTTTAACTTCAGCTTGCGCAATAAAGTTTGGTAGTATTAAGGTGAAAGGTTGTCAAAATAAAATTCACAACTTTTCAAAAATGGCACATTGTGTTTGGGAACTTTAATTTCGATTCCACCATCAACCTCTTCTATTGATTAATGAGCTCGTACACAACTGAACCGTCAACGGCGGTGTGCATTCAGTTACGTAACTCATTCCACATTTGAACCCTAGCAAGAATATTTTGATCAATAAAACTATTTGTTTATTTTCTAAATAGAATTTTGTTTATACACAGAGGACTTAAAAGATTTAATGCGTGTTTTTATAATACATATTTACTGAAATGCATGAAAACTTTCTGCACTATTTTCTTACGCGTAGACTCAAATCATGTGTTCTACGCGTGCCTTTCGGTTTGAGACTTCAGCTGACAGCAAACTGATAGACGGGGACACGTGACCCCTTCTAAAAATGAAAATATAAAATGTAAGTTACATTCGTGTGTAATCTTTAAACATGTTTTTAATAAAGAAGGATATGTGGAGTTGGATTTTGTGTGTGTTAGTAATCAGGTTTTGCATCTGCATTTAAATTCCCTATGACATTGCCTTTGCGCACAGTCTGTGAGTCCAACCATTTGTATGGCTACATGAAAGAGCAGCTATAAAAACATGATAACATATAAACGAGTTAAATGCACTAACCAAATACCATTTCAGATAAAGATACATTTGTTTTTCTTTTCTTCTTTAGTCGATAGGTGCCCCATAAATGAGCAGGGCGTTATTCAGGCATCAAAAAGACTCGGGTGTGGTAATGACACACAAGGAAACAACCAATATCTGTGTCTTCCTAATAAAAGCAAGACCTCATTAGTAGAGTTTTGTTTTCAAGGATTAATGGGAATCGTGTCGAAAGGTACGTTAAATATTAGGAAGAAGAAAGTAGTTTTAAAAATTATCGTCAATATATTTATAACTTAGAATGCTTTAATTTAAATCTTATTTCCAATATCGCATGTATATGTTAAAATATAAAAAAGATATGCATAGCAAAAATAAAAATTCACAACGATGGAGCTCCTGCAGGTTTGCCAGCGCTGCTTTCGTCGCCAATTGCTGGAACGCACATCACCGACTAGCGATTGCGACAATGGTTTTCTCTTGCCGAATAAGAGACAATATCACGTCAAGTTCCGAAGAGAATGCAGTGGAAATTTCTACCGGAATATAATACTTAAAAGATGAATTTAAATTCAGAAATGATTTTAACAAAACGAGACTTCGATTTTAAATTCCTAGAGTAAATCGAAATTTCCTAAGTGTAAATTCTTTGAATAACTTTAACACATACAATTCTTTTTACACTGTTTTAATGTATCCTACAGGCATTAACATAATGGGACACTGTTTTATTTTAAAAAAAGTCTAAATCACGAACCAAATTCAATCATTTGTATTCGATACTTATGGCAAACGATAGAAATTTTATTCATATTTATGTATTCCATAAATTGAAATTGTATTGGATAATGTTAAATTTATTAAGGTCCCCAATTTTCCTCCAAAATTTGTGCACTCGATTTCTCAAAAAACTACTCCACTGATCTCGACAAGTTTTTCACAGATGATGGGACATTATCTGAATTTTATATATTTTTGAACTTTATGTCGTCGTCACGTCCGGTCCGGATTTACAGTCGATTTTGTAATTTTTTACGACGAATTTTGTGCAGAGCTGATCTCAGAACCTATTAGAGATATGACTTTGAAATTTTCAGGATAGGTAGAGCATGGTTTGAAGTTGTGCGCTATGTAGTTGTTTTGCACCAGTGGCGCTATTCTTTAAAGCTCGCTTAGGCACGAAAATGGGGTACAGATTTCGAATCAAAATTTTCATATGTTTTGATCAGTGTCTTTTTATCAGTTGATATTTTGTTAAGACATATAGAAAAAAAGTAGTAGAGAATCAAAAATTCTATCCAATAAAATATGGAAAAAGGGGCTGGCTCCTTTAAATAGGGACCAAGAGACTCGTAAAGTCTATTACGAATAACTTTAAAACGATAAATATTTTGTTATGCATTATAGAATCAAAGTTGATGATCACTACATTATCGTTGTGAAAAAGTCATCGTCAGGCCCATGTATGACGTAATTAGGGATTTTTATTCATCATCTTAATTTTTTTTTTTGGGGGGGGGGGGGGTTAATTTTGAAATTCGTATCGATATTTCGTGGTATCATTTAAAATATAAAAAAAATCGGTCGGAAGACATACTCGTAACGAAGTTATATCTAGTTTATTTTGTAAATTTTCTATTTTAGGTTTTATGTGTATTGTGTATATTTCAATGTTCAAATTATATTTGTATCGTATATTTTTTTAATGTGTTGTATTTCTATTTAAGAATATTTCAACTGTATTGTAAATTATTTCATTTGTATATCTTTATATCTAATGTATCCTAGATGTTGTCAAATCTGTTACAAAGGATTTCATTGGTTTAGTGTTATACTTAATCACACTGGGAAATGTATAAAATGTTCCAGATGGTTTACATCGGTCCGAGTCTTTTTTGCAAATTAAGTTTATTTTAAATAAATGGACTGCATGGTACAGTAGTTCATTATAGAATTATTATATTCATTGATTGATTTGTAGGTAATTGTTTAGAATTCTCTGAAGGGAATGTGACACGCCATAGCTGCAATCATTTTTCATTTGGATGCCCAGAGGCACATTTTTATGATTATGAAATATATAAACGTAAGTAATGTTACTTTTTAAACACACAGTGACCTTTTTTTTGAATAACAAACAGTGAAAATGCAAATAACTGAAATATGTTTAACTGCTTTATAGATCCTGCATGCCAAAATATCAACACAGAGTTGCAATGCTATGTTTTGGATCTGAATTGTACAGCTCAGTCAAACACTGAAGCATCACCCAGTCAAAACTACGTCATTTATATCGTTAGCATCTTGGGAGGTTTAATTGTATCTATCATTTTTATAATATGTTGTTACAAACGTCGAAGGGCCTGCAGGAATAAAGGTTAGTTTAACATTATGAACAAATTTATTCTATTTATTAGTTATATGGCATAATGTGGCATATATCGGCTTATAAAAGCAAACGTTTCACGAAATAAAGCTTCTAAAATGGTGAAATGGTTTGTCAAAATTTGTTTATGTTTAAAATCCATCGCCGCCCCGAATAAATGAGCAAATCAACTTTGATATTATCCCTGGATGAAATCACGAGGTAAACTTTAAAAAAAAAATTATACCATGTTGTACTTTTTACAATAATTTTCATAAATTCTATAAGAAAAAGAAATCCATCACTAGAACATAAATACAAACACATATGGGGAAAACGTGAAATATTTTGCGTTTTTTCAACAAATCTTCTTTAGGTCCCTTTGTAAAAAGTGTAAGCTTTTAAGACATCCTCCAGAATATCATACCTTAGTCAGACCGTCTTACTGTGCTAAATGAGCTTTTGATAAAATACCTGTCGTTTCTTGAATAACAGAGCTATGAAAAAAATAAATATTGTTGTCTGATTAAAACATATACATGTTATATTTCTAATGAAACCAGTTCAACCTTAGTCAAACCTTCTTACTGGGCTATTATTAACAGAATCTTTGTGAAAGGAGCTTTTGATATAATACGTGTTGGATATTTTTAGAGAAACAAGAAGATACCAGTACTGAGTTAGAAAGGACACCCTTATCAGGTAAGAAATGACAATGACGATTAATTTTGCCATAGAATATAATGTTAAATGATACAAACAGTTCGGTAGGTGATACGTGCTTTAAATACTGCACATATGATATTCACGAACGACGCATTTGATAAAAAAAATATCTGTGGAAAAAAAGAAGTACAGTATCAATGTGATAAAGCATCTTTCAAGTAGAAAGCATTCTACTCTTCGGAAAAAGAGATCAGGAAAAGGTTACTGATTAAAGAGTAATTCATGTATTAGGTAAGGTGTAATTAAATAAAATGTCATTGAATAGTTGTTGCTGTTGCATTGTCAAACGGTTAAATATGTATAACTTAAAGAGGTTCGTTCCTCTGTTTTGGGGTAGCTATTTTGGGTCACCTCTATTCTAGAAATTATGCATCATATATTGATTGTACCCGTAAATTTTATAATGCCAAATAAACTATCTTAAATATAATAGTAATGGTGTACATATTTACAGCGTTTAGTATGGGACTATATTTTGTTGCGGAAGGTTTTTAAGAAGAAAATGAACATTTTTCATTACTCGGCTGTTTTAGAGTACCGTCAATTTAGCTTCCTTAGTTTCAATTCAAACAAAATTTCCAGATAGTTTGTGCATTAGGATATCTTCATTTTGTTACGAAAAACATAATTTTATCATTTTTCAATATTTCTATTGACACATATTGGCAAATTTAACTTGTATTTCATAAAAGTCAAGGAAAAATGAATCCCATTTTTTGCCAAAAATTAGCTTATTTCATGCCATATCTCAAATTTTACATAATAGACCCACACTTTTTGTTTTATTTTCTGCAAATTTAAGATTTTTCTGACAAGTTTATCATAATTTGAGAAAAAGTTTGAGACTGTCAAAAAATTTCATTACATGTGGATTGGTAATGGATAAAAATAGCGTTTTATCAGTGCAAAAAGGTCAAAATATCAATTAGGTGAAGAAATTGTAACATTTTACTTTTTGATAATTTTATTTTTTGAAAATCCACTGTCTTCCCCTATCACCCCCTGTGTTCACACTGTCATTCCCTGTTATCCCCTGTGTGCCACTATACAGAACCCCTGTATACCCCGTCAACCCATGTGCGCCCCTGTACACATCCCCTGTTTGCCACTATAAGCCCCTGTCACCCCCTGTACGCCCCTGTCATCCTCTATAAGCCACTGTATACCCCTGTGCATGCCCCTGACATCCATGTACGGTCTTTAACTGCTCGTTAAGTAAATAAATAGCGTTTAATTAATTCGGATTTTTTCAAACTTATATTTAGCATTCATGTTTTAGACGGTGCTTGTTTTTCTTTGCATTTTATAGAGGGCAATATTATTACAATCGTGAATAATTTTGACTCAACATTAACACAAATCAAAATATACTTGACGTATACCGACAAACCGCTTATTTTATTACATGCATTTAAACAAAAGACCATGTTCTGTAATTTGTAAAAAAAAAAAGAAAAGAAAAATAAGTGAGGGAGTGCGTGAAATCTGCAATGTTCTGGACCATGTAAACTGCCTGAGCTAAAGCAAATAATAACACAACATGATCCGCACGTGCAGATAACCGATCGAAATGATCACCTATATTTTGACTGTTTTGCCCAGTGTAATGATGCATAGAATTAAATAGTCAAATGAAGTTCATGTGAATCGCTGATTTTGCTGTCAACATATTTTTTCTATTGATAAACCAGGAGAGAGAGAGAGAGAGAGAGAGAGAGAGAGAGAGAGAGAGAGAGAGAGAGAGAGAGAGATTTTTCGGAAGGGGGATAAGACCGGTCCATTGACACTTTAATCTTCTATCAGTGTGCATTTTCCTGTTTATTTATTTATATGTATAATTGTATAGAATTGTCCTCATGCATATAGAGCAATGATACGGTTAACAAATGATTTAATGCAGGACCGTATGCAAATGCCGGTACGGGTTAACATATATAGTAAACACATGCATGATCCTACCGTGCACTGAAAGTTGTCAAGAAGGATTGTGTACAGTAGCTATTTTAAAATCTCTGACCGAGTGAAAAAAATGTCAACACCCTCTCCTTTAAAAACTGTAGCTTCGATCGGCTAGTTGTTAATCACGTGTCTTCAAGATCAATTGACCTGGTGTAGAATAAAATATTGATGAATTAAAATCAATTTGACAGCAAAGAATTATAGAGAATTCGTTATGAAAAGTAATTAGGACTGCATGTTTTCTTATTAGGAAATTAATTCCCGGTTAAACTAGAAGTAACTTGTAATTAAGAATTAATGCAAACTCTCTCTCTCAGTATCTATGTAAACTCCTTAGGCTACATGTATAGAAAACACTACTGTAGTTCTACATTTACATGTATGTTGTGTAGGGTCTGACCAGGGCTGCGGAATTATAAAGAATAGGTAATTAAATTAGAATTGCATGTTTACTTATAAGGAAAATAATTCCCAAGTAAACTATATAATAAATAAATTTAATTCAAGATCAATGCAAACTCTCTCTCTCTCTCTCTCTCTCTCTCATGATTAATCTTTTATTTTTAATTTCTCAATATCTATATAATCTCCTACATGTATAGATATCACATTTACATGTTCTAACTTTGGTGGCTGATTTCTGTTCACTGGCAATTAATTAAATAATCTTTGATATCTTCCACTTTGCAATAAAAAGATATATGAAAATTAGATTTTAGAAATTTATGAAATTGATTATGAGAATAAATCATCAGTTTAAATTCAATTCAAGAGTCAAATAAGCCGGTCAGAAACATATTAAACAAACTTACTAAAATAATTTCCTAGGCAAACTTTGTAAACAGATAGCCATGATATGACCTTGAATTGCTAGTATTACGTATTGGTCACTATGATACTTTGTATACCTAGGTACTGCGCACTGAACGGTGGTAATGATAACTAACAGAATGAACTCTGTAACTCTTGTTGCACTGCATAGTATTACTAAATGATGTTATGAAACCAGGTGAATAATACGGGCATAATAATATACAAATTGAGGGTTTATAAATAAGTGTCATATTTGGCTTTTCTGTGTCTGCATCGATAGCTCTGGTAATCTATATTGAGTCATGTATTGCATATTCTGTATAACCTTTTTAGCTCACCTGAGCCAAAGGCTCAAGTGAGCTTTTCTGATCACAATTTGTCCGTTGTCTGTCGTCGTTGTCGTTGTTGTCGTCGTTGTCGTTGTAAACTTTTCACATTTTCATCTTCTTCTCAAGAACCACTGGGCAGATTTCAACCAAATTTGGCACAAAGCACCACTAGGCGAAGGGGATTCAAGTTTGTTCAAATGAAGGGCCACGCTCTCTTTAAAGGGGAGATAATTGAGAATTATTGAAAATTTGTTGGTATTTTTCAAAAATCTTCTTCTCAAAAACTATTTGGCCTGTAAAGCTTAAACTTTTGTGGAGGCATCCTTAGGTAGTGTAGATTCAAGTTTGTTCAAATCATGGTCCCCGGGGGTAGGGAGGGGCCACAAGAGGGGGATCAAGTTTTACATAGGAATATATAGAGAAAATCTTTAAAAATCTTCTTCTCAAAAACTATTAGGCCTGAAAAGCTCAAATTAAAATGGAAGCATCCTCAGGTAGTGTAGATTCAAGTTTGTTCAAATCATGGTCCACGGGGGTAGGGAGGGGCCACAAGAGGGGGATCAAGTTTTACATAGGAATATATAATGAAAATTTTTAAAAATCTTTTTCTCAAAAACTATTAGGCCAGAAAAGCTCAAATTAAAATGGAAGCATCCTCAGGTAGTGTAGATTCAAGTTTGTTCAAATCATAGTCCCTGGGGGTAGGGTGGGGCCACAAGAGGGGGGTCAAGTTTTACACAGGAATATATAGAGAAAATCTTTAGAAATCTTCTCCTCAAAAACTATTAGGCCAGGAAAGCTCAAATTAAAATGGAAGCATCCTCAGGTAGTGTAGATTCAAGTTTGTTCAAATCATGGTCCCCGGGGGTAGGGAGGGGCCACAAGAGGGGGATCAAGTTTTACATAGGAATATATAGAGAAAATCTTTAAAAATCTTCTTCTCAAAAACTTGAAATATTGAAAAGATAAAGTCATAGGTCTTTCAAAGTATACAATACTGCTCTAATTTGTAATATTTTGCATTATATCTAATTATATAATTTCCATTTTAAATATTGTTTACAATATGAAAATCTCAACATCAATTTTAACAAGATCACAAAACCTCCTAACAAAAGTTGTGCAAATATTAAACCGTCCTTTAGTAAAAAAAAAAAAAAAAAAAAGTTTCAATATACCATTAGGAACAGGAACAGGGCCGGGGGGGGGGGGTGGGGGTAAGGACAAGCTGATGCACAGAACGAAGAACGATAACTCGTTAAATCATTACGCATGCGTTAACCCATGTTTGTGGACTTCCTGTAGACGCTATTATTCCCGCTAAATTGTCTGCCGCGAAGAAAGCAAGAGTTGAGGAAGAACCATCGGAAATTATGGGATACATTCACAATGTGTCCCCCATCAAGTTGTCAAGAAACAACAACAAGTACTTCAACGCAGTGTTTCAGGACCACGAGAAGTACAGCGATCTAGTTTGCTTTGTCCCAGAATACAACCAAATCTTGACGGAAATGCAGAAGGCAAAGTAAGCACTTTTTTATTGTCAGTAATTGCTCCGATGACATAATTTGTTACAAAACTTACTTAACGATGTGCATCTATCACTTGGTGATTTCGTTATCAACGAAAATCAGTAGTTAAGAGAGGATAATGGACGTAGTATACATAATCATGATTCTAGCAAGAGTTATTTCCCGTTGATTGCCAAATTTGTAAAAGTAAACAAACCCCCTTCCCCATATTTCATCAATCATTATTCAACCAATTTGATGAATTCGTCTTACTTGACAGTGAGGTAAACATTACATATTTTATTACCAATATGTGTTTACAAAAGATTTTTTTAAATATATTACTTTAACAAATTTTGCGTTTTACCATACAGTACTCCGGTAATGTTGGTTGTTCGTATGTTCAATCTAAGCAAACTGGCATATCGCGGACCCATGCCATTTTTGACGCCGCCACGTAATTCATTCCAGTGTCATGTCCTTTTCTCTGCCAAAATAAATACGCCCTACAGTGCACTGATTTTTTTTCTGCAAAACTAGCACCCTTCCTTTTGAATTGCATAAAAATAGCAACATAAAATTTGGGGAAAAAAATATTTATAGTAAATTAGAATACTGAGAAACTAACTAATGACAACAGTTTTTGTTTTTGTTCAGCATGTTTCTGGCAATTGTCCAAAGATTCATGCTCTGAAACTGCCTTTTAAATGCGCATAAGAAATAAGTTCCTTAAAGAATGAAACCTATTACAAGATTTTTATTCCATTTATTCAACTAAATTGTGTAAAAAAAAACAACCCAACTTTGCCTCTCTGGTTTATGACAACTCATTGCATAAGTATATATTTGCTTATGAAGAAATGACAAATGAATATAATAAACATTAACTAAATATTATTTTACTTTATCGTTTACATTTTAATTGCAGACCGTGCCTGATAGAAATAAAGTTAGATATGTAAATTCATTTGTTATCAAGCACTGTCTCCAAATTAAATGAAAGCTATAAATAAACACGATAATCATTTGGTCAAGCATTTTAGATAGCACGTGTTGTGGATTTGTTTGTAAACAACCATACTATTGGTAATCTTGTTTCAAATGCAAATTGAAATAAATAAAACAATGTTTTATTATTATAATTAGGGACACACTGTTACTGTTTTCAAATTATTAACCTGTCAAATATGTTCAAAGACTGTTTAAAGCAGAAAGAAATTTTTTTCTGAATTTTGAAATTTCTTCAATTTTTGTATTTTTTAAATGATGGATCAATCTTCATATAATTTTAACAGGTTACAAATGTTGTCAAGTTCAATTGCTTTTCTAGATTATCACTTAAACTGAATTTAGATTAATTAATATGTTCAATATATACTTTAAACTACTTCAAACCAATTTGTTTTCTTCATTAAATAAAATTGTTTTATTTTTACCACAAAGAAAGAATATTTAAAGTGCAAACATTTTTTTTAGGAGTCCAGTTTGTCTTGCAAAAGTTGACAAATCAATTAGTACAAGAAAGCCAGGTTTATATGACCTCAAAGTTACATCAGCCACTAGAATATCTGTTGCTTCTCGTCAACTTGATTTCCGATACGAGCAACCAGAGGACAAAGTTCTAACCATTACAGAAGTAAAGGCCCTGCAAGCTTTTCAGAAGGTAAATTTCACAAATTAAATTTTTAAATAAAAATTTATCTTGAAATCAGGTACAGGTACACTTGCATTGTGTATTGTGCAACATGGTACTACAGTTTTTGTCTTCATAAAGAGCTCTGATAATGTGATTTATTTTTATTCAAATTGGAAATTTAAAAGTTATTGTAGGGCTAAGACAGTATGTTAAAAATCTTGATTATTTTGGGTATGATGGAGCAATTTTTGACAGAGTTATAATCCTTGAACTTAGAAAAATTCCAGTTATTTGCAGTTCTAGTTCATTTTTTGTGTGATTGTTTCCAAGAAGGGGGGGGGGGGGGGGGGGATAAGCGTTTCACAAACGTCTCTTGCTTTCAATGCAACTTCAATTTTCTGTTATGTTACGGGTATATGAGAGGCATTCTAACTGTGGTAAGGGCATCCCAAGACACAGATTATTCTTACTAAGGAAAGTGTGGTAAAATTAATACAATTATTGCAGGCTTATAGCTTTGTTATCTAAATGTCAACAATACATTGTGTCAATGTATCTTTTTTGTAAATATCCGATATGCAATGTCAACCTGTGCACGCAGGGGTCAAAGTCTAGTTATATATAATTTAAAGATCTTAATAATTAATATTCAACATGTTCAACTGTTTACCTCTTGATTTTCAAACAGGTATCTGTGAAAGCCAAGATCATGAGTCAAAATGACCCGACACTCCAAACAATTAAATCTGGAGAAGTTATCCAAAAGCAATATTTAACAATAGCAGATGCAACAAACTCCATTCAGCTGTGTGCCTGGGATAAACATATTGAACAAATTCAGTTAGCAAAATGTTACACCTTCTGTAATGTGTCTTTAAGAAATTTTGACAACGTCAAATCCCTGACTACCTGCCCTGATACTAGAATTGATTTAGTTGATGATATTGGGCCAGTCAAGAATGTTGAAGTTGAGTCCGTTAGTCTTATTGAAACAATAACAGTTGATAGTGTTTCATGTGTGTCAATGACTCTTTGTGGCGTGTGCAACAAAGATGTGGGAACATATAACTCTAATGTTCCCACACTGAAATGCAAATTCTGCAATATGAAGCAAAACACTTCAAAATTGCAGAGCTCACTGAAAGCACAAATAAATTGTAAATTATCAGATGAGCCAACATTGCACAAGTTGTCAATTTCAAACGCAGTGCTAAAAAATTTCACCGACACAAACAAGATGCAATCACCTGATGACATTGAGGACTATTTGTTGTCAAAAAAATTGAAGGTCGAGATGACTCCTTCTAAGAGTCAAATTTTGAGAATTATTCAGGCGGTGTAAATTTATGTCACCCCAGACAGTCTTTTTAGGATTTTCTACTGATTAAAACCCAGTATGACAATGTAAACGATCATCAGGATTATAATATTGTATTGTTTAAGTAGTTCTGTAAACTATTTGTTTACTTCTTAACTACTTGTTAAAGTACATTTTGTTTTTCTCCCCTTCAGCCAAAAATGTTCATCTTTCGTTTTTCATTCAAGCTAATTTTGTTAAGGTACAAATCATGTGAGTATTATTCCAAATTTGAATTGGTCTATTATTAATATTCATATACTTCTTCATAAAAAAAACTGTGTGTACCAGTGATTTTTTTTAAATCTTATTATTAAGTAAAAGTTCAACTTCAGATGAAAAAAATTCTTTATTGACATTTAGAGTCATTAGAATTAGTGTATTATAGAATTTTGCCATTGTTAATATTATTTGTGTTGCCTTTATTTCTATGAATAATATGTTTTGAACTTGTGTTATTGAAAAAATATGTCAACCTCTTGTAACGATTATGATAATACTTCTTAATGTCAATGCTTAAAACTTTGCTCTTATTCAGGTGTGCAAAAGCTCCATTCAAAATTAAATGTATGTTTTTTACTCTCGTACTTTGTTCTCGCAAGTAATTCGTTCTAAATGTGGAAAAGCAATATCAATGTATGTTAATTTTGGAGCAAAAAAAAATTAAATACAAAACAATATTTGTCTTCATGTACATCATCCACTTGCATCTGCCCAAGACTTGTGGATGATATATTTTTGAGTGCAACACATTTTTAGAAGCTTTTTCCTTGCCTTAATTTACAAGTTACTTTGAATGTTTGTTAATTACAGATATTTTTAAAACTTGTGAATACACGTTTTTTTCCTAGCAGTGCTTAAAACTAAGACTGTTATTTTATCTGTATTACTATTTTAGACAAGTAGGTTTTAGTTTTTTCTTCTTATGTTCACCAAGATATGGTTATAATTTAAAGGCTACAAAAGGAAGACTACTAGTTTTGAAAAAAATGCCTTATGGCATATTTGTTTTATTTATAGTTTTTTAATGAAAATTTAAAAATGTCTGGTTGAAAGTAGTTTAGAGCAAATTTGTTTGTATTTCACAACTGTAGTTATTTTTTGACGTAGTTTACTTTTTTTTTTGTGTGTGTGTTTCTATTTCACCCTTCAAAAACATCTTTTTCTTCAACAGCAGTAGTTTTACAATGTACAAGATGTCTTTCTCCTAACATATTTTCCATAAAGGTAATCTTTTGTTTAAGTATCAAATACTAGTTTACAGAAAAGCAAGTTCTGTAAAAAATTGTTGTTCAAACAATTTAATTTTTTTGTAAGGGTGTTTAATTGAAAATAAAGTTGAAAATTTAAACTATTGCGTCGTAATTTATTTGTGATACATTCCACAAGGTTATTAGCCCCTCGCACAACTTGTTGTAAAGGGGTTATAGCATCACCGTTGTGCATATGTATGTGTATGTATATGTGTCCATTTCAGCCTTTTTAGCAAACTTCAAAGAAAACCCTCCCATAAATGTGTATCAAACTTTGTACGCTTCATAAGCATGTTTAAAGGACAAACCCTATTTATTTTCAAGGAATATTATATCCTTTTTTTCATTTAAATTGTAACACTTAAGAAGAAATTTTATGTACGACTTCCAGTTCGTGAAAGTCAACAATTTAAATCATCAACTTGATATTCTGTTGGATGTAAGCCCTGTAAAAATAGAAAAAAATTGACAAATGAGGAGTTGAAAGGTTACCAAAGTGAAAACCTGAATCAAGAAAAGATTAAGTTCACCTAATTTAATTGAAACAAACAGCCGTCTGAGCCAAATTTCAGGCTATGAATTGGGGTTAAAATTTCCACATGTTAACTCGAATTTTCTCATAGAGCAGACTAAAAATCGCCACATCTTGGCTACGTTTCATTTTCAATATGAAACTTTTGTCTACAATGCGTAATATATGTCACTGGATAAGGAGAATTTATTAAACTATATGACTAAAGTTTTACACGTTTGTGGTGTGTTTTTGCTAGTAATGAGACGAATTGTAAAACCATGTAAATGCACCCAACCCGAATGAATACACACAGACCATATGGAAATACTAATAAAAACAATATTTTAAATCTTCTTCTCAAGAACCACTTGGCCAGGAAAGATGAAACTCATAGTGAAGTATTCTCAGGTGGTGTAGATTCAAGTTTGTTCAAATCATGACCCCTGGGGCAAGGGCGGGGCTGTAATGGATGAGTAAATTTTACATACGAATACATCAGAAAACCTTTAAACTTTAAAAATCTTCTCCAGTTCCCATAAGCAACAGAGCTGTGATTAGTTACATCTATATGCAAGGAACTTTATGTAGTGCTTATTCAATTTTGTCTAGTTTATGGCCGTACGAAATGATATCAACAGATTAGGTTTACCTTCGTTTATTTTTTTTTCGATCGGGCGCGGTATACCAAATAAATGAAAACGAGGCTCGCTTCCTTCAGTCATTTTTGATGTGGACGGTGAAGAAGTAACTGAAGTTTAGTGTTTACACGGATCTGAAACAAAAGTATTCATTGCTGATTGTTGTTTTCATTCTGTAAGGTTTGAATAGTTAAGGATTTAGCTGAATAATTACAACCTTGCGTATATTTCCTCATGCAGCAGTAATTTGTTATTATGCAGTGTTTAAGCTCGATCATGCGATCATGCTGCGCAGTTGAAGTCTCTCGGAATAAAGTCACACGGAGAAAAACAACTCCATTTAGATACTGTTAATATGTAAACGGTGTGACCGTTGGACCGAGCGCAGATTTACCACAGTGCAGTTTGATTTTTGTAGAATAAAATTTATTTGAAACGCACACAGTAGGATCCGCCTGGTTGCCTACTCAAATCATTAGCCAAAGTTTTACTAAACGTCATGTGCTCAGTCTACATTGTGACGTCATATTTCAGACGTAAAACGTTCAAGTTTTGTCTTCGGAAATAGCCGAAGAGAGTAACGTTATTCCGAACTATTTTTTATTTCTTCTTTCATTGTTTATCAATTTAATTCATATGAATGCCGCTGTAATAAAATTAAATACTTTATTCGGTATCTAAAAGATCAGTTCCTTGACCTTAATGTTTTGATTTTCCATCTGATAATTTGATAAGACAAACATAGAACATGTCGTGTTTTTTGATTGAAGCACTATTGAAAATTATCTGGTTTCCTTTTTAATTTCTTTTAATTCGAATTACCTTCTATTGAAACACTGTAACTTATTTAATCGAGTTTAGGGGCAACAAACATCGATAAGTACTGATCAATCAATGATCGAACTAACTTTTTAAAAACAAAATGGCTGCCAAGATGGCGGCGCCCAGGGCTGGAAGAAACTTTTTTTGGCCTTAGTACCCCTGATTCAACTTTCATTTTTCACTGATTTTCTTATATATACGTGTTACCATTAATCCTCGCTTCGCGAGGCGGGCTTCGCCCGCCTCTCGCTGCGCTCGGTATTATTTTTCTAGTGTTGAAGAAGATTGAGAAGATGATCTATTTTTAAATTTACTTAGTAGAAGGAAGAGTAATATTTTGTCATTGTACAATACAAAAATAGACGAATTTTACATGCCTAAGAGTTATCTCCCGTTGTCAGCGTTTCGCTCCTTTTCCCACTGTCTCTGTCCTTTGTAAGTTACGTGTTAATATTTTTGATCTTCAAACGTTATCGGACAATTTCAATCTGTACCTGTATTGCCAGGGTATAGGGTAACATGTAAATTATGAACATATTCATACAGATTTAATTACTAAGATACTGACCTATAAAGTTGGTAAGGTTATAGAGGGAAAACAGTGCCTTACGCCGGTTGACCCTGGATAGTCCCCACAAAGGGAAATAACTTTTGTAAATATGAAAGTCGTCTACAGGGACAACTCTTGCATATAGGCAGACCTGTCATCAGAACATGTTTATAAAGCATAACTTATTGTTAGTAAAAGTAGCAGTACAAAGTGTTTATCGAAGTTTGCAGAAAGGAAACTATATAAATTGTGATTTTGTGTCAATCGCGGAGATGAGAAATATCACCTACACAGGTTCCTGACAATTGGCTAAAATAAAGCTTAGTAGTGTGTGTAAAATGATAAAAAAAAAAGACAACAGTAGAATAAAAAGACTATAGATTTACATGCAGTTTATTATAAAAAATTGTGTTATGGGCATTTTTTATTTAAAAATAAATTAATAGGAAGGTGTTATTTTCATGCCATATGATTTTACCATTCTGCATTTTATATTGCACTTGTTCTTTGTTTTATATTGTACTTATTTTTTTTTACATGTAAAGTACTTTAGGGTAATTAGATAATTAGATAAGGTGCTATATGATACTAGAATAGTAATAATGACTATGTGGTTTATATAATTAGCAGTCTGATTTAAGTTCTAGTGATGGGAAATCGAAAAGAAATTAGAATCAATTATATCAGTAATATTCGGCTGGGCATAATTGATTAGTAATGAATTATAATCGAAATTTTTAATTCAAATAAAATAAACACAGAAAAGTTAAACTTATTCATAAATGTTTATTATTTTTTCTTTTCGTAATTGAAAGTTGGAAATAATATTTAGTTAACTTTAAACAATATATCATGATATATTGAAACAGAATGGGAATTAATATTTTTTAAAAATTGCATTCAATGGGTAAAGTACTGATATTAGTCCCATCTTTCATTAGAATAACTACATGTATTTATTTCTTAGGATTACAAGGTTTAAAAGTAGTTATCCAGAAATAAGACTTGTATTTTTCATTAATATGTTTTACGGTGTGACCGTTTGGGCGAGCGCAGTTGTACCTTAAAAAATACACCTGAAATGTTGATCTGCCACTTCAAACGCAAGTCGCATGAGACATCTAGATCATTATGTCACATGAGAGATCGTCAGGGTTAACGGAAACAGCCGAGCGTCTAGTTGAAACTAATAGACCTAGTGCAATTTTTGTTGAAAGAAATTTCAGAGTTATTTTTTGTTTCTTTTTAAGATTTCTACATACTGAAAGACAGTGAAAGTCTTTTATGCCTTATGTTATTATTTATTGGCGCAAAGGGTATTGGGTAGCAAAGGAATTCTGGGAAGCTGTCACAACAAAATTTGCTTGACATATGTACAGATTTCATTCCAAATTTCCTCTGTTCTTACACGTTAGTCTATTTAGCTTGCTTTGTGACCTTTGCTGCGCTTGCTATAATTACATTTAAGGGTTGTCTAGACTAAAAATGTTTTCTTTTGTATAGTAAAACCTTGCACTGGCTTGCAGTATAGTCCCATTTCCTGTTATTAGTCTGACCCTATATTCAATTCTGGCGATATAAAATTTAATAAAAAATTTAGTGTTCATTCAGGGCCTTGATATGTTTCAACCATTCTTAACCTAGAAGAGGTGATCATTTTTGACGGAGTTAAAGTATTCATAAAATGGTTTTTTTAGCATTTAACAAGTTCCTAATATGTTTCTTAGCTTTAATTGTGACCCATATGGGACTTAGTTTCTTTGTTGAACTTTGTCTAATTACTAGCACTCTCGAGCGCTGGCAACAGTTAGTCTGTTTCACTGAAATACCAATGCTCGACTCCATAGTAGGGGATTCTGGGAAAACTGTACTGTGTAGGTTAGATACACTGTACCAGTTGAATTTCGTTTTCTCATCTTCACATGAAGTTTTGTGTTTTATTATAAATGGCAAGATTAACATTTACTCTAGCTTAGGTCTTATAATGCCAAGTATTTATAAATATTATAATAATAAATAGCTAACTTTAACAATCTCGAATATGTTTTCCGAGCTTGCCAGAGGCCCGAGAAGATACGATTGCTACAAAACAGTACAAATGGTTATGGAAAATTTTCACCTCGAAATTAAAATAACAGTAGATGCATAATGATTAAGGCACAGTCAATGAGCTATGTCATTGCCAATGTGAAGCCCACTCTAGATTTACAATTCTAAATAGAGACCCCACTCCACCACTGTGTTTTCCTATTGTTTATTAATCGATTCATTTAAACCAATGTTTTAGAAATCTGCTTCTGTATTTTATAATGGCCACAGCGCTAGCTCACCTATCATTTTAAAAGATAAACTTGTTAATATTTATGACAGTGAAACCCTTGTGGCGATCACAATTTGTTTTATTGTTATAATTATTTCAGAACTTTATACCTGATTACTTCTCGAAAATGTTATTTTGCATTCTTTATATGGTGTTACACTATTAAGCCTTTGTTTACTACATCTAATAAATTCAACTTTCTGAAAAACCATATTTATGACAAAATAGAAATATTTTCTTCCTTTGTAGACATCCCTTGCATCAGAATTAAGATACATAAATTCGGAAATTCCTGAGCCGTTTAAATAAAAACAAATATAAAATCATTCTGATAGTCTAAGGTTACAAAGACAAATGTAGTTACTATGGATTACACACATTTGCAAATAGTTGTGATGAAGAGGGTGTACTGTTTTACACAAGTGTGTGTGTCTGTCGCAAAATTTTTCAAACTTTAATTTACAAACTTTTTCCTTGCAGATTTATGAGTTACAATTCATCTTAGATGCTGATAAAAATAATGTAATTCAAAGGAATTGATTTAAAGACCCTCTCACACAATTTTTTTGGACATCGAGAAAAATATATTGTATAAAGGAGTTAATATTGAGCTTAGTTATCTAATTTTAACTGTATGGTGTGTGGCATTTACCCCCAGGAAAAATGTTCAAAGACAACACAGTATCAGTGAAAAGAAATCACTGTTAATTACTTCAATAGAGAGAATACATGTGAATAACAGGTTCAGTCAATTTATCATGGCCTTTTAAAATGTTAAGAATACTTGAATTAGTTACAATTTGAGTAATATATTGCAAATTTCTATTTTTTATAATTTAGATCTAAGGGCAGATCACTCTAACTGCAGGAAAATAGCTTAGAATCAGAACTCTTTAGTGTGCAGTGTAGAGAGCGTTCTTAATCTTTCATTTTAAAGAAATTTCAAAGTATTAAATGCTACCAAATTATAACACATGTTAGAGGAATATTTAGAGGAAATGGCAGAATTAAAAGGTTTTGACCAAAATAGCCAAATTTTAACAATACTGACTTTGTAATTTCTCATATGAGTTATGAAAAAATAAAGATGCATGTGGTGGCATAACATAGAAAAACTTGAAATGGCTTAAACGGTTGCTTTTATAATTTTGACTGCAGGTTAACCACAATACCAATGTACACACAGTCCTCAATAAACAAAAAAAATTCTATAAAATTTTATGAAATACCATAATGGTTAGATATGTAATTTGGATTATTGCACAAAAGCTATGCCAGTAAATGTTGTATACATTTATACAGTACATATAATTTCTTGAAATGTGTGACACATGTTCAAGGTAAGTCTTGTGTGAAAATGGTATACAAATTGCATGTAACTTGCGTCTCTCTTAAAATGATTGATTGTATGTTATTTAAAAACCCTCTGAATTTCTCACTCATATAAGACGCCAGTACTTGCAGGTGGAGATCTACAAATTTTGTCCTATACTTGGCACTCGGGGCTATTGAGCAGTGAGGGATCTTTTTCATGCCATCACTTTCAGAGACACAGGACCTCTGTTGTTACGGTCTTGTCCAAAGGACCAGTCTCCACATCCCACAGTGGGGTTCGAATCAACGAACTAAGGATAAACTCCTTAGTTTGTGTCTCTAGAGCAGACGCTCTGTGCCACACAAGTGACCTCTTTAAATCAATGTTGTCATATGTGTTGCCTGTAATTTTGAATTTACTTTCAGGGTTTAATTTTTTTCAACTTTCTGCTTTCCTAAATTTGATTTGTGCTACAAACTTAAAATAAGTATATATTTTTAAAAGTATCTGCATTGTAGTTTCCAACAACTGCTCTCTAATCTGAAGGTGTCTGATGACAGCATTATTATTTTTAGAAAGTGTGTTAGAATCAAGTAAAGGCTATGCTGATCCTTATTATTTAGTATAAATTATAACATTGTTATATTTTTTGTAGATCACAGAATGCCTAGGAAGAAGAGCTGGAAGAAAGCTGCTGTAAAAAAGAATACATGTAAGGCAGATGTGGGTGACAAGTACCCCACAGATGTTGGCCACGTCCAACTGTCTGTGCCTCTGGGTGTAGGCCACGTCCTATCACCTATGACATTTGTACCGGCAGGGGTGATCTCTACCACCCCTGTGACAGTGGTCTCTGCGGCTCTCCCTGAGACCACTTTGACTCAAACTATGCCTCAAATGTTGCCTCAAAAGTTGCCTCAAATGATTACTCAGAATTCCTCTCAGTTGCTTACTCAGAATATCTCTCAGATTACAACTAAGAATATTACTCCGTTTGTAATGAACAATATACCAAATGAAACAACACATGCACTGCAAGGTAATTGTATGCATCAGAATTCAGATAATGTGGTGTTTGGATCTTTCCATCAGGGAAGCATGAGGTTTTCATCATTTTCAAGAGGTAATCAGTGTACATGCAATTCACTTATGATGTTGTCAAATTCATATGAAAATTTTTCATTTACTAGTTCCTTTTTAGATCAGACTCTGCTCAAGGGAGATAATTTGTACAACACGGTTGTTGGGAATCTTCAGAGTGTTGGAAAACTTAAAAGTAGATTACTGATGTTTGATGAATTACCAATTCATATTGATTCTGGTGAAAATCACCATATGGTTGATAAGTTTGATACATTGTTTGGCTTATTAGTTACAGATGATAAGAGAAATCAAATTCAAACTCTACATGAATGTCTGCAACAAGCATTGGGATTATCTAGGTACGTTTTAATAATGATTGGCTCAATATGTTCAGCACTGTACAAAGATTCAGACAATGATTTTTATTTTTTTGACTCGCATTCTCATGGGGAAAATGGTTTGTCTGAATGTGATGGAAAGTCTCTGATGAGACACAGTTGCTGCTTAAATGATTTATTAGGATTTCTGTATGCAATGTATGAAAGTATGCACATTGAATTTGCAACTGAATTTGAAGTGATGCCTGTCTCTCAAGATCCAGAGATTAAAAGCAAGGAAAGAGACAGTATGAGAAACAAGAGACAAGATCCAGAGTTTAAAAGCAAGGAAAGGGACAGTAAAAGAAGCAAGAGACAGGATCCAGAGTTTAAAGACAATGAAAGAGACCGTATGAGAAACAAACGACAAGATCCAGAGATTAAAAGCAAGGAAAGAGACAGTATGAGAAACAAGAGACAAGATCCAGAGTTTAAAAGCAAGGAAAGGGACAGTAAAAGAAAAAAGAGACAGGATCCAGAGATTAAAGACAATGAAAGAGACCGTATGAGAAACAAACGACAAAATGCAGAGTTTAAAGGAAAAGAGAGGGACAGAAAGAGAAACAAGAGACAAGATCCAGAGTTTAAAAGCAAGGAAAGGGACAGTAAGAGAATTAAAAGGCAAGAAGAAGAATATAGGCATGATGAGCATATAAGAGATTTAAAGAAGAAAAAAGAAATGAGACAAAATTCTAACCAGTTAGAAAAAGAGAGATTGAAGATGAAAGAAAAGAGAAAAAATGAACACTATAGAACATCAGAAAATATTGCTGCAAAACAATCAAAAGCACACTCACGGGGGAATTTGGACTATATTGAAACTGAAAAACAAAGATACAGAAAAAGTAAATTTGGAGTTGATGCAATTGAGTGTGTTGACAATTTTCACAACAATGTAAGATTGGGTCCGGTGTTTGTATGCACATGTTGCCAACAGACATGGTTTCAGGAAAGTGTTTCAAATGTAGATAATATTTTGTTGGATGCTGAAATCAAAAGTAAGTATTTTACTAATACAAAGTCTGTAAACGAGCAGGAATGGATATGCAACACATGCAATTCAAGTTTAAAAGAAAGTCGAACTCCAAAACTCTCTATTGCAAATGGAATGATATGGATTCAAAAACCAAGTGAATTGAATCTGTTACCATTGGAAGAAAGACTCGTATCCTTAAGAATTCCCTTCATGCAGATTAGAGAATTACCAAGAGGAGGACAGTATTCTGTAAAAGGAAATGTTGTAAATGTGCCAGTTGACATTCAACCAACAATCAATAGTCTTCCAAGGAGACTTGATGAAAATATTACAATACCTGTGAAGTTAAAAAGAAAACTATCATTTCAGCACTCTTATTGTCATGAAAATATCCGACCTACAAAGGTTCTGATTGCTTTACATTGGTTAATGAAAAACAGTGAATATTATAAGAATTCAAACATAAACATAGATGACAACTGGTTCCATGAGGTCACCAAATCTGCAAGCGAATTAATGAGAGAGTTTATAGAGGGTCACACCAATGAAGATTCAGCAATGCATGACCAATCAGATGGATCAGACTCTGATGAATTCTGTGAAGTTGATAGTGGTAAGGATGGAAATCGTGATACTCTATTAGACAGTGACTCATATGACATGAATCAGATCTTCACGTTTGCTCCAGGAGAGGGACAGCGTCCAATTAGTTTGTATCAAGATCAAATGGCTGAGTATTTGTCATTTCCAACAATATTTTGTGGTGAAGGAAGAGTAGAAAACGATCAGCGTCAAGTACCTGTTTCATATGCTGATATTGCCAAGTGGGAATTACGAAGTGCTGATAGACGTGCTGCACAGTCGGTACCAAATTTGTTTTTCAAATTGAAAAAGATTCAACTAAAACAGGTAACAGACAAATGCAATTTAGCCCTTAGGAAGTGCAAAACAAAGGGGAAAACCTTTACTGCAAATGAAATAAGAAATCCTGATCAAATCAGTGACATTGTTAGACACAATGAGGGATTTTATGTTTTCAAACAATTGAGAAATTCTCCTCCTTATCTTGAAACAAGAAAGAAAGATGTTTTTGCAATGATACGACAACTTGGTCTACCAACTTGGTTTATGTCCTTTTCTGCTGCAGATACACGTTGGAATGATCTGATCAGAGCAGTAGGAGTTTTAAACAATGGCAAAGAGTACACAGATTCTGAAATTCAGAGCATGACATGGACTGAAAAGTCAAAGTTAGTTCAGAAAGACCCAATTACATGTACAAGATATTTTGATCATCGTTTTCGAACTTTTTTAAATACTGTGCTTAAGAGTGATCATCATCCTATTGGCAAGATACAGGACTTTTTCTATAGAGTTGAATTTCAACAAAGGGGATCACCACATGTTCACATGATTGTTTGGATTGAAAATGCTCCAAAATACTTAGAAAATGATAACAAGGAAATTGTTGCATTTGTTGACAGCTACTTGAAGTGTGAAAGGAATACAGAAGACAATTTGATAGAATTGCAAGTTCATAAACACTCACAAACATGCAAAAAAAAAGGAAAGGCTGTTTGCAGATTTGGATTTCCACTTCCCCCACTCAAAGCTACTATGATATTGGAACCTTTGGACAGTGACATTGAGAAATACAAAAAATTGTATAAGACTAAGCAAGACAAAGTGAATGCCTTTAAAAATGGATGTGACATCAGCTGCACTTTCCAAGACTTTTTGCAGAATGTACTACAACTATCTGAAGATGATTATATAAAATGCATCAGAAGTTCTTTAAGAACACCCAAGGTATTTTTAAAACGTAAACCCTGTGACTTGAGAGTGAATGCTTACAACAGTACTCTTCTTCATGGATGGGCAGCAAACATCGATATTCAGTATGTTTTGGATCCATATGCTTGTGCAATGTACATTGTCTCATACATAAGTAAATCCCAAAGGGGCATGAGTGATCTGCTGAGTAGAGCTGCAAAAGAAGCAAGAGATGGCAATCTTGACATTAAGAGACAAGTTAGACATATTGGAAATCAATTTCTTAACAGTGTTGAAATTGGAGCACAAGAAGCAGCATATCTAGTTTTGCAAATGCCCCTTACAAAAGCATCAAGAGATGTAATGTTTATAAACACATCTCCAGTTGATGACCGTGTAATACTTGTCAAACCTGATTCAGAACTTCAAAAGTTGAATGCTAATTCCACAGACATAGAATGCAGTAACATAGTCAAAAGATATGCAAAACGTCCAAAACAACTTGAAAACTGGTGTTTAGCTGACTATGTGTCACAGTTAAATGTAGTTTTCCCAAAGGAAAGTATAACTGACCTATCTGAAATGGAAACAAATGATGATGAGAGACACCAGTCAGAAAATGAAGATAGTGGATCTGATACTGAGGGTGAATTTAAAGACGACAGCACATTAGTTGTGTTGAGAAATGGAATTAAAATTAAGCGCAGAAAAACACCAAGAGTTATACGATATGTGCGCTATAGCTTAAAGACAAACCCAGAAAATTACTATAGAGAAAAACTAATGCTGTTCACTCCATGGCGAAATGAAACTTCTGATCTTCTGTGTGGACATCAGAGCTTTGAGCAATCATTTAACCAGAAAAATTTTTTCTTAGCTAAGAAAATCAAACAGTATGAACATAATGCTGATATGCTTGAGCAGGCAGAACAGATGGCGCAGGATGATTTGACAGAAGCATATGATGAATTAGCTCCCGGTGCTCAACAAACTGATGCAGATGATGAATATGAAGGAACTGTTGACTCTGAAACATTTGTTCACTTTAATCCAGAAAGGCCAATTGAACAGAGAGAGTATGATATAGGAAGTGATGTTGGAATTCCATCAACAAGACAACTGAATGAGCAGAGTTCTGTTAGATTACCTGATGATGAGTATTTAAAGCTTGTAGCCAGTTTAAATTTGAAGCAACGAGAATTCTTCAATCATGTTATGCAATGGATCAAGTCTAAACAGGAACCTATTCATGCATATCTGTCAGGAGGTGCAGGAGTTGGAAAGTCGGTGTTAATCAGAGCGCTTTATCAAGCTTTACATCGGTATTTAGCTGCTAAGGAGGGTGAGAATCCAGATGATATACGAATTCTTCTTTGTGCATACACTGGAAAAGCTGCATTTAACATTGGTGGTCAAACAATTGCTTCTGCATTTCACCAGAAAATTAACCAAAGGCAGCAAAACATGCATTGTGATGAACTCAACACATTTAGAACTAAGTATAGAAATTTGTCAGTAGTCATCATCGATGAAATTTCAATGGTTGGCAACGCAAAGTTGGAATTTATAAATGACAGACTTCAGCTTCTTACTGGTTTGAAGAGGCCGTTTGGAGACATTAGTATTATTGCTGTTGGAGATTTCTTTCAACTTAAACCAATCATGGATGGCTGGATTTTTCAAGATTTAAAACAAAATGCCCAAGCACTTGCATGTAATCTTTGGAAAGAAAACTTCACCTTATTTGAGTTAGATGAAGTAATGCGACAAAAGGATGATTTAGAATTTGCACAGCTTTTGAACCGTCTTCGTCACAATGAGATGACTTCTGAGGACTTGGATATAATTCACAGGCGCATCATTGCTGAAAATAGTCCAAATTATCCACACAATGCTCCCCATCTTTTCACAATGAATGCAAAAGTAGATGAATATAACAATAAACTTATAGAGCAACTTCCTGGTGAAAAAGTCAATGTTAAAGCTGTTGACAGTGTCCTTCAAGACCACAGTAAAACTGTGAAAGACCGACTACTCAGATCATTGCAATATCAAGATGATGTAAGCAAAACTGCAAATCTCATGACAAGACTAACTCTAGCCATTGGAATGATATATGACATTACGGTTAATATTGATGTTACTGATGGCTTGACAAATGGTTCATCATGTACTGTATTTCTTGTTGAAAACAGATTACCTGGTGTATCAAGGCCAAGTATTGTGTGGGTGAAGTTTTTAGATTCTGCAGTAGGAAGAATAGCTCGACAGAAATACAGACATCTTTTCCATGATGATGTTATGGATGATTGGACACCAATATTTGACTGTCAGCGATCTTTTGTTTTCAATTCAACTACATATCAAAGAATACAGTTTCCTTTTAAGACCAGCTGCTGGTAAGACAATTCATAAGGCTCAGGGCTGCACTGTTGATGAAATTGTAGTAGATTTGTCTCAATCAAGGGTAAGGAAAACACCCCACATTCATTATGTAGCTCTTAGTAGAGTTAGATCTGTTGACAAACTGCATATTCTGAATTTCAATGAACAAGCATTAACTGTTGATAAAAAAGTTGTAGAAGAAATGGAAAGAATGAGGAAGGAAGCACCTCTAAAACTGTGTTATCTTCCATTGTACAAAACAGAGCAGAACAAACTCAAAATTATGTTTAATAATGCAAGATCTCTTCATAAACATTTCAATGAAATTAAAAATGAACCCAATGTTTTAGCATCAGATGTTATTGGTTTTTCAGAAACAAGATTAACCATCAATGATGAACAGAATTTTATGATGGAAGGTTACTTGACTTTGTTTAATCATGAAAAGAGAAGTCACAGCTATCGTCCTCATCATGGAACAGCATTAAACGTTAAAGAAGACCATTTGATGAAATGTATTTCAAAATTCAGCAACACTTTGCTTGAATTCATCATAGCTTTAATACATTTCAGAGACCTTGGAGAAGTGCAGATAATTGTTTTATACAAGTTCCCTGCATGTTCTTTTAAAGAATTTGAACGTGAAGTTATGTTGCATTTAAAACCTTTTGTAGACACAGAGAAGAAATTGATAATTCTTGGAGATTTCAATTTTGATTTGTTTACAGGTCACAAAGAATTTCTGAACTTTATGAACTTGAATTTAAAATGCACACAATTGGGAAAAAAGGTAACTCATGAGTCGGGTTCACAACTTGATTTGATTTTCACAAACTTTCCTCATTGTGAAACTGATGTGATTGAGGCATATTGGTCAGACCATAAAATGATTTACTGTACATTTACTTTTTTAAATCCGATATAAGGGACGCACAAGTATTTATTTGGGAGAGATAAGTCATCTTGTCCCCTCTCCCACCTACCAATGTGCCAGTGTCACTTAGTGACATTTGGTACATTGATTACTGTATACAGGGTTATATTCGCCCTAGCTGTGTTAATTATTTTCACCCTTTCACGTAATTTTGCAACATTTAAAATTCTCCCCAGTCGCAGTTTTATTGAAGAAATCATACCATGTTCTTTTAATTTACCCCGTTTTAAATTTGTCTACCTCTAAGATGGATGACGGGGGAAAATAAAATGGGGCGAATATTTCCCTGTATACAGTATCTGATAGGCACCAATTACTTGATGTAAAATCTTGTTTCTTATTAAACATATGTATACTTTAAGGTCAGACGACACGTTCCTCAATTTCAGATAACTTTTTCCAGGAATATGTTAATGGTTTACTACTACTTTGACAAGCTTTCTTGCAAAAAATTAGGGTACCTTACCACGCATTTCTGCAAAATACTTGAGTATGCAATTTCCTGTATAATCTTCTTGAAAATACACTTGAATTGCTAATATAAAAATAAATACATGTACAGCACAGCGAATTTCACTATATAAGAATTATATCTCCACCGGGGCTAGGCTTTGAACTCACGACCTCTAGAACCTATACACTTCTGGTTGTGTGCGGCCACGGTTCTAACCACTCGACCATCTAGACACATAACCAAATCCAAGTAAATTTTGAACATTCTTAAAGTAATTATAAAATTAATATTTTTTATTGGAACTCTTTATTACGAGGAGATAGAAAAAAGATTCTTGAGGAACGTGTCATCTGACCTTAAACTAATTTTATATGCATGCATGGAATAGCTTAAAAAATTGCAAACAACTCATTAATAATCACAAAACAGTTGTACTAAACAGGAATTCTTCAATATGACTTTTTATTAATTTTCAACAGACAATTAATAAATGTACAAAATAATTGAATATTGTATGTTACTGAAAATTCATGTGCCATTAATGACAATCATTCATGTAAAAAAAATGATGATCATTGTATTATATGTTAATTAATATTTATAAATTATGAATATACTGTATTGATGTTTGTGACTTAGTTTTACCCTTGCTATTTATATTCTTTTCTTTAATGATACATGAATATCATGAACTTGGTACTTTGAATATACATGAAATTTTTTGAGATTACATGAATTGTTTACAAAGTTTAATTTCAAGAAATTAATGACTTCTGGTAAATAATGATTAGAGTTGTACTAGAAATATACACTTGCATCAAGTAATTGGTATCTTTGATATATGTTTAACACTGTATTCTATAGTTTTATGAAGTAAATTCACCGACTATTACCTCTTCATGAAATAATTGCTGTATAGAAAAATTGTAAATTTATTAATGTTACTGTGTCATGTGTCATTTAGTCCCTGCAGAACAATACTAGAGAACATGAGAATATAAACTTTTACAGTGTATGTGAATTCATATTTCTTCCAGAGCAAATATAATAACAATTTCAGTGTCAATATTCTTATCATACATGAAATTCAAGTCTTTATGTAATTACTTTGTAATCAACCTAATGCAGTATTGTACAAATCCCAATTGCTGAGGCTTTAAACAGGCTGTGTGGTCTACAAATTAACCAAATTCAATAGATGCACCTGAAAATGAAATACATGTACTTGCAAAAGTTCATACACTATATTAAAAACCATTATCTTTGATTTTATTCAGAGCTCCCAGAAATTAGATTACTTATCATGACCATCCAGCATACTTATTGATTTTTGTTTAAGTCACTTGTTTATTCTTGAAGCTAAATTAGAATTTGATACATGAATTTTGAAAGCACGTGCAGCTCAGTTAGAGATTTTTTTTTCTCATATATATCATTTACATCATTTTATTTTGAAATAATGTTCATTGTATATATGAACTTATATGTTTAAGTTTATTGTATTTTTGTATTTCAAAACAGTCAGAAATTCCTTTAAACATTTACCTTTACTAGCTCTCGTTACCTGTGTAGAATAGGAATGCAACCTGCTTAATCAGAGAGATACCTACATCTCATTCTAAGTTACTAGTATATTGCTGATTTCAGTTAACTCCATATTAATTGATATTTAATTTTCTCCAGCATTGAGATATTTAATATGTGACCACCATTATATTATTCTCTAATGAGAATCGACTATATATTAAACACGTATAGGCAGGTAAGTATCAAAAGAGGGGGTCAATGGACAGCCCGTAAAGGGAGGTAAACCTACCTCTTTTTAACATTACAATTTTTCCTATAAAAGAGAGGAAAAAAGGTGGATCACTATAATTTCTCATGACTGGTCTTTAAAATCAAAATTATTGATTGCAGAAAGATCTTAATCATTCCATCTTGGAATATTACCATCAAGTTTAGGTGATCTGATTCCTGCAGGTACTCCAATTAAATGTTACCTATTAAAAATTCTTTAAAAATAATATTTGATATTCAAAGTCAAAGTCTGTTGACCATCATATAATTAATTACTTTCAGTTGCAATCTTTCCGGTTTTCGCTTTCGTTATGTATAGGAAAGATTTACTACCGAGAGAACTTTAAAAAAAGTGTATATTTCATATCTTTCAAATCATTACTTTGATGTATTAAACTTCTCTCTAAACAAATGTTTGAATTAAGGTATTCAATATATAACCACCATATTTCGTACCTAATAAATGAATGGTCCAATATTTTTAATCATGGTAGCATTTTGAAGATGTTATCAAATAAAAATGCTCCACCAAAGGACTTTACAAAATTTTGATTATTGGCCAAATAATTTCACATTGAATTTTGCATTGAAGTCTATGGGCAGTGCATGAATTATATGATATTGTAAAATATGATTTGAATATCAAACAAATCTCTTGGTTGGAAATATGCATAAACACCCTCCTCATTAAAATATGAAATAAATGAATTTTTTACCGCAGAAATTTTGAGAAATGAACATTTTTCTACTTTTCATCAAGGGCAAAACGTCTTCAAAAACTTTTAATGTGCAAAATGACCATGCATCTCCTTTCATCTTATGAGTCTTGTGAATTTGGTTAATTTCAATTTTTAATACCTTAACTGTTTAAAAAGCATCTATGTTTACATGTAATGTTATTGTCAAGAACTTTTGCATTTCTGTCACAAAATTGTTGCAATATTGCATTATTTGATACTGTGTACATAAAAATGTCTTTAAGTCATATAAAATTTAGATAGTTCATTGTTAGTAAATAATGCTTCTTACTTTTTATTATATTATCTACATGTACTTATTGTCTGATAAATTTTCACCAAATCTCTTGAATTTTGTAAATAAATAAAAGTAAAATCTTATTCACATTTTCTGTTTTTATTATAACTATCTTAGCTAATGTTACACCCCCCCCCCCAAAAAAGGAGAGAAATGTTAAAGCATAATATTACACTTGAGAGTTGACAGTACAAGTGCTATATTCTGCAGAAATACTGAGATTGACCTCTTTATGACTAAATTGATAATGAGGTAGGCATTTTAAAAGCACTGGTTGGAAAGAAAGCCATTGTGCTTAGATCAAGCCCAATTAAAGAAAATGAATAAAAAGGGGAAGTCCATACTCTAACATCTACATGCATAATTCTAGCAAGTCAATGTCTTCCACTCAGGTGACCAATATGGCCCCTGGGCCTTTTTTTAAAAAAATGTAACTTACGACGTCATGTGACGCCAGAGTCTAGACGAATGTCACGTGCAGTTTGACAAGCCTGATCTTAATTTTAAAAAACAAAATAAATATCTGCGCTCGCCATAACGGTCGCACTGTCAACATATTAAAGATTTTCAAGCAAATATTTCTGCTATATTTTCTTAAACTTGGTAAGACAAAGACGAAAACTCACCGAGTCGACCTCTAATATGTGGCGGCCAACGGGAAATAACTCTATCTATTATCATAATAAATTCAGTACTAAATAGGTACATGTACCAACGATAACTTAAATCCACAAGTACCTGACGTTACCTATTTTTCTTTTAATAAAAAATATATACTAGGTATGGGTATATTTTATTATTAAAAGAAAAATAAGTAATGTCAGCTGCCTGACTGTGGTTAAATAATAGTGTATTTCCATGCTGTATTCTTTTATATAAGTATTTTGATATAAAGTTAAATATATTGTTCATGAGAAAAATATTAATTGTACTTGTATTTAAAAGCTAATTTTTAATGTAAATCCTGCTGTATTCTATAATTTCTATTTGCCATTTCCCGATTACAATCTTCGGCCTATGCATTTTCTCTCTTTTGAGATTGGTAGAAATTGCATGATGAAAATTTTTTTTAGAATTATTTCATTGGTTGAAATGCTGTAAGAAAAAGGTAACGAAATAAGCCGAGGCTTGTCGAAAGATCAACCTTTTACAGTACATAGAAATACTTACAAATTGTCAATTAAAAGCATCGGTAGGAAGTATAGATTTCAGTTTGTACAAAACCTGGACCTCCCCTGCACTCACTTCAATACTGAACTCATTTCGGCTTCTACCTAGCAAGTTGCTCAGGTGAGCGATGTGGCCCCTGGGCCTCTTGTTAACCTTTTAAACTATTAATTCATGTATATTTTTATACATCATATTTCAATATTGCACGCAAGCGATGCGTCATAATAAGGCGGAACACTCAAAGCCTGCATCCAGATACTCTAAGTCTTTAATGGGGTTGATTGATTCTGCACAGTAAAATCCACACTGAAAATGTATAAACAAGTTATCAACAAATTGTCATATTTGGCATCCTGTGTCCTTAATAAAGGCCCTGATATTGTATGTTAGTCCTGTCATGCTATTTAACATTTGTAACCTTTATGCCATGTATGAATGAATGTATTATGAGTAAGTGATGCCTCATACCTGGGTGGGGACTCCGAGACTCAGGACTCGGAGACTCAAATCCTGCATCCATACTATTTGATTGGCAGTTTTGACAGTTTTGTTACTTTATTTAGAAATAAAATATTAATCTGAAATTTGAACACTAAATGTTCACTCATGATCGTCGTAGATGGGCCGAACTAGTCAGAACTGTCCATCATAAGTAAAATGTTATATATACCCATGTATCATGATGTGGAGCAGATTCTTTGATTTGGGCTGTTTTTAGTTGATGTAATTTTAACTGCACGATCACGACTGTTAATAAAATATTGGTGAAAGAAGTACTGGACTTCGTAGTTTGAAAAGCATCTCCAAGAGATAACAAAGTTTGAAGGCTTACATGAACTTTCTTGGTGCCCGTGACCAGGACTAAGCAAAGTTCAAAACAGAATAAGATAAGAACCATTTATATATGTCTCTTATAGCTATCTCGAAGTACACAACTTTGTCTAAGCAACCAATATGGCAACAGGTGATGGGTTTGATAAAAAAGAATTTAAAAATCAAATGGAGCAATTTGAAAAACAATTCGCGGGGTTGGGTCAGAGCAAAGAAAACAAAGGGCAAGAAACAGGTCAAAATCTTCAGAAAAAGAACAGATTAAACAAAATATATACTTTTGAAACATATCATGATGCTAGGTCGTATGAAACTCGTGAACCTCGACACTGAGTCCCAAATCAGGATGATGATAAAGATTTTTTCATTGGTCAAGTTAAAGCTATAACAACAGCACTCTCAGTGCCCATATTTTCTGTGATAACTCCTTTTAAGGGAGAAGCTCACAAATTTAAACAATGGATAAAAGAAGTTGAAAAGTACAATGTTATGTCTGGGAAACAGGGTCATGAGATCCCCATGCTTACATACATAACGAGTAAGGGTTCATTTGGGGATTATATTAAAAGGTATTTAGAAGAAACAGATGCATCTGAAGAAATCCCATCTTGGAACGATTTTAAGGATCTCTTAAAAATAGATTTGCAGAAATAACAGATCCTCAACACGCGTTAACAGTAATGCGTAGGACTCGACAAAATTCAAATGAAAATGTTCAGTTGTTCGCTGAAAGACTATTGCAAATCGCAGAAGACGCCTATAGTAATGACAGACTAAAAGATCCTTTGGTACAACAACAGTTAGTAGATATCTTTTGTGACGGGTTGACTACCTAAGGATGAAAATTTTGCGAGAAAAACCCGAAGATTTAGAATCTGTAATTCAAATAGCAATGCCAGAACAAAGTCCGAGACAGAGGCTAGCGACAAGAGGGTCCAATATGAGAGCTATTGTACAAAGTAATGACAACAGACGAACTCTTTCAAATTTTGATACTACTCTTCCCTTATTAAAAGATTGAGCAGATAATCTTACCCCAATAGAAACAAGGCATGTAGAACCAATGGAAATTGACCATGCGCGAAATAGAAGGTGTTTTAAATGCAAACAGACGGGTCATAGGGCTCCCAAGTCAGGTCTCAGCCTCAAATGAATAAACGACTCAGTCAAAACAAACCCGTCCATAATATAGAGCAGAAACCCCGTTCACCTGTGGAATGTTGGAAATGTGGTAAAGTAGGTCATATGCGTGCAGATTGTTGGAGCTCGAATATGTATCAAAGAGCGCAACAAAATAGGGCGTTGAGGCCCGAAGAAAGAACTTTAAAGAAAGACCTACATATGAAATTAATTTTACTAACAACCCCATAAGCTGTTTATTAAAAGTAGGTAAAAATGAATTTAGGGCTTTGGTAGATACAGGTGCGGCCATATCTCTAATTAGTAAGAAAATGTATGATAATCTATTTCCCCGCCCCAAGTTGTTTAATAATGACATCCCCTCTTTACAAGCAGCAAATGGCAATTCTTTAATTGCAATAGGGTATGTAAATATTTCCTTTAAGATTTCAGGATTAAGTTTAGACCACAAACTTTATGTGATAAAGGGACTCAACCGAAACATGATTCTCGGTCGTGATTGGCTCAAGAAAAACAATGTTCGTTTATACTTTGATCTTGGACTCATGCGTATTGATGGCAAAGTATACGCGGAACAAAGAAGATTTACTCATCTCAACTATTGTAAGAACACCTAAGAAACTTATTATGAGACCAAACACGGTGACTGTATTCTATAGAAAAATAAATAACAATTTTCCTCTGGAAAAAAGTGACTTGGTTGAAGTGAACAGGATAGACAATAACTGCATTATGGAAGACCCAGGACTATATTTAAAAGACGCCGTTTGTATAGTTCGAAAAGATATGAAAGTTCCAATGAATTTCGTTAAACAAACTAACAAAATTTATAAAATTCCAAGAGGATACATAGTAGGACGTATTACCGCATTAAAACAGAAAGAAATCTTAGAAATACAGACTACTCAAGAAACAAAAGAAGAAATTGATGTACCTAAAAGATTTGAACACTCAATGAAAAGGTTTGTGAGCAAAAACAATGATTTATTTGCAAAGAAAGACAGTGATCTTGGAGTGACTGATACTGTTAAAATGAGTATAGAAGCTGGAGATCACCACCCAATAAAGAACAGACCCTACCATGTACCCCTAAATAAAAGACAGATAATTGACAAGGCCATACTGGAAATGATAGACGCAAAGATTATTGAGAGATCACAATCGCCTTGGTCATTTCCCTTAGTAGTGGGGAAGAAAAAAGACGGATCAGACCGTATGTGCGTCGACTTTTAAGCTTGAATAAAATAGTGAAACCAGTATCATTCCCGCTACCGTTGATTGATGACATCCTATGTTTACTAGGTAAGGCAAAATATTTCACTGCACTAGACTTAAAGAGTGGATATTGGCAAGTAAAATTGGAAGATTCAAGCAGAGAAAAAACGGCCTTTGCATGTCACAAAGGACTATTCCAATTCAACCGGATGCCGTTTGGGTTGAGTAATGCACCGGAAGTCTTTCAAGAGCTGATGAACATAGATTTTCAAGGACAAGAAGAGTTTGTCATCGAATACCTTGATGACATTTTTATATTCTAAGAGACACCGGAAGATCATCTTCGTAATATTCAAGACGTTTTCAATCGCCTAAGAAAGCATAGACTAAAATGAAGCTTAAGAAATGTAGTTTTGCAAGGAACAGACTGAATATCTTGGTTTCATCATTAATGAACATGGCGTTACACCTGACCCAAAGAAAGTCGAAGCTATAAGAAAGTTACCAGCGCCCACTACAGTCCGAGATGTTCGTGGCTTTATAGGTATATGTAGTTAATAAAGGCGATTCATACCGAACTTCTCTAAGATTGCAGAACCATTGATTGACTTAACTCGAAAGTATGCAAGGTTTAAAAGGACACCCTGTTGCCAAAAAGCGTTTGACTTTATTAAGGAAAGTTTAACTGTAGTGCCTTTGCTAGCATATCCAGATACTTATAAGCCGTACATCCTGTACACCGATGCAAGCGACAATTGTATTGGAGCTTGCCTCACCCAAAAGACAGATGAGGAAGAAGATAAGCCAATATATTACTTATCCCACAAGCTGAGTAAAACTCAAGAAAGTGGTCCACAATAGAAAAGGAGGCATTTGCAATCCATTACGCCCTTTAGAAGTTAGACCATTATTTACACGGTGCTCAGTTTACTATCAGAACAGATCATAAGCCGCTCAAGTATATCTTAGAATCTCCAATGCAAAATAAGAAAATTCAACTATGGGCGTTAAGTATTGCAGGATATAACTGTAAGGTATAGTACATAGAAGGAAGATTTAACTGCTGTGCAGATCTCTTATCCAGATTACCGACAGTCAGCCTGGAGTTTGAGGAGGAAGAGCAGTCTGAACATGATGAACCAGATGTTAAGGACAATTTCTTGAAGTGAACGTACTTAACTCAAATACCTTTTTCACCTAAGAGATCGACCAGATGTGAAGTTAAGCAACACGACGAACTGGTCAAACCCTTTATTGATCTACCAGAAGAAACCGAAGAAAAGAAGTTTCTGGAAATTGATAGTTTAATGTACTATCTTTCAGATGGAGACTCAGAAGGCTTAAGACTTCGCCTGTATGTACCAAGTGAGTTAGAACTTTTAGTAGTGCAGCAGTATCATGACGGACTTGGACATATGGGAGTAGACAAAACATATGACGTAATCAGACAAAAGTACTACATACCAAATTTATGCAAAAGGTTATACCCATCAGGTAACAAACCCCTTTATATCCCCTAAAGTTTAAAAAAAAACCTATTCCTCTGATGTTGTAAAATGCTGGTATTCTTATATAGAAGGATGTTTAGTATGCCAAACAAGGAGCAATAAGAAAAATCAACCTCCACTTCAAGAGACAGACATACCACCTTTTCCAATGGCCAAAGTAGGACTTGATTTATCAGGACCATATCCAACATCCTTGTCGGGAAACAAGTACATAGTATCTTTTATTGACATTTACTCTGGTTGGCCAGAAGCTTTTCCCGTTCCTGATAAGTCAGCTGACAACATAGTACTGTAACGTGCAAGGGGGTCACTGCCTGTGATCCCCCGCGGGCCCGTACCCGAGATAGAATCGGATAGCCCTGATTGCTGCCAATATTTACAAGTGCAGGCTTTAATCACCGCTCCTGCACATATATAGGGACTCAACGTTACGCAGGCAGGGATGACCACACACCTACGCAACTGAACAGGTACCAACGTTAACGCAAGCAGGGATGACCGCACACTTGCGCCAACAACGCAACCTAACGCAAGCAGGGAGTGCCGCACACTTGCGCTAGAAAGGCCAGAACACCAGCAGGGATGACCACACACTAGTGCTCCGCCGCAACCACCACCAATACAAGCAGGGATGACCGCACACTTGTATTAATGCGATACAAAGCAGGGATGACCGCACACTCTGTATCGTAGGTTAAATCACACGAAGATTAGAAAGAGCAGGGATGTCCGCACACTCAATCTAGCCGTACCTGTTCAAGTTTAACCCCAAACAATCGTTGTTCGTAACGCATTTGACACTGTCCCTATATATGTGCCGGCCTAAAAATAATTCATAGTATCTAAAAATTAGAAATTAAAAATAAACAAACTAATCCAACCTAATCTAAAACTACTTATACATAACAACTTACTTATGTTGAATATTTATTATTGTACAACAAATAATCATCACACTAATTGGTATTTATTGGAAACATTAATTAAATTATCAAAAATCAATAAATCAAAGGGGAATAACTCTAACCAAAAATACAGTAGTAAGCTGCCCGCTTCACTACCCCCACCACAGAATTTTGCGTCCTCGCAAAACTTCAACCCCCAACTTCACAAAAAGGTGAAGTGGTATCCAAGAAAAAAAAAAATACCCCCCAAAATTGGATTTAAAACAAAAAATCTCTGCCCTCTCCGCTGACTACGTCAAAGTCAGGCTTGGCGAGATTGGTCACCCAGTCTTTGACTTGTTTGATTTGCGGGTCTTGGTCTTGTAAGCTACGCAGAGTGTCACCTCCCGATTCGGCCTTTACATGGGCGATGTCAGTGGAGCGCTCCCAATCGCTGGTAAAACCACACTGCTTGCACGGAATACGGCTGAGCGCATCCGCGTTTCGATGCTGGCTTCCAGGTCGATGCTCAATCTTCATGTCAAACACACTCAACACTTCAAGCCAGCGTGCGAGTTGCCCCTCCGGATTTTTGAATCGCATCAGCCAGCGTAGGGATCCATGGTCTGTGCGCACTGTAAATCTCTTGCCATACAGATAGTGCTTAAAGTATTTACAAAAATGCACCACTGCCAGAAGTTCCTTCCTTGTTACACAATATTGTTTTTCAGCCTTCGAAAGAGTCCGGCTGGCATAGGCAATTGGACGTTCTTTGCCATCAATAACCTGTGAAAGCACGGCACCAATGGCAAAGTTGCTGGCATCTGTATCCAGGCTAAATGGTTTGGTAAAGTCTGGCATTGCTAGAATTGGTGCGTTGCATAATCGACCCTTCAGCTCGGCGAAGGCTTCCTGGCATTCTTTAGTCCACACGAACGCGTTGCCCTTTTCCGTTAATTTCGTCAATGGCTTTGCCTTTTCTGCGAACTTGTCTATAGATCTCCGATAATATCCGCAGATGCCGAGAAACGAACGGACCTCCGTCACGTTACAGGGTTCTGGCCAGTCTTTGACTGCTTGCACCTTCTCTGGATCAGTGGAGATGCCATGCTCCGTTATAACATGCCCAAGGTATAGGACCCTGCACGAAAACAGAACACATTTTTTCGGCTTGAGCTTCAGGCCTGCAGCTACGATGCGGTCGAATACCCTTGTAAGGTTTTCTATCATGTGTTCAAACGTTTTCCCAACTACTATGACATCGTCCAAGTATATCAAACATATCTCCCATTGTAGTCCTGCCATAACGGTCTCCATTAATCGTTGGAAAGTTGCTGGCGCGCAGCTGAGCCCAAATGGCATCTTCCGGAATTGAAAAAGACCTTTGAGGGTAACGAAGGCAGTCTTTGGACGGTCCTCTTCTTTAACGGATACTTGCCAGTACCCGGAGCACAGGTCTAAAGTTGAAAACCAAGCATTCCCAGAGAGATTGTCGAGGGACTCGTCGATGCGTGGCAGAGGGTATGCATCTTTGATTGTCACGCTGTTTAGTTTCCTGTAGTCCACACAAAAGCGAGTGCTCCCGTCCTTTTTCTTCACGAGCACTACTCCCGCTGCCCATGGACTAGAAGAGGGTTCTATCACTCCGTCTTGAAGCATTCCCTCTACATGTTTGTTCATTTCTTCAGCCGCATGGAAGGGAACCCGTCGTAATGGTTCTTTGATAGGGTGAGCGCCGCCAACATCAATTTCATGCTCAACAATGCTGGTTGTCCCAAGATCCGAGTCTGTTAAAGCAAATGCGTGCGTGTATTGACAGAGAAATTTACGCACTAGTAACCGCTGGTCATCCGTCAGATCAGCACTACACCTTCTCAGGAGTTCCTCCAATTTTTCGTCGAGTTTGGTATTATGCGCCTGTTCCCTTACACTCTGCACAGGACGACAGAAGGACAATTCAGCCACATGCGTTCCACTGTATATGGTGCGCTGCTCTGGTCCTATGTTTAATACGCGGATTGGCACAATGCTGTTTCCTTTCACTAAGGTTCTTCCAACTAGGGTACCTGAGGCAACAAATTTCTCGTTAGGCTCAACCAAGTAGTCTTGACTCCCAATGTTTTGGCCTTCCTCAATGCATACCTTTCCACCAATGAGCACCTCTTGGTTTGCCGGAATGGTTACTGTGTTCACTGCAACAACGTGATAACATCCAAATATTCCCTCCTTCAAGAGAGTGTGGGGAAAACCATCAATGGTCAAGATGCTTCGCTGTATATCTATGCAACAGCTGTGTCGCTCAAAGAAGTCGAGGCCTAAGATCCCATCTAGACCTAGATCAGCTACGACAGGTTCAATTCTTGTGTTGAGTGTACTGCATTTGGCTGGGAAGTTGCCTCTACCACGAATGCGAAGGCAGTTACCACCTGCATCGAGAATCTGTCGCTTCATGTCCTTTAACACTGGTTTGTCATTATCTGAAACCCTGGACAGCAAGTCCGTAGATATAAGGGTCAGGGTAGCTCCAGTATCTACCAAAAGTTTGGCCACTACACCGCATATCTCCATCTTTAAAAACAAGCCAGCGTCTGAACCCACGGTGTTTGCGCCAATGGAGGCTGTCCCATTAGTCTTGTTCTGCATCTGATTAGAATTTGCCTCAGCTCTCCTTCCATATCTTCGATTCCCGCTTTCACTACTAATGGTAGAATTCTCTCTCAGTCTGTTATCTCTGTAGCCCTTACAGTCTTTCCGAATATGACCTGGCTTTCTGCAATAATAGCACAATTGCTGTTGCTCCTGCGCTCTGGGCCTTAACTGCGCATCGCCCCCACCTTGTCTCTTTAAAGACTTCACCTCTAACTGTAGCGAGTCTATCTTTGCGTTGAGAGCATCTATCGTCTTGGCCAATGTATCATTTTCTGGATCTGGGGCAGTGGGACGAGCATAGCCTTTTCTCTCAGCTTTATTGTATGCCTCTAGCTCCACGGCCAGTTGAATTGCATCATTCAGATGTCTGGGGCGGGACTGTTTTATGCGAATGCGCATCTCCGAGTCTACCAGTGCGTCTACGAATTGGTCTTTGGCCAACGTTTCCCTAATCTCCGCAGAGGCAGTAGGGTATGCCAAATAGGCGAGCCGCTGAATGGCTTGGCCTAGCTCGGGAAGAGTCTCACTGGCTCTTTGACGTCTTTCTCTCATCTGGACTCTATAGAGCTCCGTTTGGCTAGGCGGCGCAAACCGATCCTCCAAAGCTTGAACGAGGGAATCAAAATCAGGTTTTGTACCTCTTGGCATATTTCCCAAGACTCCCTGTGCATTGCCACGCAAGGAAACTGCCAGGTATAAACCTTTAGTGGCATAACTCCAGCCGTTGATGTCGGCGCATGCTTCAAAATGCGCATGGTAATCAAGCCAAGGGCCGCTTCCATCATATGTAGCTGGCTTGATAGATTGCTTGGCAATGGCATTGTCTGTCTCATTTCCTCTTGCAGGGCTTTCAAATCTCACCCGAGATCGTCTGCGCGTCACGCCGGGTAAGAGCGAGTCGGCCTGCCAATTCAGATCTGGCTTGTGCGCGGCACCAGAGCCGCTAGCAAATGGCCTATGCCTGATGCTGCTTTCTACTTTCCTCTCTGACTCTTCGTAGAGCTCATAGGAATCAGAGAACTGGTCGTTGCTGCGCGGGTGCGCTTCTGTTCTCTTGTTAGAGCGAAGTCCGGAATAAGCCCCCGTTTCATACGCAGCAGCAGCATCTTCAAGATGTAAAGCTGTCGTGTGACCAGTGCGCAAAGACAGCTCTGCTTTCTTCTGAGAAGTATCCGAAGCTCTGCGCAAGGTGTCTACCCCAGAATGTCTGCTTGCAGCGGGTCTTGGCGTTGAGGTCTTCAGGATGTCGCTGCGCTCACGCATCTCTGCGATCTTCTCCTCCAAGAACGATATTTCTTTGTCGACGTCTTCCATTCTTTCCGCAGCAATTGCAGGGTATCCCACCGCTGCCACCAAATTTTATGTAACGTGCAAGGGGGTCACTGCCTGTGATCCCCCGCGGGCCCGTACCCGAGATAGAATCGGATAGCCCTGATTGCTGCCAATATTTACAAGTGCAGGCTTTAATCACCGCTCCTGCACATATATAGGGACTCAACGTTACGCAGGCAGGGATGACCACACACCTACGCAACTGAACAGGTACCAACGTTAACGCAAGCAGGGATGACCGCACACTTGCGCCAACAACGCAACCTAACGCAAGCAGGGAGTGCCGCACACTTGCGCTAGAAAGGCCAGAACACCAGCAGGGATGACCACACACTAGTGCTCCGCCGCAACCACCACCAATACAAGCAGGGATGACCGCACACTTGTATTAATGCGATACAAAGCAGGGATGACCGCACACTCTGTATCGTAGGTTAAATCACACGAAGATTAGAAAGAGCAGGGATGTCCGCACACTCAATCTAGCCGTACCTGTTCAAGTTTAACCCCAAACAGTCGTTGTTCGTAACGCATTTGACACTGTCCCTATATATGTGCCGGCCTAAAAATAATTCATAGTATCTAAAAATTAGAAATTAAAAATAAACAAACTAATCCAACCTAATCTAAAACTACTTATACATAACAACTTACTTATGTTGAATATTTATTATTGTACAACAAATAATCATCACACTAATTGGTATTTATTGGAAACATTAATTAAATTATCAAAAATCAATAAATCAAAGGGGAATAACTCTAACCAAAAATACAGTAGTAAGCTGCCCGCTTCAGTACATCTTATCTTAGAAGAAATATATCCAAGATATGGCTGTCCTCTTCAAATCCTCACAGACAACGGAATAGAAAATGTAAACAAGAAAGTGGAAGAAACCTTAAAAGAATTGAACATCAACCATATCAAAACATCTTATTACAGTCCTCAAGGTAATGGTAAAGTAGAGAGATTTCATAGAACTCTTCATGAAGTGATGGCAAAGAAAATAACAGACAACGCTCAAACATGGGATATTCATCTTAATTAGACGTTGGCAGCCATTCGTTTCCATCCTAACGATTCGTCGAAGTTTTCCCATATTACCTTATGAACAACAGAGATGTCGTATTACCTCTTGATACGTTAATGAAACCTCGAAGGAGATATGCGGGAGAAGATCAACACAAAATCGCCTTTCAAGAACAACATAAATCTTTCCTGCTAGTACATCGTAATATGAAGGAAGCCAAGAAGAAACAGAAAGCTCAGGCCGATAAGAAAAGCAAAGACGAAAATTTTCAGGTAGGTGACCCTGTCTACCTTAAGAACAACAGAAGACAAAATAAGTTAGATAAAAAGTGGCTACCATATTATCGAATCATAGAGCAGAAAGGACCAGTTAGTTTCGTGGTGAGGGATCAATTGACTGTATTAACCACCAAATGCCATGCACGACAATTAAGACTGGCAGACATTTAGCACTGGCCCCTTTCACAAACTACCGAAGATGGTGGAAGAACTATAAGGAAGACTAAGTATGTGTTGCCACCAGAAGATGAATCATCGTCGAAAAACAAAGACACGCAACCAGAGCCATTAGAAAGAGCTATACAGTCCAAACAATGGGAAAGACAAGGATCTTCATACGAAGAGGATATTCCCCTAGCAAAACTTCAAAGACGTATAAGAGCTAAGACCATTGATGATCAGCAGTATAAACACGAGAATGATCAGACCGTAGATTCAGAATCGGATGAGACTCATGAGTCAGAACAATGTGATTTAAATTTTTAAAACCTTACTGCACATCTATAGAACAGTCCCTATCATATCCCAAGATATGATGTGTCTATCCGTTAAATCATAAGAGGAGCTCTTGGATCTATGTTGGGTTTTTTTAGTGATAAACGTCAGTAGCCAAATGATCTTCTAGAATATGATTGGGGGTGTCATTATGAGGTGTGATCAGGTTCCAGAATTTGTTTTTATTAAGGGATCAGTGGGGATCAAAAAAAGACGTTTTTTTGCAAAAAAAGTATGGTTCCCAGAACTCCTCTTACAACTATTGGAGTAGCTACGTCATCTCTTGGGATATAATTGGGGCTGCCCTATAGATGTGCAATAAGGTTTTAAAAATTTAAATTTCATCCAGGGAGTCAAATAGTAGCAGAAAATTGACGTTTATCACTTAAAAAAAACCCATAGATCCAAGAGCTCCTCTTATGATTTAATGGATAGACACGTCATATCCTAGGATATGATAGGGACTGTTCTATAGATGTGCAGTAAGGTTTTAAAAATTCAAATTTCATCCAGGGAGTCAAATAGTAGCAGAAAATTGACGTTTATTACTTAAGAAAAACACCATAGATCCAAGAGCTCCTCTTATGATTTAATGGATAGACACATCATATCTTGGGATATGATAGGGACTGTTCTATAGATGTGCAGTAAGGTTTTAAAAATTTAAATTTCATCCAGGGAGTCAAAAAGTAGCAGAAAATTGACGTTTATCACTTCCAAAAAACATAGATCCTAGAACTCCTTTTATGATTAAATGGATAGACACATTATATCTTGGGATATGATAGAAACTGTTCCATAGATGTGCATTACGGTTTTGAAAAATTAAATTCAACCCTGAGGACGATTACCTACATACCTTTTGATGCCCTTTGAGGATCAAGAATATAATATATATGGTTAAGGGGTGGGGATCTCAACCGTTTTTGAGATATTCGTGCACTTCCTGTTCGAGGGGGGTCATGACCACCCCCGAGGCCCATGACCTACATACCGTTTGATGCCCCTTTACACAAGAAACAAGAATATATATGGTTTAAGGGTGGGGATCTCAACTGTTTTGAAGATATTAAGGGACTTCCAGTTTGAGGGGGTCAGGACCACCCACAGGGCCCATGACCTACATAACATTTGATCCTCCTTGACATCAGAAACATGAAGATATATGGTTTAGGGGTCATGATTATTACTGTTTCTGAGATATATCATGGTAATTTCAAATTCCTGGGGGGTGGGGGATGACCCCAGGGGTCAGATCTAATACACTCTATATATTGCCAGTAGCAGTCAATATATGATTATGAAAACCCTATATTATTAAATTTGTCCGTTTTCGGGTTACCATTTACAATAGAGTCTATGATTCTTCCTACAAGGTTCAATGTTAGACCCCCCCCCCCCCGAAAAGTGGTTGTCTAACCCAAAATGAGAAAAATCAAACCAGGGTGCAAAACCAGATATGCAGGCCTATCTTGTCCTAGAGTTTTGTACTATTCTGTTCAGCCATCTCTGAAAAACAAGTTCAGAGCGGGAAAGAAGAAAAAGAAGAAAAAGAAGAATACAAAATACATGTATTAAGAACTGAACAGAAACAATAAGTCTCCAAATTTCATTCGGGAGACTTAATAATAAAGATTAAATAGAGATAGGATCATCAAACATAAATAATCTAAAGATAATTGACACTTTCTGATTCTAAGGGGGTAAGGATGACCCCTTAGGGTCATGACTTACATGCCATAATGATCTGATGCGCCATGACCTAAGGAGGAATAATATCTTTGGATTAAGGTGGGGATCTCAATGGTTTTTATGATATTTGATAATTTCAGGAAGAGCACTTGGGATCATTACCTACATACAATCTGAAATGCCTTGAACAAAGAAACAATAATATAATATGTAAATGATATATGATTCAATTTAAGAACCAAGATATAGATCAATCATCTATGTTTTGTAATACTTCCTATGAATATATACATGTACTAGTTTGTGTTTTGGTCTATACTATTCATGTTCATGACTTTAGTATGGCTAAGTCTTATTTTAAATTACATTAAAAAATTGTCAGATATATTACTTGGAACCCCCACCCCCAAACAAACTCAAATATAAACTGTTATATATAAATGATTCAAATTATAAATGTTTATACTCCACATTCACCCCCCCCCCCCAATCTAACCTGGTTCTTCTTAATACATTCTTACATGTGTACAGTAGCAAATTTCAAACCATTGGTTGATTGCTTTTTCTCTCCTGATGCACATTAACATTTTAGAAATAGCTTAATTCAATTTTCCGTGGGGTCAGAACAGTCCCATAAGGTCATGACCTACATTGTATTTCACTGATGCATTAAGAAAGAAATACTCCTTCCTTCCTATTATAACTCATATAAAAATGATAAGTGTTTACACTTACTTACATGTAATACACAAATTTAATAAGAAGTTGTTTATACAGGGTCAATATGGGGTCAACTCAATAGTGCAAGTCTGACAAATGAAAAAAATAACTTTTGCAACTAAAATGACAGAAACTTTACAAATGCGATAGGATAGGTAACGATGATAAGCTTATTTAAATATTAAATGATGATGATACAGTATGCTGTCAAAGGGAGATCACATTTAGAAAGTGAAAGTAGAACTTATGTATGCTGGCATCTCATTATATTGTGCTACTGCTACTTCATGTATTATGCTTACCTATATTTCTCAACATCATATTGATAATCCAATTAAAACACAATAATGAATTCCTTTAGCGGATCTTAACTAATCCTTTTCTGCATATGGAAAACACAGACATGTATGTAATGACATGTATGTATACAATCGAAGAGCTGGGTAAAACTAGTACCCGCTAATGAGACCTGAAGACCTGTGTTGTGTACGTAACTTCAGACAAGATTAGTTATTTGTAACATGCATGTATTTTTATGACCTATTCTTCAAATCCACTTGCACTATTTTATTAATAAATAACAGCTTTAAGGTGGTGCAGGACACCTGCATATTGTGATGTATACTTCCTATTGAGATAAACAATAAAGTATATTAAATTTTAATTAAATATTTACCCCCCCAAATAATGTTACTTAACATTGAAGCGCAATGGCTTAGAGCGTTTACATGACTGTAAGAGCATTGGGGTCCAAAGTGTATTTTTGGTAATTTTACAATTGATATAAATGAATTTTCATGCGGGGGGGGGGGGGGGGGGGGTCTGGACCCCTCACTCCAACCCCTTCTTTAAATCTGTGCACACGATGATGTACATGTCGGTACACAAAAACCGACAACCGCCACGGGGAGGGGGCATAATTTAATTTTTAATTTTGTTTGTAATAATTATACAGACCATTATACTTTCTATGACATGAAATATTAAGATTATTGATTAACTGAAAATTCACTGCAAACAGTTCAACCCCAAATTGCACATAAAGTGCTGCTCATGTGTATTATCATATGTATATCCTTCAGTTATGAAAATTATAATTTTTAAATGTATTACTGGAGCTTGCATGTGGCCTTCATTTTTAATTAATTTATTTGGTACAAAACAGTGTTATTTAGGGGCAAACACTTGGTGCGGGTATTACTGTCTAATGACAGCATCTAGTTTATTTGTTGTCAGTGTTTTCTGAGTTGGTTGACTTAGGGAGAAAAATGTACCTATACGCGTATATGTTTTTAAATATTTTCAAAAGCGGGTCGAAACTAAAAGCATATGGGGAATTTTATGTACTAAACAGTTTTTTAAACCATATATCTCTAACGTGAATATTTTAACTTTAGTAAGAACGGGATTTTCAGAAAACATATAAATCAAAGATTAAGTACACGAAAAAAAAAAATAATTTCGAAATATATTACTGTTGATTCCTTATTTTACGCGAGTACTTAATTTCTCGATTCAACGGTTTTCCATCAAATCGCGAGAACAAAAATCGATTGCCAACATTTTACCATAGTTTTATGTACTTTGCATATGTTTGAAAAATTAAAAGCGAGATTTTAAAATTAGCGAGACGGGCTTCTCGTGATTTTACGTGGATATTAATCCCTCGCGTTTAATTAGGAATTTACAGGATATAACTTCTTTTCTGGGGACCTTATTTCACATCATAGAACACTTTGATGGCTTGATGGCATCGACTCATCAATGTCCTGTTGGTATTTTTTCTGTGTTGTAGAATACAACAGCTTGTTTTTCCTCTAAATGATTTGAAAAAAAAAATATCAAATTAAAACATAAACTCTTATTATGTATATCCGTGGCTATGATGTACATGTATAATTTATAAAAAAAAAAAAACAAGTGATTTAATTTTGAACTCACTGTGTTCCAAGGAAAGGGCTACATTCTCAAATATCAGGTTTGATAATATTAAAAATAAGGGGTTCGATCGTCCCCACTTTATTAAGGTTGTATGGGACACCTGTGTCCTCTGCTCTGATTGAAGCACTAGCTATATATGGAACGGGTATTTTTGAAAGCAAACACTATCAACAAAAAGTAATGATATGACTTGTTTTTTACTCAAACCTAATGTAACCTAATGTTTAAAAGACTTAGTATAAAAAGTTGAGAATATAACTTTTAGGATAAATAGCACACAATAATTACATGACTAAATGAAAATCTAGGCGATGCTTGACGTTTTGTCTGCTTGAAGCAACAGTTACAACGTACAACGAGGTCGAATGTTCTAAAAACTAAACTATACATGGATACACTGTCACGGTAATACTAACATTCAAATTCTTACAAATGATGTGGAGACTTGAATGAACACACGTATATAATCGTCCATCTGAATAAATTAAAGCGTTATACAATGCAACTAGTGCAACTCCAGCCTTAAGCGTGTTCCAAGAAGCAGATAAATTATACCATGAAGTACTACAACTGTTATAGAATTACCACGCTCACTGCAATTGCAAAAGTTGCACATACAATCCCTTCGTCATCGTAATCAATACTTCTGGCTTGCTTATATGACCATGTGGTTAGCGCGCTGGCATCTCAATGCTAGAAAAAAAGGTTCTGCGTGTATTGACGTCAAACCTCAGCCGGGGCGTAGGTGATGTGCTGATTTCAAAGCGCTTACTAAAATGAGATTGTAACTTAAACAATAGAGGAGTGGGTCCCGTTTTCTTCAAAATTACAATAACTAAGTTCATGTCTCTCTTTAAAAATTGTTCATCTAGAACTCTGAACACAAAAAGGGTAAAATGTGGAGGTGATAAAAAAAAAACAATTTCAAAATCTTTGGACCCCATTTTAGATCAAGAGATGCAGAAATTCAGCAATTCAGAACTTTTACCGCAAGACTATACTTGCAAATTTATATAGTTGAAGCAATGTAGCTGCTGAGAAAAGGACAAACTATTCTTCGTTTTAATTTTTATATAAAACTCGTCATAGTATTGGTCTGGGAGTCACAGGTGAAACAATTTAGATTATTATACTTTCATATTAAATACTGAAATCTGATTGGTTTAGACGCAGTTGGTAATCCGTTCTATTACCCTCAGTGTTAGCAACGCACTTGGCAACGGGTAACACAACGAATTGTCACCTGCGCGTATATTATGCGCGTACGGTTCGCCGTAGAATTCACTTCATTTTTATGTAAAAGCAGTACAATTTTCTTTAAAATTAAGACATTCAGTATAATAAAATAAATAGTGCCTGTTTAGGAGGGTAACTGTTGAAATTGACACCCCTCGAATACCATTGTCAACCTCCGCTTCGCGTCGGTTAACAATGGTTGTCTCGGGGTGTCAATTTCAACAGTTACCCTCCCAAACATGCACTATTTATATAATGTTAACTTCTTAACTTGAATCGATGCAAAGAAATGCGAATCGATGTAAAGAAATGCAACACATTGTAGCATATAACATGTACCTCTTAGGAAGAGTTTTTGAGACAATAAATTTCTAAAACATGTTTTATAGTGCTTATCTAATAATATCATCTTACAGTTGCAGATGCACCTGTTTCCAAGCCAATCAAACTACCATTCTATATGGAAAAAGAAACCATCGAATCATTGCTACATCGACTGGAATTTGGGGAATGCATAGAGACATTTATAAAACAAGACCTGAATTTGAAATTGCTACTTGAATTAAGCGAAGATGATTTGAATGATACTCTTGAGAAAATTAAATTAACGCAGGGTAAAAAAATGAAAATTTACCGAGAAATCAACGACTTGAAATCACGTATGTATTAATTTTTGTAGAAATTGGTTAAAAAAGTATATATTTAAAAAAAATATCACAGGAACGCACTTTGCCAATGAGTCTGTTATACAGTGCTGCTATCCCGAAAGTTGACAAGGATAGGATAGAATAGGATGCAGGATGCACGATACATGATAGAAATATAAAAGTTAAGTTCTATCCTATCCTATCCTATCCTATCCTATCCTATCCTGCATCCTGTAGCCAATCAGATTCGAGTATAATTAAATTTCAGAGTTATTTTGCAAAACGAAAATTGGCTTAACAATGTATTTTTAATGTCAATTTAATACGTTTTACAAGTTAAACCATTTAAGAATAATTATTATATCAAGAACGCGGTGCATAACCATGATAACATTGATGCGCGCTAAAATGTCGGCGCTACATCTTTGTCAATTTGTGCGCAAGTACGGAGTTACTGCGAGAATTCGATGCAACATTTGACAACGTCAGAAATAGATTTATGTATTAACTTCATTTAAAGTCTGCAAAGTAATAAAAGCTTGAATTTATAAACGACAAATTCGGCATTTTAAAAGATAAACATGTATACAAGAAACAGACTTTGTTTCACGTTTCATATAATTTCTTCGATGCCCAATAACAGGGACGCATATTTCTGCGGTCATACTAAAACACGCCTGCCGACGCCTGCCGGGGAAAACACGCCTGCCGAGAGAAAACCACACGCCTGCCGTTTACCTGATGGATTATTTTAATATTTTCTTTGATATTTTATTTAACTTAACTAAATTAAGTATCATAATAACAAAAAGTTGACTTTATATTGATTATTTAGCACAAAATTAGCAAAAATGTTTAATGTTGGTAAAGATAGATAACTCTTACGTAGAATTCATACGCCTGCCGAGGAAATCTAGACGCCTGCCGTTTATTTGATGGATTATTTTACTTTTTTCTTTGATATTTTATTTCTTTTTACTAAATAGATGATAATAGATATCAAAAGTTGATTTTATAATAATGAATTAACACAAAATAAGTAAAAATCGGGTAAGCTGGTAGCTCTTGCGAAGAAATCATACGCCTGCCAAGAAAATGTATACGCCTGTCGTTTATTTGATGGATTATTTTAATTATTTCTTTGATATTTTAGTTTACCTAGCTTAATAATTGATAACAGAAATAAAAACTTGACTTTAAATTCGTTCATTAACACAAAATTAGTAAAAATCGGTAAAATAGATAACTCTTACGCAGAATGCATACGCCTGCCGAGAAGAGAACACGCCTGCCGGTTATCTGATAGATAATTTTTTTTCTTGGATATTTTATGTTTCCTAACTAAATACATGATAAAAGAAATAAAAGGTTATTTAGTATTCGCTGTTTAATGAAAAATAGTATTAAAAATGTTCAAAGTCTGTAAAGAAGACAAAGACAAAGACAAAGACAAAGACGATAACTATGTAAAAAGCTGAAGTGTTTCAAGAAATAAAAATAAAAGACATGGATAAATGATTAAATCAGCAGGCTTACAACTCAGTGTCTCGGCAGGCGTAAGCATACCCTGCTTACGCCTGCCGAGACACTGAGTTGTAAGCCTGCTGATTTAATCATTTATCCATGTCTTTTATTTTTATTTCTTGAAACACTTCAGCTTTTTACATAGTTATCGTTATACTGTATTAGTGTTTTCATACCCTTATTCTTTTGTTGCAATTAATTAAAGATATATATTACAAACTCGAATCAGGGACATATGTACTGTTATATGTACATGACTTTTGTATGTCTCTGCTCGAATTTTAAGATAAAACATGGTCTCTAGTTTTTCGAAGAACCTTTAAAATATGCATGTATTTTACGTATAATCAAAATATCTTATGTTATATATCCATACGATCTAAAAGTGGTGTCTGAAATAAGAAGGAAAGTATACTGATGTGAATATATATAATTAATGCACTGTTATACTAAGTTCAGAAATACGTATGGAGTCAAACTGTAAATACTGTGTTGGGTGAACATGTAAATACAAAATTCAAGACATGTAATGGAAATTAATATTTACACCAACTCAATCAATTCAAAAGATGCAATTCGACAATTTCATTTCTTTAGAGAAGTGGACTAGCATAACCTTTATCCGTGTATGAAGGCTATATAATGTATTTCTTAAACAAACAGGCTAGCGTACTTAAATTGTGTAAGCTTTCCAGATTTTATAATTATTTATGCTCCTAAATTATTAATTCTAGTAAATGTATACGGGGAAATGTTAGACTTTTTAAGCAATGTGCATTTACATTTTCGTACACAATTAGTTCTGTACAATGTTCGTAACTGTTTACATCTTGAAAAACTTTTTCATCTCAAGACTTTCACTGCCTAGTTCACCAAACTATATCTAAATCTCTAGATTCTGAATCAAGTATTACACAGGACATTCATAAGCCTGTAGCAACATTTTACTTTGCATGATATCAGTGTAGCGGATAATTATTCCATTCAAGGGATAGGGGGGTATCAGTTTGAATATTTAAAAAAAAACTGGCTTTTTCTATCAAGAAAATTTAACATAGACTCAATCATACCCCACTATAGACTTTTGAAACCCAATACACGCTTAACCTTCCAGTGATGACTTATTCTGTTCGTAGAAGAAAAAAAGCAGACTTATAGAGCATGCAATTACCAAATCAAAGTAGAACTCTTTAGGTTGATTCAATATTCAACACAATCAATATACCGGTATAATTATTACAGCTACATGTTCAGTATATGCTTTATTTTGAGGTTATCATTCAATATTAAGTTCGTTTAATTTTTCCAAGCTGATGAAAATGTGACCGGGTTAAAACTTTACGATTTATGGTCTCAGTTTTCAATGGAGAAAAAAAAAGAACCCTGGTTTAATGATTAACGTTGTAAAGTGATTCAAATTATGTCAATATTCTTGGTCATAAGCCTGGACTGTCTCGTAAATAATAATAATGAATGATATTTTCCCCTACAAAATAAGTCTTGTTTTTCTGAATATTTTATAAGCTTCTCGAAGATATATAGTAACACAAATGTTTCAATGTTTACGGTTATGAATGGACTACACACGTTTTATGAAGAGACGTAAGTCTGACCAATTAAAAACTGATGGCTTATTAATCAGAAATAGGTTTTTTTTATTAAGTGCTTGTACATGATATATACATATATAAGGATAAAATGGTAGTATTCTTCAATTTCATATAGATACATAAAAAATACAAATATAAGAGTCAGAAACCATGACATGGCAACCTTGCTCTATCAGTTGGAATAATTAAAGTGGACTGCAAGGTTTTAATAATACTTTTGGGTTGATAACTAGGTGCAAGTTCAAAGGCTATACATAGTATCTTAAGACATACTTAGGTAGATCGACTCGTTCATAACTATTTTTCTCAGTCACCTAAAACACACGAGAGAGAGAGAGAGAGAGAGAGAGAGAGAGAGAGAGAGAGAGAGAGAGAGAGAGAAGGGTGGCTTGTGTACAAGGTGTGTGCTTCACGGTCGTCTTCCAATATACAGGTAGGTAAGGTCTATTGTTTCTTAAGAGACAAAAAACCGTTCAATTCACACAGAATACACAAGAAACTAACACGTGTATGTATACACGTGTATCAGTAGAGCAACGATCACTAGTTATCTTTGGACATGTAGCCCCAACCCCGATTCGCCCAAAATATTATAGCAAAGAACATAATGAGTAAATTATTTTGTTATTAGTACATGATTTGTAATAAAATGAGATAAAAATACATTAATCTGTATGTGCATGTTCAGATTGTGGTCCCGTTTTTTATTAACAAAACTGTGAGTGAAACTGTTTGAGGGATAGTGAAGTGAATGATATTGTAAGCCGTATCGTATGTTTATATTCATTGAAGAATCAATAATAACGAATGCATGCATTATTCTTTTTTTTTTATCAAAACCTCCACGACCTACGATTAATTATAGTCAGTATGGTTGATTAATATAAAAATTGTCGGGAAGATAGTTTACGTTCATTAAGTTCAAAGACAACCGATCTGCATAGAATATTGCGTTCATTTTTGACTCAGAAATTTTTACTCATGAAATAAATTAAAACCGAAAAAACCACCACGTTCAGATGTCGAACATTTGGAATGTGAATGTCTTACGCTTACCGACTCGCTGCAGTTTTCTCCATATTTCATTGAATTTTTTTTTTATTGAAAAATACATGTACTAGAACAGTTGAACGCAGGTGCAACTACATTTATTAGTATTTTTTCTCTTTGATATTTGAATTGTTTCCGTTTATGAAGAGAGAAAGAAAGAGGGCAGTGGATGGAAAAGACGGAGAGAGGAGAGAGAGAGGAAGTGAAAGAAGAAGAGGAGATAAAGATAGAGGGAGAGTGATAGAGATGCAAGAAAACAGCTTAATTTCTTGCTTTAACACGCAAACAACTATATATACACGTATGAACACGCCACGTTTCTAAAGCACTCTCTTTTCTCATAAAGGTTTCCGTATATAGCAGTGGCGTCGGAAGCAAATTGAAAGTGGGGGGGGGGGGGGGGGGGGGCTAAACTAATCCTCTGAAATCTTGACAAGGAAAAAAACCCAAAAACCTAATCCCCAATTCCCTGAATCATGAAAATCCTAATCCATAGGGGGGGGGGGGGGGGACTATAGTTAAACAAAAAATATTCTTACCTACCAAAATCCCCCCCCACAAATCTTGAAATTCCTAATCTGGGGGGGGGGGGGGGGGGGAGGGGGCTATTATACCTGTGACTCCAACATCTCAATATTTCAAAGTTTCCATCTTTTCATTGTAAATTTCGCAAAAATTATCTTTCTTGCGAGAAAAAGTGGGGGGGGGGGGGGGGGCTGAACCCTCTATGAGGCTATGTGCCCATTGGTTAGGTCTACGGTAACTTAGCAAAAAAAGTGGGGGGGGGGGCCTCATCCCCCCCCCCCTGGTTCCGACGCCCATGTAACCACTGGTATCACCATTTCTGTTGGTTTACAATTTTATAACATGATTTTTTATCCAGTATTTAGAAAAACTTTAAAACAGGATTGGTCTATAGACCATAAGATCGTGGAACACTATTATAGATCGACCCTTGTGATCAGTTAGCTGTTGTAGATTGGGATATTTCAATATCAATGTTCTTGCTAACAATGTTAGTATAACTCATTGGCGGATCCAGGGGGGGGGGGGGTCCGAACCCCCCTCCCCCTTCTCTTGGACATATGTTTTTTTTTTAAAACTTGTAATTCCTATTTAAAGGCAATTTTTCCCATCTATAATATAATTACTGTAATTATCTCAAAGAAATGCTTTTAAAATTGCTTCTTTAAAGAATGTCTTACAACATACTGTAATTTACATGTATTTCTTATATGAAAAAAAAACCCTAATGATTTTTTTTATCGACAAAAAGTACTCCCCTTCATCATCCAGTGTTCACTTCCATAAGTAAACATGTGGAAAATAAAAAAAAATTACATAAACGTAAGCAGTATCGCTAAAAACACAGATTAAAATAACATCTACAATGTATTTTCTGCTCTATTTCTTTAAAAAAAAAATCGATCATAGTTCATACAGTTTTGAACTGACAAGCCATCAAGTAAAACGACGTTAAAGTACGAGTACATGCATTCGTTTTACTTTTAAAAGCTGCATTCAAATGTATTTTTTAGTTTATTAACTGAAGTAATTATAATAGAAAAGTTTTACTTCGTTTCATACGAAAAATATCTAAGAATTTTTCTTTGGCCTTGTAAATGATTTTCACTCATTCTTTTCATGAGTTGATCTACTCGGGGGGAGGTGGGTAGAGTTACCCCCCCCCCCCCCTCGGTAAAACTCAAATTTCCTACGGAAGTGGGGGTGATGGAGTCCCCACCTCCCTTGGGAAATAATTTTTTTTTTACATACTAGTAAAATCACCAAAAATTTGCCTCGACAACCCCCCCCCCCCCTCGGGACAAACCTAAATACTAACCCCCCCCCCTGAAAAAAATATACTTGATGCACACGTTTCGTGTTACGTTTTAATATCATTGATATCTAATTGTTGTGTCTTTATTCGTTTACTTGGTAAAGTTAAATGAAATATGAAATATTGTTTGAAAATACCAGATTATCAATTTTTGCGTTAGGCGAAAAGTTGTGATATTGATTAATAGTATCCCTCTTTACAACACAGACAGTTTTATTTAATTCTTATTCTATGATCATGTACACAGTTGACTGAAGAGAAAAAATAATGAAAAAATCATATCAGGCAATAATATAGGTATTCGACAAGCGTAAAAGCGTACACATGTATATTCCTTGGGCGTTTCGTATCTATAGACGTGTTGATAAATCTTACCCTGTATTTCTATCATAAAACGCTTCAGTGACAGGCGTAATAATCAAAATATTAAATTCTGATAGAAAACAAAACTTTGTCAAAGTTAAAAGGGATGACATACATATTATATCATACTCGTATCACCCGACTTCATATAATATGATGAATCAATAGCAGCAATAAGTAAAGTTATGAACATAATTATAAGGCAAAATGTTAAGTCTATATAATTATATTCATAAATTATTTTATACAAATAAAAATGACATAAATAAAATGACAAGCGTGCATATTAAATCGACAGTCGTAAGATTTCTACATAAGAGTTCTCCCTTTATTTTTAAGCCATTTGCACTTTTTTTTTCCTTTTTATATATGCTTGCTATTTAGTACAGTAAAATAAAATACTAACGTAAGAAAAATATCAAATCATCTTCAGGTAAACGGTAGGCGTATGGATTCCGCCTATATTTACCCATGGTTTTTTCTCATGTTGTTTTAATTAAAAAATGTGGTAAATTTTTAACTAATCTGATCATTTATCAAGTTAGAAAACATAAAATATAAATAAAAAAATTAAAATCATCCACCGGGTAAGCGGCAGGCGTGTTCTCTTCTCGGCGGGCGTATGCATTCTGCGTAAGAGTTATCTACTTTCCCGATTTTCACTAATTTTGTGTTAATTGATGAATTTAAAGTCAAGTTTTTATTTCTATTATCGTTTATTAAGCTAAGTAAACTAAAATATCAAAGAAATAATTAAAATAATCCATCACACAAACGGCAGGCGTATACATTTTCTAAGCAGGCGTATGATTTCTTCGTAAGAGCTACCAGCTTACCCCTTTTTTTTACTTATTTTGTGTTAATTAATTAATATAAAATCAACTTTTGATATCTATTATCATCTATTTAGTAAAAAGAAATAAAATATCAAAGAAAAAAGTAAAATAATCCATCAAATAAACGGCAGGCGTCTAGATTTCCTCGGCAGGCGTATGAATTCTACGTAAGAGTTATCTATCTTTAACAACATTAAACATTTTTGCTAATTTTGTGCTAAATAATCAAGATAAAGTCAACTTTTTGTTATTATGATACTTAATTTAGTTAAGTTAAATAAAATATCAAAGAAAATATTAAAATAATCCATCAGGTAAACGGCAGGCGTGTGGTTTTCTCTCCGATATTAACTTGAACATATCGAATTAATAGATGTTAGCAAGCTATATATGCTTAAGAATTTATACTTTAAAAATAACTCTGAGTGGTTTAACTATAAACGATATAAAATTCCTAAAGGAATTATTTATTTCTAGATTGTGTTTACATTTATCGCCGAACGAATCGCTCGAATAATCACTCAAACTCAATAAATGGGTGCAATTAATGTCGCCATGAGATTACAAAAAAATCAAAATCAGCAGAATTGTAATTGATTTTGTAATACAAAGTTAGTCCATAAGTGTTTCCAAAACACATAAAAAGATCAGTGGAATGTGTTTATTTCCAGCGAGAAATCTATATAAAGTGCTCAAACTGACATGTTCGTTACTGTCGCCATTTTGGAATTTCATTTTGAAGAGACTGTTTTGCCATATTATCTGGACAATGTGCGGAATAAGTTCCTGCATATTATTTTTCAGTAAGAAAATTTAATAATTTAAAAGACAATAAGTTAATTTCACTAGTCCAAGAATTACTTATTTTAATTTGAACATTGTCTCCAGTTTCGGTGTAATCTCCGTTACTTTAGATATATAACCATCGCAAGAGTTGCAAATTCTATTAAAAAATACAAAAATCGTATTAAGAACATTGCGAGGTCTTTTTGTCCACATAAATGTTAAAACATTTATTGTAATTCCTTTTGTCTAATCATGTCAGTACGAAAAACAAAAAAAGTCTGAGCGTAGATTTAAGACTGTAATGTTCGTTACTGCCGAAACTGAGGAAGTAAATGCAACAACTGTTCAAAGTGAATATTGAACATACGATAGTATTTGTTGCCATCAAAAAACTGTCTTTGATTAACACTACAATTTTAATTTGAAGCCGCCTATGCAGGTAAATGTTGGTTACTAAATGTTCGTTACCGAAATGTTCGTTACGGTATTTCAAGATTCCCTTTGTAATTTCAATCTTAGCTCAAATTGTTTGATGCTAATATAACACATGACAAATTGTTGGTTCATCAACATCCACTATTAGTGCCAATGGCAGTTAGACAGCATGATTCCGGCTAAAACCATCTATACGTCATACTCGTGAGTTGCATACACTTTGATAAGGATTTATTAGTTTATATTATGTGTATCGAACAATTTTAAATGGGTACATAAAATAAAAGTCATGTTGATCAGTTCTAATATTTTAAACAATCCTTATGTTTATTGATATCGTTGTAGTATATCTCAAAAAAGAATGAAATGTCCGTTACCTATTGTAACGAACATTTCAATAGACAAGCATTGTAATTTTTAACAAATATTGAAATTATAAATAGCTTTAAATTGAAATCATACACACATTCTTATTTTAGTATCATATTTGATTAATTTCGTGCTACTTAAGTGGGATTTATCTCATAAATAGCATCGTAGATCAACGTAGGAAATGCACATATATAATTACAAATATAATTCACCGTTTAAAACACAAAATACCAAACGTATAAATAAAGGCTGTAAAAAAACCTGTATAAACACATATTTATATATTTTTGAAATTATATGTTATGCTTATCAATAGGAAATACGTGAGCATACTGCAGTATCTTCAAATTATATCCTTGTAAACTAGAGTAACGTACATTTCATACGAAAGTATTGAACATTTTATTGACATTTTCACACTAAAGGAAATGATTAACGGCGAAAATTTTTAATTTGTTAACAGAAAATATGGCCAAATCAAGATTCAAAACCCTTGGGAAAGTCTGAAAGATTATTTCTAATCGATAACGAACTTTGGGAAAAAAACTCGATAATCTTTAGGTAACGGACATTTCCTAAAGTTGATTCAAAAACAGTTTAAATTTGTTAATCTAAGCTAATATGGTTTTGTTGATGTTTAAGTTGCTACTTCTATTTTAAATGTTTCATCATTTACAAGAAACAAAAAGTTTCATGAAGAATTTAATTAAATTGATACATTTTGCTAATTGTAACGAAAATTACAACACTGGTCTCTGTTATATAACAAACAATTTTGGGTTTTTCTAATAGATATCTTTGTAATGAATTAATCGAAAGTGTACTATATTTTCCAAAAACAAAACACGTGCTTTGAGAAATTAAACTTATTTTAAAATTTATGAACCGTAACTTATTTCTGTGCAATACTTCATACACAAATGAACATAAAATCGATATATATCCACCAGTATCAATATTAGTATCAATATTAATTAAAAATAGGATTAGTATCAGTCACTGTATTTCTAGGATGAACATAAATACTATGCAAGATGACATTTTAAATATGTTTATAATTTTGAAATAACAATTGTTTAATTCTGTAATGTTCGTTACAATAGAGGTACTATTTTTTAATCTCTGTTTGAAAAATTTATCAATGCTTTTTATTTTGCTTAAACTGTTAGATGTTTTAGTGTTAGTTAAATGAATATAATTTTAGCAAACCTGTAGTTTTAGTCTCTGTCTATCAAATATGAAATAGTTTGTATGATAAGATTATATGACATGCCATTTGATTTTGTAAAAAAACATATTCGGGTCGTTTCTTTTAGCTGACAGTAGATGGAAATTAATCGGAATTATCAGTAAAAGCCTAATATTGGTTTTCAGCTATTTTATGTACTTTATATTAAAAATAAAATTTATTAGGATCCTTTCCTTTTTATGTTTCTTTGAAGAATCTACAAGCCACGAGTGGACTAGTAACGGATATTTCCTGGCACTTTAGTCACAGAAAAATGGTCAATCTTTGAACTGAGCTCACAAAAATATGCTTTCTCTGATGTTAAAAAAAATTGAGAAAAATAAATGTTATATATTAATCTTTTGAAAAAACAATATTTCACCAATGAGGACACTGTTTCATTTTTCCTCCAATACCCACTTGTATTTGCACTCATTTATTGAGTTTGAGTGAATGATAATTACGCTCAGTTATATGTGATAAGAAAACACCTTGATAAAAATATGTGACTAAACAGTTCCTCAATAAGTGCATCGAAGTTATTTATCTGGGTTTTTTTATGAATAAATAAAATAAAATCAAAAATCGAATCGCTTACCTGTTTGTATACGTTATTGTGTCCATCCCGCGTACGATTTAATTTTACCGTAGCACAGGTAAGTAAGTTATCCCGCTCGAAGAATATTCGGTTTTAAGATTTTATTAATTTTTTTAAGTACTACATTAATTGATAAAATCATTTAATTCTTAAATTTCGTTTCATTTAACTTGCATTCATATATTTTGAAGGTATGGGATATGATAGGATAGGATAGGATAGGATAGGATAGAGCTTATTTGCAGGATAGGATGCAAGATACAGGATATAGGATAGGATAGTTTTGTCAACTTTCACGATAGCAGCACTGTATATTATCAGGTGCTAGGGAAAAGTAATTTAGTGATACCAACCCTCTTAGTTAACACACAAGTGACTAGAATGCACAGCTTTATCCTGTGGGTGTTGCATATGATCGAACATATTCAAACATTTACAACGTTTTAATTTCAAAGTATATAATGATCGGTGCATTTGCATTACGTGTGATTAACCATTAACAGGATTTCTGGTTTTAATTGTGTTCTTCTTTAAAATATTTATGTTACATTGTGCAGTATTCATGTGGTGAATTTTTACAAATTGAGAAGACAGATTCATTTAAAAATTATTTTAAAAATTGTTATTCGGGATCGCGCAACTCTTTCCGGAAATTTTATACTTTTTTTCAAAACATTGAACGATTTTTCCTTGTTAGTCACAATTAACAAGTGTTGGCAAAATAATATTTGATTAACACAAATTTCAAATGGTAAAATACAGTTTGGAACACCCTAAAGTATACATACATGTACATGTTTATGTATACGTCGGTAAAAATAAAACCACCTATTCAATCTTAATTCAGCAACAGTATTTATTGCTTAAATGTGATGTCGGTTGGTAACTAATGATTTAAAGTCTTTGTGGAGCACTAATTTTAATTGATGTTAATTTTAATATCGTCTTTTTTTGTACTCCTTTTAAGATAATTGTAAAACAGAAAAACCGCACACAATTTTATATATAATAGCTATATATCATGGTAAGTTTGCAATTTGTATCTAAACGTCACAAAAATGCAATAAAGACTAATACAATTTCAATTCCACCGTCGACTTTCCCTATTCTCAGTTAAAGAAACTATATACTAAATAAAGAACAAACAATACTATTATTTTTTTGCATGTACATGTATATCTATGATATGAATAAAAAAAGAACACTTGCGCGTGCCAAATATGCTTTTACATGTAAACCTACATACATAACAAAATAAATTTTTTCGATAAATTCTTTGTCACTATACTAAGATTTGGAATTAAGTTGTAATTCGTCCCTAAACATTTAGAGCATTCATAGGCATAATTTGCTATTCATTTAAATATTATTAAGGAACAAAATAAAGAATACTTTGAGCAGCCCAATCATTGATAGTTGTATTTTAAATGTGTTAACCCAAATCATCACGCTTAAAAATTTACTTATTACTACTTTTTCTTAAAATTAGGTATACATCGTTGGAAAGGCAAAGAAATTAGAATGGTGCTAATTGGTAAAAGTAGATCCGGGAAAAGTGCCACTGTAAATACAATTATTGGAAGAGGACAAAATCACTCGAGGAGATGGTTTGTCACAAGTGAATGTGTGCAAAAACGTGCCGCCCGTTTCGACCAAAATTTTTTTATTGTTGACACCCCTGGTGTATGTAAATCTGACACACCATACACTAATGCGAAGATTCAAAAAGAAATTCTAAAATCTATATGCATCACGTCGCCTGGTCCCCATGCTATTGTTTTGGTCTTGAGTAATACAAACTACACTGACGACGAGCCCAGTTTCATTCCGTATTTCGAAAAATTGTTTGGAGATGATATCTACAAGTTTTTAATTATCCTTTTTACAAGAGAAGATTATTTTGATTCCAAGGAAATGAGCTTAGAAGATCATATCAAAAGCCTTCCCTTGAATCTTCAAGCTGATATTGGTAAATGTGATGGAAGAGTCATTGCAATCAATAATAAACTAAAGGGCGAAAAGGGAGATGAACAAGTAAAAGAATTGTTGTCAATGATTATTAACAATGTAGAATATAACAATGGTGAATGTTACAACAGTGAGATGTACATAGATGCCGAAAAACGTCTACATGAAAGAGAAGCCGCAATGCGTCAAAGAGCACAACTGGAACGAGACACGAATGTGTGTGAGATTAAAAGAAGAGAGAAAAATAAGACATATTAAATAATGTTTTAATTACATGTATCTACAAGGACAACGTGCCTGACAAAAAAAATCATTTCAAAATTGTTTTGATTAAGAGTCAAAATCAGCAAGCATCGAGCATTTTGTGAAAAATATGGAAAGTGACATAAAAACAATAATGATAAAAACACATATAAAGATAATCAGAATAAAGATTGTATTAAAAATATTTGGGTAATTTTTTTTATTTGTGCTGTTACTATGGAAACCACGTGCTTTTAGACTGACTGATTTTTACTTCATTTTAACATGAAAATTTTTGTATATACAAATACAATATTATGTTAAATCATCTTAAAACTCTATCAATATTTTTTTATACTACAAAACACTTTGCTGTAATTTAAACATCATTTAGAATTTACATTTACTTCATCCTTTGATATTTACACCTGTTTTATCTTGTTAATTTTGCATGCAAACACCAGTCAATTCAGTGCACTTTTATAAAATTCTACAACCATGTCAAGGTTAACTAACACCACATATTTATATAATGACATTTGTTCTAGAAGAATCAATTAAAAAAACTTTAGGCAAGTCACCCGTTTATAAATAAATACCGATTTTATACACCTGGAAACGTGCAAGTTTTACTCTAATTACCTCCCTTTGATATGACTCTCTTACGAAATGAGGTAAAAACGGTATTTTGTTTACATTGTTTACATCCAATATTTCTACGGAGCTGAGGTGAGACGACTATGGATTTTAGTTTCTCGATTATAGAAGTGTTAATTTAGTTCATTATCATGGTAAATGACAACTTTTACTGGTTTCTTATTTTCTACTAGCAACATTTCTTTAACGGGAAAAATAGCGGATGCTGTAGATCTTCGTGAAAATTCGGATTAACATGTCAATGCACACAACATTTTAAATAATAGTTTAAACATGACAAAGAAAATTTATACGTGATTGCTTAGTGTAAATAGTGTTTGTGCATCAAGGACAATAACAAACTTTTAATGAAAAATGTATTAACATAGTTACATGTATAGACTATGGTAGCTACATGTATTTTGGTACATGTAGTATACAAGTACATGTTTTAATGTATCTTGTGTGAATAATTGATCAGTCTTCCTTATTATTCTATATATTGATAATTAATGTTGTATTCACATAAAATCAACTATTTGTACCATATTGCTTGAAAAAGTCAACTTTTTTCACCTATATTTAATGAATTATAACAGTAAAATACTTTACTGTATGAGTTTGCAAGACAGTTTAATTAAATAGGGGATGGAAAGGTGTATTAGTTGTAACAGGTTCTTTGTTTTATTACAGATAACTTAGTGGGTTGTAAACTGAAAATGTGTCACATGCAAGCCAAATGAATCAACTCCAATGAGGATGGACACTAAAATCTACCATGTCTACACAAAAATTAAAATATTCACACCAGACAGATAAGAGACAATGCTTGAAATATTTAAATTTTGCAAAAGAAGAGGGTGAAAGTGCAATTGCGAAAAAAACAGACGAACAAATGCAACAAATTACTACTAAAGTTGACAAGGGATGATTTTCTTCAGCAGAATTTCTTTCATCCTTGAAGATAAACAGCTATGTTAGCCACTTTTTTCCACAGAAAAGAAGAGCTGGCTTTCAATTAAAACTGAAAATCTTATAGGGATATTTGGGTTAAATACAATGGTACAAACAAGTATTTTCTGAACTATTTCAAAGCAAATGTGCGCCTGACTTATACTCTGTCTACTTTTGAAAATAAGATGTGTTCATATGTCAATGCTGATGCATAATGATTTATTACCACTTGATCATTTGAGTTGTTGAATTATTTTAAGTGAAAATTATTACATCTTGAATACATGCATGTACAAGAAAATTAATTATGGTAAAAATTGAAGCTGATATTCATAAGATTTTTTTATTTGTGTTTATTTTACATTGTTAAATAAAGAATATAATCCATGTTAGATAGAGCATTCAGCAAGTTCTGCAGTAAAAGCAGTAATACAGGTTTATTTCAAGCTATTTGAACTGCCCTGATCACATTGACAAAACCAAGACTAAATAGGAAATAAATTCATGCATATGAATATAAACCAACAATTCACATATTGATATTAAGGCTACTGTACTATCTATATCAGCTGACTGTCAAAATATTTCTCTGAATTACTTTGATTTTAATTACAAATTAAATCATTTAAATTTTTTGCTGACCAATTCAATTTTATGTAAAATAATTGATTATTAGATTTTGAAGAAAAAATATTTCCCCATCTTTATGACAAAAAGTTTAATTGCTGATCGAGTAGGGAGATAGATCAATTCTCAAAGTAAGCATATACATATATTGTTGATTGAATTTTTCTGTTGAGACAATTTTTCTTATGTGAAATTCCTGCATGCATGGGTGCTCGGAGGGGGCGGGTTAGCTGCAGGACTGTAGCTCCCGGTGAGAAAAAATTCGGATGGACGACCTGGGAGCTACACTGCCTACCATAGAAAAAATCTGCAATTTACGGGGCACAAAAAATTGCGCTAGTTTTTTACTTATTAACCTTATTTTCACACAAATTCTGTAAAAATAATTAGTACCATTAATTTCTTCAGCCAATTTACTACTGATATCGTCACTTTTCTTGCCTCAGACTTTCTCTTAAAAATGATAACCGACCTCAGAAAATGAAGTATGTTAATTTACGTCGAGATCTCGAGTCACCATTTTTAAATGTAAACAAACTTGCACCACTTTAATTTACAGGGCTGCTGATGGTGTTTAAGAAAATATCAGATATCTGTAGTAAAATGTCCGTGGAATTGTTGGGGATCAAATATTTGTACAGAATATGATCGTAAATGAGATTTATCGGTCCAAAACTAGCGCATTTTTTTGTGCGCAGTAAATTGCAGTTTTTTACTATGGGAGGCACTGTAGCTCCCAGGTCGTCCATCCGAATTTTTTCAGCCCGGGAGCTACAGTCCTGTTGCTAGGGGCGGATATGACCAATTTAACTGAAATAATTATTGTCATTTATTTGTTATAGTTACATCCAAATACGATTCGGGCTGATATCACTGAAAGAAGGAAACTATTGGTGACTGTGTTCAACTATAAAATTTTTGGCTAATGCACTTTTGTTTAAGATTAAAGGGAAATTTTATATGTTATCAGTCATCATAGCCAACACAGCATTAGCCAACACTACATGTACCATACAATCTAATAATTTATATGTGTCTTTAAGTCATAGTTTCCAAAGACGTGTTTAAAAGATTTTTTAAAGATAAAACAATACGACATATTGGAAGAATAAAAATGAAAATCAGTACTATACTCTACTGATACTTTTTCATGATCCGTCAAAATGTTTGTAATTGCTCCCAACACCTACCACAATGCATTTTATCATAAAAATGACACACAGTCGAAGATAAAGCGAACTGATTAATGATCATTAGAGATATCTACGTCTTTGATGTTCATTTCATCTCTCTCAATTTCTTAATCAGTTCCTGACATAAATTATGAGGTTGTCATGTCCGTTCTTTCTTCTACGCTCAATATATTATACCGTTAAACATTATGTGCGGTATTTTATCAACCCTATTCATTGAATTATTACAGTTGTCGTAATGACTGAATCATTCTGTAAAATATGATCGATAAAAGATCTAGACTAAATGAAAAAACCACCACAAATATTTGTATTTGACAAGATGACCTTTTCAACACACATCGGCCAAAATAAGGGGTAAACCATTGATCGAAACACAGTTCTTATAGTTCAGTTCATAACTTTTATAAAATGGCGTGCACATATGGCTGTGCTTTTTTAAATTGTGTGTTGCCAGGAAGTCTTTTCTTTATACAGAGTCAAGTGAAGTCGTACCCAAACAGACTAATAATCCATTGGTCCAGTGGTAGACAATGATATTTGGATTGTAAATGTAAAAGATAATCTGTTAAGGTTATAGGTTTTGATATAATTACAATAATTAAGAAACTATGAGATAAAAGAATGTAGAATTCTTGATAATATATTGTCATCTCATATAAGTTTGCCAAAGATGTCCCTATATTAACATTTAATAGAAAATTTCTGTTTACAAACATTCTTTTCTTTAAAAAAAACTGATTAATTAGCTTAACAAATTTATAAATTATTATCACTCTTTGAAGGAAGGCAAAGTATTATAATTGAAGTCATTTTTCACTTGACAATTTGATTACAAGTCTGTTTGGGTACGTGTTAGTTTGATTACGAGTTGACTGTAATTCCTTTATACACAATAACAGTTATTCCCGATCTTTTGAATACAGCTCCAACTATAGTCTACAACAGAAAATATCCTTCTTCATCATATTATTATATTATCATCTTATTATAATAAATAAATTAATTTATAATACGTGGTGATATATGGAGGTGATATATTTCTTATGTGTGGATACATCAACTTACCAGTTTTATCAGTTTATACACATGTAAAATCGTAAAAATGTTGCGAGGATATTAGAAATTGATCGGGTTCAGGATCACATAAATTCCATTTCATAATTAACTTTGACTTTTATAATATCGTCCTACACTAAAAAAAAAATTATCCTGTATATAGCTTGGCTACATAGATAAACTATTCACACGACGGTCGTGTGCATATCACAGTATTCAGTTATAGCTATTTGCACGACGGTCGTGTAAATAGACTTTGCTTAGTTATGTGCACGACGGTCATGTATTTATAATAGGCCATTACATACAGAGATGAAGAGCATATCTTTCTTCTAAACTGAGGTCATTTTAAAAAATTACGCGCCCTTCAGAGAGCTTTATAGGTGATAGACTTTTAGTGTAAACTACTTCAAATACAAAGAAAAAACCTGGAATATTTTAAAGTAGTCCGAGTATCGCACTACGTCATAATACGGATTTTACTATATTGGTTCGACTTTTACAAAGCGTTTTAGATACCCGGTATTGATTTTGCTCTACATTGCTGTTGTAAACAATGGCAATGATAAGCAATTAGAACGGTAATATATGTATTTTATGAGAGATAGAAATGATTAATGTTGAGAAACTCGATACTGTTGAAGTAAAATGAACAACGAAGTTTCTGATTAACCAGGATCTCAGGTATGCTTATATCTTCTTTGTTTTGATGCCTTCCCCCCCCCCCCCCCCCGAAATTTTCTTTTTCTTTTACTAAAACCGGTTTGAATTTAGAGACAGAAGCTATTTCGAATTTAATCAATGTTTAATTAATGTTTAAATGATATCTGACATTGTTGACAGATCTCGGCAGAAAACTGTAGCTGTAGCAAAATGTTATTTTACGGATTTTTTCGTCAGGGTCTACTTGGTTTAGAGCTTATAGCGTGAAAAGTAATCCTTCAACATATAATTTATTTTACCAAATCTTTTTTCTAAGATGTCAATCTATAGAATTAACACCACGAAGTTTCAGTCCATAAAATAGTAAAAAAATTACCAAACGCATTTTTTGTATTCTATTTTGATACATCAGGTCCATAAAGCGTACTTACTTACAAAAATTTGCGCAAAATATTATTGATGAGATATGGCTTAAATAAATATTTATACTCTATTTTGTATGTTCAGTTCTAATTTTCCCAAAATTGGTAATTATTTTTAGGAAAAACGGACGTCTGGCAAATTTCATAATTGTCAATAATTTTCGCAAGGGGGTACACCCGTCTGAGAGGTGATAACAAACAAACAAGCATGTAAACATGCATATTTTCTTTTGTATATGTATTGCTAGAATGTAAACTTATCATTTAAAGCTAAGCTTTTAATGATTGAGCCCATTTAGTGCCGAGTATAGGACTACCTTAAGCCATTTTTGTAACAATTTTACATTTAAAACCCTCTTTCTAAACATTGATATATGATATCTTACTTATGAATTGGAAAAAAAAAATATCCAGAAAACTGCATTGAAATCATAAGAAATCTAAACACTCAGAAAGCACTTTAAGTACAAAAAGGTCAAATCAAATGAACTCAGAGGCTAAAACCTGACCTCTTTCCCTTGTTTTTCTTGGTACACAATATTTTAAATGATTGTTTTGTGTGCAGATTTTCACTAAATTTTTGATTCAATCACATTGAGGAGTAAAATACCTCATTTATAAATGAAATAAGTATTTTACCTTATATTTGCCCTTACGTCCGTGTGTCCATGTTTTCTAATTTTAGATGAAAATGATTGATCTTTAAAATGTCATTAAAAAAAAAACTTTATAAAATAGAAAATTTGACTTATTGTACATCTTTAACCAGGGAATATTTTAAAAATAAGGTACAATATGATCTATTCAATTTAATAATACTTGGTTTTTATGTTACCTTTACCCCTTTGTAAAAGCTTAAAATGCAAATTTGATATACTTTTAAACCTTGTACAACTTTTCCCCCTCAGAGTTGCCTATGGATTTTATTTTGCATATATATAGTACAGATGATCACTAACAGAAATACATAATTCATTTTTCCAGCAGTGGTTGTAGATTTTGCATATAAAGCGATAAAGATGTGCAATTTTTGAAAATTGATAAGCGTCTAAATGCATGTTCTCTTCCTGTTGTCATGGCAACAATTACAATGAAATATTTTAAAATTTTATTTTTTCCTAAAAGTGGGAAAACTCAATCTTATAATAAATACAAAAAGCAAAATACTATATAATATCACGTAAAGGAATAATTTACGTAGATGTTTAGCTAAAATCATTGTTTTATTTTCAAAGATTTGTGCACCCGTAACTAAGGAAATAAATTTCCTTGGATACCAGTCCCTTAGTATGACAAAAATCATTGTTTATCAGGGATTTTGTGTGAAGTAGATTAAAATCAATAATATGCTAGCAGCTTTTCAAAAAATAATTTTTCCACTTTCCATGGAATGCTTAATGCTTGTTGATTTTTACTCTTAAACATGTTGAAAAAAATGAACATGTTAACACAGGTCAGCGAAACATTACAACATTGAAAATTTTAATTCTCACAGCAACCTATACGTATATATATATATTGCATCATCTTTTTTATTCTAGATCCATACTTTTATTTATACCGGTAATAATATATTGATGATACAAATATCCATGTTAGGTTGCATCACACAGTTAATAGCACTAGTGACAACTAGATTGCCATCACCCTTATTCAACTCGCAGTACACCTTGCTATCAAAGACGATGTTCAGACAAAACATTTCGTTGAAACATATCTGGAGTTAACGTGGCTATACCGATTCAAAGCTTCTATTTAGTGCACTGTAACATTTGACTTTATTTGTTTAAATTGGAATACATAGTCCACAGAAGAGAGTGATAGCTGTGAGGTTTGTTACTTATATTTAAATATGAAAAAGGCAAATTGTTCAAATTACCGGGATTTTATGTTCACAGTAATCCAATCAACAAGCGCGTGCTACGATCATTGTGACGTCATGAAAACGTTCATACAGAATTTAAGGTTATCGCTATTCAGGATACATATTTGCAAATGTAGATATTTTAACTTGAACTCAAGTGTCATGCAGCAACACAAGTAATAGTTTATCAGTATGGAGTCTGTTAGGCTGTCGATCAGTTATTAAAGATGTGACAAGTGCTAAAATGTATAATGTGTGTGCTTGAAGTTATGTTAAGCTTTGTTAGCTTACATGTATGAGTGAACCATCTGCATCAGTGAATTAGCTTGTTTAACCTCCCTCTATCTCTCGTCTGCCTGTTACCAAGCTTTTCCTAAGTGGAGATCATCGGCATGATTTTGTATATGTACGAGAAAAGCAATGATGTGCATTTATAACATCAAAACAGAAAAATAAACATATTTATAAATATGTATTTATTATAAATGTACAAACCTTAAGCTTATCCTAATATTTTTACATTGAATCATAGCTTAAGATTTTTATTGCAATTCTTGCTTTTTTTTAAATTATTATCAATGATATTTAAAATTTAAACAATCACAATTAATTCAAATATGCAGATATTATTGATTTTAACCAGGATTTATTTGTTAATTTCAGTTTTTCAGCTATGAGTTATCCTTCAATATTTCCCCTGAAAAATAAATAATAAATATTGAAAACCTATATTTGTTTGTGTGATCAACATTTAAAATTTAGAAATTTACATTGTTTATTATAGTAAAATTTAATACTTTAGTGCAACCTTCAGGAAAACGGGTTTGCTGTGTTAAAATTGTTTTACCTGTGTTTTAGGTGTTCAATCAGTGTGTTTAGACGAAAAATGACAAACAATGGGGTCTTGTAGCCAGCAGCACGCTTATTTTGTTTTTAATCATGCATACAAAATTAGCCCAAATATCCTCTGAAATGTTCTACTGCCTAAAAACAATGATCCAATTATAATAGATCGGACCGTCTAAACTGTCCAGAAAATTTTCAGCAGACCAAATACGATGTAGCATTTATCGTCGTAAACAACAAAATCTTCTACGGGGTGTGAATTTCAAATAAAATCGGTTGTTTAAGCCCTTGTGTTACAGTAAGAAATGCTCAATTTATGTCCAAAATTGAGAAATATTGATACGAAAGCGGAAAACAGCTGAGGTGTATCACTCATGTTAGTTAGATTTAAAGCAGACCATGCTATTTTGGACAAAAGTTCTCACTAGTTTCATAAATTGTATGAAAAAATCATGACGTTTTCTCTACCCCACCCCAGAGGCAGGGTCATCGAATTTTTTGCTGACATAATTTCTGGGGTCCACATGATATTAATTAATTTGCGTCATTTTATACAATTTCATACATCACTTGTCAATTTAAAACCAAAAAAATCACTGAATATCAAAACACCGTGTTAATGCATACAGTAAAACTTTGATCATATTTTCATAAATCGGTGGCCATGCACTGTGTACACCGTGGTGTTAAAAATCGCCCATAACTTTCTGAAAATAGTAGATATTTTCATTATTTTTTTAGTCACACAACACAATGAGTATTAATCAATTTATTCATGTTGATTTTGCGATACACTGTAACAAAAAATGAATTTTATTGCAGGTGTCACTACAGTATTTCACTGAAGGTTCACGTCAAAACATGGCTGAGGCAAAATAATTCCCGAATTTTCCTTTGAATTTGGGGCGTTTCCGCTCGAGACAGGAGCTGATTTTTTTTTATGAGATGAAAAACAATGTATAAGAGAGCTGACTATCCCAGTTTTGTAATAAGGCGAGGTCATTTGAATTTTTGATGCGTGTTGTTTCCGGAGGGGGGTGAAAAGGCCCGGGCTTGATTTTCAAGCACATGTGTAACTTCGAGGTAAACAAAGTCTCACGCCTTGCTGGATGCACGTGTGTCTTTTGCTAGAAAATTGTAAATGAAGCGTTGTTTAAAATTTTTTCCAAAAGTTCGTTTTGAATTTTTAATCTGTATAGAATATATAGTAAAATTTAATACTGTAATGCAACCTGCAAGGTAACTGAAAAATGCTGCTGCTTTGTTTTTTCTCTGGACTTACTTTATTCATTGATGAAAATTGACGTGATACCCCAGCAAACGATGGATTATCAGATGTATTTTTAGATTTTGTGCTGTAATTAATTCGATTCGAATAAAACAGGAGTGATTTTTGGGTGGAGGAGATCACATTTGAATTAAACGTGTAAAATCAATGATGAGCAAAGGGGTTATGCCCTTGCGCTATTGAAAAATACATGTATGTATGACTTAGTAATTTTTTTTTTATAAATATCGATGCCACGTGATAGACACGCGGTGATTCTAAATGGACATATGTGTCGTAACACAAGGGTCACAGGAGTTATAATGATAGTATATTGGCAAAAGTTGTATGCACGTTTTAATATATACGATCGTCACATTTGTAGGTCGTTTTTAATGACATATTTCTAAAAAATATGTTTAGAAATTTTTGGAATGGTCAAAACTATAAAATCTCCAGCAGGACTTTATTATACAGATTCGTAATATACGTTCTAACCCATTGCACTACGCTGTTTGGTAACAAGTTTGGGTCAAAAAAAAAAAACCAAATTAAAAAATATACTTGACTTCATTGTTAATTTGGATAGGAATTACGTCCCAATATGGAGGTGTCCTATACCACTTGAATGCAAAGTCAGACCCTGACCCTATTAAAGCCAATGTCAAATCATGATATCATGTGACGCTATGTATTGTACATTGCTGTTCTGTGCATCATCCGAGGGCCGTGTGTCAAGGTATCATCAAGTGTTACTTGTCAAATGTTGCAGTGTCATTTCTAATTAATATTTTTCGATGATCTTGCTTTTCACAGTCGACCTAATTACCTTTTTTCACTGAGACCTATGTACATAAGAAATGTATTTATTGGCTAATATGAAACTTATGCTTGTTATGCTAAAATTCGAAACCTCTTGTGAGCAGAATGAAGAGTTCTGGACAGGACAAAAAACATTTAACAAGCAATCAACCAAATTTGTGAATATATGAGTAATGAGAAAATGAGAAGAAATTTGATACTTTAGTAATATTTTTATCAAATTAGATCTAACTTTTTCTATTTAAAATTAAAAAAAGGAGAAAAAGTCAATGCAATGAAATTGAGCCAATGTCAGGCAATGCGTAAAGCTGGAATAAAATGTATTTATCTGTAAAATAAAACAGTAAATGATAGAACTATCATTGTAATAGTATCATACGTTATATGCATGTTTTATATACAGTAGTCTTATGAAAAAAATAATCAAAGCTTCATTATAACTTAAATAAATCAGTCGACGAAAAATTGAAATCGCATAAATCAGAATCAATCTTATAAAATGATATTTAGCATCTTCTGCACATTAATCACTTTTGTTTTTGCAACATTACGGTTGGTGATCGATGGTCCAACTTGCGTAAACAGTTTTATTGCAAAGAAAATCCGGAAAATGCAGAAATTGGAGCATTAGGCTGCGTCGAAAGCATTGTTCCGGACTTATACTCCACCCAGACTGTGTCACCTTGAACTAACGGGAAAACAGCCGAGTTACACACAGAAGCTTGGCTAGAACCACCTGGCCTTAAATGGGCTCCAACTTTAGGAGATCCATTGACAACCAGGTTTCCTATAATTTCACTTTAATGTGTTGATGCTAAAAAGAACGTGAAAACATACACGCTGCTGTGTGGCGCTGTAAATACTCCGTTGGAAGCGTTGTAGCCTCCGCCAACGTTAGAAAGGGATTTGCTTATGACTTCAACAGTTCTCGCAGTAAAATGAACTACTCCCTTACTGACTGAAAATAATAAAAAGCAAAGCATCTTAATATTTGTAGACAAGTATGGATTCTAAAAGAATTAAATTTAAATCTGGGATTTCAATCTAGCTCCGATAGCTAAACCTTAGTTTCAATTGCGCATGTTTTTGCACACTTTTGTAAAATGCCGTATATTTACACCGTTTTAAGTAAAAAATATATCTTCATACCTTTTGTCATGTTGTAAATTTTGTATTTACACCCACCCAGTAAATTCAAAACTTTTAAACCTACTTGGATACAATTTTCACTGTTCATTTTTATATTAAGTCGTGTATTTTTAACATTTTATTAGTATAAGTATTATATATCAATATCATAATCATTTTTAGCAAGTAGTATACCTTATATTTTATAGAATTTGAGCTCGCTATAAAATGATGTTTATTTTTCTTTAGTACATTCCTACATGCAAGATATTTCTTGCATAATGAATGTGGTTAAATTAACTAGGTAAATCTAATAGAAAAACACCTTGTTTGGCATGTCCCCTTTTTCGATACTGTGTAAATTTAGTTTTTTTATTTTTATCGTAATAGAGTTTCTCACTTCCCCCGCTTACAAAAGATGACACTAATTGAGTAATCCCACATGTCCATTTCATAACCTTTGATCTCCAAATTTTGCCTTGTATTTGTTTATTTGTGGGATTATCAAGGCGATAGCTTGTTAGACGTTTTAGCCGAAAGCCATTTAGTATTCCTTTTCGAGACCCCTGATTATGTAATTTTACTTACTCTTTCGGACAAAGACATCGAATTAAGATAAGGTCACATGTTAACAATCCCTGAATTTGATTGGTCGTTTAATCAAGCAGTCGGAATTAGAATTAGCGCCTGGGACCGCGCATCTTTCATTCTATTGCGGGTTTCCTAAATATATGTATCGACAACTCTAATTCCGACTTGCGTTCTTCTATTATTCAGTGCACAAAGACATCCTGTCCCTTGCACATCAATCGCTAATTCCCCACTTAGCGAATTCAAGGCTTGAACAAACGCTATATAAAATATTGAGATTCAAATTTTTAAAGAAAATCTATTTAAAAAAAAAAAGATTTTCCCCATGTTCGGAAGCTAGGTGCGCGTTGCCATTGTGGATTTATAATGAAACGGAGTTTTCTTCAGGAATGTACATGTACAACGTTATTAGGATTGACATACAAAATAAATCATTTTTAATTAGTCAATTAAACTAACTGATGTTTGAGAAGACCCCTATCAAGAGCCAACAACAATCCCTTCCCCCAAAAAAACAAAAACCCGAACAATCTTTAGTCGAGTAAGTAGAGTACTCGTTTATTTATTCAAAATTGGTAAATATCTATTTTGAACCACGCCTGGTAAAGTAAGACGAGCTCGCTTTGATCTCAGTCTCACGTATGTACACTACATATTCCTTTTGTAAAAGTGAGACTTGTATTTAAAAAAGCACGTCTAACTTTTATGGCCACAGGGCCAGAGAATGCTACAGTCACAAACAGAGCATCACTAAATCAAGAAATATGCATAAAATAACTCGTTTATATATATATATATATATATATATATATATATATATATATATATATATATATATATATATATATATATATATATATATATATATGTATGTGTGTGTGTGTGTGTGTGTGTGTGTGTGTGTGTGTGTGTGTGTGTGTGTGTGTGTGTGTGTGTGTGTGTGTGTGTTTGTGTGTGTGTGTGTGTGTATCTATGCAAATTGAAATTGATTTCAAAATTATACTTGTGTGATATATTTTATCTACAGTTAAATATTCTTTTTTAAATGCAAACTTTTGTATACAAACAAACATCTTGAAATGATAACTATCATATAAAATAATTATTTAGATATCAAAAATACAATCTAATTGTAAATTCAATTGAAAAGTAACAAAAGAAAAATAATTAAACTACCGTTAAAAAGATCTTCATCGAAATCGATTTCTTTTTTAACACTACATCAACATATTGAAGGGGGTTTATAAGACATTGATCGATGTACTATAACAGACTTACCTGTTTTCTGAAAGCATTCGATACATTATGCACACTATCTTCCACTTTTTTCATCCGTGTCGATGTTTTGTTAATATTGTTCCATAATGCTTGAAATTCCTCATTCTCCATGAACATTTCAATGGCAGCGTGTTTTAATAAAAAAAACTTCTATTTCGTTCCCCGTCCTGATGTTGCAAGAGTTGATGAACATGTTCATTTAGTTTCACATTTCGATCTTCTAGTGCAGCGATTCTTACCTCCTGCTTTTCGATTTTCGTCTTTAAACTTTTCATATCCGATGTCAAACCTTTGACACCGTTCATCAACGATTCCACCTTACTTTTGTGATCTATAGAGTCCATTGCCAAATTTTGAATTTTTGGACCATTGGGAGCCGTACAAGACACTCTTTATTTAGAACGTCCCTCAGAACACTAGAAACTCGAAGAGACGTTGTATCGGAAAACTGATCACTAGTTTTTATGAAAATGATATTTTTTCTTTGCTAGTAATTCTATGGATAGAACACAGAAAAGGTAAAACCTTTACCCACTCCATTTCTTTCAAAATATAACTTTGTACTGACTTTAAACTTCGCAGTTACCTTATTATATACTTGAACATATCTTATTGGAAGTAACACGACATGATAAAGATTTATATTTACATCTACCGAGTTTGATTCCCTCTAGTTCTTACGGGAACTTCTAGTTAATTCAAAGCTCTATAAAAATGGTGTGGCTAAAACGCGGAACGGAAAGCGGAACCGAACGGTGTTGTATAGCAGTTTTCCCCCCATAGTAGCTTTCCCCCCCGGAAAACCGACTATATTATAGCCTTTCCCCCCGGGGGGAAAAGCTACGATATAGTACCTTTCCCCCATAGTAGGGTTTCTCCCTCACGTTTTTGGTTCAGATTTTATAAAAAATATTTATGGAAATCAAGTAAGGATTAAAATCAATGTTTCTACACTCCCAGGTTGCAGACATGTACATATCTGCATTCATCTGTACAGGTTAAGTTTCGTTTTGCCGATTTATTATTTTTATAGACAATGCTGAAAGTTGAACATGTTTGAATGGAATTACACATAGAACTTAATTTAGGTAATTTATTGAAAAAAAGTTTTACAAGTTATAGACTTATATACATAATTCTGTGTTCTGAAATTGTATTAAACGGGAATGTTTTAAGAATTTCTTGATAAATCTATCAGACTGTTTGTCTGTTTGTGAGAATTCATCCAGGCTAAACCTATGTTTTAGAGAAATTTTGTTTCCGATGTTTCAGAGCCCGATTTTTAAAATCCTATTATAATAATTATAGTGCATATTCTTTAAGGTCCAATGTCTCATAAACTAGTGATGACCATATCACCATATTTTTATAGTGGCAGTGGTTTACCACTTGAAGATGACTCTGAAAATTTCAGCCCTCAGGGTAGGGGCCCTTGATGTTTCAGGGCCCTATGTTTAAAACCCCATTATTATGATTGAATAGTGTTCTATAAGTGGGGACCCGAATCTCAATTTCTAGAGATGATCAATTGACCATATTTTCACAGTGGTAGTGGTATACCACTAGTAGATGACACCAAAAATTTGAGCCCCCATGCAGGGTAGGAGCCTTTGTTGTTTTCGAGCCCGATGTTTGAAATCCAGTTATAAAGAATATGTATTTTTTAGGGCCACATATCTCAAAAACTCTATATAACCACATGCACATATTTTTACGGTCATTTAAAAGTAAAAACATCATTTAAAAATACACAATCACTCATAAAATGTTTACATCGTAATATCTCGCGTTTCGTAGAAATGTGCTTAAAAATATTAACATGCGTAACTTTAAAACGAAATGGTAAACACTAACTTTACACATGCTTTTAATACATAATTAAAATACCCCTTACCCATGATTTAGAACCCCATCAATCAAAGTAAAACTAAAACATTTCAGTTTCTCATTATATCATTGCACCCTGTCTCCCGTTTGATATTTAGAAGAAGAAATATATAATTGTTTTTAAGATCGTCAATTCTAACGGTATTAATTTAAATTTGATAGCCTTTTGGACGAAGGGAGTAATACATTTCCACTTTTTATTCCCTTCCTCTACAAAATTAAGTCAAGATTGGTCAGTTAGTTCCCTGGGAGAAGCTTGTACATTGATGGTAATACATTGGAAAATCAAATTTCCAAACCGGCGTATGTTCACTCAAATGTGTTCTTACGTGTTCATAACGTCGAAGTCAAAACTGTAGATAAGCATCGATTAGATGAAAAAGATTCGAGGTATTCCGAAATCCGTGTAAAAGTTGTTCCAAAAAGGGGTGAGAACAGGTGAAATAAACGATGATGACACATGCATGTTATGAAGGCGCATCCCTTAGTTCATATTTGGAGTTGAAAAAAATAAATGCCAAGGTTATCCTTTTTTTGTGAGAAATTAATATCATATCAGTTATTGTAAATTATTGTCACGAAAGGTCCGCGATAAACATGGCTGGAAAGTAAAAATGGGGGAAAATCCACTATATAGTAGGTTTTCCGTAGGGGTAATCTGGCTATAAAAAGGGGGAAAGCCCACTATATAGTCAGCTTTCCGTGGGAGAAAAACTGCTATATAGCCATTTTTCCGGGGGTAAGAACTGCTATATAGCTATTTTTCCGGGCGTAGTTATACCCGTCCACTATATAGTCCTTTCACAAACTCCCAGTTCATGGCACACAAACTCCTGGTTACATCGATAAACCCAAAAATAGGTTATGTGAAGAATTTGTTCTAATGTCAAATTGTGATTCTCGAACCACGATCCTTTTCGAACGGAAACTTTTTTATGACATTTCTTGTTTGAACATCTCCAAACGTAATTATCCCGGCTAAAGGAGGAATCTTGATACACAGCTTTGTTGCCTATGATATTTTTCAGGGTGTGAGATTATGTACGAGAAACTCCCTGATGCAATTTTGTCAATATCACTGTCATTCATCTTGTTTTTCAAACAAATGCTGGTGTTTTTACCTAGTTTGGTTAGTTGCTGATCAATTATGATATTGAGTGGCTCAATAACTAAAACAAAGGCATCAAGCTTAGTTTGGTTTCTGTATGCTATTGGCAAAGTTCATATATTAAACTTTTTCCATAGCCAGTTGGCAGCATACAAACAACATCCCTCTGATCTTGAACCAGGAGTTTAATTGCTTCCTTCTGTTTTGATTTAAGGCATTCAATATTGCAGTTGAAAGAGTTATTACATGTGTTGAGAATTGACTTTTCATGAGAGATTCATCAACCTGGAAATAAATAAACAACATAAATCTGCCAACCTAATGTATATATTTCATTTTAATACATAAAATCATACCATTAAGATATAATGAAAATACCTTTCTTGTAAGGATATTTTGGTAAGAAAGAAGATTTTTCAGGTAAATTAGAAGAATATTCACTATATTCCAACACATGTATTATTAGTTCAGAATATTGTTATAAAGAATAGAATGACAACACACTCGATTTTGATGAATATACTATAGCAATTTTGATTTGGTTGACATGAAATGATACGTTGAATTGAAATGATTTATTCAATATGTATGACTATATTTATATTGAAATGTTTGTGCACACTGAAAGACTAGTCTACTATCCGTTTCTTCAAATGACAGCCAACAACAGGGATCGAACCTGTTCCTCTATCGTACAGATACGACAGTGTGCACCAATACACCATGTTGGCATATGCAAGGAACGGGTAGTCTAAATAGTATATAATGTATGGTAGATACTAGTTATATAGTGTGTCGGATGTACATGCATGCTAGCTGTAGTATAATATTCCTATACTCTGTCCCGAGTTTTTGCTTTTACCACTTTTTGCTTGATATTTCAATAATAGTAAATACCTTTGTGCCCAAACTACGTTCATCCACTAATATAAAAAATGTCCAGATTATCTGTTTTGAAACGCCCCCTCTACCGCCTCAGGTTTCAATACACATCCCGAAATTGAAAGTCTACGGAGATTTTGCATTGCAACAGCCATTAATAAGCCAGGATGATAACGTTAAAAAATGTATTCCGAGTGTATTCCGAATGGAGAGAAGACGTAAACATTCCCAATTATAAATCTTCGTAAGGAATCTGTTTTCGTTCCTGTGAATTTTTCTGAGTGGAAAGGAATAATTGTTCAATGAAGATATCTTGGATATATTCCCTTTTAACGATTTCAACTGTATTTCTTTCACAAGTATGTGTAATTTAATTAAAAACCACCAAAAAGCGATGGAAGCAATAACTTGGGACAGACTATAGTTAGTCGCACAGAGGAAATCTGATAAGTACTGAGCAATGTTTATAAATCTAGCTTTTTAATCTGGTTTGTTAAATATCAACTATTTACATGGGTGGAATGATCATAAATATAACTCTTTACAAGAGAGTCATAAACCTATTTGAGGAAATTCGAACTGAAATATTGTGTGTTCAGAATAGAAAAAACCGGTGCGTGTCATCTGTAAAACTTAGCATAAATCTTCTTCACCAACCCAATACAATCCATTATTGTTATAAAAAGTGAAGTGACACGGTTAGAATTCATGTAACATTGGTGGAAAATAATCGAGCTGACGAACTGCTAACATGCCCCCAAATAAAGGTACTAAGCAAGCGTGTCACTTGAAAAACCAAGCACCATACATTTCTTTAGGTCTATGTCTGTCAAATAATGTAAGAAAATCAAAAGTGACACACCTAAATAAAACATGACAAGCTCATTTACGTACATTCCCGTTACTTACCATAGAGTCTGCCATGTTGGATTTTGTCTACTGGAAGAATCCATTCGACCTTCGTGCTTGCACTTCGGAAGGCCTCGGGAACCAGGCTAGGGATCTATTCACAAAAACCATACGCCAGCCAAGGTAAAACGCAGACAAGGAGTGGCGCTGTGTGATGTAGTGACGTTATTATTATGATGTCATTTTTTTACGTTTTGACGTTATCCGCAGTACTCACTAAACACATAGATCATACAATGTAAATTGATACAAATTTGAAATCAATAATGAAAATCAGAACGTGAATATATTTATACCCGCACTTTCTATATTGTTGTTACCCTGTTCCGTCCGTCCGTCTGTCACGTTTTACTGTCTCAAACTGCTCTTACATCTTATAAACCAGCAAACTGAACTCTTGGAGTTTGATTTGGGGTATCATGTTGTTTTGTAAAAAGGTTTCAAAAATTCTGTTAGTCCTGGGGGTAAAAAAATTGGTAAAAAATGATGGTTTTTTTTTTTCACAAAAACCCTTCTTCCTCGAACTCCTCCTACATTTTCAATAGTAGACAAATCATCTTTTGGAATATGTATTAGGATATCCTATAGATGCGTAATAAGGTTTCGGAATTTTCAATTTTGTCCTGGGGGTCATTTAACGGCTGAAAAATGATGTTTCTTTTACAAAAAAACTGGTGGTTCAAAAACGTCATTTTTTTGGGCAGTAGCCAAATGATCTTCTAGAATATGATTGGGGGTGTCATATTGAGGTGTGTTCAGGTTCCAGAATTTTTTTTTATTAAGGGGATCAGTGGGCAACAAAAAAATGACGTTTTTTGCAAAAGAAGTATGGTTCCCAGAACTCCTCTAACAACTTTGGAGTAGTTATGTCATCTCTTGGGATATAATTGGGGCTGTCCTATAGATGTGCAGTAAGGTTTTAAAAATTTAAATTTCATCCAGGGAGTCAAATAGTAGCAGAAAATTGACGTTTATCACAAAAAAAACATAGATCCAAGGCCAAGAGCTCCTCTTATGATTTAATGGATAGACACATCATATCTTGGGATATGATAGGGACTGTTCTATAGATGTGCAGTAAGATTTTAAAAATTTAAATTTCATCCAGGGAGTCCAAAAGTAGCAGAAAATTGACGTTTATCACTTCAAAAAACAGAGATCCAGAACTCCTTTTATGATTTAATGGATAGACACATCATATCTTGGGATATGATAGGAACTGTTCCATAGATGTGCATTACGGTTTTGAAAAATTAAATTTAACCCTGAGGCCCATTACCTACATATCTTTTGATGCCCTTTAAGAATCAAGAATATATATGGTTAAGGGGTGGGGATCTCAACCGTTTTCGAGATATTCGTGTACTTCCTGTTCGAGGTGGGTCATGACCACCCCCGGGGCTCATGACCTACATACCGTTTGATGCCCCTTGACACAAGGAACAAGAATATACCGGTATATGGTTTAAGGGTGGGGATCTCAACTGTTTTGAAGATATTAAGGGACTTGCTGTTTGAGGGGGTCAGGACCATCCACAGGGCCCATGACCTCCATAACATTTGATGCCCCTTGACATCAAAAACATGAATACATATGATTTAGGGGTCATGATTATAACAGTTTCTGAGATATATGGTAATTTCAAATTCCTGGGGGGTGGGGATGACCCAAGGGATAAAATCTAATAAACCGTATATATTGCCAGTAACAGTCAATATATGATTATGAAAACCCTATATTATTATCTTTGTACGTTTTCAAGTTACCATTTAAAATAGAGTCTACGATTCTTCCTACAAGGTTCAATGTTAGACCCCACACCCTTTTGACATACCTTAGGGTCATGACTTATATGCCATAATGATCTGATGCGCCATGACCTAAGGAGGAATAATATCTTTGGATTAAGGTGGGGATCTCATTGGTTTTTATGATATTTGATAATTTCAGGAAGAGCACTTGGGATCTTGACCTACATACATGTACCATCGGAAATGCCCTGAATAAAGAAACAATAATATAATATGTACATGATATATGATTCAATTTATGAACCCAGATATAGATCAATCATCTATGTTTTGTAATACTACCTATGTATATATACATGTATTATAAGTTTGTGTTTTGTTCTATACTATATATTCATGTTCATGACTGTAGTATATGGCTAAGTCTTATTTTAAATTACATTAAACAATTGTCAAATATATGACTTGGAACCCCCACCCCCAAACAAACTCAAATATAAACTGTTCTAACCCCCCCCCCCCCTTAATTGTCGAATGATCTATTAAAATCAAAATATAATTTGGGTGTCTAATAACTTTTATAAACTGGCAAAAAATGTTAGTCTTAAAAAAAAATACATTACACCTTGCATAATTGACAAATGATCTATTGAGATATGGATCAGAGGTCATATTTCTACCTTGGGATCAACTAGTATTCATTGACAAGTTAAATTAAAATTAATAACAATAAATGATTCAAATTATAAATGTTTGAACTCCACATTCACCCCCCCCCCCCCACCCCTCAAATCTAACCTGGTTCTTAAGATTCAGTCTTCTTAATACAATCTTACATGTGTGCAGTTGCAAATTTTAAATCATTTCTCATAGGCGTCGGAACCGGGGCCGGGGGGGGGGGGGGGCTTTTTGCAAAGTTATACCTAACCATCAGAAACACAGCATGATAGAGGGTTCAGCCCCCCACTTTTTCTCGCAGGAAAGATTATTGTTCCTAAATTTACCTTGAAAGCTTAACTCGTATAAAAATGATAATTACGTGTCTAGTACACTTACTTACATGTAATACACAAATTTAATAAGACATTGTTTATACAGGGTCAAGATGGGGTCAACTCAATAGTGCAAGTCTGACAAATGGAAAAAAAACCACTTTTGCAACTAAAATGTCAGAAACTTTACAAATGCGATAGGAAAGGTAACGATGATAAGCTTATTTAAATATTAAAAGATGATGATACAGTATGCTGTCAAAGGGAGATCACATTTAGAAAGTGAAAGTAGAACTTATGTATGCTGGCATCTCATTATATTGTGCTACTGCTACTACATGTATGTATTATGCTTACCTATATTGGTCAGCATCATAATGATAATCCAATTAAAACACAAAAATGAATTCCTTTAGCTGATCTTAACTAATCCTTTTCTGCAAATGGAAATCACAGACATGTATGTATACACGTGAACCATGATCTAATCGAAGAGCTGGGTAAAACTAGTACCCGCTAATGATACCTGCAGACCTGTGTTGTGTACGTAACTTCAGACAAAGATCAGTTATTTGTAACATGCATGTATTTTTGTGAGCTATTCTTCAAATCCACTTGCACTATTTTATTTGGTAAATAACAGCTTTAAGGTGGTGTAGGACACCTGCATATTGTGATGTATACTTCCTATTGAGATAAACAATAAAGTATATTAAATATTAATTAAATATTTACCCCCCCCCCCCCCAAAAAAAAATGTGACCTAATGTTCATTGAAGCGCAATGGGTTAGAGCGTTTACATGACTTTAAGAGCATTGGGATCCAAGATGTATTTTTGGTAATTTTACAATTGATATAAATGAATTTTCAGGGAGGGGGGGGGGGGGGTCTGGACCCCTCACTCCCACACCTTCTCTAAATCTGTGCACACGATGATGTACAAGCAAATCTTAAACCGGCAACTGCCGCGGGGAGGGGGCATAATTTAATTTTGTTTGTAATAATTATATAGACCGTTATACTTTCTATGACATGAAATGTTAAGATTATTGATTAACTGAAAATATACTGCAAACGGTTCAACCCCAAATTGCACATAAAGTGCTGCTCATGTGTATTATCATATGGGAAGGGATCTCATCGTTTAGTTATGAAATTATAATTTTTAAATGTATTACCGGAGTTTGCATGTGGCCTTCATTTTTAGCTCACCTGAGCTGAAAGCTCAAGTGAGCTATTCTGATCACATTTTGTCTGTCGTCCGTCTGTCCGTCCGTCTGTCCGTAAACTTTTCACATTTTCAACATCTTCTCAAGAACTACTATACCAATTTCAACCAAACTTGGCACAAATCATCCTTTGGCAAAGGGGATTCTAAGTTGTGAAAATTAGGGGCCACACCAGTTTTCAAGGGGAGATAGTTAGAAATTAATGAAAAATTTCGAGAAATTTTCAAAAATTTCTTCTCAAGAACCAGAAAGCCAGGAAAGCTGAAACTTGTATGAAAGCATCCTCCGGTAGTGTAGATTCAAAGTTGTGAAATTCATGACCCCCCGGGGGTAGGGTGGGGCCACAATGGGGGGTCGAAGTTTTACATAGGAATATATAGAGTAAATGTTTAAAAATCTTCTTCTCAGAAACTAAACAGCCAGGAAAGCTGAAACTTGTGTGGAAGCATCCTCAGGTAGTGTAGATTCAAAGTTGTGAAATTCATGACCCCCGGGGGTAGGGTGGGGCCACAATGGGGGGGTCGAAGTTTTACATAGGAATATATAGAGTAAATCTTTAAAAAATCTTCTTCTCAGAAACTAAACAGCCAGGAAAGCTGAAACTTGTGTGGAAGCATCCTCAGGTAGTGTAGATTCAAAGTTGTGAAATTCATGACCCACGGGGGTAGGGTGGGGCCACAATGGGGGGTCGAAGTTTTACACAGGAATATATAGAGTAAATCTTTAAAAGTCTTCTTCTCAGAAACTAAACAGCCTGGAAAGCTGAAACTTGTGTAAAAGCATCCTCCGGTAGTGTAGATTCAAAGTTGTGAAAATCATGATCCCCGGGGGTAGGGTGGGGCAACAATGGGGGGTCGAAGTTTTACACAGGAATATATAGAGTAAATCTTTAAAAATCTTCTTCTCAGAAACTAATCAGCCAGGATAGCTGAAACTTGTGTGGAAGCATCCTCAGGCAGTGTAGATTCAAAGTTGTGAAAATCATGATCCCTGGGAGTAGGGTGGGGCATAATGGGGGGTTGAAGTTTTACATAAGAATATATAGAGTAAATCTTTAAAAATCTTCTTCTCAGAAACTAATCAGCCAAGAAAGCTGAAACTTGTGTGGAAGTATCCTCAGGTTGTGTAGATTCAAAGTTGTGAAAATCATGATCCCCGGGGGTAGGGTGAGGCCACATTTGGGGGGTGGTGTTAAAGTTTTACATAGGAATATATAGAGCAAATCTTTAAAAATCTTCTTCTTAGAAACGGATCAGCAAGATGATTCTTTATAATTGTTAAGACTTTGGCTCCAGGACAATTCTTCGGCCTCACAAGAAGGTTCAGAGTTTGATGCAGCTAAATATCCCATATATAAACAATTGTAAAGGATCTTTTTGAGAACCGCAATACTCAACATGTGATATGACTATAAAATTGAAGCAGGCAGCTATTTTTTTTATTAGAATCTTTTTGTATTACTGTATTGAGTTATTGCCCTTGATTTATTGATTCTTAATTATTTTAATTAATGCATTCACTGTTAACCAATTATTGTGATGATTATTTTTATACAATAATAAATATTCAATGTATATAAGTTGTTCTGCATAAGTAGTTTTGGGTTAGGCCGGATTAGTTTGTTTATTTTTGATTTCCAATTTTTAGATACTATGAATTATTTTTGGCCGGCACATATATAGGGACAGTGTCTATTGCATTATGATGAACGACTGTTTGGGGTTAAACTTGAACAGGTACGGATAGATTGAGTGTGTGGACACCCCTGCTCTATCTAATCTTCGTGTTTTCTAATCTATGATACAGAGTGTGCGTTCTTTCCTGCCCTGTATCGCATGGATACAAGTGTGCGGTCATACCTGCTTGTGGTGGTTGTGGCTGAGCACCAGTGTATAGTCATCCCTGCTGGTGTTCTGGCATATCTAGCGCAAGTGTGCGGCACTCCCTGCTTGCGTTAGGTTGAGCTGTTGGCGCAAATGTGCGGTCATCCCTGCTTGCGTTAACGGTGGTACCTGTCGAGTTGCGTAGGTGTGCGGACATCCCTGCCTGCGTAACGTTGAGTCCCTATATATGTGCAGGAGCGGTAATTAAAGTCTGCTCTTGTAAATATTGGCAGCAATCAGGGCTATCCGAGTTCCAAAGGGGAAAAATGGATTTTATATATACAGGATCTACATGTATTATTGTACATTGTCCAGATTGTTTGTATTATGAATCCATTAAGCTGACTTTATCATACCTATTGTTCCTCAGGTGAGCGATGTGGCCCATGGGCCTCTTGTTAATTAAACTGGTACAAAACAGTGTTATTTAGGGGCAAACACTTGGTGCGGGTATTACTGTCTAATGACAGCATCTAGTTTATATATTTTTTTAGTTTAATGTATATTTTTTTCAAATTGCCATAGGCCCAAATAGGCCCTGTGGCACTTAACGTATATATTCAAATAGGCCCAAATAGGCCCTGTGGCACAGAAATGGTTAAACGGCAAACTCATTCCATTACAAATAGTTGCATCCGTCATTGTTTACATGTTATATGAGGTGTTTTTTTTTTACCAATCAAATTCAATACCAGTATGGTAAGCCTCGTTTTGAGGTCACAAACATTACTCAATCGCAACTTCTCGGGTGTTTTTCCGAGCTTGCCGGAAAGGCCCGAGAAGTTGCGATTGAAACATTACTCTCTGCTCGTCGGAGATTTACGGAGACAGCCGAGGGTCTGGTTGAACGTAGACTGGCAATGCCTGTCTGTTATGCACAATTTACATGCAGGTATCACACCGGTAATTGTTTTCACTATATAGCACTATAGAGGGGAAAAATTCGTCAAAATCAGTTTGAATTCCCCATGAAAAAATAATAGGAGGAAATGTTATTTGTTACCTATCTCATCAGCTATAAACACCATAAAAAGGGCAAGCGATACGGCATTTTCTCAAAATATCTAGCTCCAAACAGGTCTACCCTAAAAACCACGTGTTTTCCATTTGTATGTAAACAGACTGCACACTCCCCAGGAAGCTGCTGCATGTGCCCTGAAAGAATGAGTCCCTGTGAAAAAAGATCATCACCAAACAAAATACATGAAATATCCTATTCAGTGGAAAACTGAGTAAAGGGAAATATAAAAATGCAGTCAAGGAAAAAAATTATTCTGAAGTATATATGCAGTCAAGGAAAAAAATTATTCTAAAGTATATATGGAACTACAACAAAGTTCATTTTGATTGACCGATTACCGGTGTGATACCTTACAGACAGGTGATCAGTAATGTAAAGGGCCCTCTGGTGGCCGCGCTCATTGGCTGATAAAAATTATCGCTGACGCAGAAATTAAATATCTCGGGGAACCCAAAACAGATCACCGAGTGCAGAACAGCAACAAGTGTTATGGACGGTTATCTGAGTTTCTCGATTTCTCTTTGCATAAAAAATTGCACTTGCAAAAATTAACTGTGAAAGATATATATGACATTTAATTTTCTTAAGCTTTTACAAGGAAAGTGTATTAAAAGTGCTTAACATAATGACACTCTTGTTGTTTTGCCGACGGGCTACGGGAAAAGTATGATCTACGAAATGCCGCCATACTTTTTAAAAAGTTCTTTTAAACCAATATCAGTATTTGCTTTTGATTCAACCAGTCTAACACGGTCACTATTATTTTCACATACAATACAAATACTCCTTTTTCAGATTTTTGTTTCATGGGAGTATTAAACATTTCATATGCACAAAATTCTGTACATTTTCACACATAATGCTATTTTATTTTTGAGACGTTCACTTTGTTCCCTTATATTACAAATTCGTCATTAATTGAAAAAAAAACCCTGATACAACGGTAAAATGGTTTTTCTATTAAGACTGGCATATTTAATCAACACAGGAAACATAAATCGGCCGAGTATGGTGTTACAGACTCAGCAGATCGCGTAATTACTAGATTATTTCCCATACTCTGTACAAAGCAGCACCGATAGAGGGCGCGTCAATCAAGCCAGAAATCCCTAGCTTTGGTAATAGAGGACCAGTCTAGGTTGAACCATCCGGAACACCTCGGGCCTTTCACAGAAAAATACTGTTTTTCTGTGAAAGGCCCGAGGTGCTCCGGATGTAGGTTGAACGAGACTCACTCGGCACACTTCAGCCGATTCGTATCTCATCTCATTGATGTAGGTTACGGAATCGACCGAGGTTTGCCGAGAAGAACGATCACGTGATAGTTAAAACTGGTTCACTCAGGTTGTCGTATTTGAGAAAAACATGGCGGTCACCGCAGTGCAGACGTGATGTTTACATGAAGTGGTGATTTATCGAGAAAAATGTGACATGTGAATCGAAACGAGACCTGTGCATGTAATTCATCGAAAGGTACGACGTTTTTAAGTAATTTAATATAGTTTCAAAGTACGAAAAGTAGAAAAATCCCATACAATCACGAAATGTAGCGAAATTACAGATCCTTAATATAGTTTACCTACCCGATAGTGGGTTAATTTGTATTATTTAGTGACAACCAATGATTTTACTAGGTAGCTTTAAAAAGCAGCCCAGAGTTAAGATGATTCAAACGTCACTGGGTTTTTTCTGAAGTTTTAAGCAAAAAAAAAAAAAAATTAAACAAATGAATAAATAAAAAAAAAAATAATTAAATTAAATGCTTTTTCATGAAGTAAATGTACACCATGGTGTGTTGAGGAATGGATAAAGGTTATTACTTCTTATTGCACTAAATATTTACATTGTCATGTTAACCCAAACTGTTTTATTATTTCATCAAAAAAGTAGCTGATACAATTGCTCACACCTTAACCAGTTGTAAAGAGTCCCAACTTGAATTGCAAGTTAACTGAAGGAGACACATCTTCAAAAGAGAATTTTTTATGAATTGTTTTCAAGTTAGTTCAAAGCTGTAAATTATTGCAGCATTCAAGTACAATATTTGGTTATATTTCTAAAATGTTTATCAAGATTTTTATCATATCAAAAAAAATCTTCTTTTGTAATTCAATCTACAGTTCTAAAATTTAGTGTTTGTACTGGACCGGTATATAAGCCAAATTTCTTTTTTCATTATCAATATTTTAACTCCAACTCATCATCGTAAATTATGGCACTACAATTTCATCGTCAATATAAATGGGTAGATGTTTAATCCATTTTGCATGTTTGTTCTGACGAATAAACTGGTCAATTTTATTAGTCCCCTACAGGTTTTCACCGTATGGGACTATGGCTTTCCTCTGCGTCTGTCTGTCCCACTTCAACTTTCTACACTTTTTTTCTTGATGCGTTTGAGGAATAAATATGAATTTTGCTGAACAGCTTCAAAATGTCAAAGTACAGATCAAGTTTACACTTTTGTAGCGTCTGGTTGACATATTTTCGAGAAAATGAATTTTTTATATTCCAATTTTTTAATGTTCGGGTTCAATATTCTGCATAACAGTGCATTGTTTTCACAATTTCCACAAACCGGTAGGGGAAGTGTATTGCTTATGCTATACTCTCAGAATGCTTGTTACAATTTGTGATTATTTTGCTTATGTGATTTACTAACTAAACTGGAATGGTGTTGTATTAAAAGCTACTTGATAAAAACATATAGAACTTGCAGTAGTGAGTACTTCAACTTAATTTTAAACCTAAATAAAGAAGAAAAGAGAGAAATCGTGCACAGCTTAAATATAGAAAATATCTATCTTAATCAAGTTGTATATGCATGGCAAAAACTTGAAGTGAAGGTTGGGATGTCATAAACCTAGTATATTTAAGGGAATGGCGTGCAGGAATACAAAATAAATCAATGAGATGCTTACTATGGGGTGGATGGGTTGTTATATTTTTGAAAAAAATACACTGCTATTTTTGGGTGGGGAAAATAAGATGGATAGGAACTAGCTGAGAAATGTTCATTGAAAACTTAGACAAAACAATTATGATTAACAAAACAAAGTTGAAGACAAAATTGTGTTCACAGACAGGGTGATTCCAGCATACATCCAAACTTTGTTGGTGTGGGCAAACTAATTTTCATAATTTAAGTATGGTACATACCTTTATTAGGCACTAGAATTGTTAGCCACTAAATTCACATGATTTTAACTTCCAAATCACAATATATATCAGTTGATATCAAAGCAACCTCAATTTTATGATGGGATCCATTGATTCAATGAGAAATGTGTAAAGAAATGCACTTGAACACTTTATATATTCACTCTGCCAAAACTAAGTAATTCTGTTCTATTTTTCACAAAAGATCCTTTTTTCTTTTCACAGACAGATATTTTTTCAGGTACTGATGACTTCAAAGTTGTCAGATATAATTTGGAAAGCACTTGGCTCCTCTAAGTATTTTTTCATGGCTCTTTGTGTGACATATCCTAAAAGAAAGAAAGAAATGGTATTTAGGGAGTGAAAATGGTGTTTGAAGTGTAAACAATTTGTTTCGGTTAAAAGCTACATATATTTCATATAAAAGCTGTTTTTGCAATGTTGGAAATCAGACCCAAATTTTGTCAGTGTGATGAGCTCTATATAAGAAAAAACTGAGACAAATGTATCAGGTTATTCCTTGGACATGTTGGAGTCGTTTGAAAACTATGGTTGCAATTTACAATGAATATTTCCTGATGCATATTTATAAATAAAAAATTAACATAATGTGTATATCAGTTCATGTGCTTGGTAAAAGTAACATTCGGGAAGAGGCTTGACAACAAGTTTGTTTAACTAAAATTGTAAAAATATTTTTTGACATTGACAAAAAAAAATTACTTCATCTTTCATTACTTTCTTTACAAAGGAATAAACAGTAACAATATTATTAAACATATAGACTACCATCTCCATACCTGATCAGAGAATAAATAAAAAAGAACGTCAATATCACTTCATTTGGGGGCCACTCGACTCAAAAACATTTGTCGAGTCTCTTTCATTTTCTTTGTCTCCGTGTGCATAAGCCCATTACAGGCATGATGATCTTGCTTGAAATCCTTCTCGTTTAATACTGAATAAGCTTACAACATCACATAATCAGGTGATCATACTTTAAACTGGGGTGTTTACAATCTGGTCTGCAATATGAAAAAAATGAATTGGAAATCATTTTTATTAATACTTTAAAATGCGTTTGAATTAAACTGTATAATTTGAGGAAAGTTGCGTGAGATGTTTCGATATGATATTAAGATTATACATGCATGTTGGTTTGGTTTCCCATTCCATTTGTATGTCCATTTGTCTTTCACAGTTTTCTCTCAGTCTCAGCTACTGCACCTCTTGCATTTCATAAACTCATTTCTAATAAAAACTTGATGGCAAAACATAGAGATTACAATATTTTACCAGATAGTTACTTGGTCAAAACTACAGGCACCTGATTTTCATAATAAGAATAATTTAAAATACCCTATATCTAATAATACACAAGGTACCCATCTTGGATTTATTTCAAACTGTCATATCATATCTCGATCGGTCATTCAACATCTAGGCTTGCAACAAATTCCACCAAATCGGTGCATTATACCTGTCATTAATAAAAATTACCCCTTAATCTGCATCTACTGCGACAGAACGCTAAATTGTGGATGGCAGTTGACATTAATATAATAATTGTGTCATACATTGGATAGATGCAGATTGAGGGGTGATTTCATCGATGACAGATGTGATTGCACCGTTTTGGTTGAATTGGTTGTAGGCTTACCGTAGATGTTGTATGACCGATTGGGAGTCACAGAGAGGATTGCATAATAATTTTACTGATGAGTTTTATGCAAAACTTTCAGCTGATATGACAGTGAAATAAATCCAAGATGGCCACGATGGGTACCTAGTGTATTGTTAGATATAGGGCATTTATTATCCCCTTGCGCAACTTGTTGCGAAGGGGATATAGCATCGCTACCGTGCATGTGTGTGTTCGTATGTATGTATGTATGTATGTATGTATGTGTGTGTGTACACTCCATTTCAATTTTCTAGTAAATTAAAAAAAAAACCTTACAATAGAATTTCCTCAACCTTGCACAAATATGCCCCATTGTAAAACAATTAAAACAAATGCAATATCATATTAATTGGTCAAATTTTTATGCAAAAACTTACATAAAATTACACCATTGTAAAGGAGGGGGCATACATTATGACAAAATTCGTTCAAAACTAAAAATATTTATCATAGATTGCACACTTCTGTAAAATAACAAATTAAAAATGCATGTGCCTTTCCAAACCACTAATACTATTACAAATTCTTATTTTATTAAAATAATGTCATAATCAACTTTGTATACAACTTAGCAATCGAAATTTCTGAATAAGTTATCAATCACCCAGAGTGAAAGCAGCGTGACAGAACAACGTTAAGGTGAGTTAATAGCTTAATGTGTGTTTGAATGTTTGTTATTATCCCCTCGCGCAACTTGTTGCGAAGGGTATATAGCATCGCTTCAAGCAAGTTAAAGAAAACCCTTGCACGGAAATTTATCAAACTTCGTATACCTATTTGGCATGGTACATGTAAAAGGACAAAGCCTGGTAGTTTTCAAGTCAATTGATTGAGTACTTTTTGATATTCGTTAAAATAACACAATTTTAAACAGAAATCTTATGTGCGATTGGACAATAACTACTTCTGCTTCACTTCTTCGAAACCAAAGTGAAAGTAAGCAGTTCAAATCAACAACTTGATATTTTTTTGATTCAGGTACAGGTAAAGAAAACGTAGTTTTTGAAGTAATGGAGGGTTAGTAGAATGTGTTCTTCTCATTTACATTTACATAACTATATATTCCTAAATAATGCATCCCCACACAATAACTCGTGTCGCGAGGGGATGCTCCGCTTAGCGGTGCCCTTGTTTTTATGTTAAGTCAGGTGCTTGTGGTTGCAATAAGTTGTAAAAATCAAAATATTTCTCTATTATAACATGTATAACCATGATAACACAATTTTTTTTTACAATTTTGATTTCATGTTCATTGCAACTTGGGGGTCCTATCTTTATAAAGTAATTACCCTGTTGCTGAGATCATGGACGAAAATCTGTCAATAGATGTTTTTAATAATTGCTGTTTTAACAAATTTTTTCTGCCCAATCTATTCAGCCTCTCAGATATTGAATGGACACTTGAAAATCAATGTTGAATGTCTTTGTGATTTTTACCTAGGTCACCTAAGTCACTCGTGTGAATAATTGCCATTGGCCTACGTCATTGCTGTCCGTCTTGCTTCCTCCAATAACAATTTTACCTTTATTTATAACTTCTTGAAAATCACAAGGGGAAAAATTGTCACCATCTCTAGGATAAGAGGAATTTAAATTGGGGAATTCATTACCTTACCCCCCCCCCCTCTCCCAGAGCTTCATAGGCGGGACCAAATATGTAAAAAGGCTAATTTTTAAGAAATATCTCTACTCCCACACATTAAAGAAGAGGCCCTCAGGCCTTGGCAGTCACCTGAGTCCCATATCCTTCAGACTGACCTGTCAGAGAGTCCCATGTTTGCATTTTTAGTTTAATTTTTAAGTCTAAACCCTAATCTGAGACTTCTCTGCCTGTTACCCTGCTTTTATTGTTTGAAAAATATTCATTCATAAAAAGGGGAGAGGGGGTTTAAGAGTTGGAGGAATCTTGGATTATCTAAACCTCAGCTCCAGGGACCAAAATATTTGGTTTTAAGAGACCTGCAGGCCTTAAAGGTATCACACCGGTAATTGTTTTCACTATATAGCACTATAGAGGAGAACAAATTCTTAAAAATCAGTTTGTATTTTTCATGACAAAATATTTGGAGGTAATGTTATTTGTTACCTATCTCACCAGCTAACACCATAAAAAGGGCAAGCGATATGGCATTTTCTCAAAATATGTAGCTCCAAAAAGGTCTACCCTCAAAACCACGTGTTTTCCATTTGTATGTAAACAGACTGCACACTCCCCGGGAAGCTGCTGCATGTGCCCTGAAAGAAGTAGTCCCTGTGAAAAAAGATCATCACCTAACAAAATACATGAAATATCCTACTCAGTGGTACAAAAAAAATTTAAAACTGAGCAAGGGAAAATGTAAAAATGCAGTCAAGGAAAAAAATAATTCTGAAGAATGTATGGAACTAAGTTCATTTTGATTGGTCAATTACCGGTGTGATACCTTAAGGTTAAATAACATGTCATCACAAAAAAGTGACATGGCCACCATTTTGGTCAAAAATTATTCTTTTGATTTTAATGTTTAAAATGCTTCACTAGGGCATTTTTGAGTTTGAGTCTCATTTGCTGCTCATTGTGTTATAAGCGAGTAACAGCTACTTACATGTACAACTCTTTGTAATGTAAATAAAGCTTTTGCTTACATTTTGACTGTTGAAGTAAAAATTCCAGTTTTAGACCAAAAATTAATATTTTAAAAACTTAGAACTGTTTATTTATGCTAAAAAATGAATAAGATATACAGGTTAGAATGAAATAAATGTTTACAGGTATATTGAACCTATGTAAACAAAAAACGGGACACAAGCCTTGTCTACATGAGAAAGAATTGTGAGCCCTGTATCTTTCTTATAACTTTACCACTGCCTCTCAAATTTGATTCATGTGATCATTAGAAATGCTTTCCTAAAGCAATGTAAATAATAAAAACAGAAAAATAGAATTGACCAAAATCTTGACCATGCCCCTTTTTATAAATTTCAACATGTAACTTATTCCATAGCTGAGTGGATAAAGTGTCGGGCTCTTGATCCGTACATCCCAAGTTCAAATACTGCAGGGGCTTTCCTTGTTATTTACTGAATTGAATTTTTAGATATTCATTTTCTATTCCAAAACTGCAAATTTTTTGCTTATTTGACATAAGGAAAGTTTATTTATCAAAATATCTTTCATAATCAAATAATTTTTCTAGGTGTGTTATTCCACCTTTATGGTAAATTGGTAATATTTTATTATATTCACAGTTTCATTTATAATGCACATAAAATGCACACAACTTATTTCCATAAGTATATTATAGTATCTGCGAAGGTTGAACAAATGAATTACAGATATAACATAAAAAACTTGTTTTTTTCCAAAGATGTGTTGTAAAAGAATTGTGCAACATATAATTTTAAAATTCTAAAACTTTTGGCTCACACACGTCATACTTGATGGGTTGATGCATCTCAGTACCTGTATACGACCCCTATTGATTTTAAATTCAAAAAGGTTAATTTCATTTCCATGTATACTGCCCATGATGTATATTGCCCATAATAAAGGTGTGTGCATTCAATATTCGGCCTATAATATATGTCCAAGGGAGGGGGGGGTGGCAGAAGACGAGCTCTTGTTTTCTATAAAAGTGCATTATACTCCTATCTAAAATAGGTGACGTCAGTCAAAACTCTGATTAAAGAGCAGATCCATAAAATGTCAAATAGCTCCTAAAATTTGTGTTGATTTAAAAACATCAAAAATACATAATGGATTGCTGATTGTCACTATAACAATGAAATATACTTGAGAATAAACCAGGAAAGTTTTTATTACGTGAAAAAATTGCACTATCAAAAACCGGTAACTCCAAGATATAGATTAGATTAAAACAAATTATCATGACCCCAAGCTAAATATTGGGATCACCGGAGAGGTTAAAAAATCAGCATATTACCTTATGTACTCCGTCCACCAGGAATGATGTGCATACATTTTCTCTCTTCTATTACAACGAACCATGAGGGATTGGAATAACAAAGGTAGTGTCATCAGCTACTTCCATAGAGGAGTTCAGGACAGCACTGGGTAGCTCGCACCAACTCAGCTGTGCATGGAGTATTAAACTTTATTATTGAAACTATAAATAAGGCCTGCCTGGCTCTTATCCTGTATAATTGACATTATGAGTTGAGAACAGATCTCGGTTACCAGATAACATTGTTTGATAAGGGACGCATATATTAGTACAAACATCCCTGGTTTGATGACAGGTTAAACAATACAGTTTTTTACCACATATTGAATGCAGAAATTTCTCGCTCTATAGAAGCTGATATGTTTTTTCTCTAACACAACAACCATATTTGATACTCACGTAAAATATTGGAAAGCTACCTTTACCTTGTCTACGGAACTACTTTTCCAACGCGCTACGCTTTGATTGGTAGTATCACACCAATCAAAATGAAATTGACCAATCAAAAATGTAGACTGGCAATGCCTGTCTAATATGCGCGATAGAGACAAGAACAAGTCTATCAAAAATGAACTTAGTCTTTTTCTTGACTGCATTTTTAATTGTAGTTCCACATATACTTCAGAATTTTTTTCCCCTTGACTGCATTTTTACGTTTTGTTTTACTCAGTTTAATTTTTTTTTTGTATCACTGAGAAGGATATTTGATGAATTTTGTTAAATGATGATCATTTTTCATAGGGACTACTTCTTTCAAGGCACATACAGCAGCTTCCTGGGGAGTGTGCAGTCTGTTTACATACAAACGGAAAACACGTGGTTTTGAGGGTAAACCTGTTTGGATCTAGATATTTTGAGAAAATGCCGTATCATGTGCCCTTTTATGGTGTTAGCTGATGAGATATGTAACAAATAGCATTTCCTCCGAATACTTTGTCTTGAGAAATACAAACTGATTTTTAAAATGTACATGTAAACTGGCAATGCCTGTCTGATAATGCGCGATGGCAGATTCTAGTCAAATCGTACAACGACCAACTAGTATACAGGTCAACTAGATATTTATTGTATCTTACATACGTTTGCATTATCATTACACTAACGACGTGAAATTGAACAAAGATTTAAACGATATTTTATTCTGCTAATCCAATTATTATAATTCTGTAATAATTATTTGTAGAGATCACACCATTACTGAATTGTAAAACAACAAGTGCGGTGTTTTTTGCTTCTCCACAACTATGACCTCTCAGAGGCTAAATTAAGATACTCTTTATTAGATTGTTTGAAGAAAAAAACTATCACAACAAGTATCCGTTTTCTGTAAATAGCCTACCGTTAATCCGTCTTTAATATATATGTAGATAATAACTCAAAAATACCTTGTGCACGAGTTGACTTTGATTTTTTTGTAAACAACTTTTTTGTAATGGTATACAAAAGATTCTTGTATTTCTTGTATTTTGTTGACTTTCGTTTTTTTATACGGGATTTTTTTGTGTCTCGCGATGTCCTAATTTACTGACCGCGCAAGTTAACTTATTTATTGTATTTTGATCTTTTTAAGAATTCATGCACGGAGTATGTAGGTTATATAATTACTTTAAAGTAAATTGTAAAAATATAGTGTCACAGAACATCGTTGTTTATAATGTCACCAAGAGTATAAATTTATTTTATTAGTGATAATTTAATAATTACCAAATTTGTATGAAGAAGAACATACGACCTTAGTCTGTCACGTAAATGTATTTAAAACAAGCATGGCGACTACGTGGATCTCTGACAACAAAAACGGGCACCTGACTGACATACTTAATCAACACAGGAAACATAAACCGGCCGAGTATGGTGTTACAGATAGACTGGCAATGCCTGTCTGATATGCGCGACCTTTGTACGATAGAGACAGAGGACCAGTCTACGTGGTTTTAAGATCGAGTTGGATATAATTTAGGACCTCCCTCTCCTTTTTTTAAAATTTCTAATAAACAACCCATATGTTTTAGCTATTTGGTGCATGATGAAATTGGAATGACCAATCAAACGGACTCTTTTAGACTGACACACCAAGCTCCACCCCCTCCACTATGAACCCTCCAAACTGGGGCTTTAATAAACAAAACCATTTTACACCGTTGTTTCAGGGTTCTGTTTTTTTTCCCAATTAATGACGAAATTGTAATATAAGGGAACAAAGTGAACGTCCAAAAAATAAAATAGCATGTTTAGTACTCCCGTGAAACAAAAATCTGAAAAAAGGAGTATTTGTATTGTATGTGGAAATAATAGTGACCGTGTTAGACTGGTTGAATCTAAAGCAAATACTAGCTGATATTGGTTTAAAAGAACTTTTAAAAAAGTATAGCGGTATTTGTGTTGAAAGTGGAATACTTTGCAGGAATTGTTTTCAAAAATTAATAAACTTGGACAAAAAGTGTCGGGAGTTCTACGATTTGTGTCAAAAAATCTATTTAGCTGTCTTTACTAGAGGGAAGAGGGTCCCTTCTTCTCTCTAAAGAAAATTAAATGTGATACATCTTTCACAGTTAATTTTTGCAAGTGCAATTTTTGTATGCAAAGAGAACTCGAGAAATTGATAACCGTCCATAACACTTGTTGCTGTTCTGCACTCGGTGATCTGTTTTGGGTTCCCCGAGATATTTAATTTCTGCGTCAGCGATAATTTTTATCAGCCAATGAGCGCGGCCACCAGAGGGCCCTTTACATTACTGATCACCTGTCTGCAGGTATCACAACACTATGTTTCCGAAGGTTCAAAACATGGCTGAGTGAAAATAATTCCCGAATTCCCCTTCGTTTTTAGGAGTTTTCCGCCAGCGACAGGGACTGTACTTTTTTATGAGATAAAAAACAACGTGTAAAATGCCTGATTTTCCCACCTTTGTAAAAATACGAGGTCACTTGAATGTTAAGGTAGGGGGATGAAAGGGCTCGGACATGGTTTTCAAGCACATGTGTAACTTTGATGTAAACAAACTCTCGTGCCTTTGTGGATGGCTGTGTGTTTTTTGCTACTAAATTGGTTAGGAACAATTGTTTTAAAAGTTGTTAAGAGGAATTTTCCCAGAAGTTTGTTTTAAACTTGCTACCCGTATCTAAAGTTGCGTAATTTTGGTAAGAATATATAGTAAAAGTTAATAGTGGTGTGCAACCTGAATATCGCGCATATCAGACAGGCATTGCCAGTCTAAAAACCACGTGTCTTTGTTGCATGTAAACATACAGCGAAGTACATTTCAGTCCAAGGGAAAACAATTTAAACTGGAGTGTTTACAATCTGGTCTGCAATGAAAAAAATGAATTGGAAATCAAATTTATTTAAACTTTAAAATGCGTTTGAATTAAACTGTATAATTTGCAGAAAGTTGCGTGAGATGTGTCGATATGATATTAAGATTATACATGCATGTTGGTTTGGTTTCCTGTTCCATTTGTCTGTCACAGTTTTCTCTCAGTCTCAGCTACTGCACCTCTTGCATTTCATAAACTCATTTCTAACAAAAAGTTGATGGCAAAACACAGAGATTACAAAATTTTACCAGAGAGTTACTTGGTCAAAACCACAGGCACCTGATTCTCATAATAAGAATAAATACCAAAATCTAATAATACACAAGGTACCCATCTTGGATTTATTTCAAACTGTCATATCATATCCCCTTAATCTGCATCTACTGCGACAGAACGCTAAATTGTGAATAGCAGTTGACATTAATATTGTGACATACATTGGATAAATGCAGATTGAGGGGTGATTTATTGATTACAGGTGTGATGCACGGTTTTGGTTGAATTGGTTGTAGGCTTAGATGTTGTATGACCGATTTGGAGTCACAGAGAGGATTGCATAATAATTTTACTGATGAGTTTTATGCAAAACTTTCAGCTGATATGACAGTGAAATAAATCCAAGATGGCCACGATGGGTACCTAGTGTATTGTTAGATATAGGGTATTTATTATCCCCTTGTGCAACTTGTTGCGAAGGGGATATAGCATCGCTACCGTGCATGTGTGTGTTCGTATGTATGTGTGTATGTGTGTGTGTGCACTCCATTTCAATTTTCTAGTAAATTAAAAAAACCTTCCAATAGAATTTCCTCAACCTTTGCACAAATATGCCTCATTGAAAAAGACTAAAACAAATGCAATGTCATATTAATTGGTCAAATTTTTATGCAAAAACTTACATAAAATTACACCATTGTAAAGGAGGGGGCATTTTTTATGACAAAATTCGTTCAAAACTAAAAATATTTATCATAGATTGCACACTTCTGTAAAATAACAAATAAAAAAGCATGTGCCTTTCCAAACCATTAATACTATTACAAATTATTATTTTATTAAAACAATGTCATAATCAACTTTGTATACAAGTTATCAATCGAAATTTCTGAGTAAGAGTTATCAATCACCCAGAGTGAAGGTGGCAGGGGACAGTTTTTTTTATACAATTCATTGTAGCCAAGGGATGCATGTCTTCGGAACTCTGTAACTAGAATTTCCTCAGTTCCCATTCAGCACAAATACCTTTAATTCACTCTTCATAAGGCCAATCACCAATTTCTGAAGAAAATTACTAGTCAAAACCTGTTAAATTCTCTACATACTGGTTTTTATGAGATTTTGACCCTTTCATATTTTGCTGATTTTTCATGATTTTTCAGCTTTTTAGACCTCCCCCAGCTACCCCCGTACCGCGTGCATGTTGCACTATCACATGTCAGAAACTTACCGGTGTATAGTTTACAATGTCCCATCCACCTACTTTTCGTGTTATTTTACCTCCCGTCTGTAACTTGCAATTTCACTGTGTAAAGTCAGCACAACAGTCATAGCCGCAGGTTTCGCATTTTACTGCTGATTCTCAAGTACCTAACATAAAGGGCCTACATATTGCACATCAATTTCAACAACAGACACCCCTCTAACTAATGATAATCATTAAAAACATTTCATGAATTTTAGCAACACTCATTAGCCTTCAAGTACGGCAACTCTCAATTTTCAAAAATATTGAGGGTACTTTTTTCGAAACTGTCCCTTGCTACCGAAAGCAGCGTGACAGAACAACGTTAAGGTGAGTTAATAGCTTAATGTGTGTTTGAATGTTTGTTATTATCCCCTCGCGCAACTTGTTGCTAAGGGTATATAGCATCGCTGCAAGCAAGTTAAAGAAAACCCTTGCACGGAAATTTATCAAACTTCGTATATACCTATTTGGCATGGTACATGTAAAAGGACAAAGCCTGGTAGTTTTCAAGTCAATTAATTGAGTACTTTTTGATATTCGTTAAAACAACACAATTTTAAACAGAAATCTTATGTACGATTTGACAATAACTACTTCTGCTTCACTTCTTTGAAACCAAAGTGAAAGTAAGCAGTTCAAATCAACAACTTGATATTTTTTGATTCAGATCTAGTACAGGTAAAGAAAACGTAGTTTTTGAAGTAATGGAGGGTTAGTAGAATGTGGTCTTCTCATTTACATTTACATAACTATATATTCCTAAATAAGGCATCCCCACACAATAACTCATGTCGCGAGGGGATGCTCCGCTTAGCGGTGCCCTTGTTTTTATGTTAAGTCAGGTGCTTGTGGTTGCAATAAGTTGTAAAAATCAAAATATTTCTTTATTATAACATGTATAACCATGATAACACAATTTTTTTACAATTTTGATTTCATATTTATTGCAACCTTGGGGGTCCTATCTTTATAAAGTAATTACCCTATTGCTGAGATCAGTTCAAATACTGCAAGGGCTTACGTTGTTATTTACTGAATTGAATTTTTAGATATTTATTTTCTATTCCCAAACTGCAAATTTTTTGCTTATTTGACATAAGGAAAGTTTATTTATCAAAATATCTTTCATAATCAAATAATTTACTGATAATTTGAGTCATTTTTTCAATGTGTGTTATTCCACCTTTATGGTAAATTGGTAGTATTTTATCATGTTCACAGTTTCATTTATAATGCACATAAGATGCACACAACTTATTTCTACAAGTATATATAAGTATCTGCGAAGGTTGAACAAATAAATTACAGATATAACATAAAAAACTTGTTTTTTCCAAAGATGTGTTGTAAAAGAATTGTGCAACCTATAATTTTAAAATTCTAAAACTGTTGGCTCACACACGTCATACTTGATGGGTTGATGCATCTCAGTACCTGTATATGACCCCTATTGGTTTTAAATTCAAAAAGGTTAATTTCATTTCCATGTATACTGCCCATGATGTATATTGCCCATGATAAAGGTGTGTGCATCCTATATTAGGCCAATAATGTATGTCCAAGGCAGGGGGGATGGCATAAGACGATAAGTGTTTCACAAACATCTCTTGTTTTCTATAAAAGTGCATTATACTCCTATCTAAAATAGGTGATGTCACTCAAAACTCTGATTAAAGCAGATCCATAAAATGTCAAATAGCTCCTAAAATTTGTGTTGATTTAAAAACATCAAAAATACATAATGGATTGCTGATTGTCACTATAACAATGAATTATACTTGAGAATAAACCAGGAAAGTTTTTATTACGTGAAAAAAATTGCACTATCAAAAACCGGTAACTCCAAGATATAGATTACATTAAAAAAATTATTATGACCCCAAGCTAAATATTGGGATCACCGGAGAGGTTAAAAAATCAGCATATTACCTTATGTACTCCGTCCACCATGAATGATGTGCATACATTTTCTCTCTTCTATTTCAACGAACCATGAGGGATTGGAATAACAAAGGTAGTGTCATCAGCTACTTCCATAGAGGAGTTCAGGACAGCACTGGGTAGCTCGCACCAACTCAGCTGTGCATGGAGTATTAAACTTTATTATTGAAACTATAAATAAGGCCTGCCTGGCTCTTATCCTGTATTATTGACATTATGAGTTGAGAACAGATCTCGGTTACCAGATAACATTGTTTGATAAGGGACGCATATATTAGTACAAACATCCCTGGTTTGATGACAGGTTAAACAATACAGTTTTTTACCACATATTGAATGCAGAAATTTCTCGCTCTATAGAAGCTGATATGTTTTTTCTCTAACACAACAACCATATTTGATACTCACGTAAAATATTGGAAAGCTACCTTTACCTTGTCTACGGAACTACTTTTCCAACGCGCTACGCTTTGATTGGTAGTATCACACCAATCAAAATGAAATTGACCAATCAAAAATGTAGACTGGCAATGCCTGTCTAATATGCGCGATAGAGACAAGAACAAGTCTATCAAAAATGAACTTAGTCTTTTTCTTGACTGCATTTTTAATTGTAGTTCCACATATACTTCAGAATTTTTTTCCCCTTGACTGCATTTTTACGTTTTGTTTTACTCAGTTTAATTTTTTTTTTTGTATCACTGAGAAGGATATTTGATGAATTTTGTTAAATGATGATCATTTTTCATAGGGACTACTTCTTTCAAGGCACATACAGCAGCTTCCTGGGGAGTGTGCAGTCTGTTTACATACAAACGGAAAACACGTGGTTTTGAGGGTAAACCTGTTTGGATCTAGATATTTTGAGAAAATGCCGTATCATGTGCCCTTTTATGGTGTTAGCTGATGAGATATGTAACAAATAGCATTTCCTCCGAATACTTTGTCTTGAGAAATACAAACTGATTTTTAAAATGTACATGTAAACTGGCAATGCCTGTCTGATAATGCGCGATAGCAGATTCTAGTCAAATCGTACAACGACCAACTAGTATACAGGTCAACTAGATATTTATTGTATCTTACATACGTTTGCATTATCATTACACTAACGACGTGAAATTGAACAAAGATTTAAACGATATTTTATTCTGCTAATCCAATTATTATAATTCTGTAATAATTATTTGTAGAGATCACAACATTACTGAATTGTAAAACAACAAGTGCGGTGTTTTTTGCTTCTCCACAACTATGACCTCTCAGAGGCTAAATTAAGATACTCTTTATTAGATTGTTTGAAGAAAAAAACTATCACAACAAGTATCCGTTTTCTGTAAATAGCCTACCGTTAATCCGTCTTTAATATATATGTAGATAATAACTCAAAAATACCTTGTGCACGAGTTGACTTTGATTTTTTTGTAAACAACTTTTTTGTAATGGTATACAAAAGATTCTTGTATTTCTTGTATTTTGTTGACTTTCGTTTTTTTATACGGGATTTTTTTGTGTCTCGCGATGTCCTAATTTACTGACCGCGCAAGTTAACTTATTTATTGTATTTTGATCTTTTTAAGAATTCATGCACGGAGTATGTAGGTTATATAATTACTTTAAAGTAAATTGTAAAAATATAGTGTCACAGAACATCGTTGTTTATAATGTCACCAAGAGTATAAATTTATTTTATTAGTGATAATTTAATAATTACCAAATTTGTATGAAGAAGAACATACGACCTTAGTCTGTCACGTAAATGTATTTAAAACAAGCATGGCGACTACGTGGATCTCTGACAACAAAAACGGGCACCTGACTGACATACTTAATCAACACAGGAAACATAAACCGGCCGAGTATGGTGTTACAGATAGACTGGCAATGCCTGTCTGATATGCGCGACCTTTCGTACGATAGAGACAGAGGACCAGTCTACGTGGTTTTAAGATCGAGTTGGATATAATTTAGGACCTCCCTCTCCTTTTTTTTTAAATTTCTAATAAACAACCCATATGTTTTAGCTATTTGGTGCATGATGAAATTGGAATGACAGATCAAACGGACTCTTAATTAAGACTGACACACCAAGCTCCACCCCCTCCACTATGAACCCTCCAAACTGGAGGGTCCATCGTCAGCATTTTACCCCAAGCCGATAACAAACCAATTAAATTGAGTTTAAAGCAAGCAGTGTGTGTCATACAGTGGCTGCATTAAATTCCCCCGAACTTGGGGCTTTAATAAACAAAACCATTTTACACCGTTGTTTCAGGGTTCTGTTTTTTTTTCCAATTAATGACGAAATTGTAATATAAGGGAACAAAGTGAACGTCCAAAAAATAAAATAGCATGTTTAGTACTCCCGTGAAACAAAAATCTGAAAAAAGGAGTATTTGTATTGTATGTGGAAATAATAGTGACCGTGTTAGACTGGTTGAATCTAAAGCAAATACTAGCTGATATTGGTTTAAAAGAACTTTTAAAAAAGTATAGCGGTATTTGTGTTGAAAGTGGAATACTTTGCAGGAATTGTTTTCAAAAATTAATAAACTTGGACAAAAAGTGTCGGGAGTTCTACGATTTGTGTCAAAAAATCTATTTAGCTGTCTATACTAGAGGGAAGAGGGTCGCTTCTTCTCTCTAAAGAAAATTAAATGTGATACATCTTTCACAGTTAATTTTTGCAAGTGCAATTTTTGTATGCAAAGAGAACTCGAGAAATTGATAACCGTCCATAACACTTGTTGCTGTTCTGCACTCGGTGATCTGTTTTGGGTTCCCCGAGATATTTAATTTCTGCGTCAGCGATAATTTTTATCAGCCAATGAGCGCGGCCACCAGAGGGCCCTTTACATTACTGATCACCTGTCTGCAGGTATCACAACACTATGTTTCCGAAGGTTCAAAACATGGCTGAGTGAAAATAATTCCCGAATTCCCCTTCGTTTTTAGGAGTTTTCCGCCAGCGACAGGGACTGTACTTTTTTATGAGATAAAAAACAACGTGTAAAATGCCTGATTTTCCCACCTTTGTAAAAATACGAGGTCACTTGAATGTTAAGGTAGGGGGATGAAAGGGCTCGGACATGGTTTTCAAGCACATGTGTAACTTTGATGTAAACAAACTCTCGTGCCTTTGTGGATGGCTGTGTGTTTTTTGCTACTAAATTGGTTAGGAACAATTGTTTTAAAAGTTGTTAAGAGGAATTTTCCCAGAAGTTTGTTTTAAACTTGCTACCCGTATCTAAAGTTGCGTAATTTTGGTAAGAATATATAGTAAAAGTTAATAGTGGTGTGCAACCTGAATATCGCGCATATCAGACAGGCATTGCCAGTCTAAAAACCACGTGTCTTTGTTGCATGTAAACATACAGCGAAGTACATAGAAGCGTTTAACGGGCGTTAACTCCAGAAAGGTTTTACGTAATGTTTTGACTGACTTTTGTCCAATCAGATCGTTGAAGGCGGAGTTGAGACATTACAGCTCGTGACTAATGAGAGAGAGAGAGAGAGAGAGAGAGAGAGAGAGAGAGAGAGTAAATTTTAGATGACGCAAATGAGCGAACTGTATCTATCAATAGTTATAAAGTTACAAATCAAGGTCTAGTGCGAGTATCGTATATCTTATAAATTTATGTAAATTTGAAGTGTTTTGAAATTCTTTCAGACACGTAGCATCGTATTTGAAAGTGGGGGGGGGGGGGGCAGACTCATCCAAAAAATCTTGACAAGCAAAAAAAAAAAAGGACAATAACACTTTCCCAAAATCTCCTAAATCCTAATCCATGGGGGGGGGGGGGGGGGGGGGGGGGGGGGGCTGGCATAGTATATTACTTCAATTTAAACCCCAATTCCCTTATTTTCATATCAACTTTTTACATCGTCCAAAAAAGTGGGGGGGGGGGCAACTCTTCGATAATTCATTTCTTTATATGTAAATTTTAAAAAATGTGTTGCTGTGAGAAAAATGGGGGCCTGCCCCCCCCCCCCTCTGATGCTACGTGCCTGGTCTTTAACCGGGGAACAACGATGTCTCTGTCAGTGTAACAACCATTTTTCAAACTGAGTAAGAAATATGTAAACATGCAACCAAGGAAAAAAGTATTTTGAAGTATGTATTGAAAATTTGAGTTCATTTTGATTGGTCGATTTATGATTTGTTTTCCCTATGCAAGCTTACATACCTTTGACCTTTTATTCATCCGTGACTATATGTATATTGTACCATGCTGATACCGAACATACATGCACGCTAATGTTAAAGTCGGGATACCGGATTGTTTTGTCGTATAAGATATGTTTACATTCATGGATAGTAAACAAAGAAAATATATTTTATCTGATCTGCTGTATGGAACGCCATTAACGTCAAGAAGGAAACTTTAACAGTGTAAAAAAATATTTGAAATTTTCAGCGTACAAATTCATTTTACGGATCAACTTTATCGCAAATAAAGACAAATATAGTAATCAAAATACCAAGGTTAACCAGATTCTTAATAAGTATAATTAAACTTAGTATAAACTGAAAGTTTGTGAACAAAAATTGTGAAGAAAGTTAAATCAGGCAGCACCATTCGAAATATATTTTGATTGAATCTTGTTTAAAAAAAGAAAACTAAAATACATCAACAAACAAGTTATAAATATTGGAGCAAGCATCATCAATGTCTGTACATCGAACTACAATAATAGGAAGGTATACATCATCCAGTTAGTATACAGTGAATGTGCATCTCATTTACAAAATCCGAGGCATTATAGTTAACAAGTCTTTTATTCATATCTCTGGCTAAACATGTGCCTGATGAATAACATCCACGACTGTACCTGTCCTATAAGTGCAATATTACTTACATCGATGACTATACCCGTGCTTAATTAATTGCCTTCATGACTGTACCTGTTACAGAAATGTTATATATTTATATCTACATAGTATGATTCCCCCTGTTACGGAAACTTAAAGTTAATTCATAGCTGTATAGAAACAGCCAGACTGAAATTTACACGCTCCGTTTATCGATTGGTCGAATCCTACAGCGCCCTAAGAAAAATCACGGACTGCACGAAATAATCATGATGATATCAGTCTCAAATTCCAATAGGAAAATATTTGACTGTTTCTTTTAGCTAACGTACTGATGTACATTAACAATAATTTGGACAAATATTTTTTAGCTCACCTGAGCTGAAAGCTCGAGTGAGCTAAAAGTAAGTACCGTCTGTCCGTCCGTCTGTCTGTCTGTAAACTTTTTACATTTTGAACTTCTTCTCTAAAACCGCTTGGCAAATTTCAACCAAATTTGGCACAAAGCAGCCTTATGGGAAGGCAAATATAAATTGCAAAAGTGAAAGACCGATCTTCATTTAAAGCGGAGAAAACCTCGAAACTGTAGAAAAAAAGGAGAGAGGGGTGCATTTTTAAAAATCTTCTTCTCAAGAACTACATAGTCAAATTCACCGTAGCTAAGCATAAATCATCCTTATGGGAAGGAAAATATCAATTGCAAAAATTAAGGGCTATTTCTGTTTCAAATTTGAGTAATTTACGAAAATGATAATAAAACAGAGAGAATGGGGGTCAATCAGTTTAACCTCGGGCTTGATATTTCATATATCGAAAACCAGTTTATGTTAGTTATAGGGAAAAGAGTACCAATTCATTTCCCATAGGGCTCAATGTTAACCTAAACCCACCTGGCTAGTTTGCTATTATACTTACAGACATATCCTTGGTCACATTTGAAAGCTCATTCCAAGCACTAACAAAAAATCAATAGAAATACATACGGTTCCATAGGCGTTTATAGGTCAAAATTGAGCTTGTTTACAACTTACAGCGATCGCAGCAAATAAATCCAAGTCTCAAAATTGACACCCACCCGTATTTCAACCCCTCTTATTTCTTAACTTTCTGTAGTACTTCTTCAATCCATCATTGAATTTAAAGAGTGATAAATGTACTTTGAAATAATCATTCTTTCAGCAATTAATTCAGCCAATCAGCATAGCCATACCTTTTTCTGTGCGGCTCAATCTTGTATTAACACTTCTCTGATGTCAACATCCGGTGCATTGGTACTCTCATTCCTATACTGGCAATGCCTGTCTGATATGCGCGATGTACAATTGAGACAGAGGACCAGTCTATCTATGTTAGAAGCAGCCATCTTGAAGTTGAACGGAGATAAATTTGGTTGTTGTGCAACAGTGTACGTGCGAAGGGAATATCCGAAAAATCCAAACTATATTTGTGCCGTTTATGTGAAGTAAATAGAGGGTAAATATTTCAATGCGTTGACATTTTCATTTGTGACGGTGGTTTTAGCTTGCTTTGGTTTTCGTTCAGCATGTTTAGGTTAACTTGAGAGGAACCGTCGTCTTTATTTTCGAATTTAAATTTTTTACGTGTAGACCGGTTAATCAGACAGCTGATTGTTTACATGTACCTGCGCAAAATCTGATTCACTAACACAATATTATAGAATACTATCCATTATGTTGGTACATGTATATTGGTACGATCTCTACGTTATGGTTAATTAAAATGCACCATGTTTTATTAAGATGCTCAGCAATTTCAATCTAAACAGAGATTATTCTCGCTGCTAGAAATATATAAGTATATATATGTTGAAAAATAAATTGTGTTTTTTCTTTGTTTTAGTGCATTTTATTTTTCTCTTGTTTTAATTGTTTACAAATTTCTATTTACTAACCTGAGAGTCAAGCTTCGAGTTATGAGCAAGACACAGAGCTTTGCGGTCAATGCTACTGTATGTTTGTACATAAAGCTGAGGTCATACTTGAGTTAATTTATATTTTAAATGCAGCTTTGCTGAATAAGAATATCAAGTTTAAATATCTTAAAGTTGAATGTAATTAACGCATGTGAACAAAAACATGACTCGAACCAAGCTATGTATCTTTCTTATAATTCTACGATTGACGCTGAAATTTTGGTTGATCAATAGAAATGTCTTTCTAAAAGGGTGATATGCTGTAACTATTTTCTGGTGTCCCTTCTTCAACGATGAATTGCATGAAATCTACACACATTTTTTATAGTTTTTCGAACATGTGACAAGTAAATATCAAAGTACTGAAGAACTGACGGGAGTTGATTTTGTCGATGTTTATTTATTTTAAATTTAATGATATGTTATTTTGCATGACAAGTATATGTAATAACATGTAATTTCTAATTTGAATTACGCACATTTTTATAATATGAATTTTTGGACTTTATCGACAAGAATGTCGAGAAACCCCCATATGAATCATGTTAAATAATATTAAAAGATAAAATTAATTCAATCAAACTATGTATCAGTAATTGAAATATTTCTCGAAAATTGTATGGATCCAAGCAATATTAAACACAAGTCTCGTTCAACCAAACGCTCGGCTGACACCGTAAATCTCCGACAACGATTTTAGGAGACAGCCGAGCGTCAATTTGAACGAGACTATATTGAACTCTGGCATAGGAATACATACGACTACAAAAATATTCAATTTGTTTGTACCATTTAAAATCTGACTATTTTTAAGGTATTTGTAAATAAGTTTCCTTGAAATACAATGCTTTAGCATACATTACATCGAATTTATCAATTATTTTCAAGAACTAATTCTTGTCAGCAACAATGATTTGTGCTGAGGTCCAAACACTGTTTCACTTTCGGTCCGGTTTGTCTGAGTAACTGCATAGGAGAGTTGATTAAAACAAACTCCCAAAAAACGACGTCTTTTAAATAATTTCCGTAGTCCTGACATTATTATTATTATGAGGATAAAAGCATTATCGGTGTTCTTAAAAAAATATTGCAATGGAAAATCATCTTTGTTTGTGCCAATGCATAAATTTGAATTATAACTCTTTAACATCTATGACAACATTTTTCAGTTATAATTAAGTTTATTCATTAATCAAGTGAATTATGATATGAAAGGTCATACGAAATGAATTCATCCATGGTAAACGACAATTGTTTATAATGGAGAAGGCCTATTAAAATGTTCAATGTTTTTAATTTGAGGAATTGAGCGCATTCATTCTAGTGCATTGAGGTACACTTTTCTTCTTTCACATATAGGATTTTTAAAAATAAAATACAATAACCATAGTTTGTCCCAAGTGATTGCTTCCATCACTTGTTGATGATTTTTAATAAAAATACACATACCTGTGAAAGAAGTACAGTTGTAACTGATGAGATGGAAAATATCGAAGCCATTTATTATTATCGAAATATGAAGCGAAAAGTGGCGGAAGCAAAAAATCGGGACAGAGTATAGTGAGTAGTGGAGGGAGAAAATGTACCTTTATGCTCTGGTGTATTTCAATGGTTTTATAAAGTGATTTGGGGGGGGGGGCTAAAATAAATGGAACTTGATGTTAACCGTGAACACCAACTGCAAATTTAGTTATTTCTATTGCATATGATCTTTTTTCGGTAAAAATTGTATTACATAAAGGTAAATATGCAAAAATAAGTGTAAAATTCGATTATTCATTTTTGGTTAGTCTACCGAGGGGCAACATTTCACAATATCCTATATTTACAATTGCAAATATTTTTCCTTATATGAACGTATAGAAAAGAGTAAACGTTCAACTCTGTATATTTACATTGCAAATTAGTTTTCTTATATGAACATATAGAATAGCAAAAACGTTCAATTCTGTATGAACTTTTTCATGACGTCACAACGACCATAGCACGCGCTTATCGCTTGTCGCTTGGATTTTTGTAAACTTAAAATTTCGGTAATTTTAACAGTTCTGAACGATTTGTCTTTTTTCGTACGTGAATAAAAGTAATAAACAGCAGTGTTAAAATGTTCACCGGGACATGAAGTTGGTTGGTACGTGATCAAATCTACCGAGAACCCCTTAAAATATAGGATTTGATTTCGTGACCAACCAAATTCTTATCCCGGTGAACTTTTTAAAGCTGCTTGGTCCGATTTTATATCAAATTTTATGCATTTTAAAATTTTATTTTAAAGGATGGTTATGCTAAATATATGTATAATAGTAGACATTGCAGTAGTTTTCCCAGTCAATTTAGCCAAATTTCAATGAAGAAAAATACTTACAAAATTTGCTAACAAAACAAACGATATAAAAGGGTACCGCGTTATTTCGCCTCATGTTAAAGTTCACCCCTGACAACGAGACGGGTATGGTTGTATTACGACTTTGACATCGCTTTAAATAAAGGTCGAAATGATCAGACAATTTACAAATAAACAAGTGTACGTTTTGTTCGCTAATATTTCTGAAGTTTGCTTTCTTTACAATGGATGTATAGCATGCAGGTTGAATAACCCCAATTATTCGGGGGACGAAACCGAACGGTTTCCTTTTCTAAACATTCCCGTGATGCATTTTGGTTTGTTTTGTCGTTTGTCCAAAAAAATATTGTTTTTATTTACTTTGGATATTTCTAACTTTGAAAGGAGACTGATTTTGCTGGTGTAAATAGGAGAAAGTCCATAATTTTCTAAGATAAATGGTTTGTATGGAAAAAGATTTGATAGTGTAATAACAAAAAAATCGGACCAAGCAGCTTTAAATTGCTGTTAATTTTTTAAATGAACTTTTTCGTGACGTCACATTGATTGATCTTTATTGAACGCCCATAAAAAGCCAGTGTTGCCCAGGTGAGCGACGTGGCCCATTTGGTCTCTTGTTCCGTAATGTCGTCACTTTTATAACCCACATGAATCACCAAAGAAAGCATTGTATTGTTTAAATGTTTCAATGACTGTACCTATGCTATAAATGCAATTAAATTTACACTTATATCCACGACTGTACCCGTGCCTAATTAACAACATCCATGACTTTACCTGTCATATGAATTCAATATATTAATTTACATAGGCAGCTGTATTTGAGCCCGATTAACATCCATGACTGTATTTGTCACATGAATGATATATATATATATAACATTTTTGAAGTTTTCTTTTTATGTCACCAATGAGACAATTTATTCTTATGCCCTGAAAATTGCTGAATCACACTTAAAAAAGTATATTGCCCTCCCGAAAACAGTTATATTACGTCACAGTTTACGAATCAACAAATTAGAAGCGATTAATTGAAATAGAGGGAATATTCTCTAAATATTATTCCTAGCCGGTCAATATTAAAAAAAATATTGACCGGTCAATATTTTTCGGACGAGCTTATATTAGCTCATCAAACAAGTCGAACACATCTTGCATCCCCTGTTTGTATTCTTCAAGCGGAAGATTAGTGGAAGGGAGTAGACATCCAATAATAAAAAGTTTGTTTGTCTCATATCCTATTTCAATTTTCCCTCATTTAGCCTCCAGGCTTTACTCTGGTTTAAATGGAATATCGTGTCACACTTAGGCCCCTGTACCTTGTTTTAAAGTTTTTAAATAAAAAGTATTCACACCTGAGTAGTTCTCACACCTTGCTATATATACCGAATGCTGACCAGTTTCCGAGTCTTTCGTGTTAAAGGCCCCGTGTGCTGTGTCAGTACGTCGTGCTGACTGAATCATTTCACCGATTGTTACTAGTTAACAATGCCTAGAAATTTATCAGATTCTAGTTCTGAAGAAGAACAAAATGCTAATATTGTTTAGCTATTTGCTTCTGAAGACGAAGTCTTGGAAACACCTCAGACGGACTGACCAAATACTCGTAGTGCCGTGGCTCCATCGGGATCCAACGGGGGCACTACCAATAATGGGCCTGGTAAAGGACCGGGAAAGAACAAAACAGGAAAAGGCACACCAAAAAGAGTAAATGTATCAAATAAAAGAAAACAGGACGATGTTCCCGTGCCCAAGAAACAACAAAAGGTAGACTTTAACCCGTCTCAAGTTTATTCTATGTTATCAGAACTGTTAAAGCAAAGTAGTACGCAAAGTAGTACTGATGAACCGGAAGCGTGCACTTCCGCAAAATACGAAATCGATTTAAATGGTTTGGATAAGAGTGACCTTTTTTCAATAGATAATGACCCAGAGGTCATATTTGATGATGAAAGTAGTGAATTTCCAATGCCCAAGTATTTTGAAGACGAGACAAAATTTTGTCCCCCAGTGTCGGAAAATTTGGCAAATTTCGTAAAAATGGGCTGGCCGTCACTCAGAAAGCAGATGTAAGGAAATATCTTGACGAAATAAAAGTTAATTCCAAAAAACTGCAAAAATTGTAATCATTATATCCATGAAAAGATTTGGATATAAAAACTCTGACATTAAAAACTGTTTCATTGATAGCTTTAACAACAGCACAAAAAGTTCAAAATTTTTAAAAATTAATCAAATGGCTGATCACGGTGAATTCGTTGTGTTAACAATTGATGGATTGCAAAAAAAAAAACAAACTTCAAGACCAGGTCATGATATACAACAAGTGAAGATCAGCTCTTTTCCAGATAAAAGTTGTTGTGTGTTACACACTTTGAAAGAATGTTTAAAAATTACACAAGAAAAATGGAAATCAAATGAATTATTTATTTCTTTCAAAACTTTCAAAGAGGTTTCCACATGCATTGTGGCTAGATGGTTAAAAGACGTTTTAAAAAGATCTGGTATTGATGATAAAATATTTTCTGATCATTCTTATAGAAGTGCCTCAACCTCAGCAGCATTTGCTGGTGGTGTTCAGTTCAAGGAAATTCTTGAAACTGCTAATTGGACTAATGCAAAAACATTTTATAAGAGAGAATTATCAAATCCTTTTTCTGACACTGTTCTTAAGATTACCTCGACGTCAACGGATTAAGCAGATCCGATGGTGATGTGACCCCTGTGATGATTTTCCCAGGAAGTGTTGTTATTTGATCACGGACATAAGTGTGGACATTCTTGAGTGAAAAGTGAAATATATATAAAAGTTATCACATTCTGAATATTGTATCTTTATGATTACTTATATTTGTATGTTGAATAAATGTTGTGTTGATCTTTTCTATGTTTGGTTTTATTTTAATTTTTTCGGTGCAGTGAATTATCTCTAAAGATCTATATATGATAAGAGTTAAATTGGCCCCCATATTTCACCATTTTTTAAAAGTGTTTCGGTTACAATAAAATGTTATGTTATAATTTAGAAGAGTTCATATAAAATATATTTTTCACATATTTGTTTGATTTATTTGCACTGACTTGCAGTATATGACGTCAGAAGTGACGCTATTTCAAAAATTCAATCAAAATCAGTCGAAATTGACATTTTTCTCATCTTTTTACGAATTGGAAATATAGAGCGCATGCTTGAACCAGGACAATTTTTTTGTCACTTATTAGTTTTGGCTAGATACATCTCTGATCAAAATATGTTGTTGGTTCAAGCATGCGCTCTATGTTTCCTGAAAGAAAAACTTCTTGAAAACAAGCTTTTTAATGCTAAAATGCAAAAATGGCGGGAAAAGTTTGTCTTTACAATGCCTTTTTTCTGAATTGTGGGCACTTTAATCAAAATGAACATTAAGTTAAAACATCACATATATATCTGTTCAAAGAAAACAAAGAATTACAGTAAAATAATGCTATTCCTTTTAGGAGCCAGTTTAGGCCTATACCATATAAAGTCCTTTGTTGTCAAAAATTCTTTAAAGATTCCATTTAAACCAGAGTAAAGCCTGGAGGCTCAATGATGGAAAATGGAACCCTTATCCAAGCATCTTTTATAGATGCGATGGATGAGGGTCATTTTCCGAGTTAGCCGTAAGGCTACGAGGGTTTAAATACCCTCCCATCAACAACTGTATCTAAATACATTTATAAATAAAGTCGTTTGAGTCCCACTGCTTGACAACAAATTTGAAAATAATTAATTATACGAAATTTTATTTTTTAAATAGAGTCGGACACTGGTCAGCATTGGGTATATAAAGCAAGGTGTGAGAACCACTCAGGTGTGAATATTTTTTATTTAAAAACTTAAAACAAGTTACACGGGCCTAAGTGTGACACGATATTCCATTTAAACCCTCGTAGCCTTACGGTTAATTCGTATGTACTCTCTATATTTATTCAAATATGACAACAAGGAAATACTACTCTTGTAAGTTTAATACTTTTGATTCATTTGACAGAGTTATCCTTCCTTGCTTATATCTCATTTTTGTTTGACACAATGATGCCCTTTTACTGCTTTAAATTGACTGTGACTGCATATTTAATTTATTTTATTTGATGTACGTTTTAAAATTGCATTTAGTACATGTTTCACACCTCTAACAATAGATTTTTCTTGATACCAAATGATTTGGTACATGTACACACCAAGCCCAAGCTTAATAGTTCAGTGACCACCCGTAGTGTTCACAGTGATTAAACCAGCTATTGGCAATAATAAGTTTAATCTTTGTTAGATTTTCAAAGCAAGTCTCCACTACAACAAATGAAAAAAACCCATATTTTTAAATTCTCTGGATTTCAATCATTTTTTTATAATTAGAAAAACAAAGTTATGTCTTTTCTGTTCTTGTTCTTGCTAGCAATTATTTGTTTTTTCGAGTTCCAGGAATGGTCAGCCTGTTTGTAGACTCACCCTTGGTAGAATCTGCAGTCGATGTTGATGACATAGCTATGGATGGTGCTCTCTCACTTTCTTCACACTGGGTTTTTCAAAGTCAATCGCTAATATCAAAAAGACTTCTTAGTTTTTGGTTAAAATCCAATTGGAAAGACTTTGTTTACTGTATGTGGCTTGCTTCATTCATGAATAGAAGGGTGAATGTGTGATTTATCGTTTAGTTTGAATTCTACTTTCAAACTTTACCTGTCTAATACAGATAACCTAATCCAGTGCACAATTTTGTCCCCCAAATTATCACCAGGCCAGGGTAGACTGAACACCTTACATTTAACTTATCGTACTTACCTTGATTTGAATATATATAACACAAACAAATGAAATCTAAAGAAATAACTGCTCGTGTGAAACATGTACTAAGTATATTGTTAAACTTTTTCCTCTGTACTTTGAAAAAGGTTTACCAACATATACATAAAACATCCACAAACAAAAGATTAAGTTTCATTTTTTAACAGTTTCAACCAAAAGATATGTCATTGTATTATGCAACATGGGTTTAAAGTGTTGAAACAAAATATCTTTATTTTTATGAGACAATTCATTAATTGTTGTTCTTAACTTTTATTATCAAAACCCGATCAGGATGTAAAAAATAGTGTTTCAAGTTTATAAGAAAACTAAAAAACTAAAATATCATATACATTCCAATCAAAAATATTGACTCACTACCACGCTTGCACTTTCTTCGTAATCTAACCTCAAATATCTTTGGTATGCAAGTATGGCGGCCACTGATAATTGCATAAACTTTATAAAATAATTGTATGTAGCCACAAAAAAGGAAAATCATTGGAACCATTCTTAACAGGCTAATGCTATTAAATGACTTCTTCAGTAACAGGTAATGGGTAATTGACGAATGAGAAGAAAAACTAGACACGATCTCGTTGCGAGCAACGAGAAGGTCTTCCGTCTGATTTAACAAATTGAGATTTATGTTGGATCTTGATTTTGCTATTTAACAGCTAAACATGATTTTAAACAGGAAAAGAGGGTGTATATTTTAAGGGCCAGATGTAAGAGCTTTGTTCAACAAGTGTTTAGAAATTCGTCACCGTTCTTGAGATATCTGTGAAAAAGGTTTAAGGGGTCGGTCCCTTATCTCCTAACTGGGGCCACTGAACCAAATTTTAAAGGTTGCATGTTGTTAAGTATATCATTTTGAGCATCTTTTCTTTTACACTGCATTTCAAAATATTTATCCTTTTTGAGATATAGATGATCAAAGTTTTGGACTTTTGACCCCTAAAAACACCTAATTACGTAACACATTACAAAATCAATCTATTATTAGGCTACTTAAATGTAAGATAAACATATTTGCTTTTTTGATCTATTACAAAATATCCCTCGGTAAAGAGCTATAGGAAAAGGACTTTAGAGCCCTCAAGGTCCCTACATTTAGGGGCCAGGACCTTTTTCTTGGTATCAGATGAAAGGTCATTTGATTTCATAGACAATTTGCTTAACAATTGTTAAGAAATTCGTTACTATTCTTGAGATATCTGAGAAAGAATATTTTAGGGGCCGGACATTATCTCCTTATTGGAGCCGCTGAACCAAAATTTTAAGGTTGCATGTTGTTAAGTACATCATTTTGAGCTTTTTTTCTTTGATACTGCATTTCAAAATATTTTTCCTTTTTGAGATATAGGTAAGCAAAGTTTTGGACTTTTGACCCCCAAAAATCCCTAATTACGTAGCACATGAGAAAATCACTATACTGTTAAGCTACATAACTGTTAGATAAACATATTTGCTTCTATAATCTATTACGAAATATCCCTCGGTAAAGAACTATAGGAAAAAGACTTTAGAGCCCTCTAGGTCCCTAACATTAGGGACCAGTCCCTTTTTCTTAGTATCAAATGAAAGATCATTTCATTATAAAGACATTTTGTTCAACAAGTGTTTAGAAATTCGTTACCGTTCTTTAGATATATGGGAAAGAACATTTTAGGGGCCGATCCCTTAACTCCTTATAGGGGCCGTTTAACAAAATTTGGAAAATTGCATATGATTTAATACATCATTCTAAGCATCTTTTCTTTTATACAGCATTTCAAAATATGTTTCCTTTTTGAGATATTTGTGATCAGAATTCTGGAATTTTGGCCCCTAAAAACCCCTAATTACGTAACACATGATAAAATCATTACATTGCGTTGATGCATAACTGTAAGATAAACATATTTGCTTCTATAACTGTTCACAAAATATCCCATAGTAAAGGGCTACAGATGAAATACTTTAGAGCCCTTTGGTCCCTTAATTTGAGGAGCCAGCCCCTTTTTATTGATATCAAATGAAAGGTCTTGTAAATATAAACTTTTTTTGCATTACATATGTTAACAAAATATTTTTCAGAAAAGAGATAAACTAAGAAAACCATGAAAAATTACGACGTTTTTTTAGTCTCAATTTTCGGGACCAGGCGAGCTTTAACGCCTTTTGAGCATGACAAATATGAATGCCAAATAGCACATCTACAATCTCTTGTCTACAATCCCTGAAAGTTTGAACTCAATATCTTTTACCGTTTAGGAGGAGATCCCTGGACAAGCCGACCCTCTGAAAATCGTTAAAACGTCATTTTCTCAAGAACGGAAATGACGTCATCAAAATAAAAAAATGTATATTAAGTTCGGATTAATATCTATTAGATCTGAAAGTTTCATGAAAATCGGATGAGCCATTTACGAGAAATCGCCTGCACAAATTTTGTAAGAAGAAAAACAACTAGACACGATCTCGTTGCGAGCAACGAGGAGGTCTTCCGTCCGATTTTTTGAATACGGAATGACCTTGCTCTTGATCTTCGTCAACGAAACGTATCTGGAAATGGAAGCGGGGTCTAAGAGTAATGGGTGAAAGACTATCTACCCCATTTGTGTCCCTTTTTTGAGGGATCAGCTCCTTTTCATTCATTTTAGTTAAAAGGTATTTTTGTGTACTGCTAATAAATGTTTAGAAATTGGTTATCGTTTTGAGATATATGTGAAAAATAGTTTTTATATCTGGTCCTAAACTCCTTTTAGGGTCCAAATAACAAACAATATATGGATGTTTATTGTTAAGCACATTATTTTGAGTATCTTTTGTTAAATACTGCTTTTCGGAATTGTCCTCCATTTTGAGATATAGAGGATCAGAGTTTTGGACTTCTGGCCCCTTAAAATCCCTAATTACGTAACGTAGAAGTAAATGATTGCCATGTATAGGTAAAAAACGTTATAATAAACATAATTGCCTCTATAACGGATTAAAAAATATTTCACAGTAAAAATTTATCATTAAAAGTCTTTAGAGCCCCCTCAGACCCTTATTTGAAGGGCCAGTCCCTTTTTCATGATGTCATAAGAATGTGTTTGTCAATTCAAACACATTTTGCTCAACAAGAGTTTAGAAATTCTGTACCGTTCTGGAGATATCTGGAGAGGGTCGATTTAGGGGCCGACCCTGTAACTCCTTTTAAGGACCGCATCGCACAGAAAATATGGTTGCATATTGTTAAGCTTAATTTTTTTAGAATCTTTTGTTCAAAATTGTTTTTGAAAATTTTCCTCCATTTAGAGATATAGAGGATCGGAGTTTTGGACTTCTGGCCCCTTAAAATCTATAGTTACGTAATATAGGAGTAAATGATTGCCATATATAGGTGAATAACGTTAGAATAAACAGAATTTTTTTTAAGGTATCACAAAATATTTTACAGTAAAAAGTTATCATCAAAAGACTTTAGAGCCCCCTCAGCCCCTAATTTGAAGGGCCAGCCCCTTTTTCTTGATCTCAAATGAAAGCTCTTGTCAATTCAAACACATTTTGTTCAACAAGTGTTTAGAAATTCTGTACCGTTCAGGAGATATCTGGAGAGAGTCGTTTTAGGGGCCGACCCTGTAACTCCTTTCAGGGACCGCAAAACAAAGAAATATTTGTTGCATATTGATTAGCTCAATATTTTGAGCATCTTTTGTTCAATATTGCTTTTTGAAAATTTTCCTCCATTTAGATATACGGAGCATAATAGTTTTGGACCTCTGGCCCCTTTAAATCCCTAATTACGTAATATAGGAGTAAATGATTGCCATGTATAGGTGAATAACGTTAGAATGAACAAAATTGCTTCTATGACGTATCACAAAATATTTTACAGTAAAAAGTTATCATCAAAAGTCTTTAGAGCCTTATCGGCCCCTAATTTGAAGGGCCAGCCCCTTTTTCTTGATCTCAAATGAAAGCTCTTGTCAATTCAAACACATTTTGTTCAACAAGTGTTTAGAAATTCTGTACCGTTTAGGAGATATCTGGAGAGGGTCGTTTTAGGGGCCGACCCTGTAACTCCTTTCAGGGACCGCATAACAAAGAATTTTTTGTTGCATATTGATAAGCTCAATATTTTGAGCATCTTTTGTTCAATATTGCTTATCAAAATTTTCCTCCATTTAGAGATACTGAGCATCAAAGTTTTGGACTTCTGGCCCCTTAAAATCCCTAATTACGTAATACAGGAGAAAATGATTGCCATGTATAGGTAAATAACGTTAGAATAATCATAATTGCTTCTATAATGTATCACAAAATATTTCACATTAAAAAGGTATCATCAAAAGTCTTTAGAGCCTTATTGGCCCCTAATTTGAAGGGCCAGCCCCTTTTTCTTGATCTCAAATGAAAGCTCTTGAAAAAATAAATTTTAATTGCTCTACATGTTTTAACAAAATATTTTCAAGAAAAGAGATAATTAAAGAAAACCAAGAAAAATCACTGCATTTTTTATGTCTCAATTTTCGGGTCCAGGCGAGCTTCGGCGCCTTTTGTGCCAAATATAAATGGCTTACTTTAGACAAAACTACAATCATTCGTCTACAATTCCTGAAAATTTGAATTTGATATCTTTTATCGTTTAGGAGGAGTTCGACGGACAAGCTGACCCTCTAAAAATCGCTAAAACGTCAATATCTCTTAAACGGAAATGACGTCATCAAAATAAAAACTTTCCAATAAGGTTCAGATCAATATCTATCAGATCTGAAAGTTTCAAGAAAATCGGCCGAGCCATTTCCGAGAACTCGCGCGGACAAAATTTGTAAGAAAAAAAAGAAAAATAACTAGATTCGATCTCGTTGCGAGCAACGAGTGGGTCTTCCGTCCGATTTTTGAATAGATAAGATTAAACCTATCAATTCAAAGATAAAATCGTAGATCTAAGCGAAAAAAAGAGAAATTTTTTTTGCGGCACTCGAGGCTTGAACCCGGGTCGCCTGGGCCATGTCCACGACTATAACGACTGAGCTACTCGGACTCTCGCTTCAGGACTTTGACGCTTAATTTCTCGAGAATGCCTTGGTCGATTTAAAAACAAATTACATATTATGAATCAGTGAAAGGGTCACTATAAGATGTATAAGTTTCAAAAAAAAATATTAAAAAATAAAAAAGTCGAAAAATTCAATTTTTCAAATTTCCTTCCAATGACGACCGGAATTGACGGCGGAAATTTTCTTGAGTGTGTTGCACCAGAAAAACGGTAGATCTATCGTCTCTGAAAATGTCAGCCCTATATCTTTACTCATTTTTGAGAAACGTCGCAGACAAAATTCGCTTTTAAAAATCGTTTATCGACGATAACTTCCGAACGGAAGTGAATTTTCAAAAATTGAAAAAAACCTATAAACTTCAGATACAAACGCGTTAGTGTTGAAAATTTGGATGAAATCGATGGAGCCATCTCCAAGAAATCGTCTGCACAAAATCAGCTTGAAAAAAAAGAATAATAACAATAAGAAAAGTGAAAAAGAAACAATAGAATAATAGAAGGGTCTTCCGCTGAAGACGGAAGACCCTAATAATAGGGAAAAAGAAACAAAGCAAAAACAATAAGGTCTTCCGTTGGAAACGGAAGACCTTAATAATAGGGAAAAAGAAACCGAACGAAAACAATAAGGTCTTCCGTTGGAAAACGGAAGACCTTAATTAAATTAGAAAATGTATATTAATTATTAAAAAGGAAGAGGGTCAAGACAACAATAAGAAATCAGTTTTCTTTATGAAATCAACAGTTCCCGTATCATAAGCGTTGTATTCATATAGCCGTGTTGAGTTCTGATTGCTTTAATCAGATGCACAAATCTGAAATAATGTCATTAGCTACTGCAGATTAAAATATGTACTATCTTAAAGAATGAATTCTAGAGATTTTAAGTACATCTTACCTATTAATATATTAATAAGCATTACTTTATTATTGAAACAAAATGTAAAGTATTGTCAGTAGTGTTAATTTGAACCAGTATTGTTGGTAAAATTGTTTAACTTAAAGTGTATATGCAATGAAGTTTGCATTATTTTGTAAAAGATTACCTCTTTATGCACTGAACATAGTCGGTCTGCTTTTAAAAACTTCAACGGAATAGTCTAAGAACTTCTAATTTCCCTAGAAGCAGCTATATGGTCGGCAAATATTTGAGTCAATTATCATAATCATTATAGTACCAGAATGAGAAGTTTTTCTTATTTTCTTTAAAATTGAAATCAAATGCAACACATCAATAAATTGATATCTTGTATTACATCACATTGGTATATACACATAAAACAACCACATATATGTGGTTGTTTTATGTGTATATACCAATGTGATGTAATACAAGATATCAATTTATTGATGTCACTACTGTAGTGAAAAAACCCTGAGACTATTAAAAAACCCTGAGGAAACCCTGAGTGGCACTGAGAAAACCCTGAGAGACCCTGAGGTTTGCACTGAGGGTACTGAGGAAACCCTGAGGGACCCTGAGGTTTGCACTGAGGGTACTGAGGAAGCCCTGAGAGACCCTGAGGTCGGCACTGAGGGTACTGAGGAAGCCCTGAGAGACCTTGAGGCCGACACTGAGGGTACTGAGGGAGCCCTGAGAGACCCTGAGGTCGGCACTGAGGGTACTGAGGACACCCTGAGAGACCCTGAGGTCACTTTTAAGAGAAAAACGATCCAAATTATTCGATTAAATAAAGTTATAAAAGCTAATATAATTAATTTTTATAATGATTATTTATATTTTTATTATGTCGAAAATGTCTTTTTATTGACTCTGAGATTAAGTAAGAAAAAGAAATAATGTTCAGGTATGAGCCATGTTATATTGTCTGATTATATTTAGGCTTATTTTTTTGTTCAAACTACAACAAAGTTTTTTTTTTTTATTTTACAATAAGCATGCATAAAAAATAATATCTAATTTAAATAATGTCATTTATTTCAATTTGACATCTGATTAAAATAGAACTTCCACTGTACTGTTTTTCTGTAACACTGCTTATTACCTTCTACTAAAAATTCCGTTGTGTATATCAATTGTCAATTCTATTGTTTGCCCAGGATCAGAAAAACACTGGAACTAACACAGAATATACAAGATATACACTCGCCAGTTTACTGCATGTAAAGAACAGGTGCCCGAGGCTCTATTGGAAATATATTACAGCTGTGAAATTGTCGCGAATTGATTCAACTGAAAAGTCAGTTGTGTATATAATCATTGTTAGTAAAAGAAAAACTATAAAGTAGCAAACAATATCAAAGTTTTAGCACAACAGATTGTTACAAATATACATGTTGTGCATGTAACAGGTGCCCGAGACAATGTTTGAAATATATCACAATTTTAAAATAAGATGTAGTTAATTTCATTTATATGCATTTAATAATATCTATAAAGATACCTGCACACATTAAATGAAGTTTATTGCTAAAATATGTTTGATAACTTAGGATTATCTAGCTAAGCGATAGTGTTACTTAATATTGCATAGTTTACGTGTAAATTACTATCTCTATTTAGAAAATTGAAATTTGATATCAGTTTGAGAGTTCTTTTTATAAACAAAGTTAAACCAACTTTTAAATAAAAAAAAACTACACTTGTACCCGTGACCGGTATTTCGATGACTGTAAAGATAATCGTGCGTTGGTTTGACACGTAGTCAAAGTCAAGAACTGTCTGCCTCGTCTATATCACAGCACAGAAAACAAAACTGAATAGATGATCTGAACTACCTACTGCAGAATTGTACATGTGTCAATTTCAGTCTAAGAAAGATGTTTGTGAAGTGGAATGTCAAAGAAAATCTCTATTGTAGTAAGTTTTAAACACTGTTCGTTCTACCCACTAATTTTTTTAATTTGAGCTTAATTTTTTCTATTATCATACATATACAGGCTTAAACACGTACATCCCAGGCACGTAGCATCGAATTTTTTCTCAACAAATCAAACATTTAACTTCGATTACATATGAATCAACATGCATTTGGAGTCCCCTCCTCTTTTTGGGAGCACGTAAGAAAGTAAAATGAAAGAAATTAACAATGAAAATGTGCTATAAATTGATAAACAGACCCAATACGCCCCCTCCCAAATATAGCAATAGATATAATTTTCACGATTTTGAAAAGTGACATTATTCTCCGTATTGTCAAGATTTTTTTGATAAGGTTGCCCCCCCCCCCCCCATTTTTTTCAAAAACGATGCAAGTAGAAATTCAATTTCAAAATGTTGAACTTTCCGAATTTAGAAATAATTTCTACCCGATTGAATTTTGATATTTCTTGTTACCGGAAATGCCAAGACAGGGGAAGGGAAATTCCGAGGTCAGTCTGTCTTGTATTAATAATTTTAAATGAAGGACCTGTCGAATGATTCAATTTTAACATAGCACGGGAATTTTGAATGTTTACAATGCACAACAGAGACTGATAAGTTGAATCAAAATTGATGTCTATACATGAAAAAAAAACACTCCTCTAATGAAATGTGTGTGTCATTAAAACAAACATGAAGTGCAATGATTTTGCTTTTTTTTCTTATAGTACCATCAATACAAATAAGCGTCAATAATACAATGTGACATTAAATTAAGAAAAAATTAGACACATCGTAAAAAAAATCTTCATTTCAAGTCAAATTCGGTTCACAGCAACCCCCTTTCCCCCCCCCCCCTTCCCCGTCTTCGACCAAATAATTCGCCGCCCCAATACGAAGTACTTTCCTACGCTCTCTCTCTCTCTCTCTCTCTCTCTCTCTCTCTCTCTCTCTCTCTCTCTCTCTCTCTCATGTACATATACTTTATATATGTTTAGTACTACTATATGTAGCCTGCGGTAATATTGCCAGTGTTTAAAATCGTGTATTTCAATTGTTATTGATCATTGATTGTCTTGTTCTGATTCGAAGTCCATGATAAAAAAAAAGTACTGTGTATGATAGACGATGTACTGTCTTCTTTGTGTATAAGTACGGAACACATTCTTTTGTTTGTCTGGGATCGGCTCAGACTATACACGCGACAGAGTGACCGCGGCGAGGTGTGAATATCGGCCACCTGTGTAGATATCTTGTAGTATCAAAATAAACAGCTGCAAACGGCGGGGAATTACAGTTCACCGGATTTTTATGTAAATATAAAAAGTGATTTCGGCCGGGTCTACATGGAAATCAAATCATAGTAAAGGAAATGAATTTTGAATAAGGACTATTTTTATAAAGTGATCGCTCAAAATCGGGATTTAGGAAATATGTATTATAATTATAGCGATCAAAATCAGTTTATTCCATATTTTATTCGGGTTTGTAAACGAAGTTCTATTTTGTTTTCCTTACTCACGAGAGAGAGAGAGAGAGAGAGAGAGAGAGAGAGAGAGAGAGAGAGAGAGAGAGAGAGAGAGAGAATGGAGTTGTTTTAACCTCACACCATTTTACTGTCTAAGCATTAGAATAGTTTACCGATATAAGTTTCTTTCATACTGTACAAGAATATGCGATATGATATATCAAAATACATCTACACTCTCTTGTTTCAAATTAGAAATACCGATAACTGAATCTATGAATGCTCATAAGTCAACTATGTTCCGTTAGGGCGACTAAAATGATTAATTAAATAAATAAAAATGAACATGATTATTTATTTTAAAAACATTACATTTTACGGCCGACTCCTATATTTCATTTCTGAAGAATACTTTATATGTAAGCGGCTTGTTTTTAATTTTTAAATAATAAATTAATTAAAACATGGGATTCCTCGCTTTTCGCATGTTAAACCAGTATACAATGTGCATTTAATAAGTACAGAATACATACTCTTCCTTTGTGTTTATGTATTTCCCCATACAATTAATTAAAGATGCTGTTTAAATGAGAAAGTCATTTGCAATTGCATCTGATTCAGTAAAATAAATTTATACCAAATGAATGCAATGTTACTCATGTTTATATTTATTTTTAAATATGATTACGCCAATTGTTGGATAATGAAGGATGTTTTAAATTTTCGTATTAAGTGCCGACCTCAGGGTCTCTCAGGGTTTTATCAGTACCCTCAGTGCTGACCTCAGGGTCTCTCAGGGCTTCCTCAGTACCCTCAGTGCCGACCTCAGGGTCTCTCAGGGCTTCCTCAGTACCCTCAGTGCAAACCTCAGGGTCCCTCAGGGTTTCCTCAGTACCCTCAGTGCAAACCTCAGGGTCTCTCAGGGTTTCCTCAGTATTCTCAGTGCCGACCTCAGGGTCTCTCAGGGTTTTCTCAGTGCCACTCAGGGTTTCCTCAGGGTTTTTTGATAGTCTCAGGGTTTTTTCATTACAGTAGTGCACTACTGTAGTGAAAAAACCCTGAGACTATTAAAAAACCCTGAGGAAACCCTGAGTGGCACTGAGAAAACCCTGAGAGACCCTGAGGTTTGCACTGAGGGTACTGAGGAAACCCTGAGGGACCCTGAGGGACCCTGAGGTTTGCACTGAGGGTACTGAGGAAGCCCTGAGAGACCCTGAGGTCGGCACTGAGGGTACTGAGGAAGCCCTGAGAGACCTTGAGGCCGACACTGAGGGTACTGAGGGAGCCCTGAGAGACCCTGAGGTCGGCACTGAGGGTACTGAGGACACCCTGAGAGACCCTGAGGTCACTTTTAAGAGAAAAACGATCCAAATTATTCGATTAAATAAAGTTATAAAAGCTAATATAATTAATTTTTATAATGATTATTTATATTTTTATTATGTCGAAAATGTCTTTTTATTGACTCTGAGATTAAGTAAGAAAAAGAAATAATGTTCAGGTATGAGCCATGTTATATTGTCTGATTATATTTAGGCTTATTTTTTTGTTCAAACTACAACAAAGTTTTTTTTTTTTATTTTACAATAAGCATGCATAAAAAATAATATCTAATTTAAATAATGTCATTTATTTCAATTTGACATCTGATTAAAATAGAACTTCCACTGTACTGTTTTTCTGTAACACTGCTTATTACCTTCTACTAAAAATTCCGTTGTGTATATCAATTGTCAATTCTATTGTTTGCCCAGGATCAGAAAAACACTGGAACTAACACAGAATATACAAGATATACACTCGCCAGTTTACTGCATGTAAAGAACAGGTGCCCGAGGCTCTATTGGAAATATATTACAGCTGTGAAATTGTCGCGAATTGATTCAACTGAAAAGTCAGTTGTGTATATAATCATTGTTAGTAAAAGAAAAACTATAAAGTAGCAAACAATATCAAAGTTTTAGCACAACAGATTGTTACAAATATACATGTTGTGCATGTAACAGGTGCCCGAGACAATGTTTGAAATATATCACAATTTTAAAATAAGATGTAGTTAATTTCATTTATATGCATTTAATAATATCTATAAAGATACCTGCACACATTAAATGAAGTTTATTGCTAAAATATGTTTGATAACTTAGGATTATCTAGCTAAGCGATAGTGTTACTTAATATTGCATAGTTTACGTGTAAATTACTATCTCTATTTAGAAAATTGAAATTTGATATCAGTTTGAGAGTTCTTTTTATTAACAAAGTTAAACCAACTTTTAAATAAAAAAAAACTACACTTGTACCCGTGACCGGTATTTCGATGACTGTAAAGATAATCGTGCGTTGGTTTGACACGTAGTCAAAGTCAAGAACTGTCTGCCTCGTCTATATCACAGCACAGAAAACAAAACTGAATAGATGATCTGAACTACCTACTGCAGAATTGTACATGTGTCAATTTCAGTCTAAGAAAGATGTTTGTGAAGTGGAATGTCAAAGAAAATCTCTATTGTAGTAAGTTTTAAACACTGTTCGTTCTACCCACTAATTTTTTTAATTTGAGCTTAATTTTTTCTATTATCATACATATACAGGCTTAAACACGTACATCCCAGGCACGTAGCATCGAATTTTTTCTCAACAGATCAAACATTTAACTTCGATTACATATGAATCAACATGCATTTGGAGTCCCCTCCTCTTTTTGGGAGCACGTAAGAAAGTAAAATGAAAGAAATTAACAATGAAAATGATTGTGCTATAAATTGATAAACAGACCCAATACGCCCCCTCCCAAATATAGCAATAGATATAATTTTCACGATTTTGAAAAGTGACATTATTCTCCGTATTGTCAAGATTTTTTTGATAAGGTTGCCCCCCCCCCCATTTTTTTCAAAAACGATGCAAGTAGAAATTCAATTTCAAAATGTTGAACTTTCCGAATTTAGAAATAATTTCCACCCGATTGAATTTTGATATTTCTTGTTACCGGAAATGCCAAGACAGGGGAAGGGAAATTCCGAGGTCAGTCTGTCTTGTATTAATAATTTTAAATGAAGGACCTGTCGAATGATTCAATTTTAACATAGCACGGGAATTTTGAATGTTTACAATGCACAACAGAGACTGATAAGTTGAATCAAAATTGATGTCTATACATGAAAAAAAAAACACTCCTCTAATGAAATGTGTGTGTCATTAAAACAAACATGAAGTGCAATGATTTTGCTTTTTTTTCTTATAGTACCATCAATACAAATAAGCGTCAATAATACAATGTGACATTAAATTAAGAAAAAATTAGACACATCGTAAAAAAAATCTTCATTTCAAGTCAAATTCGGTTCACAGCAACCCCCTTTCCCCCCCCCCCCCCTTCCCCGTCTTCGACCAAATAATTCGCCGCCCCAATACGAAGTACTTTCCTACGCTCTCTCTCTCTCTCTCTCTCTCTCTCTCTCTCTCTCTCTCTCTCTCTCTCTCTCTCATGTACATATACTTTATATATGTTTAGTACTACTATATGTAGCCTGCGGTAATATTGCCAGTGTTTAAAATCGTGTATTTCAATTGTTATTGATCATTGATTGTCTTGTTCTGATTCGAAGTCCATGATAAAAAAAAAGTACTGTGTATGATAGACGATGTACTGTCTTCTTTGTGTATAAGTACGGAACACATTCTTTTGTTTGTCTGGGATCAAGAAAAACCTCGGAAATAACAGACAAGGCTCAGACTATACACGCGACAGAGTGACCGCGGCGAGGTGTGAATATCGGCCACCTGTGTAGATATCTTGTAGTATCAAAATAAACAGCTGCAAACGGCGGGGAATTACAGTTCACCGGATTTTTATGTAAATATAAAAAGTGATTTCGGCCGGGTCTACATGGAAATCAAATCATAGTAAAGGAAATGAATTTTGAATAAGGACTATTTTTATAAAGTGATCGCTCAAAATCGGGATTTAGGAAATATGTATTATAATTATAGCGATCAAAATCAGTTTATTCCATATTTTATTCGGGTTTGTAAACGAAGTTCTATTTTGTTTTCCTTACTCACGAGAGAGAGAGAGAGAGAGAGAGAGAGAGAGAGAGAGAGAGAGAGAGAGAGAGAGAGAGAGAGAGAGAGAGAGAGAGAATGGAGTTGTTTTAACCTCACACCATTTTACTGTCTAAGCATTAGAATAGTTTACCGATATAAGTTTCTTTCATACTGTACAAGAATATGCGATATGATATATCAAAATACATCTACACTCTCTTGTTTCAAATTAGAAATACCGATAACTGAATCTATGAATGCTCATAAGTCAACTATGTTCCGTTAGGGCGACTAAAATGATTAATTAAATAAATAAAAATGAACATGATTATTTATTTTAAAAACATTACATTTTACGGCCGACTCCTATATTTCATTTCTGAAGAATACTTTATATGTAAGCGGCTTGTTTTTAATTTTTAAATAATAAATTAATTAAAACATGGGATTCCTCGCTTTTCGCATGTTAAACCAGTATACAATGTGCATTTAATAAGTACAGAATACATACTCTTCCTTTGTGTTTATGTATTTCCCCATACAATTAATTAAAGATGCTGTTTAAATGAGAAAGTCATTTGCAATTGCATCTGATTCAGTAAAATAAATTTATACCAAATGAATGCAATGTTACTCATGTTTATATTTATTTTTAAATATGATTACGCCAATTGTTGGATAATGAAGGATGTTTTAAATTTTCGTATTAAGTGCCGACCTCAGGGTCTCTCAGGGTTTTATCAGTACCCTCAGTGCTGACCTCAGGGTCTCTCAGGGCTTCCTCAGTACCCTCAGTGCCGACCTCAGGGTCTCTCAGGGCTTCCTCAGTACCCTCAGTGCAAACCTCAGGGTCCCTCAGGGTTTCCTCAGTACCCTCAGTGCAAACCTCAGGGTCTCTCAGGGTTTCCTCAGTATTCTCAGTGCCGACCTCAGGGTCTCTCAGGGTTTTCTCAGTGCCACTCAGGGTTTCCTCAGGGTTTTTTGATAGTCTCAGGGTTTTTTCATTACAGTAGTGCACTACTGTAGTGAAAAAACCCTGAGACTATTAAAAAACCCTGAGGAAACCCTGAGTGGCACTGAGAAAACCCTGAGAGACCCTGAGGTTTGCACTGAGGGTACTGAGGAAACCCTGAGGGACCCTGAGGTTTGCACTGAGGGTACTGAGGAAGCCCTGAGAGACCCTGAGGTCGGCACTGAGGGTACTGAGGAAGCCCTGAGAGACATTGAGGCCGACACTGAGGGTACTGAGGGAGCCCTGAGAGACCCTGAGGTCGGCACTGAGGGTACTGAGGACACCCTGAGAGACCCTGAGGTCACTTTTAAGAGAAAAACGATCCAAATTATTCGATTAAATAAAGTTATAAAAGCTAATATAATTAATTTTTATAATGATTATTTATATTTTTATTATGTCGAAAATTTCTTTTTATTGACTCTGAGATTAAGTAAGAAAAAGAAATAATGTTCAGGTATGAGCCATGTTATATTGTCTGATTATATTTAGGCTTATTTTTTTGTTCAAACTACAACAAAGTTTTTTTTTTTATTTTACAATAAGCATGCATAAAAAATAATATCTAATTTAAATAATGTCATTTATTTCAATTTGACATCTGATTAAAATAGAACTTCCACTGTACTGTTTTTCTGTAACACTGCTTATTACCTTCTACTAAAAATTCCGTTGTGTATATCAATTGTCAATTCTATTGTTTGCCCAGGATCAGAAAAACACTGGAACTAACACAGAATATACAAGATATACACTCGCCAGTTTACTGCATGTAAAGAACAGGTGCCCGAGGCTCTATTGGAAATATATTACAGCTGTGAAATTGTCGCGAATTGATTCAACTGAAAAGTCAGTTGTGTATATAATCATTGTTAGTAAAAGAAAAACTATAAAGTAGCAAACAATATCAAAGTTTTAGCACAACAGATTGTTACAAATATACATGTTGTGCATGTAACAGGTGCCCGAGACAATGTTTGAAATATATCACAATTTTAAAATAAGATGTAGTTAATTTCATTTATATGCATTTAATAATATCTATAAAGATACCTGCACACATTAAATGAAGTTTATTGCTAAAATATGTTTGATAACTTAGGATTATCTAGCTAAGCGATAGTGTTACTTAATATTGCATAGTTTACGTGTAAATTACTATCTCTATTTAGAAAATTGAAATTTGATATCAGTTTGAGAGTTCTTTTTATTAACAAAGTTAAACCAACTTTTAAATAAAAAAAAACTACACTTGTACCCGTGACCGGTATTTCGATGACTGTAAAGATAATCGTGCGTTGGTTTGACACGTAGTCAAAGTCAAGAACTGTCTGCCTCGTCTATATCACAGCACAGAAAACAAAACTGAATAGATGATCTGAACTACCTACTGCAGAATTGTACATGTGTCAATTTCAGTCTAAGAAAGATGTTTGTGAAGTGGAATGTCAAAGAAAATCTCTATTGTAGTAAGTTTTAAACACTGTTCGTTCTACCCACTAATTTTTTTAATTTGAGCTTAATTTTTTCTATTATCATACATATACAGGCTTAAACACGTACATCCCAGGCACGTAGCATCGAATTTTTTCTCAACAAATCAAACATTTAACTTCGATTACATATGAATCAACATGCATTTGGAGTCCCCTCCTCTTTTTGGGAGCACGTAAGAAAGTAAAATGAAAGAAATTAACAATGAAATGATTGTGCTATAAATTGATAAACAGACCCAATACGCCCCCTCCCAAATATAGCAATAGATATAATTTTCACGATTTTGAAAAGTGACATTATTCTCCGTATTGTCAAGATTTTTTTGATAAGGTTGCCCCCCCCCCCCATTTTTTTCAAAAACGATGCAAGTAGAAATTCAATTTCAAAATGTTGAACTTTCCGAATTTAGAAATAATTTCCACCCGATTGAATTTTGATATTTCTTGTTACCGGAAATGCCAAGACAGGGGAAGGGAAATTCCGAGGTCAGTCTGTCTTGTATTAATAATTTTAAATGAAGGACCTGTCGAATGATTCAATTTTAACATAGCACGGGAATTTTGAATGTTTACAATGCACAACAGAGACTGATAAGTTGAATCAAAATTGATGTCTATACATGAAAAAAAAAACACTCCTCTAATGAAATGTGTGTGTCATTAAAACAAACATGAAGTGCAATGATTTTGCTTTTTTTTCTTATAGTACCATCAATACAAATAAGCGTCAATAATACAATGTGACATTAAATTAAGAAAAAATTAGACACATCGTAAAAAAAATCTTCATTTCAAGTCAAATTCGGTTCACAGCAACCCCCTTTCCCCCCCCCCCTTCCCCGTCTTCGACCAAATAATTCGCCGCCCCAATACGAAGTACTTTCCTACGCTCTCTCTCTCTCTCTCTCTCTCTCTCTCTCTCTCTCTCTCTCTCTCTCTCTCTCTCTCTCATGTACATATACTTTATATATGTTTAGTACTACTATATGTAGCCTGCGGTAATATTGCCAGTGTTTAAAATCGTGTATTTCAATTGTTATTGATCATTGATTGTCTTGTTCTGATTCGAAGTCCATGATAAAAAAAAAGTACTGTGTATGATAGACGATGTACTGTCTTCTTTGTGTATAAGTACGGAACACATTCTTTTGTTTGTCTGGGATCGGCTCAGACTATACACGCGACAGAGTGACCGCGGCGAGGTGTGAATATCGGCCACCTGTGTAGATATCTTGTAGTATCAAAATAAACAGCTGCAAACGGCGGGGAATTACAGTTCACCGGATTTTTATGTAAATATAAAAAGTGATTTCGGCCGGGTCTACATGGAAATCAAATCATAGTAAAGGAAATGAATTTTGAATAAGGACTATTTTTATAAAGTGATCGCTCAAAATCGGGATTTAGGAAATATGTATTATAATTATAGCGATCAAAATCAGTTTATTCCATATTTTATTCGGGTTTGTAAACGAAGTTCTATTTTGTTTTCCTTACTCACGAGAGAGAGAGAGAGAGAGAGAGAGAGAGAGAGAGAGAGAGAGAGAGAGAGAGAGAGAGAGAGAGAGAGAGAATGGAGTTGTTTTAACCTCACACCATTTTACTGTCTAAGCATTAGAATAGTTTACCGATATAAGTTTCTTTCATACTGTACAAGAATATGCGATATGATATATCAAAATACATCTACACTCTCTTGTTTCAAATTAGAAATACCGATAACTGAATCTATGAATGCTCATAAGTCAACTATGTTCTGTTAGGGCGACTAAAATGATTAATTAAATAAATAAAAATGAACATGATTATTTATTTTAAAAACATTACATTTTACGGCCGACTCCTATATTTCATTTCTGAAGAATACTTTATATGTAAGCGGCTTGTTTTTAATTTTTAAATAATAAATTAATTAAAACATGGGATTCCTCGCTTTTCGCATGTTAAACCAGTATACAATGTGCATTTAATAAGTACAGAATACATACTCATCCTTTGTGTTTATGTATTTCCCCATACAATTAATTAAAGATGCTGTTTAAATGAGAAAGTCATTTGCAATTGCATCTGATTCAGTAAAATAAATTTATACCAAATGAATGCAATGTTACTCATGTTTATATTTATTTTTAAATATGATTACGCCAATTGTTGGATAATGAAGGATGTTTTAAATTTTCGTATTAAGTGCCGACCTCAGGGTCTCTCAGGGTTTTATCAGTACCCTCAGTGCTGACCTCAGGGTCTCTCAGGGCTTCCTCAGTACCCTCAGTGCCGACCTCAGGGTCTCTCAGGGCTTCCTCAGTACCCTCAGTGCAAACCTCAGGGTCCCTCAGGGTTTCCTCAGTACCCTCAGTGCAAACCTCAGGGTCTCTCAGGGTTTCCTCAGTATTCTCAGTGCCGACCTCAGGGTCTCTCAGGGTTTTCTCAGTGCCACTCAGGGTTTCCTCAGGGTTTTTTGATAGTCTCAGGGTTTTTTCATTACAGTAGTGATAAAATTAGCATTCAAATGTTCAGAAGATCGTTTAAGGAAAATTCATTTTATTTATTCATTTATTGACTATTGTTTTTTTGTTCAAAGAATGTTTTGTTGTGTGTTGTTTTTATGAAGAATTTTTCCTTGTATAATGGTTACAAAATTAGAATTTAAGAATAACCAAAATAAATATTGATTAGCCAGTATTCATGCACCTTCACGAAGCTTAGTTTACGTCAATTTCTGATTTTATTTCTCTACTTACCTATTGTAATATGTGACGCTATTTAGTACAAAGTTTCTACAGAAACAGTGATGTCAAAATCAAAATATGTGAAAATGAGTAAACATAAACACTGATCTGATATTTTTGTTTTTGGGTTTACTCCTTCTGTAGACTTTTACAGTTTCGACTTCTTTAAGAAAAACAAAATCCTACACGAATCTTATGGAAATATTTCGTTGGAGAAAAGTCTAAATTTCGAAATTTGTACTGCTCATAAAAAAATATTTATACAATAATGGAAATAGTATGAATTAAAATGCAAAATCATAGTTAATGAGAGAGAGAGAGAGAGAGAGAGAGAGAGAGAGAGAGAGAGAGAGAGAGAGAGAGGAGTTTTTTTTAAAAATAATTTATTCAAAACTATGCCTGTACAATCATAACATAAAAATATAAATTAAATTGAAAACTCAAGTAACTAATATTTGAGATTATCCGCCAACTATCAATGACCTCATTTTCTTTTTGCATGTTCGATGAATGGGAAGAGTATATATCAACATATCTAAAACATTTAACGTATTCAAACAGTGTTTTTGTAGAGGGTAAACTTTACTGACATCTGTTAATATAAATAAATCTTTTTGCTAACAATATTAATAGATTAAGTGCTGTATTCAATACAGGATAGGCATGGTTACATCCAAAGATTACTGTTTGTTCATTAAAACATACATCAATATTGCACAAGTTCTTTAGTTTTTCCTGTATTGTAATCCAAATGTTTCGTGCATGCAGATAACCATAAAGAGATGACTTATTGACTCCTTAGTTTCATGGCAAAATGAGCACATTTCAGTATCTAATATTATGAATATAAATAAACGAGAGTTAGTGCACAGAATTCTATGTAATATTTGGAATTGGAAACTTATCAATTTTTTGTTCATTGTGACATTATGAGGAATCGTAAAATATTGTTCCCATTCATTTTCTACAATTTCTATAGACATTCTCTCTTCCCATTTCTGTTTTACATTTACAGGGGTTTCGGCGACAGCTGATAAACAATTTTCAATATTGCAATCAAATACTTCTTCTCTCGGGTAATTTTCTATCAATTCTTTCCAATGTTTTAGGATGGCCGATATTAATCCATTAAAGGTTAAAAATTTAGTATAAATACTGAATTTGTATTGAAAGTTTTCGGGTGAAAGAACATTACTGTCGTCATTAATAAGATCATTGATAAAGAATATTCCTTTTTGATCCAATATGATTTAAACACGTTATTTTTTAATTAATATTTCATTATTGTGCCATAGTGGCTGGCGTAGAATTTCTGATTGGGCTGTGGTAGGATGCTGCATAATTTCGCTCCAAGCTTAAGGGTGCATTACGCTTTGCCAAAAATTGTTAAAATCTTGCATGGCAGTCGAAAAGCGTTCTTAACGAAGTTGCCATATATTTGAGTATACCAACTTGTCGAGTTTATCCGCTATTAAAATTTTCCATGAGGATTTTCATTGTGTGTCCAAGCATTTTTTAACCCACGTAAGTTTAAGACTTTTTGCGAAAGAAAGAATATGTGAAATTTTTAACCCCCCCCCCTCCCCTTTATGTTTGTCATTCATCATAATATTTCGGTGGATTTATCAATATTACCATGCCAGATAAAATTAATAATAAATTTTGGATTTCTTTAATTTTTTTTGTTTTTGGGTCCGGTAGGACAGATAAACACTGTACTAATATTGGTAATAAAAGTGTCTTGACAACTGTGACCTTCCCAAAAGTTGTAAGATTTCTAAAAGCCCAGTCATTCAGCAGTTTTTTCATGGAGCTAATTATTCTTTTTGTAAATCATATATGACACTCAGCAGCTTAAACTTTCCATCGTGGTTCCAGTATAGCTGTTGGTTAGTTTGGTAATCCTTACCACAGCCTCTTTTTACCCCAATCCATAATGCTTGTGTTTTATTAGAGTTTGCTCTGAGACCAGAACACTGCGCAAAGAATCTATACAGCCAAGAGCGGCATTCATCGGCCGTCGTTAGTGCTGAGTCATCTGCGTATTGGCTAATTAAATATTCGGTGTTATTTTTATTTATCCCTTTAATGTCGGGCCTGTGTACTCTGAGGCCCATGCCAGGTGAAACGTGAAACGGAAGTATTTCGCTCTCTCGTAGAACCCTCTCTCTTGCTTGTTGGTTGTTCTTTCTCCTATAGAGTTTTGTACCACAGGAGTAGTCAAGCGGAACATTGAAATTTCTCCCAACAACAAGAGATTCATTCCCGAGCGTTTCAATGTGTGAGGAGAAAATCTCAAAAAAATTATGTGTGTCTTCATTTGGACCATATAGCATAACTAATGAGTGCTTGATATTGAAATATTCTATATTAGGAATTAAAAAAATACCCGATTCATCTTTCAAAACATCTAGAATCTCATACTGAACAGATTTTTTTTAAACATAATAGCAACACCTCTGCTACTGTTCGAGTTAGAGTTAAAAAAAATGCTTTATAAACCCCACTCATTGGCCCAACATTGTTCGACTTCTGGTGAACTATGAGTATCGAGAAGAAATTTAAAAAATCTCGTCGTTTTATATGATCTGACGCTAAACGCCGACAATTCAGACAACCAAATCTTAATAGTACTAATGTTTACAGTGTAATATAAAAAGACATGCAAGAGACCGGCGGATCATCGTACTAGAGTGTAAAGATTAATTGTACATAAAGTCGTGCATAGATTGATGCTTTTCTTTAGATAACCAAATTCCCTTCTCCATTTTTACCGATTCCTGTACCATACAAAAATCACAGTTTCCATCAACCCCAAGTCCCCGGTGTTTTCAGAAGAATAAAGTCACCCCATCTTACAATACATATCTGCTTATAAATGTATACATCAATGGACATGTTAAAGTACTTCATAGAAATAAAGTATACAGAACACATAATAAGAGGAGTTAATTCAGTAGGTATGTGTTTTGAAGAATACATGCACATGAACTTTTTTATTGAATTTTTAGACGGAGGCTCTATGAGCCTCCTCTATTGCTACCGGTCAGCTAACATGTGACGTCGATAGTGGATTTGACGGACACCACCTAGCGGCAAAAATTGCAATATTCGTTTAGGATTCATATTTGAATATTATTATTGAAATAAATATCTTATTTGCAATTACAATAAATAGAACAATACATATTGCGATCAATAAACATAAATTCTCTCGACAATTTTAGTCCATATGTCAAATTCCAAGTAAGTATGAATATGCATGAGTTTAAGAATAGCAATAGTGTATAATCGTTTAGTGGCTATTTATACTTTTAATACAGCTTCCTGTCCGTGACGTCAAATAATGAGGATTCCTCACGAACCATCTTGAAATATAGAATAATTATGAGATTCAATGGATAAACACGGCGTGGTTCTTAGTCAGTATCGTATATTACTTGCGCAGTATCAATTAATCACCTGCGGAGATTAATCTTTCCATGTATAGCTACACTCCCGCCCCCGGCATCAATCCAATAAAATAATTTTTCAACAAGATGAACCACTGCTATGTGAACTTTAGTATTCCCTCAATTAAGAACATGCAACCGTGATAGCATGGCACATTTTAGTTTAGTTTTACTTGGCATGCATACTAAACCTACTATAAGGATAGTGAAACAAATAAATTAAACATCCAGATTGCACCCTGTAACGCACCCCCCCCCTACACACACATTCGGTGTGTGCATAGGTAGAGTAACCAGGCCACGTGCCGTGAAGCTTGATTAATCCTGCATTGTCTGGCCAGCGCTGTCGATTGTATAGTAAGTTGGGAAGTGTGTTTTTGCAAGCTTATAAGAGAATTTCGCGTGAAAAAAGTGTAAAAACATTTTACAGAATGTACATATTTTCTTTTAAACGTGAAGTACGGGGTATTACAAGATCTACCGTGGTATATTATTTTAAATTTAGCTTTAAAGAGATATTACAGCGAATTCTCTTCATCTGATATTTCACTTTTTGAACATAATTGGATAAAAGAATAGAAGTCGTGCATATACTGAAAGATTGAATCTTTTTACAGCAAAAAAAGCTCGCAATTGTGTGTTACATATTTTTCCGAAATTTTAAATTAATATCTCTAAAATTATGTTTACAATACAAGTAAAATCTGAGTAAATTCGTAAGATTTTCATTCCTTGCAGAAAGTCACGATGAAATGTTTACAGTTGAAGCGCTAAACTGTTGATCAAAAGGCTGAACTAGCAATATTTACTTTTTGGACGGCCTGAAATGATTAAATCAACGGTAAGTTTGAGCAAAATTGAGCAAAATGAGCTGTGGCGTCTCTTATATATGAATATATCTACATAACTTTTTAAAACGCTTAGAAATATATTTGATCACTCTCTACAATCGAATCGTACATTCTGCAAAAAACAAAACAAAAAAAAACAACAACAACTACAATGTATGCGAGATTGAGATCATGCATGTATTACTTACATGTAACATTATGGGTTTTTAAGCATGAACGATTTTTTTTATATGAAAAAAGTTCACTGTTCAAAAGTTTTTATTGATTATATATCATAAATTTTACAATATATTGTGAATCATTAGGTGAACTACTAACTAACAAAATATTGTTTGTTTGTAATTTGTTTCTGCATATTCCATAAAAAAGCATGTCGAATATGTTAGCAAAGTAGTTTCTGTCCTGTAGTATTCAGTATTGCAAACTCTTAATTGATACTCTAAACTTTCTATACCTTAAAATTTGAAGAAGAAAAAACCATTATTATTTTTGGGAGTTGATTTTTATCAACTCTCCTATGCAGTGAAGTGGAAGTGAAACTGTGTTTGGACCTAACCACAGATCATTGCCGCTGAGAAGACCTTGTTCTAAAAAATAATCGATAAATCCGATGTAATGCATTCTGAAGCATTAAATATTATTATGGTTAATATTGCTTGGATCCATATAATTTTCCAGAAATATTTACATTACTGATACATAGTTTGATGAAATTTATTCTATCTTAAAATATTACGCAACATGATTCATATGATGTTTTCTTAGAATTCTTAAAATTGTCGGAAATGCCCGAAAATTCATATTATGAAAATATGCGTTATTCAATTACATATGAGAAACTACTTGGCATGCAATATTACATATCGTTGATTTTAAGATAAATATCAATCGATGAAATCAACTCGATGTCGGTACTTCAATACTTGGAATTATTAGATTAATCTCCTCCGGAATGATGCATCCGTCTCTCAGTACTTTCAGTACTTTGATTCACTTTCACAACACATATATGTACATTCATGACATATATCGTACATGTGTTTATATAATCATCTTGATAAGCTTTTAACTATTTAATTATTCTATATCATACAGTTCTTATGAGGTAAAAGTAAATTTTGTGTGTGTGTGTGTGTGTGTGTGTGTGTGTGTGAGAGAGAGAGAGAGAGAGAGAGAGAGAGAGAGAGAGAGAGAGAGAGAGAATTAAGCACAAAGGCGACGTTATCTAGTTTCAAATGATTATGCTTGCAAGATTATTATAATTTGTAGAACTGAGTATTTTTGACATATAAGGAAGACAATTATATTTTGCTAATTACATTTTGCAATTTTAGGAAAATAGCTAACTTTAGTAGCATAAATTTAAATATGCTTCGAAGTGAGAATATGACAATTGTCATCATATTCCTATTGTAACCTGTGTTTTAGATTGTCCCTGAAAAGAACCAGATGGTCAGGCATATTTTCTTGAAACTTTGTAAATTAATTAGAAATGATGTAAATTACATATGGTTAAAAATCAATGAGTTTTGCTATTGTACATTTTCTGCAAACCCTCCACAGCATCGGATGAAAAATCACTTTCCTTATGTAAAAAATGTTTAACCTAGTTAAAACCTCCTTTTTTGTTTCCACAGGGAGCTTAGGACTACTACATGTATGTGCATGAAAATGATTGTACATAATACATGTTTATAAGTGTCAGTCAAAATAGCTATCTCACTCCAATCTCACTGTTGCACTGCATTTTTGGTGGTTGTTCAGATCTATACACTTGATATGCTTCTTTCGACGCATTTTGTTCAACCATAAAAACAAAAATCTTTGCAATTTATATTATATGTATCATTTTTTTTTTCATTTTGGATGAGTAAAAGTAAAATACAATATTTCAAAAACAAGTTAATGTCCTTAAACATAAAAATGGAAAGTTTCTATTTTTCTGTCGGCCGAATTATACGTGAAATGAAAAAAAAATACTGCTTATAAAAGACAAAGTAAGGAATGAAAATTATCCGCGATGACAGACTGTCCACCAGCAGAGATACATTTTCGATGGTTAAATTTAAAAAAAAAATAAACAATGGATTATGATGCTCGATGAAATACTTTCAGACATGAAAATTCCTATTTGTTTAGCTACATGTACATAACTTGTAACAGTCGGTAAGTACTTATTTTCACATATGAAAGCTCTTTAAACAAATCGCATATTAAGTGAAAACAGGGTAGCTTGTCGACTAACAGGTGTATTAATTGTCAAAACCGCAGAACCGCGCTCATACGACGGCGGACAAAATAATCTAAACAGACTGCAGACATAGTTGGTCGAAATACACATCTGCATTTAATTAAGGTGTATGATATGAGAAAGCCCTAGTCGAGCTAGTAAAGTGAGGAAGGTAGTTCGGACATCTGAAGAAAGGTACGTCCCGTGTTTATTTTTTCAAAATGCGTTTTTTAATGCATTTTCATATTGTAATATAATATATTATTATATGGTATGACCCTTTTACCTGTTATTTCCAATAAGCGTAAATATTGTTTTAAATAATTTAATTTCGCCAATCACATTTTAATAACTTTCTGAAAAAAAAAAATTAAGACGGAAATACACGATGATATACAGTTTATCAATAATCGGTCTCATGATCATAAGTGAAAAATGATTTTTTTTAAATGAAATGAAATTCCCCCTTTTCCTATTGCGTTATATTCTCTCGGATGAGATATACAGAGCATAAAAGCATCGTAATTGCTCAGGTCAAACGCGAAATGACAATATTGTCCTATTTGGACTTATAGTGTTTAAAAAATACATGCTACAAACAAATATAAGCGAGGGAGATATTAACTCTGTGCCGGATAATTATGCCAGTGCCAAGGTGGCATTTTTGCGTCCGCCTTAGCTACATATATCGAAAAAATTCAAATATGTCATATGATAGACCATTGCTTAAAGGGTTTAAAACCACCTTTGTTATCATTGTATCTCACCTGTCAGGTGAGATATATACCTTTCAGAACAAAATTTCTACAGGAAAATATTTTTTTCTATAGGAAATTTGAAAATTCCTATCGGAATACAAGAACTTTCTATAGGAATTTCAATTCCGATAGGATTTGATAAAGATAGGAAGGTTTAATTTCCTATAGGAAAACTACCTGTCTGAGTTAAATGCCTACAGGTAATAGCTTTTTTCTATAGGAAATATAATTCTTATAGGATATTTTGAAAATCCTATAGGATTGTCAATATTCCCTATAGGAGAATCGTTTCTCCTATGGGAATTATCATTTTCCTCTGGGATATTAATTTTTAAAGGTAAATATCTCACCTGTCAGGTGTAACACACTAAAAACAAAAGTGATTATTTACTCTTTAGACAATAATCTATCATTTGGTATATATATATATATATATATATATATTAACGAAACTGCATCTGAAGCTGGTGCAAAAATGCCACCTTGGCACTGGCATAATTATCCGGCACAGTGTTTAATGCTTTAAACTGAAAAATATCACATTTACTAATCGTTTATAGATCGCACATCCACCAAGTTTGTTTATATAGATTTAAGCAATTATGACACCCATATGATAATTGAACATGATTTTACATTTAGATACACTTTAAATTCTCTTTGATTTTAATTAGTGGTAATTATTTTTTTCAAGAAAATTTATAACTTAATATTTTTTATAACTTAAATAAAACACGATACGAAGTTTCATTCCCTTACAAAGTGAATACAAAGTGAAGAAATGATTAGTATTTAAAATAAACTTAAGTCTTCACTGCTACGACTTAACAGTATATTGATACGACGTAGCTTTTTGGATCTTGTACCCATGTACTTATTTTTGTTTGTTTTATTTAATGACTCTCATCTTATCAAATAATCGAGTTGTCTATAATAAGCAGATTAACGATGTTCATAGGATGACCTTCTTTACAAGCCACTATATACATGTAAAACCATTTTTTATGGATCAAAGTTTTCAAAGGGTTATCGTTCGCTTTCTGTTCTGGTAACTGTATTGTTATTTAACATTCATAAATGGCAAATTCGCTGCATTTCGGATTTAATCTTAGCAAATTATAAAAACAAATCAGTCATGCTAAGTAAGCACATGCTTTTCCAACAAAAAAGCTATTAGAATATATATCTCAATTACCAAAAAAAATAAGATAAATAAAAAAACAATGACATCAGTAATATCGGTACCTGTAAACCTCTATAGATTGCAAGACAGCCTACTGATAGAGTTTTATATGTTGCCTTGAACAGTCGTTCGACCGTAAACCAGATTACTTGCCACATTTTAAACAAAACGTTTGCTTAATTACAATAACCCTTGTGTAATAATTCTAAAATCTAAAGAGAAGTAACTCTTTTACATGTAGTAGTTGTTTCTGAGTCGCCTTCTAAATCAATGTTAATGATACAACATGTATACAATGTATCATATATTAGAGTTTTTAAAGATATTTCTTCACATTTGTGGCAAAAAACACAACTGAAATGATTAAAATTCCTTATCGGTTGTTTTCAAGCTGATAAATTCCTCAGACAATTATAACTAAAACTTGTGTTTTATAACACAGATTTGAAAAGGAGGATGCCTATTCTTTTGTCAGATTCATTTTGATAAGAATTTAAATCAACCAACGAAATATGACTCAAAAGTACACCATGATTAAAAGAAAAGCATTTTTTTCCTAATGTTAATTGGGAAAAAAATGAATGATTTAATTTTTTATTTGAGGTAAAATTTACAAGTGTTGGCGAGTTGGTATTTAATCATATAAATCGTTAATGGTATCAGATATTATGGAATATCCTGTTTTATTGCAATATTTTGATACAACACTTTTCGGGATGTACCTAGAGTTGATTCTTTTATCGGACTTTATACATCGTTTAGAATAGGTTTCAGAAATCAACATAAATGTACTTCTTGCAACTCTAGAGTTTGTTGCATTTGTTTACAAATAGAAAATACTACAATTTTAAAAGGAATAATAACACAAACAATAATGCAGACAGTGTTTAATCAATTAAACGTAATTTTATTTGAAAATAATTAAATTGAAGTCAATTATATAAATTAATAAAAAGAGAGCAAAGTTTTGCTTCAGAATGCATTTAGTTTTCTCTTGACCCGTTGACCTGACTGGAGGAGTCGACTAAATCTCTAATCAAAACTAATGAATTTGGTTTTTAAGATTTGTTCGAAAATATCAAGATTTTCATACATTGCTAGTAGGTACAATTGGTATCTTGAAACTTCTAATTTCAAATATTGATAAAATGTAGGCCTAAATATATTGATCTTTTTAAACAAAGAAGCATATATATATATATATATATATATATATATATATATATATATATATATATATATATATATATATATATATATATATATATATATATATATATATATATATATATATATATATAAAATAAAAAAACTTTTAAAACACTGTTTCAAAATATTTCGACCGTGTCACCGGTCTTCATCAGTTGGTGTTTATTGTCTGTAGCAACACAACGTAGAACATATACTATGACGTCACAATGTGAATACAGTCTGGCAAGTGACGTCATACAAAATGTACACGACTACAGTCAAGGATCACATGTACAGTAGGATAACAAATTAAGGTTAAAATTAATGTCAATTATTACACTTGCCAGACTGTATTCACATTGTGACGTCATAGAATATGTTCTACGTTGTGTTGCTATAGACAATAAACACCAACTGATGAAGACCGGTAACACGGTCGAAATATTTTGAAACAGTGTTTTAAATTTTTTTTATTATTCATTCAAAAGAGACTTTGTATATACATATATATATATATATATATATATATATATATATATATATATATATATATATATATATATATATATATATATATGAAAAAAATCACAACACCGAAATAAACTATATATTAATTATATAAAATATAAAATTTATATATAAATTATATATTAATCATGCTTCATAACCATATCTTTGTTTCATAGGGTGTACCAGGGCTTAATTTTTTTTTGTAAACACAGTGAAAACTCAAGGTTTAAACTGTCATTTTCAATGAAATATGAATGATAAAAAGTACAAATTTGGGAGTTTTGTGTCCAATTTTGACTAATGAATTATATCTAGACTGCCTACAGTCTCTCCAAAAAAGACAGTAAACAAGCTCTTGGCTTCTCTTTTAAAAATGATGTCAAATTTAATATAGGTACCGGGATTACTTTTCCCGTGATTAGACACAGAATGTCAATTTTTTTTTGTTTTTTACATTATTCCTTTAAAGCCGTAAAATACGGGAAAAGATTTATCAAATCAATTATGACGTCATAATGGTTCTAGCACCAAAAAGACAATTCGGAATCATTTACTTGACAATAACGAGGCCGAGTACAGATCGAGTATGCACGCTTTCGCGCAGCGTTTCATTTGTATTGTGACGTCATCTTTTTGCTTGGTTGACGCCATGGCGTGATAGTTCCAAATGCAGATATTCAGCGAAATTTGTTGAAAATAGCTCGTTTGATGCGTAATATTGATAATATATTGTGGAATAAAAATAAATGTCTCGAAGTATAAGCTATATTCGGGCTCGGGTCGAAAATGTGAAGAGGGTTCAGCAAGCATTGCCCTCTGTCACGTTTTCTTTACCCGCCTATATATATCTTTATTCATATATTTCAAGACAGTAACCATGTATTTTATATTTATTACCCTTAAAATATGATGTTATATATTTATTTCTTACTTAGATATGTCTGAATGTTTTAATGATAGTATAAAGATCACCATTTCCGCCTTTGTCAAATTAAAAAAAGCCATTATCTGACAAATCTTGGAAATTGGGCATACAAAGAACAAATTTGATAAGACCCCTGGAACAAACCAGGAGGTAAAAGTTTTTTTTATTTGACCATTTGATGCCTTTTAGCAATAACTTATATTTGAACGGAAAAAGAAATCCCTGGAGCAGAAGTTAAAAAAAATGTAAAAATTGTGCAAAATTGATAGATTTTAAGCAAAATCCTACAGGGTCCTGTGTTTAAAATTAACAAACTTTGAGATGACCCCCTTAAACAAACGGTGTGGAAAATGTCTTTTTTTTTATCATAAAATAATATGTATATCAGTAGAAATGCATGTAAAAGATTTCTTTCAAAATCTAGGGCAGAACAAATAAAACCCGGCGGCCTCGATAAAAACAAGCTGTTTTATGCTAAAAATGCAAAAATGGTGGGAAAAGGTTATCAAAATTGTGGACATTTTGATCAAAACAAAAATTATGAAAAAAAAATCCACATGTTAATCCGTAGAAAGGAAGTAAAAAATTAATGTTTATCATAGTGGGTCATATTATGCCCGTATCATATCTAGGCCTTTGTGTTATTGTTTCAGACCTATTTTTTAAGGAAGGTTCATGCAATTTAAAAACTGTTTGGTACGAAGTTTTGTTTATTACAGTTCCAAATATTTCCCATACAAATCAATTATTTTAGAAAGTTATCAATTTCCATCTGTTTACAACAGCAGCTTCGTTTCCTTACAAAGGTAGAAATATTCGATATAAATACATTTTTCTTTATTTTCAGCGAATCACACCATCTTAACGTCGGGGATAAATCTTAATAAGGGACAAACTCATTTTTCGACTGCATTGCCTATTGATATAACGATAATAAGCTAAATCATTGTTAAAAAAACGTACATAATATTTGATAAAAAGTCTGACCAAGCAGCTTAAAATTTAGAATGCATTAAGTCTTTTTTTGTATCCCAAGAATGAAAGGGGGTAGAGGAAATATTTTGGTTGAAATCTAACAAAATTTGTTTATGCCTACTTATATATTTTTAAATGAAATTAGCATGTGATTTTTTAACTTCTTTAACAAAATATTCAAGTACTTGGATAATTTAAATAGATACATGTACATATTGTATATACTGACCTTAAGAGAGAGATTCTGGTTTTAATGTTTACTATGCTTCAGTAAAGCATTTCTAATAAGCAATCAAAATTTTAGAGTCAAAAGCAAGTTATAGAGATTACATTTCTTTGCTGTGTAAACAAAGCGTTTGTTTACATTTTGAATGTTGAAGTAAAAATTCCAATTTTAGACCTAGAACGAATGTGTTAAACGTTAGGAACTGTTTATTTATGCTTCAAACAAAGATATACAAATCAGCTTGAAAAATGTTTTTACCGGTAAATTGAACCTATGTAAACAAAAACGGGGCACGGGCCTTGTTTACATGACAATGAGTTGTGAGCCCTGTATCTTGCTTATAACTATACGACTGACTACGACGGGCACTTAAATTTCATTTTGTCATCAGAAATGCATTTCTAAAGCATTGTAAATAATAATAATAGAAAAATAGAATTTGTCAAAAATTGTGACCATGCCCCTTTAAGGTTGGCATTGAAGTAAACCATAGAAATGTACAACTAAGTCTTAAATAAAGGCACATGTATAGATAATGTTCCGATTTAGGAGTGAGTTTTATGGTATTGTGGATGGATCAAAATTCAATCAGAAAGGTAAACTTGTGCATCTAAAGATAGGTAAACCCCCTATTTCCTATTATAAAAAGTCCCTAACGTGTAGATTATTTAATAATTGTAATATGTTTTATTTACAAACTTCTCCGAGATATTTTCCCAATAATCATTAATATATACAGTAAACTTAAAAAAAATGAGATTTTAACTGAAATACAATATGATAAGAACATTAAAAAGACCTGGTTATTTCTGTTAAGCGTTATCAATCTGTCGAACAAGAAGAAGTTGTACTGTCAATTCAAGCATATTTTACAAATTTTACAACATACACCATGTATATCATGTACATCGAAGCATTCAAATCTCTTATCAAAGTATTGGGATATCGTACCATGTGATTTTATTTTTTCTTTTTAAATATTTTTAGACATTCACTTAAAAAAAATTTATATAGAACTATCTATAAGACAATTACAGGACACTGAAATTTCACTGAATCTAATTTTTTAAAATAAACAAACAGAATAAGGAAAAATGTGGACTTTTTTGATAAACCTTTATAACTATACATGTATATGTTTTGTCATTAGCAAATAGCATTTTTGCGACATCCCTGTTACACATTTTATTCAAACATAAAAAAAAATGTAGTTTACTTTTTTTAACATCGGGGTTTCTACTTTATGGCCTGACAGAAATTTCTAAATCATCCCCACAAAGATGACTCTTTAACTTTTATATATGTGTTTCATTTACGACCATCGATCCCTCTTAAGCATTCATGATATTCATTTTTTGTAATAAAAAAAACATTATCCACTCTCAGGCACGTAGCATCGTTTTTAAAACTGGTTGGGAGGGCGGAGGTCTCATCCGAAAAATAAAAAAAATTAAAAAAAAAAAAAAAAAAAAGAAAAAAGAAAGAAAGGGAAATCATTAGTGGTTTCTTTGATTTTTTGTTTGCATGAAAAATGTATCATGTATCATTCCCTCCATGTGTCATTATTTTTATATTTTAAACGTTGTGTTCTTTAGTGCATACCTGTATTATTGTTAAAAGGAAAGAGATTTGATCTTAAATCACCAACGTATTTACTGGGACAGTCAAGTGTATTGTTAACAATCGACCGTTCAACCGATATATTTTTGTTTTGTTTAAACAAGCCATTTAGTATTCACTGGGTTATCTCTTTTGGAGGTTAACTACAAAAATACAACCGATCGACAATCACAGTAATAATTTTATTGACTTAAACTAAAGTAATGAAACAACCTAGCACAATCTTTAATAAAGAGGACAACTTACATGCAGTCTTAAATTTTATTTAACATACCTTTTCAATCTCCTAATCACATGTCTTGTTGACCTATACGCTGATATATTTTGAGTCAGGATATCTATGAATATTCATAAGATACATTCGTTTAACGAACTTTAAATACCACCATTTCTGAAGTCTCATCTCGTTAACAGTTCATTATAACGTATAGACCGTAATCTCACAACACTATATTATTTATGGGTTTCCACTCGATGCACTACTTCTGATACAAATTGTTCAACCATGAAGAAAATATCCTGTCGCGATATATGTTGCATGCCTAATCCTTTAAAGCCATATATAAGTTTTGTACAGTCTTCTTTTAGAGTTCGGCACGATCTATATAATAACATGTTCCTCTGGAAAACACAACACAAATCCATATATACATATTTATCATAAGCAGAACCTGTTTGAAAATTATAATACGAATTCAGATCAGTGTCATGGCGTGACACTGAAGACAGAGGCAATGCTTCTTTAGGGAACCAGTTTAGGTTTAAAGGGTTGGTAAAGTGGGCATTAAAACACGGATCATTTGTATCTTATCGAATACATGGGAATTTCTGTTATATTTGTAATTTTTAGAAATAATTCAAGATTCCATCCTAGAAAGTTTAAATAAATGACGCATAATGTTAAAGGTATATTTGATAATTTTTGTGCTGGGTCAGTGTGCAATGTGATACAACGCTTGGAATTACTAAAGATACATCATACACTAACTTTACATGCTGTGCAGTCACTTGCAGTCTGTTTCGCACATTGTTAATATTGTCTTTCAAATTGGCAAAAAACAGAGCAGTGTAAACTCTGGTTGAACAAATTAATATAGGTTATATGATAGAAACATGGACGATGGTATAATTGTATTTAGTTGAAGCAAAAAGTAATTTATACCATGTCCATAATAAATTGTTATTTTTGTCAATTTCCGGATTAGGCATATGTACCGTTTTAGATTCTAATATTACAGACCCAATTATTTTGATCACGTGATCTTTGTTTACCACAACTTTAGAAGGGAGAAGATTTTGACCCTCCGCCTCCCCTTCTTCATCAACAATTTGTGTTTGTAGCATTGAAGGAATAATTTAGATAAGAAATAAATATAATTAATTCTATTCGATATCCTATTTAAATCAAATAAAAAATAATGCACTTCTCAAGGTTTGCAAAATCATCCGTTATAGCTACGTACATAACTTTCAATACTCTGTGATGCATTAACTTTGTACGACATTTCACGACATGGTGGAAATAAAATCACTATTGTTATGTAAACAAGGTAGTCTGAGTCGTTAGACTGGTTCTCACTTGGTAGGGATTCTTTTGTTGGCTGCGCTCATTGGCTATTTGGAATCGTTAAATTTGAAGGTCTCTACGAAACCAGAACAGATAACTGAGTGCATACCTACTCAGCTGTGAAGTTGTGATCATTCCTTTTTTTCGCAAATGAATTTCAATACAGCCAGCAAAAATCAGAAAAGGACTTTCTTTATAGAATTCAAAAATTCAGTAATATTATCTTTAAAATGTTCTCTAGTGTAGCGGCACAAATGAAATCTCTTAACATCATTTGCCTATATCAATTTACACGGATATTAACGATTTTCTCGTTAAATCCCAACTGCCACATAAGTTTTCAGATCTCGCAAGAAAACTGTTTTGATTGTTGTGCATATGAAACGGCCATCGGGTGTGCTTACGGGAAGCTCATATCCTTCAAAAATTGCAAGAATCTCTTGTGTGTCTGGCAAGATTTTCAACCGAAAAAGGCTCGTAGTCCGCCTGTGGAATCGTTTATGAATAGTTCTGACTGATGCTTTAAAGGGATTAACACGATACTCAGATACCCAAAACAATCCTGAATGATTTTATTGGAAATAATTTGTGGTCTAAAACTGGACTTGAATGAGATCTGCTATGAGCATAACGTTTGACCTTGAAGCATGCCTTAAGGTCGCTGCACACCTTTTACCCAGAAGCTCTGTTTATGTAAAGTACGATCTAGATATGGCTAAGGTTGGTGTAAATATAATCCATTTTTTTGCGTGGTCTAATAATTGACCCTTATCCTAAAAATGCCATTCAAGTTCACTGCACATTCTTTGACCTGAGACACTCGTTCGTGAAGTATGAACCAGATTAGATCAAGGAGAGAGAATGTATGATCCTAGATATGATTTCTCAGATAATTCTGTTATTTCCATAACCTTAATTCTAGAAACTTGGCTTAAGGTCATGGCACACATTTTACCGAAATGCATGCTGTAGGTAAATGTAAGCCAGATTTGGCCAAGCAAAGAGAATATAATTATGCCCCTGACAAGTGATCCTGGACGGACAGACTGACTGAAGGACGGACGGACGGACAAACAAGCTGATTACTATAAGGAGCCCACAGAGTAGGACCCTAACAAGATACTAGTATAAAGCTATGTACATTTAATTATAAAGAAAACTGTAGTTATAAGGCCATCAGCCCCTGACTGATGCCAAGTGTTCAATGAATAAAATGACATAAGCCATAAGCCCCTGACTGATAACAAGTGTTCTTAACCCGTAATACATACATCATCAGCTCCTGGTTGATAACATTTGCGCTTTCCCCTATTACATAAGTCACAGGTCCCTGGTTGTTATCAAGTGTTCTTACGCCGTATACCATACGCAATCAACCCCTGACTGATAACAAGTGTTCTGTATACATTGCATCTCATTAACTATTGGACCCCTGAGTGTCTACAAATGACTCAGAGCTGTAAGGTAGGAGTCCGAAAATACTTATCTAAAGCATTTGACTTCCATCTCCCCTTGTTTTGAATTTAGAGTTCTTAAAATCCTCGGGCAGCTGCAGTGGTGGCTGCACCAATTCGGAAACGATGAGTTTGGTAATGTGAAAATTAATGGTTACAAAATGATTAAGCTAAACGGAGTTGTTCTGTGATACTGGGCAATGAAGAAGAATAGTGGCTGAGATTGTAATTCATGCTTTCTTATACTGAGATATTAAATAATAAGGTAATGTGGACACAGGTAAGAATCCGTTTTATTTCGTAAAGTCGTCTTATAGAGGTAGAACAGTTTGCAAGTTTGAAGAGGGTGATTCTTGTCTCTATATAGTGCCCATGATGTGCGTCTGATTTGATCCCTAAATTTTAAATAAAATCAATAACTTGTTAACCTTGCTGACAATCTATCGGGAAATGTTTGGTATGATCAATGTAAAAAAACCCCACAGTCTTAACAAATTAAAGAGAGAGAGAGAGAGAGAGACAGAGAGACAGAGAGAGAGACAGAGACAGAGAGAGAAAGAGAGAGTCGATGTAAATCACACGTCCGCTACCGATGATGGAGGCTATTAAAACTCGACAGCAGGTCTACTCTACCCTAGCTACCTCCTTTCTTTTAATTTCTCAAGACTTAGTTATCGTCTATATACTATACTTGTATTTCAATCAAATTTAAATTTGACACCACAAATTCCCTTCTCTCTCTCTCTCTTTCTCTCTCTCTCTCTCTCTCTCTCTCTCTCTCTCTCTCTCTCTCTCTCTCTCTCTCTCATTTTTCAACTTGACTAGTCATTGTGGTACACTACGATAAACTATTCGTATTAAGATTAGTAATGTTGAAGATCTTCTTTCATTTTTGTTTCATGGCTAAAACAACACTTAAATTATTTTTATAATATTAAACCTGTCAGATCTTTCATCGCGAACCGATTTTTACATAATTGGTCCGAATACACTACTGGTTAAAATGAATCGGGGGTGAATACATACAGGGCAAAAAATGTCTTAGATACGCGAAGCACACACTGATATCACTTATATGATTTTTATACTGTGAGGGGTTACTTCGTTAAAGTTAATTTAATCATTATAAAACAATCCATTATATAAGAGGACATTTATTTGTAGGGAGGAACTTTAACGAATGATCTTTATTTAGTTTGATGTTGCTAGGACACAGGTCTCAGATCCATGATTTGATTGGTTAATTTAGGTATTGAATCTCGAATTTTGAATCTTGAATCTCGAATGAGCATTCTTGGCTTTCGTAAAATTTGGTGAAATTCATACGAAACAATCAGTTAAAACTTGAAGTCTAATGAATACCAGCATAAGAATTTTGTCACACACATATAATAAAGACTATGATGGATACACATTGTTTAAATAATTATACAATTAATTCCTTCGAAACCATTAAATTCCAAAAATGGCAATCAAATGTATTGGAATCAAAATAACTGATTTATACTGCAAAATGATTTTTGACGAACGGATTTTAGAAAGTTACCATTATCTCAAAAGTATTAGGTATCTTTTATTATCAAACTTGATAAGTTTGCATTATTTTTATAACTAGTCTTTTGTATGTCTTTCTAGGAAACAACTTACAAATAATACATTTGTATGATACCAGCAAACTTTAAAGAATCATTAAAAAATGGCAACATCAAGTTGTAATTGCAAGTGCTTTGTCACAATAGTTGCTGCGATTCTTTGTTTTGTGGTAACAAAGCACATCTCTCCACAGAAGAGGTTTACGGAGGTAATTGTATCAATTTATTTTTAATGCCCGTTTATTTGTTTCTTTGGTGTTTTTCTTTATATCATATGGAAAAATATTAATATAAATCACTTGTTTTATAACCCATACTTAAACTACATTCAAAATAAGATCATTTTGCTTGCTTTTACAATTTTTTTGACCTTGAGGTAAAAAGTAAAGAGTATGATCTTTAAACACATTTAATCGTTAACCAATCTTAAATATAGCTTATCTGGTGTAATTGATGCATGAAGAAAACTTTATTAACGCTGCCTAACATTCTAGGCATTTTATCTCTGTATTTAAATGGGAAATTTATCAAAATTAGATACTTTTTGATACAAATTCAAATCTAACTTTTTAAATGACAATTTTTTATTTATATCTTAAAAGTTCTTTAGACAGATATACTTCTATTATTTAGATATCGGACATTAACGTACTGGAAAAAAAAACGTTCGAAAGCACAAATACTTTATGAGTTGCAATAAGTATTTCCAACTAATTAGCAATATTTTGGTAGTTTTATTCAATGTATTGTTATTCAGTAGTTCAGATAATGGATTCAATGCGAATTGAATGTAGTATCTACTGTAACAGCTACATGAAATGTTCTGTTATAAATGATAAGTGTTGTATTGACTTTTCAAATTCAAATGCCTAATTTCCTTCAGTTTTAATCAAAAAAGTGCACGATTGAATTTTAGATATATTCTTTCAATTGGTCTTTTGACGTTCATTAAGTTTAAAAGGTTTATAAAGGATTTTCAGAACTAGGTCCAAGAGAAAAAGTTATATTTTCTTGTATTATTACAGTTTTTTATTATTTTTATTAATTTATATTCAGAATATTTTACTTGTACAAACGTTTGCACATTTAATCAGTCTATTTATTTAAAAAACCCAAAAACAAATCTATGTTTTAGGTGAATATCGTACATAAATTTAATAATTCCACGAATAAACATAGTTTATCAAACTAAGTAATAGAATAATTTTGTTATGAAATATATAATGTAAAAAAAAATCTTCAAAGTAAAATAATACGTTGTTTTTATTCTTGTTAAAGGAAGATATATGCAATTTTACGACACCTAACGAAGTAAACGTATGTCCTGAGAATGATGCAGAATTACGAGAAAGATCTAATATGATGAAGTGTGGAAGCTATCAAGAATGTCACGGAGAAAAATTGGTTTACCATTGCGTTAAATCTAAAAAGGTTCTCGTAGAAGTTTGTTCCCCTAAGTTCCGCGTAATATGTGGTCACCAATCAGGTAAGTAAATGGTGTCTAAACCAAAAAAAAATTATTGTGTCTAAAATATCAAAACCAAAACAATTATTGTTAAGTTGAATTATATTTTTCTTTACCAATTTCAAATTTCGCACTCACATACCACATGTACATACACGCATATTCGCGCACACCTAATCATGCATGTGCAAGCATGCACTCATAAATAACATAATTTTAAATTAGTTATTGCATTGATATATTAGGAAGAAGCTTATCTAATTATACCTTTTTACAATGTAAAGGTAAAAAAAAATTAGCTCCAATATGTTTTTGAAATGAGTTTGATTTAAAATTAGGTGGCTGTTGTGCAGTATTTGAAGAAGGACTAGGAAGAGTCATAATTGACTTTAACATCATCTGTCCCGAATGTCCCTCAAACTATTTTTCAGATAAAACTTCAAAATGTGAGTAATTTTTCTCAGATGTTGAGTTTTATAAAAATCTAAATCAAGATAATGACACATGTACATGTTCGTTTCTTTTATTAGATTCGACGTGTGTTGAAACACCCCACCTACACCTTTATTTCACAACACGCACAGTTACTCTTGAAGTACCGGATAAAAAATCCTTTAACCAAACTAAAAGAAGCAATGTTTATTTTACACATAAAAATATAACCCATTTTTCCGGGTAAGTACTGCTTTGCATTGCAAATTACAATATCTTAAAAATAAAAAAAGAAGCTGCGAGAAAAGTATTAATCTAATTCATTGACTTACATATGCATTTATGTAAGACATTTTCTTATCAAATAAATCTTGTATTTAGCATTTTCCACATGTTATATTTTCAACAAAACTGTTCCTTATCTAATATCGAAAGCGCAGGAGAGTTAAGGCAACATTTTGCTTTTAAACAGGAGTAAAGGGGGTCGTCATGCTTTTGTCTATTCATTTCTGCATAATGAATAATTCTAAACTATTTTGGATGTTTTTGTAAAGATATGGATCACCTTAAATTGGCAATGTCTAAATTTGACGGTCACGTGACTTTTAGCTCACCTGAGCTGAAAGTTCAAGTGAGCAATTCTGATCACATTTTGTCCGTCGTCCGTCTGACTGTCTGTCTGTCCGTCTGTCTCTCTGTCTGTCTGTCCGTCTGTAAACTTTTTACATTTTGAACTTCTTCTCTAAAACTGTTCGGTCAATTTCAACCAAATTTGGCACAACGCTTTCTTACGGGAAGAAAAATATCAATTGCAAAAATGGAAGATCGATCTTTATTCAAACAAATAAAACCTCGAAACTGTAGAAAAAGGGGGTGCATTTTTAAAAATCTTCTACTCAAGAACTACTGAATCAAATTCAATGTAATTTAGCATAAATAATCCTTATAGAAAAGAAAATATAAATTTCAAATCTGAGTTATTACGAAAATAATAATTAAGAAAAGGCGTGTTTCAATCAGTTTATAGCTTCGGGTTCGGTATCCATGAGTCTTGGTAAAATGGTAGGCAAAACCGGGCCGGGGCAAAACAATAGATTGGCAGTTATTAAGGTATCTCACTACACCTACACTTATACTGCTTAAGACACTACGTTACAAGTTGGCGATCACAATGTTTTGTTAAATTGTTTATATCGTTCGGTTGGGTTGTATATATCGTCGTAGCTCAGTGGTGAAATTATCGGGCTTCTGAACCGCAGATCATGAGTTCGAATCCGTCTGGAGCTTTTGTTCAGGGAATCTTTGAAACATGCAAAATACAATGGTGCCGATTTTGTGAAGTAAATTGAGGCTTAACATTTCAATGGGTTGACAGTTTTCACATATGACGGTGGTGTTAGCTTGTTTATACACGCTATTCGCTATTCCCAAGAAAATATTACAGCGGAAAATTATCCTGGTTTGTAGTCATTTGTTATTTTTTAATAAAGAAGAAAATAATGGGTGGGCCTTAGTAAATAAGAGTGATGTGCCTGTCAATACTGTAACATTGGTTTTTATAGCTCTTTAACATGCCACGTGCCAACATTTTTCATTCAAGTGTATTTATCTATCAAATGTGAGTAAAGTTATAAAAGTCACACGAGTTTACGCCAGGTATCTATGGAGGGTAATCGTGTTCAAAATTCTAGACCTGTAAACTTGTAAGTCCGAATATGTCTGATACATTATAAATACACTGTAGGCCTATATATAGTCTACATACCTGATAAATCATCAAAAAATCGCTATCATCGAGAATACCAGCTACACGTGTTTACATCGTCTAACGATCGCCTTTAGGACGCAAATTTACAACCATACGACTGATGCGTTATGGAAATTCTTCGAATATTCTGATTGTTGTAAACTTATAAAAACACACATGAGTGATTCGTAGTTTTATTTTTCAAATGAAGTATTAAATCAGTCGTATTTTTTGCTTGAACTGCTGTTTTCGGTAAATTTTCTATATATGGAAATACTGAGGCGGGGCATATATTATGACGTCATATCTCATTATCCCTTCATTAGCATATCAAAACAATGTGTAGCCTTATCTATCCCGCGGGGTCCACTCATTTAAACTTCACTTTTAGGCTCTGTATAAGTTCATTAAAAAACTAAAGATATTATTATGCCATTCTAGTAAATGACTGTGGTTGTTTTGGTACAGCGTGCATTATATTTGAGTGATTCATGTTTATTTAGTGTGTAGGAACATTATACCACATGTTTTGATCTGGGGAAAATCATAGGTTTTTACTTCTATTCTCAAGTTCGCTGAAAAGGTTGCAATTTTCGTAATTCTGTGCTATACATATTTAATAGTTTTGCTGTAATCTATATTTCTATTGTATCACTCTCTTTTTCTACATGAATGTTTTGTTAGCATAAATAAGTTCCAAACATCACTCATGTGTATCCCCAAATCATAACATGCTAGTAAAACTTAAAGAATAAAGAAAACAATAGTTCTGATTGAATATTAATATCATTAAACTTGTGAGTTCAGAATAATCATTCAGATGTGTCACAATTTTCCTATTTTTGATCTTTAAAAAAATTCAATTAAACAAGGAAAGTACTTAATGATTTAAAATTTCATTATTTTTGTGAGGGAAATATCATTTTTTGAACACCGACTTACTTCAGGGATTAATAGCCCTAGATGTTATTGCTAAATAATGATTTTAAATTAAAATAAGTGATAGTTAAAACTGAATTAAATTTCATCTAGTTTTATTACAAAAGTATCACACAGTGAAAAAAAAATGAACATAACTAGATTTGCAAGATAATAAACATAATAAAATATATAGAGCCATTGAGTATCCCTAGCGACATCCTTTTGGGTGTTAGGCCGTCAGATTATCGATATGAATATCTATGCACCGAATTGTGTATCAATGGATGTATGCCCACCCCCACCACTTCGCCCCCCCCCCCAAAAAAAAAAAAAAAATTCTTTTTAAATCAATAAAAAAGAAGAAGATGTAATTAGTTTGTTATCCAAACACAAATCATAGGCAATATATGTCTAATTAGTAAATACGAATTCATTCATTCTTAATTTCCTTTTTTTTTTTACAATTATTATTCAAACTCTTGTAGTTTTTGCACTTTATTAGCATATCAGGAAAATAAGAATATAAATTGAATAAACAAAAGTAAAATCAAACGTAGCTTGAAGTTCTTTATCATTGTTCAGTCACAGTGGCATGTTTTAACAAGAGGCCCATGGGCCACATCGCTCACCTGAGCAACAATAGCGAACTACATTGACTTAACACACTTTACGGTCAGACGCGACCTATCTTCCATTATTTTCTATCTTTTCCTATCTCCACAATGTGAAGATTTCCACCAAGTAATTCCATAATTATATTTTCCTGTTATATGATACTTTTTTTTATTTAGATATAAAGTGTTCAATTGAAAATATATACTATGACTTTATTTATAAGCATTCAAATGCATTTTGCATGTTATTTTAAGGAAAATTCTAAATATTATAGCTCTAATAAACCTTGAATATTTGGGAATTAACAGGTTTAAATGTTGATAAATAAGAAATAATTTATCAAGGAAAATTATATAAAATCAGGAATTTCCTAAGACGCATATCAGTTAAAAAATCAGCACCCATTGTAGGCCTACCTTATTGTGTGTAATCATAATTTGAACATTTTGAATCTACACAATTAAAGGATGCCAACATTTTATTTCATTAATATGTTGTCTTAGAGGCCATGAAATGCATATTTATTTTATATGATGAAAATACTGGAAAAGGTAGTTACCATTTAACTGCAATATTTCTTGTTTGGTAAATTGGTACTTAAGAAAAAAAATATCGAACTTAAATTAGTGTAATTTTCATTTTCCACATCTAAGTGAATATTTTTAGTGTGTTTATTTAAGATGCCAAGCTCTATGAATATACCATGCAGAGAAGATACATTTCATTTTCACAGCTGATATCTCATATGTGAAAGTTAACAAAGATTGACGGACAGAGAATCGCCAGCTAGTCTGGAAGGCAGTACGCAGTGTTAGAACTCTGTGGCAAAAGTTGCCAATGCTACAGTAAAAAGTTGCTAAGGCTACAGTAAAAAACTTAATTGGTCTTCCCTTGAAGAATTGTTTACCTGATGTAAACTTGTGTGACGTTTTATATCCTTACTCACTTGATCGATGAAAACATTTGACTGGAAAATGTTGTAACATGATGTGTTAAAAAGCTATACATGTATAATTTAATGTATTGTCAGGCATACAGGTATCAGTTCTGTACTAAGGCCCATTAATTATTTCATATTCCCTCAAAAACAACAAACGGCTACAAACCAAGAAGATTTTCTGCTGCAATATTTTCTTTAAAATAATGATAATGCACGGATATCCTCATAATTATAATGTGTCAGAACTGTTTAAAAGAAGTTTTTATTTACTCGTTTGAAAAATACCAAAATTGTTGCAGATTTCAAATAATTTATCAAATGAGAAAGGACCCTAGAAAGTAGTTATAGCACATCATCCTTTTGATTTTTCTGTACACAAGTATATAACGTTTAGCAAGACAATTCCAAAGATCAACATACATTTTAGCGTCAGTCGTAGAATGATAAGCAACTTTTAAAAACTTATCCAATTTGTTTAATTTCATTTTTTTTTTAATGCATTCATACATTATATAGATAAAATGTTTTGTAATTGAGTTAGCCAGGTGACACAAAATCAGTTTATGCACTGTGTATTTTGGAGAAATTATAGTCCTACCCTATGACCCAATTACAACAGTTTTTAGTTTTGAAGATAACTGTAAACAAACGGTTTTGCATTAATTTGGCAGAGTTATTAAATGATTACAAGTTACATTCTAATTGTAGTATCAACAAGAAATGTAATGATTATCGATTGTAATTTTCAATACACGGTATATGTGTTTGCATCACCCGTATTTATAACCTCTAAAGATAAGACAGTCGCGGGTGATTAATCACAACAGGGTTTAACTGAGACTGTGAAAACGTCTTTTCAAATTCATAAACATCTTTTTATTGTCTTTGGATTTAATTTACACGATTATGAACTCGGAATACATGGCTACTTTAAATTCTCTTTCGAAAGAAATTCAGGCGAAGTTACCGATCAAAAATCGATTATTTCAACCAAAGTCGCTCCCTTGTTTGATCCTTGTTGACACAATTAGAAATTAATAAACAATAAAAACAGAGGAAAATGCACTTTAGTACGTTGTTAATGCATCAGATTTTATCATTTTCGCAGGTAAACAATCAACTGCCTATTTACCGAAGTCTACGTTCCAAATACAAGGCGATTGTTTCCCAAGTTAAAAAGCAAAATGAAACGAAAAAATCAAAACAAGCTAAAACCACCCTCACAAGGGAAAATGACAACGCGTTGAAATATTTAACCTCAATTTACTTCACAATAATCGGCACCAATGTTATTTCCATGTTTCATAGATTATATTTGCACGTGAACTTGCACAACAAACTGCCAGCTTCAAACAAAGAACCTCGTTTTCGAGATGCGGTAGACTGGCGATGCCTGTCATAAGACCAGTCTATCGCAATGAATTGCCAGTCTACGATATATGGAATAACGAGCCATTCTTTATTAGTATTTTCGCAATTATCTCAAATTTGGAACAGAATTCGCCTACAATTTTTGCAATTTATATTTTCCTTTCCCTAAGGATGATTTATGCTAAATTACGTTAAGCTTACCTCAGTAGTTCTTGAGAAGAAGATTTTTTAAAATGCACCCCCCTTTTTTACAGTTTCGAGGTTTTCTCTGCTTTGAATATAATCTGGCCGTTTATTTTTGCAATTGATATTCACCTTCTTATAAGGATGATTTGTGCCAAATTTGGTTAAATTTGACCAAGTGGTTTTAGAGAAGAAGATCAAAGTGTAAAAAGTTTACAGACGGACAGACAGACGGACAGACGGACGGACAGACGGACGGACAGACGGACGGACGGACGACGGACAACGGGTGATCAGAAAAGCTCACTTGAGCTTTCAGCTCAGGTGAGCTAAAAATCATTTCACATCAAAAAATTACTTCATTTCTAAATCTTTTTGCAGGAACAAGGATCCAAAGGAATATATACATATCATAGTACCAGTAGTCATAGTTGTGGTCATATTTTTATCTGCAATTCCATCTATAGGCATATACGTATACTGCAATCATAGAAAGAAGAACAGCGAAGGTAAACACGTATTGTTTATCATAGGAAACTAATGCTATTTAGGGTGCAAATCCCAAAATAACTTGAACATTTCATCTGGTTGACTTAGAAATGATCGACAAGAACATATAATAGATACTATAGAATATGAATAAATTACATATATACAATATTGACCGACTTCAAAATCAATAGCAAAATAGTTATCAATATTTATTGATAATGCCAACGTATATTTTATGTTTTTGAATTGGCGTACAATTTTAGTATTTAAGTCAATCATGAAAAGCGTAAGAATTGAGAAATCATCGTAAGATAGTTGTTTTTATGGATTTCTTTAAACTATGAGCCCTGGGTTAAGCTTTAATGAGAAAACGACAGATATTTACGATAACATATCAGAAAAAATATTAAAATGTGGAAAAGCAGAGCATAACAGTTAGTTAAAGCATATTTTTTACAACATAAACCATAGCATAGCAGTGGAATCTCATACATAGCATTGGAATCTCATATCATAGCAAACAATCTTATAGGTTATCATTCGTCATATCATACAGTAGCATACCATGTCGTAGCATAGAACATGATTTTAACTCCGTTTTAAAAAAATAAATGTTTACATTGCTGATTAGTTGTAAACTTCGGCTTCTTATCATTTTACTTCGATATATTGTAAACCAACTTTTATTCGCGTGAGAGAAATTTTCGCAAGGTTAGCGGGAGCCTTGTCGTCGCAAATATTTCTCGCCACAAACCAATCCTTTGTCTATAGTTTTTATAACAATACAGGTCTGGATAAGGCAAGGTCGCGAACATTAGTCGTCGCGAACCAGTTTATTGGCAGTTAATCGCGAAATAAAGTCGCCGCTTTGGTTGGTTAACAGTATTTGGAACTCTCCTGTATACAGAGGCGTTTTTGTTCAAATCTAATAGCATTTCATAGTAAATTACAGCATATAATATCAATTAGCCTTCATCTCAATTATTCGTAGCATAGCTTACAAATCCCATAGCATTGCTTTCAAATCTAATAGCATATCATAAAAGAAAAATGAGCTGCAATTTCATGTTGAATTTTTTTTTACGAAAATGCTATTTTCTACTATATTGGCAAAAAAATCATGGTTTTTAAATTTCTGTTAGCTATATGTTTGTGGGAAAGCCCTTAAAAGCCTTAATTGGAGCAAAATTGAATTATTGTCGTCCTGTACAATAATTGATATGCTATATATTCATTATAAGAGAAATCTTTCTTTTGACAAAAATTAATGATCTTTACAAACCTTATTTACCATAACAGTTTAAGTTACATACAGACTTTTTTATACTAGCAGGTTTTTGCAGCAAAGTAAAATTCTAAAAAAAATACAGCTTACATTGCTTTAAAATCGCATACCATAGCATAGCTCAAAATTGAAAAAGATATGCATAAAATGACGTATGTATGTTGTAGTATTTTATAGAAGCATTATTCATTAGTTACTTTATACGTAAACATTCAGTTAATTGAATTAAATAAGAAAGAAAAGAAAAGAAGAAAAGCTTTATCGTTTGATTTGTTCTTTAAAAACGATAGATTGCATTAAATTAACAATTGAACTTAAAAAGTTTGTTATATGTATCGTTCAATGATTTAAATCAGATTGTGAACGAGTCAAAAGATGAAGTTTGTTCAAATTTTGTATACCAATGTATTAATAACGATGTATTTTGATATAGATGACAAACAGTTGATCACTCTGTTGCACCGTACCTGAAAAGATAAAGGTACAGTGATGTCATGTTTATGCGTGGATATTCAGCAGGAGGGGAATCATTTTAGGAGGCATGAGCAATTCAAGCACATTTTGATCAACAAAAGGTTCTAGGTACATGATTGAAAAATGAAAGAAAGCAAAGATATAAAATGTTTTAATCTTAATATAAAATGTATGAAATACAATATATGTTGTAAAATTACCACTTATACGGAAGATCAATGATTGGTCAATTTGTAGTTAAACTATTTTGTAGTAATTAAAATCCCTTACACTCAATCTTTGCCGATTGTACATTAAAGTAAATACATTAAATAACATAACATTAATCTTTACACCCCCTCCCCAGTAAAAAATAATCGATCTAAGGAAATGTCTACATTACCCGTTTGCTTTTCTTATAATTCAAGACTAGTTTAATCTTAAACGCTTAATAAAGTGAATTTATCTTAAACCAATACCTATTTTCCATGTCAGAAAGTAAAAAGAATGAGTATTGTTCAGCACATTTCGATACTGCTCATATTAAAGTATATTGATCACTGGGTCAAGACACGTCAAAGCAGATATATGCGATTCAAATGCAACGGTATATTTAGATGTGAAGTTCATATTTAATTTTTATCGCTAATCAAAGAAGATCCTGATTCAATAAATCAAAAAAATTAGAATGATGATAACATTTTATACCCCGTTTACAATAAAACACGTTTTAAATTTAATACATAGGATAGATTCGCTTACTATGCATATGTAAATCGTTTCTAAGAAAATTTGATAAACAACAACTGCAACAAAAAACTTTAACAAGGAATAATTGTGCTCTTTGGAAGGTTAGCTGTAACAAAATGTATATGCATATTATTTGATTTTTTTAAGCTAGTTTAATCAGTTTTGGGTTCATCTTTATTCCATCTTTGCAATTTTTAAGTTTTGAAAACGGGTGTTATTATTGCGTATCAAATTATTTTTACTATGTATTTATTTGTTTTTATAATATTTTTGAGAAAAACAAATTATTGTAATGTATCATCCACAAATATGTGATGATACAAGTATCAAATTTATTTTTGTGTATTAAGTTGTTAATTTACTAAGTTTTCTATTTATTTGAATGGCCGCATCGTGTCTACGATATATGAATACATTAATTTATCATATGTAATGTAAGGTATTTTGTTAAAAAAAAAACAAAACAATCAAATATATATAATTGTGCATAAATTTAAAATAAAACTTAATATTTATAATGTATAATAAATGATTTTTTTCATGATATGACATTTTTACACATTTTTCCTTTCAAAAATAATGCATTCGTCAAAATACAACAGTTACTGATATTCGTTTAAAATTACAATCACTGAAGAAAAAAAATACCACCCAAGTTTCAAAAGAAAAGCAGTCTAACAATAACAATATTCAGCATGGTTTAAGATGTCGTTTCTCATCAAAGTTAAGAATTTGATGTGCTAAATTTTTTTCGTAAATGGTTAAAATCTATAAATCGGCGTTTTTATCAAAATGAGACCGTTGCTTATTGCTGACGTCGTCGTTTTCATTAATTTTTTACATTTCCACTTCCTTTTCCAAGGCCACTGGGCCACACTGCACGAAAAATTGCGTTTAATTCAACATATAATATCTTATACGTGAAATTTAATTGGAGTTTACCTAGGTGTAAAATTTGTTGTAAACTCCTAAATTTAATGAGATTTATACTTAATTAAATCTCATTTATATATCACATAAAACTTACCAAGTTTATTATTTTATGTGGAGTTTCATATATAAACCATAATTTTATATCAATTTTAAATGACGATTAATCATTTTATACATCAAATTTCTGATTTTATGTGGAATTTCAGGTATAATCCACTTATTATATTTCAACTTTTTATGACACATAATTTTTTTATACACCAAGTTTAAATATTTTATATGAAATTTCACGTAAAATTTCATTATTTTATTTCACTTATACCTGACAATTAATATCTTTAAACACCAAGTTTACGTGGAATTTATGGTACCGTATACTTTCCACTTGTTCACCTTTTCTTATTGCTTTTTATCATGTTTGTGATTTTAATAAGGAGTTTCAACTTTTCTGGAATTATATATATATAGATATACGTAATTTCATTTGAAGATTTGATCAATACCAATTAATAATAAACATCCTTTATCTCCATTTCACAGAGGTAACATTGTATATTCTTCTCTTGTTCATTCCTCTTTGCCAAGTGCTTAGTCATTAAGGCAACAGTGATCATCAGAGATAGAGATCAGCATTGTTTACTAAATATCAACAACCAAAAAATATTAGAAAATCAGACTTTTTTACTTTGATTCGTGTCATCTTAATGCTGGTTTATAATGCAACATTAACAATTCATAACAAAAACCAATAAAGCAAATAAAATATGTATACAGCAAATTAAGATACATGAAGTGCCTTCTTGTATATACATGTACGTGATAACTGTTACATGGATGCAGCAAAGCAAAGAACAGATATTTTTGAGTGCCATTATAATTTAATATGCAAGTTATTTTAAAAAATAAAGTTTCTTAACGGACAACATTCTATGCATTTGAGTTTTAATGCAATGTTAATTCTATGCAGTAAGACATAAATCCAAAATAATTCTGGCTATACCAGATTTTATTTGATTAAACTTACTAAGTTTAAATAACTGAACAACTTGTCTGCATTTATTTTTCCATTCTAAGTGAGTAAAGGTGATTTTAATTATTCAATAAATCATTGTTCTAGAGCATGTTTTTCCTAATTCTTAAATTTTACCTACTCAAGATTTCTATCACATGCCAAATTATTTTTTATTGAAAGTGTAAAGAGGGCCCTAAAAATATTGAAGTATTTTATACATAATGCTGAAAAAAAACATCAGTAGTTAACACAGGTAAAATAAAAATGAAATAAATTTACACGATATTTGGATATTTCACTTAAGAAAAATGATCTCTCTGTTCACACAGAATTTTCATAAATGTGTAAAAAACAAATTCATTACAACAAATAATTACTCCATGAATGAAAGAAAATGTTTAAAGGAGAACAATCTTTACAATGATTACAATTGTGATGGGAGCCACCCTTTTGAAAATTTATTGAGCAAAAACCCATTCATGCTCCTTTTTCACGATTGGTTTTGGTCTCACTGATGGCATATCCCCCTTAACTCTCTTCAACATCTGTCGTTTTGATCTGTTGGACATTGACCTTTCATATTTTGTGTCCAGTTCCTCTAATATTTTGGTATATTCTTCTGATCTCCAACTCAGTGGTTTGGTCTTCAGAAATGTTTCATCATCAGAATTATTTTCCTCCTCTGAGGACATATAGCATAGCTCTAAAGCATTTGAGATGCGGCGTTTCTTTGCTTCGTCCCATCCCGTCTTTTTCTCCACCATTGCCATTCTCCATTGCAATTTCTATAAGCATTTAAAAAAAATGAAAAAATCATCATATATTATATAAGTGCATAAACTGAGCAATATCTTTGATTATTATACTTTCATGTTAAATACTGAAATCTGATTGGTTTAGACACGGTTGATAATCCGTTCTATTACCATCAGCGTTAGCAACGGGTAACACAACGAATTGTTACATGCGCGTTAATTATGCGCATACTGTTCGCCGTGGAATTCACGTCATTTCTATAAAAAATCAGTAAAAAAATCTCTAAAATTAAGACATTCAGTATAATAAAATAAATAGTGCCTGTTTGGGAGGATAACAGTTGAAATTTACACCCCTCGAAAACCATTGTCAACCTCCGCTTCGCGTTGGTTGACAATGGTTTCCTCGGGGTGTCAATTTCAACTGTTACCCTCCCAAACAGGCACTATTTATATAATGTGAACATTGTTGAATAAAAAAAATCCTATGGAATATCAATTCATGCTTATACATCATAATATGTACCCTCTTTCTCCTGCTGTAGTGGAGCATTTTTGCCTTGTGCTGCTCAATTTTTCCTGTCTTTTCTTTGTGCTCCTTTTGAGCCACAGACTCAAATTATCGAGCTACAGCAGCTGTAAATATAAATAAATTTGAATTAACACTCTACGTTAGTTAGTACACATGTTCTAACATAAACTTACAGATTCTATAAATTTAGTGTTATACTTATTTTTTGGCCATTTAATGACTGAACGAAAAAAGCCCATTTCCAGATTTTTTTTCAAATCTTAAAACAAGTCATTATAAATATTTGTCATCGCTAATTTCAAATGGGGCAATTTGCCGCAAGTGTGACTTACCATAATTTAAGTAACTATATTATTGAAACAAGTTTAAACAATTTTCAAGTTTATATGGGAAACAAAATTGTGTCTACAGACAGACAAGATGATTCAAATATACCCCCATAAACTTTGTTTTTAGGAACTGAAAGGCCTAAATCTTGCTTAAACTAATGCCAGATAAGCAGCAAATACGGTGGATTCATTAGAATTTGTGGTGACTCAATTTTCATGGTATTCGTGGGTAGCCTTCCTCCACGAATTTACATCCTCAACAAAAACAAATTTAGAAAATTATCCTTCTTACTGAAACTGAAAACCGGTGCATCCATGAAATTGTATCCCTACAAATGAGCAAAACAGTAATTCGACAATATTCACTATGTAAAACATCTTACTCTGTAAAATTCCATCCTGCACATCATGATATAGGCCTTTGACAAACTGTTTCACAGCTTGTGTAGTTGCCTTGTTTACCTCCGAAGAAACTCTAAAATTGGGAAAGTTTGTAAATGTTACTTTCTCTTTAAAGGTATAATTTCAAGATTTGTATACATTTTTGCTTCCAGACACTTTAATTAATTACACTTTAAACATGTAGCATATTAGTAGCAGATTTACATAACGATGTAGAAACACAAAAAATTATGAAATTCATCAAGAACAAAATAAGATACTTTAGCTTATTGTGTCCAAGCTTAGTTTGCCAAGCAGCATAATCATCTTCTTCTACAAGTTGCTTGTAAGCATCATGTACTGCTGTCTACAGAAAAGAGAATTTTATATCAAATATATCCTATATACCGTACATGTATATTGAGGAATACATGAATACCTGCATCATGAAACAAAGCAACTTTGTTATGAGTTTCCTATATATACAGGAAACTCAATGATTACTGTCGTACTATTATATAAATAGTGCCTGTTTGGGAGGGTAACAGTTGAAATTGACACCCCGAGAAAACCATTGTCAACCGACGCGAAGCGGAGGTTGACAATGGTTTTCGAGGGGTGTCAATTTCAACTGTTATCCTCCCAAACAGGCACTATTTATTTTGTTATACTGAATGTCTTTTTTTAAAATTTTAAGAAAATTTTACTGCTTTTATATAGGAATAACGTGAATTCTACAGCGAACCGTACGCGCATAATTTTCGCGCATGTAACATTTTTTAATGTTACCCGTTGCCAAGTGCGTTGCTAACGCTGAGGGTAATAGTAAATATTATTAACTGCGTCTTAACCAATCAGATTTCAGTATTTAACATGAAAGTATAACAATGTAAAATATTAGTATAGCACAAGCTCAGTTTTATAAAGATCTTGGGAGTGATTTAATTTACACTTGATTCTGTTGTACTTTTACGTGTCAAAAATTTAAACATCTACATATACTAGAACATACTCTTATTTTGGGAGAAACATGAAAATTCTCTTGTTCACTCTTTTTCCCCTTTCCCTTCATTCCAGTTCCAATCTCTTCCTTGAGAGTTTTGATTTCTTCTTCAATTTTGTCTATTTTGCTGTCAATTTTTTTCAGGTACTGCATAATAGTCTAAAAAAATCCAAGAAATTCATGAATTACAAATATGATGCATTGAAATGTAATTAACATATTGTTACATTTAGCATTCCTCACCTGTATGGTTGCGCATCTTATTCCCAACAACACATTACTGAATGTTTGCACATTACAAATAGAAAATGTATATATAAACAATTAAGGTGGTATTGGACACCTCCATATTTGACGTATTGTTTATCGAAATAAACAATAAAATGAAGTGTAATTATATAAGTAGTTTCTTTCCCAACATGGTCACCTAACAGCGTAACGAAGTGGATTAGAGGGTTTACTATGAATTTATAAGTCATGACTCATGAGTTCGAATCCCGCTGGCGTTTTTACAATTTTTACCTCTCTGAATATTTAAAGCTATTTTTTGGCTAAAAATTATAAAATTTGAAAATTCTTAATCGTTGAAAGTATTCTAATTATAATGTACTTTAATCCACATTAATATCGACAGATGTCCCATGCCACCTTAATACGAAGGGTTTATACACCTGAATGCTGTATCAACAGTATCATAGTAAATTTTGTGCACTTACTGAGTCATGTTTAGTTTGAACCAAGTTTTTAAAAAATAAGTCTGTTAAAAAACTTTAATCCTAACCATATATATACCTGATTTTGAAGTACTGCAAAAGAGGTCATGTTCAAATTTTGTACATTTCTTCTTACCTCTTCTCCTGGGGAAAGCTTTGGAGTAAAATTATGGGGAGCTGCAGCAAGTGGTGAAGAATCCAACGATGGCATTATTGGAAGCTAAAAATATTGTTATTAATAATTAAAATCACTGGATAAAGAGCTTGCCTACATCAATTATTCACTGAAAACACTGTTATGTACACTTCATTATCATATATCAATCTAGTCCGAAATATCTGACGTTTTTCTGGCTTTTTTAACGATTTTGATATTTACTGGCAAGTAAATATCAAAATCGTTAAAAAAGCCAGAAAAACGTCAGATATTTCGGACTAATACCAATCAAGAGGTCTTCATTGGGGTTATCGGTCACAACTGAGACCAATACCTCCCTCAGCCATTTCAAACAATCCTTATTCCCATGAATCAAGAGTGGAGTTGAACTGGTCCAGACCCCCCTCCCCCGAAAAAAAACACTTTAAAAATTATAATTAACTGGTTAGATAGTTAAATCACCAAAAATATACAATTAAAAAAGGATAAGTTGATCCTCCTACCTCCTTAACTAATTATAACTGTTAAATTACTTAATAGCACTGCTTTTTTTCAGTTTTCAGTTCACAGGTGATGACCCCCCCCCCCCCCCCCCCAGCCATTTCAAGTAGTAAATGAAAATACATTGTAAACTTGAAAGATATAAATTTTATGCTACTTTTGAGAGCTTGTCAAAATAATTTTGAGTCGGACAGTTATATACAATATACGTCCTATGGCCTTTTTCTTAGGGAATTTAAGGGACCCCCTCCCGTTTCTAAAAAAAATCCTTGAAACACACTTTTAAAATTCTAGCATATTAGCTGATTATCTATTGTATCAAAGCAAAATTACACATTTAGCATAACTAGCATTGTATTACGACTTACTGTTTTACTTAATCTATGGCTGGCAGAATTTCTTGGCGTGGAGGTGAAAATGCCAACTGAAGATCTTTTCCTCGAGTTCTTTGGTCTTTTCGAAGACGCACTCGGCTCGTCTGAATCGTTGCTACTGGATTCCTCATCTGGGTGAAAACTATCCTCCGAGTCGTTTTCGATGTAATTCGTATTTTCAGAATCAGACATTGTCGTTTGCTCTATTAGAATGTGCGGCAACGCGGGATGAGAGATATTTACTGTATCTTACCGCCAAAATTTTATGACGTTATTTTCGCATCTTGAATCGCGCATCTGAATATTCTTTCGACATCTACTTAAACATGGTATATTAAACAGGAAATGTATAGATATTTAAAAACATTCAAATGATTGATTTTTTTCACTCATTCTTCCTTTTTTACAAATTACGAAAATGTACAGCATCATTTTCATACAATCAGCAGCAGCAGTTTTCGCGGTATCCCAAACTGAGCGGTTACACATTTACCCAGTGTGTGAACACGTGTAAGAAATGATCTTTTGAGGGTGGTCGGACGATACTGGAATACGGAGCATAACAGGTATGTGTTTTATTATATCGTCGCCTATTTTCACTTGCGTGATGTCATTTTGTGATGTCATTTTTGCTGTATCTTATGCTACAGACCCTGAAACGTGCTACTACACCTCTAAAACGAACCGTACCGTTCCGTGCAAGAAACGAACCGTACCGTTCACAAAACGAACTGTACCGTTCACAAAGCGAACCGTACCGTTCACAAAACGAACCGTACCGTTCACAAAACGAACCGTACCGTGCAAAAAGCGTGCAAGATAATTTATGTAAGACCCGCCTCCAGACGGACAAAAAAGCGTACCGTACCGTGCAACTTCCAAATACGGCTTATTGACCTAATGTCTTTCGATGAATACGGACGGAGATTATCGCTGACCAGTTAAGTTCAATATTTTGCTAGATTTTTTTTAAACGGGATTAGAAAACACATACTAAGATTTAAAACTGTAATTCTTATTAAAACAGTTACGATATTTTAATTTAATTTCCTTTCTAAGACCTAAATCATCTCAAAACTTGCACCGCCGATTTCTTAAACATTGTAAACTATTAATGTTCACACAATTCGTGGTTATACTATTTTGATTATTCTTATGAAATGTTTGAAACATTGGGTACACACTGTGCCTTACATGGCTTTAAGTGATTCTCAGGAGAGAGAGATGAATGAGAGAGAGAGAGAGAGAGAGATCTCGTTTCCTGCGACATTAAAAAAATAGCGTATGTTTAGAAATGAATACATTATGGCTAAACAAGGGTTGATATATTATAATATATAATTTTATAGCCCTTTTAAATAAAAAAAAATGCCGACTTCAGTTACGCGGACCTTTTGATTTGTTAATTAATCTACAGCTAAACTTTAAACCAATTAAAATAGAAAAGAAAACATTGCAGATCATGTTTTTAAATATATGTGGATGTGCTGTAGTAAATGATAACCACATATTACCGGTGACTCGAGTGATTTGTACTTCAGCTATTTATGTAGCAATAAATAAACAAAAAATCACTCTTATATGATATATCATAGATAAATACATGTACACCAAATCTTAGTAAATTAAATGCAAGCATCGAACGAAAAAAGACCACACATTTCATTAAATAACTTTCAACTTTATTTCCCGCATAGCTGGTAATGGAGTGATTTCTGTTCATGTGATTTCACATGAACAGAAATCGCTCGTGCGATATATGTGTACAGAAGCTGATCAGAAACACAGCAGCGTCTTTCATCTTAGGTTCTATACACAACAGGTGTTATTGTCTTATTTTGTTCACTGGCGTCGGAAGCAAATTGAAAGTGGGGGGGCTAGACTAATCCTCAGAAATATTGCGAAAAAAAACCGATTTCCCAAAATCATGAAAATCCTAATCCGGGGGGGGGGGGGGGGGGGGGGAGGAGGAGGGAAAGTATACCTATCCAAAAAAAAATAATTTATCTACCAAATTTTTTTTCTCCAAATCTTGATATTCCTAATCCGTGCGGGGGGGGGGGGGGGGGGAGTTGGGGGGGGGGGGAGGCCTTTTACTTCAACTTTCTCAATCTTTCAAGGTTAATTTAGGAACAACTATAATTCCGGCGATAAAAAGTGGGGGGCTAAACCCTCTATGATGCTATGTGCCCAATGGTTAGGTCTACATTTGCAAAAAAAGTGGGGGGGGCCCCCCCGGTTCCGACGCCTATGTTGTTCTTTGGCAGTTATCGTACTTTACAAGTAACTCTGTATATTTGGACGCTTAAATAGGTGTACACGGGATGCCGGTATTCACACCTTTCCACGGACACCTGTTTGGTAACTCATTACAACCTGTCGTGTGTATAGTCTGAATATATCTTACTTCAACTTTGTTTGTCTCGTGGATTTTCGTATTCTCTAAAAAAACAAAGGAACTGCCTGTAGATATGTACACAAACAACTACACGGCAGACTATCGGCGCGTGGATCCGTAAAACAATTCAGCGACTCTATAAAAGCGGGATTTTCACAAATATTTACTTGCAATAAAATATCATTTACCGGGTACATTAATGTACCAAAAAAAATGATTAATTATATTGCAAATATTCGAATGGAATTTTAACATTTTGCAAGTAGATGTAAGCATAAACACAGCTCTTTTTAAATTCATTTTCAATCTAATATGTGTTATGTGAAATAGCGTCAAAATTTTAACCGTCGAGATCAATCTGAATACATCGTCTACTGTACAAACGTTTAGTCATTGTGTTGAAATCGTTGCGAATACCATGAGTCTAAAATAAATGAATTAAATTCATACAAATGAAAATCTAATAATTCCAAATTGTTTGCACACAATTACATACACTCTCAGAGAGAGAGAGAGAGAGAGAGAGAGAGAGAGAGAGAGAGAGAGAGAGAGAGAGAGATTGTGTGTTGATTATATTACTTAAATTAAAGTTTTATCTCTGAACTATATTATTTAGGTTTCTATAGTTGGTCATTTGAGCGGGATTTTATCTCTGGACTCCACGTGCTTCGCCTGTCAATCAGTTTAAGTATAACAGTGCAGATCACGCCATGTGCCGCGTGCTACTTGGCTCCTCCTATATGGCTAGAAGAAAATTATCGAATGAAAACTTTTTTGTTTTATGATTTCTTAAATCCCTATTAAAAAGAATGTTTATATTTGAAATTATTCAACAATAATTTTCTTCAGACTTCATAATTACATAACTCATGTACTGGCGATCAAAGTCTTTTTCCCTCGCTGTCGTATTATTTTTGTTACTAGATAAATTCATAATATATTTATCACTTTAAACATTCATTTGTTGATTACCGGGTATTTTTCCGTGACCTGTTTTCTACAAGTCTGTGTGTAAAAAGGTAAATAAAATATAAACAGGTTAGTCAGCATCTGTAAATCGTCAGCTAAATCGCATGCATACAGTGAAGAGCGGACACTTGTTCAAAAGAATGATAAATATCGCCATTAAATGCTATTGACTTGCGTACATCCAGATGCGTACACATCGTAAGAAATATGTTACATGTACATGTATAGTTTAACGGAAAAACAAAAACTAATAGTCATATTTTGACTATACACGCGATCTTAGTTTAGATTAGAGAAGCGATGACGGGTTACATGTAGGTACAAGTATGATCTGTGTATACGCACAAGTGCAGAAAATCGTAGAATCAATATTTAAATAAATAAAAATTCGTGTCATTACTCAAAAAAACTATGTAACAATTGATTTCAAGATTTCTTATCTGAAATTCATTGTTTATCTTATCATTAACCGCGTGTAATTTTACATCATCTTTTCACTAAGGGAATTTGATCGGCAATAGTACCATGTACAGTAGTACGCAATAAAGAATGATCATACGAATTATGAATAAAAAAAGAAAGATGCTTGTAAAAATAATAACTAGCCGAGAATCAAGACAACGATTAAGGGAAATTAAGAAATATTGGAATAAAGTCGGGGCAGTTTTTTGTAGCAATTTTAAATGGATAAAAAATATTTAATGACTTCATTTCAAGTGCATGTATAGAAATAAAAACTTATATGTTTGTAAAATTATCGACAGCTCGCTGAATTAAATAAAATATCGGATTAAAGTCAAACAGTTCTTTTAATCTATCTTAATGATTACATTTATCTAAAATTAAATACTAATAATAACAGACTAATCAAAATAAAAATTACCCCCGCTTCCCGGTTGTCACCGAGTACACGTTTCACGAAACTTATTAAAAACAGGGGAACGGATGGAAGTTCTGATTTTAAATAGATTGAAATACATGTGTAAAATATCATATAGATAAACCATAAATTCCATTATCATATGTCATTATTACCACCTTGCTGAAGTACATCGGGTAAAAACTAAACGAAATTATTTCGAGAAAAATCAAAGGGTTCAGGCCACGCCTACCTCATTAATAAAGCGCGCAAACCGTTCACAAAGCGTGCAGCTATTTTTAGCAAAGCGTACCGTGCAAGAAGCGAACCGTTCCGTTCACAAAGCGTACCGTACCGTTCACAAAGCGTACCGTACCGTTCACAAAGCGAACCGTACCGTTCATAAAAGGAACCGTACCGTTCACAAAGCGAACCGTACCGTTCAAAAAGCGTAACGAACCGAACCGTGCAACTGGTGTAGTAGCACGTTTCAGGGTCTGTAAACAGTCGGTATCGATACATGTATGTGTGATACAATTTAATATAATGTATATATGATCACTGATGATGGCTGTAATCACAAACAATGGAAGGACATTTGCAATATCTAATTTTCTTTTCAGCAACAATTTCACGAATTGTGTTATGTAGTGATACCCACATGCACGTAGCAACAGGCCCCCCCCCCCACCACACACACCATTTTGTTTAACCAATAACCAACCTTCCTTACTTATACAATCACACCTAAATAAACTTAGATTTGTAATGATAAATTGCCTCTCTACTTTTATTGCATGGTAAATAATGATAATGAAAGTTTGTGTTTAGGGGTAGCTGATATGTATATGTAACTATTTCAGTCAGTTAACTGATAACTTGGTTTCAAATGAAACTCCAATGCCTCATACTTTGATATTAAGAACGTGCTTTACAGTTGATCAATTTCATCTTTACACATAAATGTCAATGATCAATTCTTTGGTGATCCTTACTGGCGTAATGAAGGGGCCGTGAAACCCTGTGACAATTATGCCCGTTTCAATTATGGTGATTTCAATTCTTCGTGATGTTGGTCACCAAAATTTTGTGTCTATCTCTGTAGCACAGTAAGTATAAATGTGGTTTTCTAACCAAAAAGTCCCGAGTTTAATTATAGTAGTGACTTGTTTTTGAAAGTTAATTTTCCCCCCAAATTGAACATTTTTCAGTCATTTTCAAGTCAAATGCATGCTTGAATTTCATGTCTGTAAGAAATATTAAATAGTGGCGTCAAAAGCAAATTGAGGGGGGGGGGGGGCGGCAAAACTTATCAAAAATCTTGACAGGCTAAAATAAAACTATGGTTATGTATAACTTTGCCAAAAAAGTGGAGGGAGGGGGCTAAGTGCCCCCCTACACCCCCCCCCCTTGTTCCAACGCCTCTGTAAAAAATCCTATTTGTATTATTTCTAAAGTGTGAAGTACATTTAAACACCCATTATTTACATCTTCTCATTAAGTTTACCTTTGTTAATAATATGTAAATGGCCTTATTAGTATAAAAGATCAAAGATAGAAACAAAATTTCTTCGAAACATGAAAGAAAAAATAGATTTACCTGCCTATGAAACGTTACTCAAATCATAATAGATCAAATGTCATGTGCTCAGTCTATAATTATGATTTTTTTTGCGTGTGTTTGGAAATATATAGATCTGCATGAGCCAAAGGAGGGGAAAGGTGGCTTTTTCTTTCAGCTCCTTTGCGCCACCATAGTGGATGCCATTTTGTTCAACAAAGTAAATGTGATCATTAAATGACTGGCACTTATCAATGTTTATCAATATTGCTTCTGAATTAAATTAGTCCGAGTATCAAACTACGTCACAATACGGATTTTACAATATTGGTACGACTTTTACATAGCGTTTTAGATATCCAGTATTGATTTCGCTCTTGTAAACAATGTCAATAATAAGCAATTAGAACGGTAATGTATGTATTGAATGAGAGATAGAAATGATTAATGTTGAGAAACTCGATTTTGTAAAAGTAAAATAAAAAACAAAATTTCTTCGGATAATAATACACTGATTAACCAGGATGCTTACACCACTAATTTGAGACCTACATGTAGAACTTTGTGAGCAGGCAAATTGAAATCCACATAAGAGGGAACAAATGTTAATGACAAATTAAATTATTTCTATTGTTTGAATATTGATTTGGTGCATTATTTTCATTAGTATACTCGTAATGACTCCTACCCCTTTGTATGATTAACATTTGCATAATATTAATATTCATTACAGGAATGTGTTAATTTAATAAGATTTAAGTGATTTGTACACTTGTCAAAAATTGTTATAGTATCATAACGAATCACAATAGACCAAGCTTAATTATGGTCACATCTTATATGCTTATATATCCTCTTTGTTTGATGCCCCCCCCACCCCCCCTTGCATTTAGTGCTGAGTATAGGATTACCTTAATTAATAAAACTTTTCAAGATTTCAGATTAGATAAGAGCCAAGCCCCCCAATGATTGTGAATCGCTTCTACTAAGCTTGCAAAGAAGTACAGGGAAACTTTAGTTTTCAATTTTATGATTATTTCATCTGACAGGTTAACATGACTCTCGCTTACTGATGTTTATTGCTTCTGAACTAAATTTAAATAATAAAAAAAAAATTAGCCCCCTTCCCCCCCCCCTTTCCAAGAATTGTGAATCACTTGCACTAAGCTTGCAAAGAAATACACAGAAACTAAGTTTCATGATTATTTCATTTAACAGGTTACCATACAGCAGTTGTTGGTCATCAAAAACGAAGCAAGAGCATTTATAGAAATCTTTGCAGTATTAAGGAAGTTTATGGTACTTGAATTACGGTATGTTTTAATTAAACGTGTTATAAGAAAGACTTTTAATTGTCATGACAAAACGTCTTATCGCTTAGATTATAACTGAGTTTATGCAGTTAAAGTGTAAGTCGATGAATAATGAAAAAAGAAAATAAGACTTCAAGCTATAGGGTGCTCTTGATTTTCCAAGAAGGTGTACACTTTTATAAATCAAGTGCATTGGTGTATTGTTTTCGTGTACACTGGTTGAACACTTTTCTACAACAAATCAGGGGCATGTATTGTGAAGTGAAACACTGAAATTGATTATGTACATTTTGTATGTCGCTTACTTACTGTATTTAATATGTAAATAATATAAACACATTGTTCACATGCATAACCTATGAGATATTTTTCCTTTGGAATAAAGAACTTAAACTTGAAACAAATATTACGATTTTATGTAAATTATGATTAGAAACTTGACAAATGATTTCACCAATATAATGGAGTATTATGATGTACTTGTTATACAACACAAAATGATAAGATGGGTGTACACCCAGTTAAGCTAAATTAAGAGCACCTTTAATTCAAATTATATGATTTATATTGTTTCATCATAATGAAAGAAAAAAGCCAAGAATAATCAAAGTGATTTCATTGAAGTTAATTATTAAAAATATGTATTATTATTTTAGCTAAATGGGAAAACACTCTTTAGACAGAAAGAGGAGAAAGAGACGAGAAAAAAGGAAAAAACACAGATTAGAAAAGGCAAGGCACCGGCAGTTGAATGAGAGTTCAGAGGAATTCGAAATGTTCAATAAAAAAACCAGTAAATATTATGTGACTTTTAAATGAAAAGCATATTTATACCCCCGCTCCGAAGGAGAGGGGATATACTGTTTTACCTTTGTGTGTCTGTCTGTCTGTCCGTGAGTAACAAAAATTTTTGTCGCATTTATCTCAGCAACTATTTATCGCAGATGCTTGACATTTTTACACAGTGTTTGTTAAGGCATGCCATATCGTGGGATACATTTTTGTACCAATCGGACGTCAACTTTCTGTTAAATGAGTACTTTGTTTATTTTAGCCAAAATTATCAAACAATTTTTTCTCAAAGATTTCACAGCAGCTATTTATTGCAGATGTACGAAAGCCGAGAAGGATCATTCGAGATTCGAGATTCGAAATACGAGATTCGAAATACGAGATTCGAGATTCGAAATTCGAGATTCAATATCTAAATTAACCAATCAATATATAAACTAGAGCTGCGCTGGTGCATATATTTACCCAAATGGACCAAAATATAACCAAATGAATTTTAAAAATTTTGACAAAAAATTAGTTTTAAACGTACGACTCTTTTTCAATTCTAATCGGGTATGTCCTTTAGAAAAATCTTGAACCACACACATTTTAGCAAAAGTAAACATTTGTATGACTTATATGTAATTATTGTCAATTTTGGTGCGGTGGGGGGGGGTAGGAAACTACAGAGAAACTTAACTTGGCTGTGAAACATATGCTTTTATTCTTTCTTGTTGATATATCAATGAATGAATTATAACAAAATATATGTACAACAATTAATTTTGAAATATTCATGCACAATCAAATAAAAGGTTTTACTGTTCTCTGCACAAGAAATCGGCAATGTGAACAAGTTGGCACCCTATCATCCCTACCTTTAATTGTAGAGAGTAGGTATCCTTCTATATTGAAAACAATTCCAAAAGTAAGACTCATAATAAGTTGTTTACTGCGGAAAAGGAAAAAAAATTGTATTTATTAATAATTCCGTATGATGTGATAATATCTCAATGATTTATCGCTTATGAAGTTCTCTACCATAACCGCATTTTTACACAAAAGGGGTGAATAAACCCGGGTTTTAAACTATTACTGGTGGTGAAATACCTTAGGGTTCAAACGCATCAGGTGGAAATGCACCAGGGCAAACAAAATCACTTAGATCCGCGAAGCACACTGCATTATTACTAGTCTACTTAGATATTCTGTGTAAAAGTAAATACAAATAATTATTTAGTTAGGTAGGGAGAAGTGAACATAGCATTTATTTGTATATAAGAGCATGTACGTATGATTTTTATTTAGAACAGTTTCATGTCGCTAGGATACATATTTTCAGATCCTTGATTTGATTGGTTAATTTAGATATTGAATCTCGAATTTCGAATCTCGAATCTCGTATTTCGAATCTCGTATTTCGAATCTCGAATCTCGAATGATCCTTCTCGGCTTTCGTACAGATGCCGGAAATTTTAACACACTATTTGTTTAGGCATTCCATATTGTGGGATGTATTTCTCTACCAATCGGATGCCAGCTTTCTGCTAAATGTCGACTTTGCTTATTTTGCATATTCACATCAGAGCAGGGATATCACTAGTGAGCCAAATAGCATTGGCTCACAGATATCTTGTTTTATTTATTCTCTTACTTGATTTCACTCATGAATTTTATTTTATGATTGCTTGCTAATCATTAACACTGCACAAAAAGAGATGTACCGTACTTAATGCTACAATTATTCAGTTTCAGTTTCTCAATATACGTATTATTCAATTTCCAGCAGATAATATTTGGCCTGATAGGAAAATGATTTTGGGTTGAAGGAAGTTGAACGGGAAATTCATGAGCAGTGCAAAGAGGATGGTATATACATATACGATACCTTTGTAGAAAAAAGAAGTGCCTATAAATCAGCTAAAGAGCTTTTTGGGGATGGAGACAGGGATGTCTTGAAACTGCGGAAAATGCTAGATGATGAAAAGGACAAAAGAAAGAACCTTCTAAAATTTACAAACCTCTGTGTTCATGTCATCAAAAGTAAAAAGAAATGTAAATTTTGTGCCAAGTTCTGAAAAGGTTTTATTTTTTTTATAAAAGCTAATGTATTTTTAGTTTTTAACATTTGCTTCAGTCCAAACAAAAATTGTCATTATTTGAGCTTTGTATACTAGATACATTAGTTACTGGAATTGTATTTTTTTTCCATTAAGAATAGACTGGAAGGGTACATTGTAAAACATGTCTGAGAAACAAAAACTTTCAGTTTTTCACCAAGCTCAGCGAAAAAAAAATGTCAAGAAAAGAAATGTAAACAATCATTTACATCTAGGTATTTTAGGCAGCTTAAGAAAAATATTTTAGCAATAATCAATGGAATTGTTTCAAGTCAGTGTCTGAAAATGTTGCAGTTTTGTCTCAGGATATCGATGAGGAATTTTCTGATAGCTCATCTGATGAAAATCTTTCTTCTCAAAGATTACATGATGTTTTTCAATCTTATGTACGAAAACATTTTTCTGAAAATAATTGTACCGCCGAGTCTGAGAGTGAAGATGAGGTTTGGAATAATGCAAGTTTGGAGGATTTAGATTTAGACCTTCAGACTGAAGAACTCTTAGAAAGAAATGAAAGCAATGATGTGAATGTTTCAAACCCAAACATGAAATTTGGGACACTTTTAATGTGGTTCTGTATGTTCATATGTACCTGGCAAGCCATTTTCATGCTGCCAGACTGTGTTATTGACAACCTTCTTTCATTTTTAAGTACATTTTTTTGTCGAATCGGAAAAGAATCTTTCATATTTTCGAGCTTAGCTACTGTTTTTCCAGGTTCTGTGTATCTGTTATGGAAAAAGATAGGCTTGAAAAAAGACAATTTTACAAAGTATGTTGTGTGCAGAAAATGTTTCTCCATTTACTTGTATGATGATTGTTTAATGAATTTAGAGGGTGAAACTGTGTCTGCCAAATGTCCTTTTGTAGAATATCCAAATCATACACAGCCAGCAAGGCGAAGACCATGTGGGGAATTGTTGTTGAAATCTGTAACACTTTTAGATGGTACAAAAAAACTTTATCCATTTAAGTCTTACTGCTATAAACCTATTCAAGAATCTTTGCAAGATTTAGTTAAAAGGCCTGGGCTTGAAGATCTTTGTAACCATTGGCGATTACGAAAGCAGTCACCTAGGTTTTTGACAGATATTTATGATGGGAATGTTTGGAAAGAGTTTCAGAGCTCAGAAAAAAACACTTTTTAACCCATCGAAACAATTATGGCTTAATGTTAAATCTAGACTGGTTTCAGCCATTTAAACATGTTAAATATTCAGTTTTGTATGCAGTTATTTTGAATTTGCCTAGAGAGGAAAAAAATTTAAATTGAAAAATGTTTTATTGATAGGTGTTATTCCAGATTTAATACATGAACCTTCTGTAAATAGTTTCATAACACCTCTTGTTAATGAACTTAAAGTAGCATGGTCGCAGGGATTTCAGTTGGCTTCAAACAAAAGTTCATATTTAAAAAAGAATTTTAAAGTTGCACTAATGTGTGTTGGATGCGACATTCCAGCAACACGAAAATTATGTGGATTTTTGGGTCATTCAGCAACATTGGGTTGCTCAAAATGTTTTAAAAAATGTCCAGGTAGTGTAGGCAATAAAGATTATTCAGGTTTTGATGTAGAGAATTGGCCAGTACGAACACTTGATGATTATAATTTATCCATGAAAGCTGTTAAAAAAGCTAGAACTCAGACAGAAGAAGAAAGACTTGAATCTTTTCATGGAGTAAAATATTCGGTATTAAGTGAACTAGACTATTTCAACCCAATAAGAATGTCCATTGTTGATCCCATGCACAATTTATTTCAAGGAACTGCAAAAAAAAAAATGATGAAAATGTGGCTTGATTTAAAAGTTTTACATTCAGATCAGTTAGTTCTGATTCAGGAGAAGGTTGATTCTGTTGATGCAGCAAGCAACATAGGTGCAATTCCTAGAAAAATTGCATCCTCGTTTGGAGGATTTACTGCTGAGCAATGGAAAAATTGGACCATTTTTTTCTCGATTTTTGCACTAGCAGATATTTTGCCTAAAACAGATTTGGATGTTTGGCGAAATTTTGGTTTGGCATGTAGAGCGCTAACTTCTAAATTCATATCAAGTGTAGAAATAGCTAGATTTGATAGTTATATTATTGCATTTTGTAAAGGTGTGGAAAGGGTATATGGCTGTTCTAGCATTACACCAAATATTCATATGCATTGTCATTTATCACAGTGTGTACTTGATTATGGTCCAGTTTACTCTTTTTTGCTTTTTAGTTTCGAAAGATACAATGGTCATTTGGGAAGCATGCCAAATAATAGCAGGTCAATAGAAATGCAGCTTATGAGAGGTTTTTTAAGAGACTCTTTTGTACATTCTTTGCAATTCCCTAGTTTGTATGTTGATGAATTTAAGAAACATTTTCCAAGTGTGACAGAGTTATGTGGTGACAGATTTCCTACGGATTCTGATATTTTGAAAATATTGTATATGTCTAAGAAAAGTGCCCAAATTGTTGGATAGGACTGGCAAATTTGCTCTGCATTTGAATGTAAAAAGTTATCATGCCATGTTCTATCTTCAGCTGACTTAGATATGTTAAAGAAAACATACAAACATATTTATCCAGAGCTTGATGATTACATTGAATGCATCCCAAAGTCCTTTAGAAAATGTTCATCAATCTGTCTCGGAGGAGAAGTTTATGGTTCAAATCAATCGCGTCACAAGCGATCTTCGTTTGTCATGGCCTACTGGCATTCCACAGATGGAAAAATAATCGAAGAAGTTGGCTCAGGTGAACTCCGTCCCGGTGTAATTCAATGTTTTCTTCAGCATAACTTAATTGTAGACAATAAAAGCCGTGTTCACCTGTTTGCTAAAGTTTTGTGGCTTGCATCACTCCCAAACATGTACAGATATCACTGTGGGAAGCCTGTTGAATTATGGAGACAGAACGTTTTTGACACTTTTAAGCCTTCTGCTTTCATTCCAGTCCAGAGAATAAGTTGTAAATATATATGTGCTGATGGTATGCTTTTGAATAAGTGTGTATCATACATTTGTCCTGTTATTAAAGGTGTAAACGTGTAAATGTAATAAAAAAGGGACGTGTTTAATAGCTGTATCGAATTTTAGTTTTTGAAATGAAATCTGTCCTGAAAAAATTGACCGTCCTGCGACAGTTGGCGTCGGCCAGTCTGGAAGGGTGTGCGTCCTGCGCCAGTTGGTGTCAGCCATTTGGAAGGATGTGCGTCCTGCGCCAGTTGGCATCAGCCTTCTTGGAAGGATGTGCGTTCTGTACCTGATGGCATCATCCAAAATATGATTGAAATACAGATCTCTACATTAGCGCACAGCGCAGTGAAATCTCTCTGTGCTGTGCGCTAATGTAGAGATCTATAATTTTATCAGATTGCATCATCCATCTTTGACGGATGTGCATCCTGCGCCAGTTGGCATCAGCCATCTTGTTAGGATGTGCGTCCTGCGCCACTTGGCAATATAAAGGTATAGTTGGACTTTTAAATTTTTCATTTTTTTAGTATTTGATTTGGGAGTTTTTAAACTATATACTCTAAATTTAAAATTTGTGTCCGATTTTTGTATTTATAATATGCGTGTGTAAAATGGTTTTTTTTTATATTTCATTAGCTTGTGTTTCATATTTGTAAGAGGAATGCGCTGTTCTTATAACAGGCAAAATATGGATAATATATGTACATACATTCTTTTAAGATAAACGAAAGGGTTGTCTCAATCATGCTTATATATATATTCATGATATATTTTACCGTTAATAAACAATAAAAAAAATCTTGATTCTTGTTTTACTGCAACCAACATGACTACACGGGTATACGTATAATACATGTTGCATAGTGTACTTCATGCTAAAACCAGCACAGCCAACAGAAAAGGACAGTATGATTTGTTTACATATAAAGATCTATCCATGATTAATAGAAATTTTATTGCAAGGTCATTATTTTTATAAAGTACAACAAGTTCGGGAGGCTTTTACCATGTTTACCTTATTTAAAGTTGATAAAATTAATGACGGTTGCTTGGAAATATAATTTATCTTAAACCTCAATTATATTTGCAACTTCTGGTTTAATGACGTTTAATCAGTAATAAAAATGACCTAAAGTTGAGAATTAATTACAATTATATCTCGAAGTATAATTTTACATTAAATATCAATTAAACTTTAAAGTTCATGTAAAATGAGGATATAACGAAGTTTAATTTTATTAAACGCAATATTTCATGCAGTGCCAGTATGAAAGTTACACAAACTACATGGCTTGGGGAAGAGAGTTTTAATTTAGTTTTAAATGAAGGGCCTCTTTAAAAGAGAACTAATTGGAGAAGAATGAAATTAAGTTGGAGTATTTTAAAATTGTCCTCTCCAGCACTAAAAAGCATGTTATATCAATTCCTTAACATAAGCTTCCTGATAAATTTCCTGATGAATTTTAGATTCTGAATACTGACGTAAATTATCAGTCGATATCACGACCCGCAAATTCCTATGCAGGCAGTGAAAGTAGCAAACGCAATTGCTGAGCACAGTCTTAGTCTATCAATTGCCTCTGATTACAAACCTTCAACAATCTCTTAACAGAGTTGTACCAGCTTACTTATTTAGTTCATATTACGCCATGATCAACTACAACTTCTTAAAAAGATATTTCTGCTCACTGTGCACTGGTTTTATTAAGTACAATTTTATGATATCATATGCACTACGTAAATTAATCATAAATATCATTAATGGGAGATGCATTCTTTCAGCACCCAAGGTGCATTTTGAAATTAGCCATCAGATAGAGATGTCAAGCTAACACTTCTTCTGGTTAACAAGAAAATAGTACTACGTATACCTCTGGGTTTGACTGTTTTAATTATTCAATTAATTAATCATACAACAAAAAATTAATCATATTTAAATTGGAAATGAAAATAACTTAAGTTAAAACAAAATGTGTTCAGTGAACACATTTTTATCAATTGCAATAAACTAATTTAATTTTTACCAAGGTTATACGTTTATGTTTTTAATCACAACTATAATTTCTCTTTTACGGTTAAATGTGCATAATTAAAAAGAAGACATTTGATTGTCCTTTATTTAAGTCATCTCTTATAGAAATTTCTGAAGAGGACGAACTTTCTACAACACTAACAACCAAACGTTAATTGACAATATGTTACGTATTGTGAATAAACAACGGTACCTTAGTTTTATCAATGCATTCTAAGCTGCGTAAAGAGAATTATTATCGAGAAATTTTTCATTCTGTTTTATATTTGTCTAATTCATCCTCATTTTTGAAAATTAAGTCATTAAGAACCATGAATCTAGAACAGGTTGAACTCTTAAACTGCACCCTGTTAGGCAATTTAAATGATGGGGGGTCTTAATAAGCAATACATGCGGGAAAAAAACATGAGATTAATATAATCTGCTCATAGCTAAAATTTTAGTTTTGAAACTGCAATTCATGGACAATTTCTGGGCTTCAAAATTGTTTGAACTTATACAAACAATTACATATTGTACGCTCTCAGTTAAAGGTTTATGAATGTCATCTATTTTTCCCCAACTTCCATCTGTTCTCTTTAGTAGATACATGTAAGCCACAGTGCATTTGGTGACTGGCCATATGTGTACACAAATTTGATAGAACTTATCAAGAAAAGTATGTCTGGATGTTAAGCATAATTTTGTACTGTCATGAGAGAAAGTGGACTCATATATCACTGTTACTGATTCTTAGTTGTCCCTACTAAAATTTTGCAAATGTATGGATACATGTATAATATTTAAGAAATATGAGACAATCCAAGATGTTTTAGATTTGACCTCAACTGTTTATTAATTAAAAATGCAATTTGTAGATTTCAAATAAATATTATAAAGGTAATTTCAATAAATTTAGATGTTACGTATGTTCGGTTTATTTTGTCAAACGGATAAGTTGAGTAAAACTCACTGTGTCAAAATGAAGATGCTGACAACTGCATTTTGTGTGTTCATTTAATTAATAATTATATAAGAAACTTTCTGAATGCAAGAAAAAGGTGATAAATTAAAAATTCCACCAACCGGGGCCATTCCCTAGGCATTTTACCTTTGCTACTAAGCATGTGTTAAAATGTAAAGTGTCTCACTGACGTCATAATCAGTTTAGTTCTCTCTTAGATGAGATAATCGAGCTGTTAGGCAATGCTTTTAACAATGTGGTAGCGTCCATAGATTGCAAGAAAAGGTCATTCTTTATCGCAATTCTTCTTACTGAGGAAATTGTTTTCAGAAATCATGATATACAGCAAACCGACAATATGAACCATTGATTATTATTCATGTTCACTTTCTTTAATTTAAAAACAATTCTTAAAATTTGTAATTGTTTAATTTGAAACGTAATTATAAATTATCGCATTCTGTTTCTTAATTGTAGACACAACAAAGACTAAACCTACACTGTTAAATATTTGTCTTGACTTTATAAGATGTTTAAATTATAGCTAGCTGCTTTGAATAAAACTAAGGTAAATGTAACTCAGGCGGCCGATGTGGCCCCTGGGCATGTTGTTGCTAATCTATCAGTGTTTGGGCTACTTAATTTCAGTGAGTTTCTATGTATGTACATGTACGTGCGTTTTTGTTCCAGGCAATAGAACTCTAATGCATGTGTATTTTAAGCTGCACGTCTAATATCGTCCAAAATATTTTCTATTAAGTAGATTACATTATGCATACATACAATTGATAGACAAATATATCCCTATTGTTGTACATACGATATAAGTAAAAAAGCAAATAATTCGTTGTATTATTGTGTGCTTTTATTAAAAAAAAATAAAACAAAAACTCATGATGTACGTACGATTAAACAGATTTGTTAAAAGACATACAATGAATTGAGAAGACAAAATTTGTAATAGATGTGTAAAATATATTCAATATATTCTTGTGTACACGTAATACAGAGTTTGATATATGAAGTAATCTTTTTGATTAATGGTGTGTGACAGTAGCATTATTTTGTTAGAGAACGCAACACAGTTTCAAATAAACCAATGAGTATTGGGCAATCGACCAAACGAAGCCATCTAATAATAATCTGACTAAACTATATGCAAGTAGAATTGACATTCCTATTATACACAAAAATAAATGAGATACATATTGATGTAAAGGATATGGCCATAAGTAATCATCAAAATGGCCGCCGTCATAAGACACTGGTTCACGCTTACCTGACTTTTAAGAAGAAGTAAGAAAGTATCCTACCTCAAATTTCATATTTAGTTGCATGACCTTTAGACCTAATGACCTGTCGTACACGTTTCCGAACTGATGTATATCCTGTAATCCTTGAATGTAGTGCCGTTGAGGTGAACTCCAGATTATTTTTACTTTTTCAATCAGATTTCCTCTGTTTTTATGTGTTTATTTCTCTTTGCAAACGGATTTTAATTGTTCGCTATACGTTTTCTATAATATTAAGGTCCGGTGATTGGGATGGCTAATGTAAATATTTGATATTGTTTTGTTCTTTCCATCATTTTGATGAAGTGTGTACGAGGGCATTGTTTTCTTAGAGAAAATAATCGTTATTAGAGAAATGCCGAGCTAAAACTGGCCACAAAATTCAAAAAATGTAAAAGTTCAAATATCAATCACAAAAATCTCTCCTTTGGAAAAATGGATTTAAACAACATAACCATGAAAAAATGTGTATTTTTGTCGGAAACATATTATATCCAGGATAAAGCTCATTGATATGTTTTCAACATTTAAAACGTTCTTAAATGACATCAAAAAATATATTTGCTTTAGGATTTATCATGTGAATGTATATCACGAAAGATAATTATAACTCTAAATACCATTTTTGTTTTTTGCATAAATTATTATCAAACAACATGCGTTTAAAATAAATGCATTTATTTACGTTTTACAGTCTTGATGTCAGCACGTCTTTGTCAACAAGGTATCAATTTCGCATTGATGTCAGTATTTGTCGTGTAAAATTGATACAATTGATGAAATAAACCCGTATACGATTAAAAATGTCGTTCTATATACGAACATACTGATAACATTCATCTCTTGTTATTCGATCACATTGCGGAAATACACCATAGAACAAATACGAAATGATGAGGAAATAATTAAATCTACATTGCAGTTATGTTCAATGTTCCATTACATTAAAAAAGGACAAAATGTACAGGCATAAATTATTGGTCGGATTCGTTTCTATTTCAGTGTTATCTTTGATTTGTCTGGGAGCAGGTGAAAATGGACCTTGTCCGAAGTAAGTTTTAGTTTTAGATGACATTTTCTAAACACACAATAATTTCATTGTTGTTACATTTTTCCTTGTTTTACTTCATCTTAGATACTTTAAAGGATGCTGTCCATACACAAGGTGGGACTTTATAATGAACAAATGCGTAGGTAAGTTACTCAAAATATTAAAAATGCCATGGCATATACATGCACATCAACGATACTTTTTAATTTCCCGATCGCATCGATTTCTATTGCATAATGGAGGAATAATGTAAATTTGAGCATGTCTGAAAATTTCTATTCATAAATGATGACTTTTATTACATGAAATAATTGGAAGGAAGTTTAAAACTATAAAAACAATTATATAAGGAGCAATGTTGTACGATGTATTATAAATGTTAGTTGCACTTGATTTGAAAAAAAATGTCCAGCATTGTCGTTAATTTTCAACAGGAAAAAAAATTTCCGTGTTTGAAAAATGCGTTTTGAAGATTAGTTTCATTGTAATTGGTAAAATTCTATCAATTTCACATTACAAAATCAAACTGTCTTTCAAACATGATTATGATCCTTAATTGTTCTTTGCTATAGATTGTCCCATAGGTTATCATTGGAAGAACTGTAGCTTTGAATGCCCCTATCCTTTTTATGGTAAAATGTGCCAACTTGAATGTCTCTGTGAAATGGACATGTGTGATTTTGTTAATGGATGCACGAACGGCAAGTATTCATCAACACGTTTACAGTTGTATCTATCATTTTATAATACGTTGTTGGTTACAAACCATTAAAAAGTGTATGCATAAAGAAAAGTGTTCTCTATCATTGCATGAATATCCAATGTATTCATATACATAGCGAAACTTGTTACATATTTTTTTTATTGTAAGTCACAATGAGTAAAAAACCAGAAACTTTGATTGTTTGAGACTAAATAAATTTAACTAAATATAATCATATTTTTATATTTTATTACTTATTTGAAAATTATCACATATGTTTTCCTCGATTCCAACTACTTAAATACATTATTCTGATTATTGATATTTTATGGCATGATATATTTGTTTGATTATCTTTGTAAAAATTATAAGTTAGACCTAAAAAAATATATAAGTGAAAAATTACATTCTTAACTAGTACCTAAAATTATACGGAAGAAACGCAACACAGTCTTACCCCCCAAGAAAGTGCAATAAGAGATTTTTGCCCCCTTTTTATCGATCTCGTGAGCCTTTATTTTTAGTACTTTAAGAAGGTCGCGTGTACATGCAATGTTTTACTTTTCCGTACGTATAATGGACGCCGCCAGTTGAAAAATACCAATGACGTGACTCATATTTACCTTTTATATATATATATATATATATATATATATATATATATATATATATATATATATATATATATATATATATATATATATATATATATATATATATATATATATATATATATATATATATATATATATATATATATATATATATTATTATTATTATTATTTGCATTGTGAAAATGATCATCTTATTGTTATTAAATATTGATTATGTTGTATATAATTTGAAGGGTGTTTAAATTGTAGCATAAATCACCAATTTGAATCTCAACGGCTGTATGGTATTCATTCGATAAGAAACCTCGGTTACATATACACTTGTTACGGTTTGATTTAAAGCTTAATACGATTCAAAAAAAAGCATGCGTCATTACAGTTTTGATTTAAACAAAATGTATCTGATTGTTATTGTCTATTGACCAGAGAATGTTGAATTGATGTTGCTATTTGCTTGGATAAAGGCATACATGACATTTGATAATAAAGAACTGAAGTACTGAAAGCCGGGCTCTTCTGATGTTGTGTTTTAAAGACTGGCAATGCCTCTCTCTCTCTCTCTTTCTCTCTCTATCTCTCACACCTGTTTATACCTATTCTTTGATATATCTACTTTTATGAAATCCCAGTTATATCGAAAAGAAAAAGACCAGGTTTAAGATATATTACTAAATGTTAGGTAGGTGTACACTATTTTTAGCCCCACCGACCTTTTTAAAGCTTTTAAAATATATGAGTGCAAGGGGGTACATGTTTCTTCATTGGCTAGTTGCTGTATTTTATAAATCTACCTTTATAATGTACATGAATGCGCTCGATTCCTGTAAGTAAAAACATTCAAAAATCTAAATGGCCTTTCCCATTATAAACAATTGTTGTTTACCTGATGTGAACTCACGTGAACTTTCATAACCTGTTCTGATGAATATGATTAATAATTTTTGTACGCATATTATGAGGTCTACGTTCTCTTCACTTGTTATTCTCGGCAAGGCACATGAGCAATTTTTTAAAATCATAACTTAATTTTTCATGAGAAAGCACGAACTTGTCCTTGCCATTTTGTGGGCAAAAAATTTAAAGATTCGTATCTGCAGAAATATCCTCATATATAGAGGAATATACGGTACAAAAGCAAATTCATTCGCAGGGCTGATAGAACACCTTACAAACTTAATCTTAATGGCTGCTGTTAGTCGCTGCTAACTTCAGCTATGGTTTTAATGCCTAACAATGGAGTACAATTGTCATAGCTCATCATTAAATCTGGATGATGCACTTGCATACCCAGTAGTTTGTAGTAGGGAAAAATCGTCAATGCACGTTTGGTTTATAAACAATATTTAGTCTACTCTTTTATCGCCAATAAACAGAATTTTGTTTTACATGTAAAGTGTCTTGTACCTCGGAAAAATTTTAAAATGTTGCCACTCATAATAACGAGATACATGTAAATGTAACTCGTTAAAATGACAACCATGCCCCGATACAATACGTCATATACCTCTTCTTTCACTTTAAATTTATTTGAAAATGGATTATAATTTCTGTTACTTTCTGGCACCTGCAATAAAAATTACAGTAGTGTAAAGACTTTTTTCACAAATATAGGATCTCTCATGTTTTGCGATGGTATATGATTTTTATCAACGACTTGTGTGTTTTGTGACCCCGAGTCCTTCTTCAATCAAAATACATTTCAATATCTTATTTAACAGAAAGTTGTTTCTACACTATCAAAATATTTCAATAAGCTATATATTAAATCAAAATACAGCCAAAAAAAGAAGATTAAATGTGAAATGCATTTGAAATACACCCGCGCGCGCACGCAGAACCCAAACACATACACACACAAACAAACACACATACACAACACAAAAACACTAAACACTAAGCAACACCAATATTTTGATACAGTCGACCTTATGTCATTTTGATTTGTAAAAAATGGATTGTATATATGATTGAATTTTGATACACGTAGTACGTAATGTATATACTAATCACAATAAATGTGACTCTGTTTTCCATGAACAATGTTGAAGAACATCCCTGTCAATCAAATACCAAGTGAGTTGGAAATACTTAAAGTTGATTTTACATAGCATTGGTTTTTTATTTATTAGAATAGTTCAAAATGAGTATACGCGAATTAGTGTTTTTTTTTGTCTGGTAGTTGGAGAAAATGGCCCCTTTTCGGAGTAAGTCTATGCAGTTTATATTGTCAGATAATAATAACACGCCAGTTTTTATTTGAGTATATGTTATTATATCCTTCAGTTACTGAATTATTTCACTTTAGATACTATATGGGATGTTTTCCATACACAAGATGGGACTTAGAAATCAACAAATGTGTGGGTAAGTTACATTTTTTTTATTAAGCTGTGCATTATACCTGTACATAGTTGTTATAATGTCTTCCTTTATGGCCTATACATTTTTAAAAACCAGAATGAATCATTTTCTGATTACATATTAAACGTATCAGAATAAATTATTCAGATCAAAATATGCAATCTTTGCTTGATAATATTTTTGTATAGTGCAAATATGGAATTTTACGAATGTATAAGTTGATTTGATATCATTTGTACATAAAATGTTGATCAATCGGATAAAAGTGGATAATACATTTGATACATGTGCTGCATGTGATAATGTTGTTAATTTTTCTGACTTTAACATCCTAACAATACATCACCACATATATGTGAAATGTTGTTTTTTTTCAATCATTTTCTTCATTTCTTTAATTATAGAATGCCCCGTAGGCTACCGTTGGATAAACAGTAGCTTGGAGTGTCCCTATCCTTTATATGGAAAAATGTGCCAACAAGAATGTCTCTGCAACAAGAACCAGTGCGAATTTGTCAATGGATGCAGGCACGGTAGTGTTTTTGAAAAAAAAATGGAAAACTTTTAGCAGTACATGTATTTATGATTATATAATATAAATGATAACTACAGGATAGGATATAATGCGTGCTTAGGGCTAAGCCGATTGGAGTCAACTTAAAAAACCATGATTTTTTTTTTTTGCTTATTTTAAAAATGTATGTAGCACGATAAGTGCAAAACCGTCAGTTTTATGATTTGTGACTTTAAGAACACGTAAATTTGACTAAAAGATATAACATAAAATAGTTTGTAGTTATATTTATAGGTTTAAAAACTGTTTTTAATGTTAAATTATATGATATTTTACTTTTTAATTTACGTCAGCAGCACTGTAACAACAATTTGAAAAATTGACTATGAAAGACAAACATGAAAGGATGCTGAATTAGATAAAAAAAAATGAGAGAAAGAGAACTGATTAAACAGTAATGTAACAGGGGGAGCTAATTATAAGAGGTGGAAAAAGAAATATAAAAAATAAATTGAAGTACAGCGTACTTACTGAGAAAGATTCAAATATAAATATAACAAATGACACTTAGACTTAAATCTATCTTTTTTGCTTACATCGAAACATCACTTCCAACACTACATTGGCGTCGGAAGCAAATTGGAAGTGTGTGTGTGTGTGTGTGTGTGTGGCGGGGCGGCTACACTAATCGTCATAAATCATGACAAGCAAAAAAAAAGCTTAAGTTCCAAAAATCATGAAATTCCTAATCCGTTGGGGGTATAGCTATAACTCCATAAAAAATCATACCTAATCAAATTTTTTTTCCTAAAACCATTAAATTCTCAATCCGTGGAAGGGGGCGTACTATTCATGTAATTTTCAACACCACTCTTAATGTTTCCTTATTTTCATTTCAATTCCCTACATTCTACCAAAATGTTAAGGTGGGGAGCGACAGCTTCCTGACACTTCAATTTTTTATTTGTAGATTTAAGAAAAATTATGTTTGCTGCGTTAAAAAGTAGGGGGGGGGGGCTGCGGCCCCTACTTGATGCTATGTACCTGCTGGTTAGGTCTAACGTTGCAAAAAAACTGTGTGTGGGAAGGGGGCCAAGCTCCAACCCCCCAACCCCCCAAGCTTCCAACGCCTATGCACTAATTATTATCAAATGCCACAGCCGAATGTTATACAATGTCATATAGTTGTTAAAAATATTGTTAAACTTTTATGCCTAATTCTCATCGTTTGTATTCAAATAATATCAAAAAACCTAGTATGAAATGTCAATCAGAATTAGGCTTGTGAACTAAATGATGGCGCTCTTGGTCCCATTTATATGTGTGTTGCATGTACATCACCTTAGTGTTGTGCAAGTTTTTAATTTCAATCATTATATCAAATGATTAAATTTTATCAATTGAATTTTACAGTTATAACAAACTTCTTTAAAAAAAAATCATAGAAACCGCATTTATTTTACGACATATGCCACTTAACATTTCAGATGATATTTGTATGGCTTAGAGTTTTCTGGTCATTTTATAGAAGAAACATGTTTGCGTAATGTTTGACTTCTGCGTTTTATAAATGAACACCGCCGGTAGTGAAAACGACAATTGAAGAAGCGGCTTTACCACAAGCATTGTGATGGTAAGTAAACGTTTTATTTACAGAAATATCTGACATTTAATCTTTACTATTTTATTAAGCTCTTGAAACAAATTTTAGCATTCCTCATGCCAGTAGTTAAGCTCAAGATCTAGAAAATAAAGGTGTTTATAAATTTATGATATAAATACTTTTAAATCTGCTTCTTAACAATATTTTGTTTAATAGGGTGTAGCGGAGCTTAAATTTTTGGTAACCAGTAAGAAAAATCCTGTCTTATAATGTCATTTTCTATGATTTTCTATGAAATGTGAAGAACATATGTAACAAATCTCGGGAGTTTTGTCAATTTTTGACTTAAAAAAATATATGTAGAATGCCTATAGTCTCTCCAAAAATATCATTAAACAAATGTTTGAGCTCCTCTTTGAAATGATGGCAAATTGAATATAGATATGATTTTCTATAGAATGTCAACTATTGTCTTACTATTGGCATTGTTGGGAAGTAATGCATTACATTACAATTATGACTTGTAATTGAAAAAAATAGATGCATTGCATCTCATTATTTATTTCCCAGGGTCTAGTTAAGAGTCCCATTTTGTAGATGTTCTCTTTTGTTACATGAATTGAATACAGGACTTTGATCATGATAAAAAGAAATGAAATAAGAGTCATGTTAATAAAACATTCATAAGGAACAACATTTTCGCTACAGTAAATTCAAGTTATATGTGAACTGTGCTCCTCTATCTGTATTTGAATCTAAAATACTCGTAAGTAGGAATAATCATTATAATATAATAATAATAATAACTAGACACGATCTCGTTGCGAGCAACGAGGAGGTCTTCCGTCTGATTTTAGAATTTGAGATATATGTTCTATTTTGATTTTGCTATTTAACAGCTAAACATGATTTAGAATAAAAAAAAAAACATGGTCTACATTCAAGGGGGCTAGATACTATATTGTTACAGGTGTAAGAGCTTTGTTCAACAAGTGTTTAGAAATTCGCCACTGTTCTTGAGATATCTTAGAAGAAAAAGTTTTAGGGGCCGGTCCCTTATCTCCTTATTGGAGCCGCTGAACCAAATTTTGAAGATCGCATGTTGTTAAGTACATCATTTTTAGCATCTTTTCTTCTAAACTGCATTTCAAAATATTTTTCTTTTTGAGATTTATGTGGTCATAGTTTTGGACTCTCGACCCCTAAAACCCCTCATTACAAAACACATGACATTACATTGCTTGGATACATAATTGTAAGATAAACATATTTGCTTCTATAGCCTTTCACAAAATATCCCTCTGTAAAGAGGTACAGATGAAAGACTTTAGAGCCCTTTGGTCTCCTAATTTGAGGGGCCAGCCCCTTTTTCTTGATATCAAATAAAAGGTCATTTAAATTTCAGCACATTTTGTTTAACAAGTGTTAAGAGATTTGTTACCGTTCTTGAGATATATGGGAAAGAACGTTTTAGGGGCCGATCCCTTAATTCCTTATTGGGGCCATTTAACGAAATTTTGAAAATTGCATATTATTTAGTACATCATTTTGACTATCTTTACTTCTATACTTTATTTCAAAATTTATTTCATTTCTGAGATATGGGTGATCAAAACTCTGGACTTTTGGCCCCTTAAAACCCCTAATTACGTAACACACGATAAAATCATTACATTGCTTGGATACATAACTGTAAGATAAACATATTTGCTTCTATAACCGTTCACAACATATCCCTCAGTAAAGGTCTACAGATGAAAGACTTTGGAGCCCTTTGGTCTCCTAATTTGAGGGGCCAGCCCCTCTTTCTTGATATCAAATAAAAGGTCATTTATATCTCAACACATTTTGTTCAACAAGTGTTAAAATTCGTTACCGTTCTTGAGATATATGGGAAAGAACGTTTTAGAGGCCGATCACATAACTCCTTATAGGGGCCATTTAACGAAATCTTGAAAATTGCATATTATTTAGTACATCATTTTGAGCATCTTTACTTCTATACTTTATTTCAAAATATTTTTCCTTACTGAGTTATAGGTGATCAAAATTCTGGACTTTAGGCCCCTAAAAACCCGTAATTACGTAACACATGATAAAATCATTACATTTATTGGATACATAACTGTAAGATAAACATATTTGCCTCTATAACTGTTCACAAAATATCACTCAGTAAAGGGCTACAGATGAAATACTTTATAGCCCTTTGGTCCCTTAATTTGGGGGGCCAGCCCCTTTTTCTTGATATCAAACGAAAGGTCTTGTAAATATGAATCGTTTTTGCATTACAAGTGTTTTTCAGAAAAGAGATAAACTAAGAAAACCATTTAAAATTACGACGTTTTTTAGTCTCAATTTTCGGGACCAGGCGAGCTTAAACGCCTTTTGAGCATGACAAATATGAACGCCAAATAGCACATCTACAATCTCTTGTCTACAATCCCTGAAAGTTTGAACTCAATACCTTTTACTGTTTAGGAGAAGATCCCTGGACAAGCCGACCCTCTGAAAATCGTTAAAACTTCATTTTCTCAAGAACGGAAATAACGTCATCAAAATAAAAAAATGTATATTAAGTTTGGATTAATATCTATTAGATCTGAAAGTTTCACGAGAATCGGCTGAGCCATTTTCGAGAAATCGCCTGCACAAATTTTGTAAGAAAAAAAATAATAACTAGAGCAAAGCTCGTTGCAAAGCAACGAGTGGGTCTTCCGTTAATGTCAGAAGTGAAGCTGGAAGTTCCTGTAAGAAGCAGAGTTCTTAAACAAAGAACAAGAGTAACTAAAATAAAAAGATGAAAAAATCGAATTATTTCTGGTACGACTTAACAAAATCCGAATGATTTTATGTACGAATTAAAAAAAACCTTCGTGATTTCAAGAACGACTTAACCAAAAAAAATCCGAATGTGTTCAAGTACGACTTAACAATTATTTTTGGTACGAGTTAACTTTACGATAAACATTATGCTATTTTTTAAACCAAGGACGCGGAATCAAAATTTCCGGAAAAATCAATTTTTAAACCCCGATATCTCTGTAATGCATCGTCTGATTTTAAAACAGATTTCAGTGTTAGATTCAGCTTGATAAGCTCTATAAAACACATATTCATTTTTGATATGATCAGAAAATTCATTTTTTCGAAAAATTTGTTTCACTTCCGGTTTCGACCGGAAGTGACGGATTTTTATTTTCAGCCTTATTGCACATGTAAATTGCCAAATTCATAACCACAGAAAATTTCAAGACTCTCTCTTAAAGCGTTTTTGAGAAATGTCGCGGACAAAATGACTTTTTTTAAAGTTTAAAAATGACGTAGCGTCAAAACGGAAGTGACGTTGTTATGGAAACTTTAACATCTTTGAGGCATTATAATTGCACATAATCCCTGAAAGTTTCCTTTAAATAAGTTGAATACTGTTTGAGTTATGAAGCCGAAAAGGAGTCAGAAAAAAAAAGAAAAAGAAAAAAATAATAATAAAAAGAAACCGAAGAAAAACAAGAGGGTCTTCCGTTGAAAACGGAAGACCCTAATAAAAAGAAACAATAGAATAACAAGAGGGTCTTCCGTTGGAAACGGAAGACCCTAATAAGAAAAAAAAGAAACCGTAGAAAAACAAAAGGGTCTTCCGTTGGAAACGGAAGACCCTAATAATAGGGAAAAAGAAACCGAACGAAAACAATAAGGTCTTCCGTTGAAAAACGGAAGACCTTAATAATAATGCTACAGAAATGGAAAAAGGTTTGTTATTATAACATTTAATGTATTATGCATTATAAAACAGTGTTTATTATATACATGTAAAAACGGATTGTATAAGTTTGCCAGTTTTAAATACAACGTGTTCTTAACTGATTAAACTCTACATTAGGCAGCAATTTTGTTTAAGTATAATTAATTATGAATGAAACAAAACATTGATCAATTTATAATGATAATTACAATTAAATATTTTTATAACCTCGTAAAAATTGTATTCAAAATTTATTTGCAGCATTGAGATATATCCTTCATTTGTCTATTTAGCGAAACCAGAGGTATTGATTATGTTGTGCTTTTTGAAGTTAAAAAAGTAGATTTAACAAAAAATTATGTAAAATTGATGACTATGTTAAGTTGCTTTTATTTTCACAAATCTGAACATAAAAAAGTTATCTATTAATGATGAGAAGCAAACACCAAGTTGCAGGACTTGCATTTAAATCAGATTGTAAGAAAAAAAATTAAATTCGGTTAATCGGATTAAAAAATCTCTTGAAATATTTCTTTCTGTAGAAAAGCCGATTTTGTACTTTATGTCAGCCAGAGCTAACGTATTTATTTTATAAACGGGAATCTACTTAACGGGAATTTACTTATTTATCTATTTTTGTCTTATATCATTTATGGCATGCAGAACTCCGTAGTAGATTAATTCAACATTGGCTTTATTACTAATCGCATTAATTATTTCATAATTTTTGTTATAATTCTGTTTTGTGGCAACCTAATTTTAAGTCTCAAACACATAAGCTTATTCAATTTTTTTCAAATAAAATTTGTAATTGCTAATGACATAATACAGTTTGGTTTAACATATAAAAATAAATCATATTAGTGTAAATGTATATTACCAGGAAACGTGATAGTCCGAATTATATCAAAAATTTCTTGCTTACATTTGAAAAAAAAATGTCACACCTAAAAGGGTGTGTTGTAATTCAATACGCACATCCATGATTAACATTGTAAAACGCAAATAACAAGCAATAAGTAAGCACTATAAACTCAAGTAGTATTTGTTCTGGGCTGACTGCGAATAAGGAAATATAATGTTTATCTTTCAGATTCTAAAAAAAATGAAAACCTTTGCATGCCACAGTTGTTAAAAAATGTGCTCACAAGTATGCCTTAAGGTACATTTTTCTTTAGGATGTTGTTTACTCGCGATATTTTCACACAAACGGGTCGCCACATTAATTATGATGCAGAATTTTTAAGATGCAGACAAAATATATTTTAAAATATTAAAGTTACATATAATAAATGCTCGTTGTATTTATATGTTCCTTGTCTTAAAAGCTTGCATTGTGATTTATAATGCATTTAAGATAGAGTGTTAATGACATATGTTGTATATAGGCGTTTTAACATGTAAACAGCCGTCTGTCAAAATGTTTCCAATGTTCTCGGTGGTACAATCATGACATGCGGACAAAAACCAGGCTTCTCGAAGAAGTTACTCAAATATGAAGTTTTCATCTTCTCGCTAATTACAAATGTAATAGGACCGCCATTGAGCATAGACATTGCTGTAATGTGATTTATCCTGTCATTCTACATATTGGAGCCAACAATACTTAGAATGATCATGATGGCCTAGTGTAAGTTCCAGAACATGCAGCGAGATGTTTCCGTGTCTTTTACTGTCTCGGAAAATTATAGGTAATGCTTTAGATCAGAGGTTATCGGAGATAAAGTCGGGTTATCATTTTATCATTTGTTTATGAATTTATTGTAAATTTTACCGAAAAAAACAACAACTTTGAAACCAACGTTAAGCAGCTGTTATGCATGTTAGAGAGAGGGTCTTAGTGTATGTAGCCTTTCAATTGCAACTTTATAGTCCTTAGCTTTAAAAGTGTCCGAAGAAAATATTAGTTTAATTAAGGTTTTCCGCTGGGACTATTATTCTAAATAAATTATCAAATTTCTTCTTATTTTTTTTTCTTCTAGACGCCAACTTTGATCCTTAATATCTCGCTCGTTTGTTCACCGATTGTTTTGAAATTTTCAGGACTGATAACATGCCGCGTGATGTTGTCGTTGCATATTTTAGTTGAGGAAAATCCCTATCCAGTTTTGAGTTATTCCCCTTTTAGTAAAATTTAACGACTTCTTTTGTCCAGTGGGTTTTGCTTTAACGATGACTGGCAGAGTCTCAAAGATGGGCTGGTTTGGAAGCTAATACATAGAATTTATGCGAGATATATTTCATTTGTTATTTAAATGCAAATAAAAGGGGTGGTATAGATGTTGAAACAAAGGTAAGAAAAAAAATCAAAAAAATTCGCGTATTTTCCGTGTTAGTTTTCTACCTGATAAAAATGTGTAATAACATGTATTTTAAAAGTTCTTGGTCTTACCCAGACCTTTCATTCGGTATACCGAAAAAGGGGCTGGCCCCTATAATTAGGGAGTTTGAGACGTCCAAAGTTTCTTGTCAATAACTTAAAAAGGAATAAAAATTTCTAATGCATTATTGAAGCAAAGTTGTAAAGAAATTAATTTTGAATCCATCCATAGTATTCAATTTAATGTTTTCGTAATTTATTGTCAGTATTTGCAGACACAATTGTTGTCAGTTCGGTCCATTTTTGTGGGGGTGCGCACGTTTATGAGGTTATGAAAGGGCTTCCTGTAATGCACTAACTGATACATGTAGCGCGCAAAAAATATTCCACATAAAATTCCCAAATGTTTTTATTCATATGTACATTTTCATTTCATAAAGATGAACCTCTTTGACCTTATTTTTGTTGTTTGTTTCATAACTGCGCCCCAGTCTATATCTAGATGCATTACGAGACCCAGGCAACCGATCGATAGGAGAGTCGCTAGCTGTATTCAGGCCGTCTCCTACACGACAGTGCGTATGCTTGTAGAGCTGGACATTCACGTTTAACGCCCCACTGTGTTACTGTAACAGAGACATTTTGAATTGTTTGAGTACTGGGAGATTTATTAATAAAATGGTTCCAATGCATGGTAATCAAACTCAACTTTTCTACAATACGTATACACGGCCGTCTTATAAAGCACAATGTGTATTACAGACATGACAAATGTACGCGAACGCGGTATTGCTCCCGATAGAACATTTCTTCAAAAAAAAAAAATACTGATTTGCGATGGATATAATTATCATCGTGGAGATGATTTTAAAAAGTGAACGTAATATTCGTATACGATAATATTTGAATCCAAAGCCGCTAAGTTTTAAGTTTTAAGTTACGGTTATTAGGGATATTAATTATGACTTGCCCCGCGTTTCACGTTTTTTACTTGCAAAACATGTACATCTACAAACGAAAATACCAAACAACCTTCAGCAGCAACTTATAAATTATTCATTCCATACACAATTCTAAAGAGGTAATTAAATAAATTTTATAAATGCTTTATACTTGTCCTCGCTATCTTCCATGGAAAAAAGTGGCATGGAAAAAATGTTGTTCAATGTTCATCAAATACGCTGTAGCCTTAGCAATCGAAAATAATTAACAAACTGTATATTGATAGATTGACATATCAACAAACATGTGATCAACAAAAATCAAAGCAATGTGTTTTTTACAAGTTCTATAAAATGTAGACTTAATGACTGAATTCTTTACCGTTTTCAGTCTGGGTTATTTTAAATCACGTGTGTACGTTATGTGTAGCCATATAGATGAACACTTTAAGTGTTTAATTTTTAAAAGAAATTGTGTACATGCAGAGCAATGCAATGCTAGGACAAATAAATTTTAACAATGTATATGGTGAGGCCGGTCGGACTGATACTGGTTCTGCTTGTTCTACAAATAGCGAATGTAAGACGAAGTATTGGAGTGTTATATTTTAAACAAATATAAGTATTGCTTTCTTAAAAGCTTGCATTACTCAACAAAGTATTTTTGTTGGAAGCATTCTTAGCTACCTTAGCTGCATCTATGTACCGCTCGGTCTGTATCCCGGAAAAATTGACTACCATCCGAAATTTTTCATACAAGGTCTACAGACTTGCAGCTAACATTACCTTTAAAAATACATTTTAGAATTTGCCGCTGTTTATAAATTCATTAAAAAGACGCGCAGAATCAAGTGGTAATATGTCGTTTGATATGGGATTTATGACGTCTATTTATATTGTTTTCATTAAAATTATTTCATTATTTCAAGCTTGTGGGTGGAATGAAATCAGTTTCACATGTTATATGACATAAAGATGTCCTCTCCCCACTTTTTCTCGCAGCAACTATTTTTTTTAAATTTACATAAAAAAATTTAATTATCATGGAGTCCCCCCCCCCCCCCATTTGGGTAGCATGTAAAAAAAATGGTATGAAAATCATGAAATTATGGGTAAAATTTTGATAATTTTGGAAAATTCAAAATTCTTTTTTTTTTTCTTATTTTGCTTGTCAAGATCTGTTGGAAGAGTTTGCCCCCCCCCCTCTTTCTAAAACGATGCTACGTGCCTGGAGATTACTCATTTCTTTATTCCCCTCTTTAATAAACAAAACAAACCAACAAACATAACCGATCCAGATAAATATAATTACATGTATCAAAAATAAACTTCAAAAACAAACTACACATTCATCCTTCACCCATAATATTGCCTTTTCGATATTTGTCATCGTAGTAGACCCGTGTAACAATCTGTTAAGTAGGTGCTTGCACGACAAAGAACCCCTTGCTGATCTACATTTTCATTAACGCATACAAAGAAAAAATATATTTTGATTTATTTTTGAATTTCTTTTGATGTAAAAAAGAGAAGAAATTGGTTCTCAGTCTCTCTTTATGCCTGTTTGTTAGCGGTTAATCCAAGTTCACTTTGAATATCCTTTTGTAATTCAAAAAATGCGATGTAAATTTTTTTTCATGCAATATTTCGGATAAAGCAATGAAAAGTTCTTTCTTGAAATTTTATTAGACCATAAAATTGTAAAATGCTAACATTGAAAATTGTGCACGATTTCTTTTCTTTTTTTAAGGTAAAACTTTTTTGATTTAAAAAATGATTCTTTGAGACAAACAAATTGACATAATCAATAAAAGTTTGACAATCTCTAACTGCAGGTCTGTAGCTTTTAGTCTGAAAAAGAATCGGATCGACGACCTAGGACACAGATCTTTCATCCGAATTTCTTGAAGATTGCCATTTCTTTCGTACGCGGACGCAATACTCACCGAGACTAAACGGTTTGTATCTTAAGTTTTAACTGCCTGCTTTGAAAGGTAATATTGGTTTCCTGATAATTATGAACATGAATAATTAAATAAAAATGGATAAAATTACAGTAAAATTACCGGCATCGGTCTTCTCCGTGTGGAGATCTAGAAGGGGAAGCGTTCCAGACCCTCCCCCCCCCCCCCTCAGCGAAATATCTTTCAATTACGTGTACATTATAAACTTACCAAATATGCCTCGGACATCCCTTGGCAAACTCAAAAGCCGTGTGACGGTTCAACCCCCACCCCGGAAAAATTTCCTGATCCGCGCATGTTCCCCCTCCTCGAAATACAAAATTATTCTTCAAAACCCCCTGTAAAATTTCCAGGATCTCCGCATATGTACTAAGAGATTCATTGGCGCTTGTGTTCGATAAAAATGCGTGTAAAACGTTTGCCAATGGCCTTTTTACCTTCGTACCGGGCATAACCATAGTCCCACTCTGTGAATATAATACGGCAAATCAAACTAGAGACAAGATCTAGATCTAGATATCTTAAAACAACATTGTGCAATTATCAGATTTTCATTTCTTGGACATCAAAGACTCATTGAGTTTATTTAATCATTTTATATTCTGTGAACCTTTCACTCAGCTTACTTATATCATTACCTGTCAATTTATACTCATTGTTAAGATTCTGTACAATTCTCAATGCGCAGTCTGGAATACGGCGGCCAGCCCCGGCCACGTCCGACTCTCCCAGAGTCTAGAGTCCGGAGGCCACTACTGGCCATATCCGACTTGTTTGTAACATGTTTGTCTGTTAAATTGTTATAATGTTGCCAGCGTTGAGTCTCGTCCAATAAATGTGGAATCCTGCATCAATTGCCTGTTTATTTTTCTGGAGCTGTATACTGGTGGACCTTCGGGAATACGGCAAACCTACCCTTTGTTTTAACTTACAGCCCACAGCGCGCCACAACCTTATGCCTTATACACTTTACGCCAACTTTCCGTACTGCATACGACCGATGCAGATCCAGACGAATTCTTTAGCACCGTAAAATCTACGCGGTCACTGAAATATAATACTTTGTTTCTCAGTGTTTATAATCTAATATTGTACTATGGTCAGCTATAAATTTTTGTAATACGTCACAAGTATGACGCATCTACGACGGAAAACCTAATCGTTGCATGCAACGAGCTTGTCTCTAGTTGGCAAGTATGATTGCCTTTGTCTGACCATATTTTCAAAATTTGATTTGTTTTATAGAATAAATGAGATTGATTACTGCATGTTTATTATAAATAATTATCAATGATTATTCTTGTAATTATCAATAGCAATGTACGTATTACAACTGGTCTAATGCTTGTGATTTTATCCAATTCGTTGAATATTTCCTTTGTATGGCAAAAAGTGGCTAAATGTTCATTTGAAAATACTTTTTTTTATTTTATAGATATATGCAGAAACAAGTACAATTTTTGCTGGGGTTAAAATTGTGAACATACATTGTAGTTTGTGTTCCAAAAAGTGAATTTTTCACGTTTTTTCATTACTAGTATATTTATTAAAGAATTTTGCGAACAGGTTCAGGTGGATGATTGAAATGTACTTTCCTAAACATTGGCCGATAAGAAAGAACTTTTAAACGTATATTAATCTTAAGTTTTAAAGTGTATCAACATACATTATCAAGCAAAAATTTTTGAAAAAAATGAGATCAAAGCAAATCTCTCTAAATGAAATGGCTTTACATTTCTTTTTTTTCTACATTACAATAAATTATCTATGACTTGTTGACCACGACAAAAAAATCTTGTAAACTAAATGCTCTCGAATAATTAAAGGCTTTCCCCTTATTTAAAACTTGTCTGTTTTAATAGCATTTATAAAATGTTTTCTCTGCGTTAGAATGAGGTTTTTCTTACTTGACTTTGACCTTTGAATTCTATGTCGTGTTAATTGGATGGGGTCAACTTTTTAAAATGAAGTTGTCCGATGCTTTTACGATGCATATTTCAAAAGTTGTAAGGTGGAAAGACCTAATAAAATGAATAGAAACTGTATGGCAAATAAATTTTGAAATATTAAAAGGATAAAATATCTCACATTATATGATTTCACTAAAATATTTAATTCTTATTCATTGTCAAGCAATAGGAAGTTTATTGTTGGGGGGGGGGCAATAAAAAGTAAGAATGTTTCTTTTCTCGTCTAAATTCTCAACATATAATAAAACACAAAACCGTTAATGCTAATTAATATGCCCCATCAAACATGTTCATCATACAGGCATCTTCATCATTATTCATATTAAGTGTATTTTGTAAAGATGGTATTGTATTTTAGTATCCATTTTACATTACTTTTACATTGTAATTAATTATTTTATGTAATGCAATTTGATGATCATTAACATCATCTGATGGTAAAATGAATGTATTCATGGCAAACACAATAGGACATGCGTTAATCTATGAAGATTTATGAGACGTGAAAAAGGTGACGTTTAACGTTTGGACATCAGAATATGTCTTGTAGAGGAACAGAAAGCAGTTTAAATCGCGTGTTTCCGAAGGAAAACTTTCTTTTGCCAGAAAATCTTTCTGATATGAAGATGATACTTTATGGTTTGTATGGGATAGGATGTATCAGCAAAGTCAATGAAAATATGCTCCATGAAAATTTAAGCACACAAAATAAGACAGTATTCAGGAGGGCTTATAATGTTTGTTATCAAATGTGCTCTTTTGCAAAATCGCAAATTTCTTCATTTCTAAATGTCAGTAAAATCCCAGATTTATTTGTATTTAATTGTGTTTTAAAGTTACGCTTAAACACTTTGAGAATTTCATATACATTTACATTGCTTAAAAGTAAATTATTCTAAGCTATGTAGATGTTAATAGATCTACATGTGGCGTCAGCCTTTGACTTCCTCGACTCCAAGTCTTGTTGGTCAGTTGTAAAAACACAAAACAAAAGTTGAATAAGGAAACGCTTATATGAGTGAGCACTTTATATTTTTGTTACATCTCAAAATTGTTGAATCGTTAAAATATGTTCTTACTTGGCATTATATAACTGAACACTGTCATGCATGAATCATTTATGTACACTTACACAATGAAATTGGATAAAACCGCAAAGAAGTACCACTTGACAACAAATGATAGCATTTTCTCATAACATCAGTGAACAGGCGTCCAACAATCTATAATAAGACTATTCAAATTATAAAAATCATGCATATATATATATATACACCAATGTTTTTATTTGATATAGGTACGATCTAAGCTAAACATTTTCAGCATTAGATTCCATTTCTTGTTATATTTGCGATGCTTTATCACTGTGTTTTAATGGTCGACTACTGCGTGTCTGTTCCAGATAATAACCAAGTTCAGAGTTTCTCGATATGTATACGAAGCTCAGGCAATGTTTTTGTTCAGAACTTAGGTGAATAGAAATTACCAAATTTAGATTGAAATTGAATGTTAAAAGCAAAGAAAAAAAAATGAATTTTCGTTTTATCAAAACAGGGAAAAGAAAAATATCTGCTTGGAATTTTTTAAATCAGTATACATGGCTAATGGTAAAACTGTTTAGTCCGATTTGTTATGGGCTATTACGGTACAATCTAATTTTGCATACAAACCAATTGTTGCCAAAACATATCTGAAATTTTATATTTTTATTTATAGCGAATGTCAAAATCGTAATTCAAGAATACCCGCTTCGATTTTTTTTTCGGGGGTGGGGGTAATAATAAGGAGCAAAATAACGTGGTACCTTTTAGTGTAACGTTTGTTTTGTATACTTTTTTCCTCATTTAAATATGGCTTAAATGAACCGAAAAATTATTTCAAAGCCTATTATCATCCACATTCTAAACAAAACCATCGTTTAAAAGCGTACATAAATTTGATCTAAAATCGGACCAAGGAACTCGAACAAAATCATGGGTCTTGTTAGCTTTAAGATAGAAGTGTGATCTCTTTATCACGCTTCTGTACTTCATTAAAAAAGTAAGAAATAAAACATTTATCGCATATGATTTTGTTGAATATCCGTCATTATTATCTATATTAAGTTGAAATACTGTCACAAACACTTCACTTATGTCAACATAACAAAAATTACGGTTAGATATTACACCAGATGGTGGACTGAACTTTATGAGAAGGAGAACAAGGAAAAACTACTCTTGCTATGTAGCTTTGAATTTGTTTGACAGAGTTATCCGTCTTTACTAATGGCATAATTTTATCATTTTGCAGATAAAACAATATGAATGACAGGAATAAAGTCATTATGCATTGTAATATGGACAAAATTGTTCTTGATTGTTTTACAATTGCTTATAAACGCCCACCAACCACGAATGAATATTTATTTTCTTCTAAATAATTCTAATCAAAAGTCCTCATCCATAAAGGTATTTACAAAACCAAATATGTCGCATGATTTTCATGTAGTTAAAAATTGTTGCACGTAAGTTAATTCTATGTTTTTAACATTTCAGCTTGATACACCCTGATTGGCTCCATGTTGAGGTTTCGTTATAAAAAGGACTAAATTTTGAACTAAACTTTGTGGTTTTTTCGCAAAATGTATTTTTCTTCATGTTATCATGTTATCAACAGTATTTCCGTCATTAATGTTGTATCACCATCTCCACCGTTGCATTCTTTACAATGTTTGCATAAGTATATGCATGTTTGTCTGAGAGTAATGTAATTGAACATTTGTGCATTTATTGCCCTTCATAATTGATTTTAATTATGTTAATTCCAAAGGTGTCCTTGAACTGAGAGTTATATAAAAAAAAAACCAGTTTCATCATATCTATGCAACATGTTGAAATCAAATGCAAAAGCCTTAAAGAAATACACATCATTGTTAAAAAATAATTTCATCAAATATGTTATACAACAATAAATGCATTATTCTTAAGCATATGTTAGTCTTTCATGCAGTGTAAAAATCACTTTGGAGATATTTTATTTCATATTACATGTACACAGCGATTGCACCGGGGTTTTTCCTTACAAACATTGAAATCAAAATGTATTATATAAAATATGAAGTATTGCATAAGCGTTTTTCATTGTTTGCGGTGGCGAATGATTTTTATCCCACTCGTTTTATGTCCACTGGACAAAGCTTGGCGATAAGAAATTCACAACATCTTTTATAAAAAAAACTGTATACTATATTAAATGATGAGTGATCTTACATATATGTTAGTTTTTCATTAACTGATATAAAATGCTCTAACTATTATTCATACAAGAAATTGTTAAATGATACACAGTTTCTGTGTATTATTCCACCTGCCTGAAAATAAGTTCATTTTGTAATTTTCAAAGACGTCCTAACACTTTCGTACGACCATGTATAAAATCGTCCTTGGGATATTAATGTCATGGACAATGTGAAATAACAATATATTGCTACAGGCAAGTGTTAAAAAATGGATTATCTGAACACTAAAGAATAATAATGTATAGTGACAATTGCAAGTAATGATTATCCTGTTGGTCCAAGAAAAATCACAACAAAATCATGTTGACTATTGTGTGAGAATTGTATGCAAATATACCATGACTTTGCTATTTACTATGCTGGCGAATGTATGTTCGTAAAGAGAATTCATCTCAATCAATTTACCAGAAGGATCAGGCAGCGATGGAACAATAATTTTCTTCATGAAATCGACAATATCCGTATCACAAGCGTTGTATTCCTAGAGCCGTGTTAAATTTTGTGTGCTTTAGTCAGATGTATTTATCTGAAACGATGTCATTAACACATGCGTAAATAAGAACAATCGCTTTCTTAAACAATTCAATGTAGATATATCAATTTAAAAATGTAACCAAGTAAAATGTTTTTATATCTAAACAACATGTAAAGTATGAGTAGTAGTTTTAAAATTTGATAAATACTGATGAAAAATGAAAATAAATGATCTATGATATATGTTTTATATTTAATCAGCATAGTCTCTTTGATAGTTTTAGATGTTAATTGTGAATATGACAATATAATTTTTTGCATGAAATAGAGAGTTAAACATAAAAATACTTTTATTAATGTAATAAAATAGGTCTTTCCTTTCATGAGATAGTATATGATTATAATCAACTTTGCGTGTTTGTTTCCATAAATTCCCTCGCCAAGATATACGTATGTTTGGCAATCCAGCATCTGAGTAAGGCGTGACCTTGCGGGCAGAATAAATCTCACGACATCGAGTGTCCACATGTGCCCAAATGCATGTTGTATAATGTGAATGAGGAATTGGATGCTAAATTTATGGTAAGGGTTCAAAATTCAATAATGGTCTACGTCTGCAAGATAAATCCCATGCAGTTATACTCAGTTACAGTACTCTTAAGAGCTGCACACATATTCATGTCATGAGAGAAAAATAAAAAAAAGGCACTAAACTTATCTAAACATGAAAATTTGTGACTTAAAAATAAATAAGGACAATTTTAGAATTAAATTATAAATTTACTTTCCATACATTTTTTCGACATATTTCAATAATGATAAACAGCATGTACTGAAAACCGATTCTAAGTCTTTTAATAGTAGTTTTATATCATGCAGTAACTTTTTTAAAGATACAGATTTTTCAGCTCCTGAACGTATTCAGATGCCTTTCAACAACGTTGAAAATAACACCAATGATGTATTATGTATTTTAAATGATTGCATACTGTATACCTTTAAAGTTGATTTTTTTTCTCTGAAACATACAGCTTCTTTAAAAACACAAAAATCGAGGAATATCAATGGTCTCTCGAATAGTTGTAACAATTAATAGACTAAATGTAAAACATGAATAATGTACGGAAACAATAGGCACGGTTTAGCTAAAATAAAGACAAATCAGGAATGAAAGTGCCAAGTTTCAGATTTTGATTGATATCTACATTTACTAAAATATTTGTTAAATATATGTTACTTAACACACACGAATCATTTTTTACGTGTTATGAGGTGCTTAAATACGGTCGGGGTGATCGAATCCAATAAAGTCCGAATGTCCTTTATGATAGTTTTGATCACCCGTGCCCGCATTTATAAAAAATAAATGAAAAAATACAATAAGCAATTGATGATTTCAAATGACTAGACAATGATTATCAGTCGGATATTTTATTTACGGTTATTTATATTTAACAATCTATATCTGTTTTTAAGTATTTAAGATGTTATACTACATGTATGATGAGTTTTCTTAAAATGGATTAACACGTTTTTTTTTGGTTTGCATATACACTGTACATCAAAACCATATCAAACTCAGTTGATACCAATACAGTTTATTAGATTAACAAGATAACACTTTTTTCGATATGAAGGATTAAAACATGTTCAGCTTGTAGTGATTGGTGGAATTTGTAGAAGGGTCTGAAATGAGCAATCAAATACTAGCTGCTTTGTGATGTGATGTTATAATGTTCGTTTTCCTAAAAATAAATGATTTAATGTCACTTGTTCTATTAATTGCCACAGCTAGCGACAAGGTACAGGCACCTGAAATTGAATTATTTCTTTTCATGATAAAATTATTCCCTGTACTATAACACGGTTTGTCAGGATCGCCATTTTGAATTATCTGAACGCGTTTCATAAAAAATTATACATGTAGTTACAATGATCTTCATTCGTCTCTTACTAATGGTATATTTATACTTGTGCATCATCCATATGAATTAACGATACAGCCCTTTCGTTTCTTAAAATCATGCTCTTAATTCATTTCACTGCTTTTCATGATATCAATAAAACCAGAAAAAAGGAAGTCAGCCGGTTTTTGAATACACATCATACTTTGGGATAGACCTATCTTGATTGGCTGTTATATTTGTAGTTATTAAAGAAGAAATTATGATTGATGTTGAAAATTGTTGATATCTAATGCACATTCATGGTCTGATTCTTAAGAAATATATCATTTTAATTAAAAATTTACTAGTTTTAGATACAATTTTAGCCATATCCTGATATTTAGATAACATTTTCATACAATGTACCTTTCAAAAGAATTTAATACGAACATATTAAGCAATTAAGTAAATTAATGTAATATTTATTCATATATTTTCCCCAACTTCATGGTCCCTTTTTCGGAGTTCGTAAATGTTATTTTAGACATACTGTAAGTACATGTGTCATCTGTTAAACTTTGATATGTGTAGAGCGGATACGTTGCATTGTAGTGTTTAAACTCTAGCAAAACTATTTTGCTTAAATCAAGTGGGACAGATATAGTGCGCTGGATGGTGCTGTGAGAAAAATTCTTTAAAATTGTTAATGCTCCCAAAAAGATGACTCTCAAACCCTCAAAAACGTCATTTTTTACCAATTATTTGACCCCCAGGACTATCACAGGATTTTTGAAACCTTTTTACAAAACAACATGATACCCCAAATCAAACTCCAATAGTTCAGTTTGCTGGTTTATAAGATGTAAGAACAGTTTGAGAAAGTAAAACGTGACAGACGGACGGACGGACAGACGGAACAGGGTAACAACAATATACCCGAACTTTCTTTAGAAAGTGCGGGTATAATAAATGACTTTCCTTCTTTATCCGTTTTATGTCGTATATCAATTATGACGTTCAAAACTCCGATGTGGATTTATTTAGCATATTTTTTTTTTACTTCTGGCAAACACATAAGCTTTAGTTAGGAATTTTTCATATGAATTTCATTTCATAGTTAAAATATACAAACACATTTATATTTATGTCAACGTACGTCACTATGATAGTGCAAAATTATCGAGGAATTTAGAAAGCGTTTAAAGGGAAAGGTCAGGCAAAAGTAAAGAAGAGTTGAATTATTTATATTTACCATAAAAATAATGTCAACCACTAAATTTCTCTTAACATAATCATAATTCAGCAACAATCACTGATTGAATATCAAATTTTTACAAAGTCATGTGAGCTGCCATTTTGATGCTCTCTACTGTTTAGAGTTAAATATGTTGTGGCTTATCATCGGGTTTTATCGCAGCATCCCGATAACTTCCAAATGTTCTGTGATGTCAGCATACCCCAATCTCAGTTCTTAACAGTTCACATTTGTATTCAGTGTATAGGGAAGTTACACATCCTTGTTGTTTCTTAAGCATCATAAATTGAATAATAGTAATGGAAAGCACATCTGGATTAAGGATTAGAAGATCAAATTGGTCATGGTCAGTTATACAACCTATCTCTCCCATATTTTCTACTGTATAATCGCAGTGTTTACAACACATGCATTTCTCGGCAGTGGGTATGACCTCAGACTGTCTACAGGAACACCATTCCTCTAATGTTGGAAAAATTGGACTTAATGATTTATTATCGGCAGGGAGATTTTCAACTTCTTCAGTATATTCTGATTTAAATGCATAAGGTATATTTTCTTGCGCCATTCTTGCAGAGATAACGTTATACAATAAGTGGGTCAGTTTATCGAAGTGGTATGCTGACGTCACAGAGATGCTATCATGGCAGCCTCCATGCACTTGCAGGAGATTTAACTCTGACCAGATAATTAAACCTAGTTTTATGGCTTAAGATGAGATCATGAGATAAAGTATATGGTGGATGTTTTAAACAAACTTTTGTTTATCTATTTCACTAAAGATGTGTTATACCTGACCTTTCCCTTTAAGATTCACATACAGCAGCAGCAAGCAGTAAGTAAGCAGCATTACCTCAAGTAACAATTTGTCTGGATTTAATGAAAAATACTGAAATATAATGTTTTTCATTTGACTCTAAGAAGATTACACCAATCTTTATAGTTAATGTTTATCAAAGTTGTACACATTCAATAGCACAAACTTGCAACATGTTATAATTTTTTTGCATATTATAATGCCTTTTTCTGCCCGCGTGAACGCCTCCTATCCCAAGTTGTAAAATATGTTAATATGAGGAGGGTTTATCTCACTAAAAGGTAAAATATAAAATCAGAAAGATTGACAACTTATTTGTTCAATAGGACAACACGAGTACACTTAGTAGTTTGGTTTCTTGACAAACATAAAGTGCATAACCTGATGTGTTTCATAATTTTGCATACATGTACATGTTTTACTGCATTATGTTATATAATATATCATCAACTATTTGAATGTGATATTATTATTTTTCAGATTATGACTGATACTTTCACTACTAAACCCTGAACTAAAGTTTTAATTTTTTTCATCATAGAGAAATCATATTACATATATGTCCTTGGGGAGGAACTGTCGATAAAGTAAAGGTAGACCAAGATTTCCCCGTAATCTTTTATTGTATCTTAATTAAAAGCTAAATACGGCACATGAAAGTTATACAGTTACAGAAAGTTATACAGTCTGACGATTAATATTCGGAAAAACTTTAATCATTGTGTCATATGAGTAATTAATAAATGCACCTTTTACATCGATGAGTCTTCAATCTGTTGAACGAAATCAGATTTAATGATATCCATCGTTATTCGAACCGGAGTTTTGATTCAAAAACTATTTAACAGTTCTTATCCATTCAATAACAATAAAGGCCAGTTTTAATTGATCTTGTTTTACTGTAGGCCTATACTTTTACAAATTATTTATATCAAGCACATCATCCTTAAAACTTTCAATGGTGTCGTGTTACTTATGAGAATATTGACAGTGTATATGCATAATTTGAACACCTTTTACGGGCAATTTATCAAAAATATTCAAAAAGAAAAGGAAAAACCGCTAAATTCTTAAATTATCAATATCAGCGAAATAAATTATATCTAGGCCAATTTTCGTACTCTTTGAGCCTCGTTCCTTTTCTGAATTGCTCTTCTTTTGATTAACTTTAATATTGCCATGTCTTTTAATTTCTTCAGCGATTCTATATATCATTACAATGTCAGTGTTTTTGTTGTGCATACAAGTGATTTTTTTTATGCAAATAAACATTGCACCTAACTTTATCTAAGCTTGTTGTCTTGGATTTACACATATTTCAAAACCTAAGGGAAAGTTACTGATTTTTTAATGAATCATCTCACTCCACCATCAGGAGATGATCGTTGGACTTCTTCATCAAAATAAAGACATTTCAGGCAGAATGATATTTCTTGTACCTAGTGTTCATGTGTAGCAATGTACATTTAAATCTTGAAGAACACCCATTCAACCCTTAATTCGATAAATCATTGTCAAATTATTCATGTTCTGAAGGATGGGCGTCCGTCAATAATTTGTTGATAAATAGAGCTTACCTTATGGATCTACACTGAATAGCAAAGTATTTTTTTTTAAACACAACGTTGTTAAAAAAAGTAATAAAAGCATATATGTTTCTTATGAAAACAGAACAACCTAGTTTTTTGATAACAATATTAAAACTTAAAATCAGCAAATGAATACACTTTATTAAACAACGTTTATTGAAATACCTAAAATGAATAATTAGTTTTTTGACGACGGCGTATAATATACGTTTGATGTTGACTTAGCCTGAATCAGTTCGTTCAAGTAGTTGAATCTAGTCATTTACTGTGAAACTGGAAAATATGTTTGCAAGACTTGTGTAAACGTCTGCCAAAGGATATGTATGGCACAAAGCATGTTTTCAAAACAAACAAAAATCATACAAGTGTAAATGTCTACTTTTTTGGAAGCAAGAAGTCGCGGATTAAGTTGAAATAAAAAAAAAATAACCAATTTGATAATTGATTTACAGTTATTTGAAGATTTGTCTCTTTTCCTCATGGTATGGAAAGCATGATTTTAAATTTAACATAAGAATATATGTTGAAAGCAAATTAATCATTAATAATTAGTCATCAAGATGTATGATACATTTATAAAAATGTGTTGTACCTATGAATATGTTAATTAAGAATAGTAGTAATTATCTTCAAGTATTTAAAAAAATTTAATCAAGTAAATGTTATTGTCAACAACGAAAAGCTACTCTTGCTATGTAAATATCTTTGATGCATTTGACAGAGTTATCCTTCCTCGCCTATGATATGCGTCTTATACATAGTGATGGTTTTTATATCAGAACGGCATGAATGAAGGCAAATGATACACAGGACAGACTAAGCTAATGAGACATCATTTTATAAGAATATTCTCTTATTGTACATGTATTTGATAATATTAATTTTATTTAGCTATTGCATATTTAATTTACCCTCGCCAACGTTCTAGAGTGGGGTAAAACATCTCTACTTGATTGTTAATTTCATTTATTATCACATTAATCAGGAAAGGTCCGAAATACATGCGTATTATTGTTATGGACATGATTTAAATACTGTGCATTTAAAAGGAGATTATCATCTTCTGTTATGCACAATACACTGGAGTCGTGCATAGCTGCATCTAGGTATATTTTGTATTAGCTAAAAAAAATGCTTTCAACTTAAAATTAGATGGGCATGGAATAAAGGCAGTCTTTCCATTTAAGGATTCTTTCTTGTTAAGTGAAATTTCAACAAAATTCATTTTAATTACTGTTTTTGTGTACATAGTGTCATGATTAAATATATTTATGGTGTAATTTTTATTCATATTTGAAATCCCTTCAAATAAGAAAAAAAAATATAGTCATGTTATAGTTATATGTACTTTTTGGGTCTCGTTGGTTGCATGATCAGAGATATTATGGCATATCTTGGCTTGTCAAAGATATGCAAATTTATCCAAGGACCTATAAATAGTGTTTATGTTTTTCCGGAAATACCCACTGTACAGAATATTATATTTTGTGACGTTTGTGCATTTGCGCTCACCCACTGCGCAATGAGCCTATTGATGGGCCGTCACGTATTGTTGTATTGTTTGAATTGTTGTGAGGCAGCCCATTGGTATCCTAAAGTCACTGCGGCCAGTAACGCCAAACCATAATAAAGTATTTAGTCCTAATCAATCTCTCTTAGTTTATTCATCAGGTATCTTGGATAATACAAATTCACAGGCCTTAAAAATGGTATATGGATTGTTTTACATTTTACATGTACAAGTAGTAGTAACCAACTTTGATACACGTGTATTAGTACACCAAGAAATTCTTGAATTAATAAGAGAGCATGATTCTATTGAAAATTACATCATTCTTCATTCTTGAAAGGGTATATAGGGTATTATAATATGTACATAATTCAATAATTCAAGTGAAAATTGTTGATTTCTTCTTTCAACAACAAATAATATCGAAATATGATATATTATTGATTTTTTACCAGATAAGTAATTAACTAACATAATTATATTTTTCCTATATTATGTTAATGTTTCTTCGCGTAAAAGCATGAATTACTTTATTCACTATACTCTACGTCTGACTCTGAATAAAAATGAATTAATAAACGGTGTTGTTATTTTTCCTTGACAAACCACTGATTTCTCACAGATTCCATTTCACACCGGAACAAAAAGGAACGATCAGAAAAAATATATTCATTCCGTTTTTAAAGAGTGAAATATGGCACTATGTACATTAATATTTGCAATTGCTGGCTCTTAATTTGAATTTTACTCCTTATTATCTTAAAGTGAATTGTAAATGATCAAAAATTGTTGTACACTGAGGCCATTTATTTTCGTTAGATCAGGAAAATTGAGAAAATATCAAATCACGTAACCACCAAATGTCATTTTAAACTTTGTTACTAATCTTTTTGACCAATTAAAAGTTAACCATGTTCAGAGAGAATTATTTAGTGCCTCTTAAGAATCTAGTATTTTTTTACCAAAATCCTGGCACAATAATAAAACTAAGATTTTGAAACAAATTAATTGTTTTCGTATCAATATCACAATGGCAAATTGGACAAAATAATATCTTATTCAATTTGAGCCAAAAATTTACTGAGTTAGGAAGAAAAGAAAAAGTTTTTATCGTGATTTGGACTTTATATAATGAGAAATGTAGTGGGTTTTTAAAGCCTTCCGGTAGCAATATTTATGAAGATCCAATGGCAGTTTGCAAAGTAAGGATCTTTGAAGCTATCCTTTTCTGTTTATCTAGATATTTTAACCAGAATTTTTTTAATTTTTTTTTTACATATTTTATATACATTAATGAACTTTATTAAAAAAAAAAGTCCTTTGCATGAGTACGAAAATTATCTAGCAAAAAACTAGGTTACTATTAGATAGGTGAGGCATCAAGGGTCATATGTTCAATACTCCCAGATAAATGTAACCCTTTTTTATATTTATATTCATCGGTGTTACAGGCTCTGAACTTTGATGAAGTTGTATCTTTTAGATATCATTTACATGTACAATGTACATATGTTATCAAAATGATGACAACCCACAGTTGTGTCAAGTTCAAATATTTTAACAGAGAACTGATATTTAAAAACATACCTGAAAGATCGATATCTATACATAGAGTAATAAGAAGTTGCTGACATAGTCAGTGAATAATCTACAGACTATAAGACTATATCACGATCAAATTTTTACATGTCTTGTCAATAGGTACATGTAAGAGTGATAAATTAAATACTACACGTATATATTAATACTCACATCCTACTACAGTGAATTCCTGGTAACGTTTATTTATAAGCATGTATCGCAAAGATAGAAATCATCTCACTCTACTAACGGAAAGCCACTAAAGGAAACAGACCACAATTAGTTTGCCACTTAGACCATAGAACAAATATTCAACCAGCATAAAGATTATGCATCAATTATTCTATAATTTAGACAAATATATTTTAGGTGGACTTGTAGATATTCTTTTTTGCATAAGACATGCAAAATACACTTCCGGTTTCGTTATTACAATTAATAGTCCATATCTGACACCACAACATGCAAACAGTTGACTTAAATAGTCTCGGTTTGAATATTATTCCTAATGGCTTGCTCTAAAACGTGGATTTTTAATCGGATTGGAATAAATATTAGATTGTTAAAAACAATCGATATTAGGTAAACACTAAACAAACAAGAGATCGTATTTCAATATTCCCCTCTTACTTTTAGAGACAACTACAAATATGAAGGAGCGTTTTAAATAGGATTTAAAATGGGAAAGATAAAAGTGATTTTATGCCCTATGATATAATAAAAGAGATAAGTTTATATATCGATTTTGGCATGCTTTTGTACAAAAGTGGGTTCTAGCTGATCATTATTGTTGCACTTCAAATACAAACTCATTGAAAGACACTTGCCATAATTAATATGATATAAATGAAGTTTGGTTAATCCACTCACTGATTTTCGAGATGAGATTTATGTTAAAGTTTTAAAAAATGGCGACGACAGTTGCTGGTTGAGGAACAAAGGAACAAAAAACCCAGAGTGGAGTGTTTACAGCTTTATGAATTGAAAATTTTTTTATGTTGGTTACATTGACAAAAACATGGCGAACAATTGTAAAAAGCTGACAGTTGAAATCAAAGTACTGAAGCACTGATTGACGTTTTATTGATTATTTTCTTTTTTAAAATCAACGAAATGTAATTCCGCATGGCAGGTTGTTTCTTAATTGTATTTTGATAATGAATAATAATGATGAATATGGTGTTCTACTTTGGATTATAGGGCTTTTCTGACAAGAATTCGAAGCGACGGGACAGAAAACCCCATATGAATCATGTGTTGTAAAATTTAAGGATAAATTAAACACCATCAAACTCTACAATGCATTATGTATCAGTAACCAAAATATTTCTGAAAGTTGTATCCAAGCAATATTGAACTATGGCGTAGAAATACATATCAAAACGACTAAAAAAATATCTTTATTGATCGTACCATTTACAACCGAACTATTTCGAAGGTATTTATGAACAACTTTCCCTGAAAAACAAAGTTTTTGAGTACATTATTTATAGAATACCTCAAACATACAATTTTGTCAGCGGTGTTGATTTGTGCCAATGCCCAACCACTGATTCACTTTCGGTTTGTCAGAGTCACTGGGTACTAATTAAAATCAACTTTCAAAAAACTAATTTTTTAGGAGAAAAAGTGATTGTTGTTTTAAGCCCTAACGTGCATTAGTCGACGATGTGATACATCCATGGTATTCATTTTATGTTTCTATTCCATGTTTTACATACAGCCACTGTTCGTTCAGTCCTAGATGAGCGCAGAACAATATTGGGAGGAAAGTGTTTAACATTCAATTGACCTCAGGTAAAATTTTATAGTATTTTTCATTTTCCTTTATTTTTAAATAAAAGCCCGAGGGAAAATCTTCATAAAAATATAGTTATTCTATATATGATCGAAATGTACATGTATATCAGGGTTTTCAGATGCTATGTACAATATTGTTTACAACGTTACTGAATACATGTACGACTTTTTTGTTTACATTCTTTCAAAAACATGTATAAGACATAGCAGCAGGAAATGCATGAAGGATCCCGACCCTCCATAATTTTTTAAGGAATGGGAGGGATCCCCAGGTAGGTCATTCATGGGCATAACAGATTTTCTTAAAGTAATTTTATGAATGTAATCATTCAAAAGATGCACATTTCGTTTATATAAGCTTAGTGAAGAGACGATAAAAGACACTTGCATGACAGAAACTCGATTAACTGCCTACACATGTATCACAATACTAATACATGTTATACATGTATACTTTTGTTGGTGTCAGCTAACAAAGATTTCTTCCACTCTTTGTTTTTAGTCTCACAATTTTAAATATTGCATTCGATGCACGGCTTTTATAAAACGTTTTCACCCCCCCCCCCCAATCCCCCGTTAACTATCACCACACCATTACACGTCGTAATCCTGTGATGGGCATATTGATTTTTTTCGTTCAGTCGTCCTTTAGGCTCTATTTTTGACGATTCCTTCATGTACCTTTTTGACACATAACACACATTCCATGTTTCATGTCAAGCATTGTAAGTAAGAGTAAAGAATAAAGAATTCGATTCAAGACATTTTAGTTCTCCTGTCTGTAATGGCTGACAATGTTCAACAAACCATGAAGTAGGCAACCAGTTTATTTATTGAGGCCTGGTAAAACAGGGTACAATTACGAAAGTCCATTGAGCTCATTTTCGTACGTAAAAAAATTGTTTTCGCGAGTATACGCGTTACTTTTGCGAATATACACGTTACTTTTGTGAATAAATGGGTTACTTTCGCGAACAAACGCGTAACTTTTGCGAATAAATGCGTTACTTTCGCGAATAAACGCGAAACGTTCGCAAATAAACAATGACTGAAAACAAACACATTAATCTTAAATCCACAAAATAATCTTTTTATATAAAGATGCAAATGAATCAGATTAGACTTTATACAAATTGATAAAAATTCAAACGTAGGAAATCTTTAAAATCTTCGTGTTGATTTTCAAAGGACATAATGTATCGCGCGTCTCACATTCTAATGGGCGCTGTATTATAGAAAATGAGGCATCAACATATTATAATTATAACAATTCTAATTCGAATTTAAAGTTTGATTAAATATCAGTGTATAATTGAAAGGATATTATTGTTCCAAACCTAATAATATATGTTATATCGCAGAAACATGAATTAACGTCTAGTTTAATATTAGAAAGATTAGTCAAATCAAGATGACGTAAATTCGTACTCTATATTTATCACAAATGTCAATTGAAAATCAAAACTAAGATTTTAAAGGTTTCTGACGATTGAATTTATATTAATTTTATTAGAAAAAGATAACCAAGGAGTGCCTGTTTTAACACAGGGTCGGCGAACAAATGAAAAATGATGCTCAAACTTATTATCTATTTGGAACATATAACATCTGAAAATGTTATGAAGTTTTATCATTTTTTTTATATCTATATGTAAAAAGATAAGTTTGTCTTCATAAATCAACGTTACACAGATATTATAATTATAATGAATAATAAGTTTTTAATGATTTAAATGTGTTCGTTTTCAATCGTTTTTCTTCAAAAGGGTCCTTGTATTAAACGACAATATTCATATAATGGTTTTGCGTTAATTCGCGTAAGTTTCGAGTTTTATTGCGAAAGTTTCGCGTTTATTCGCGAAAGTTTCGCGTTTATTATAATAGTCATATCGCGAAACTAACGCGTTATATCACTAAACTAACGCGTTTATTTGCGAAAAAAAAATATTTTTTTACCTACGAAAATGAGCTTAATGGGCTTTCAAATAAATTACCAGGCCTTCAATCGGTTGTTTGTTTTTTTTTAAAATCTACCAACGGTGCAATTTATTTGTTTTTTCATACGTGGTATCAGATTTTTTTAAACGATTAATTAATGTCTCAGCATAATTAAAAGCATTATTGAAACAGAAAGTGTGTAAATCACTTTTAAAGAATAAATATTATATAGCCTGATAACATATTATGCGTTACTAAAAAGGCTAAAAATAAAAGATACGTCCAGTAACGGTTTGCAACAAACATTTATAAAAAAGGGATTCAGTTTTAACAAAGTTTGAAATCATTTTCAAATAAACGTCTAGTTTATAGATTCAAAATCCCTAGCCGGCCTAACATTTTTCCTTAAAAAGATAAAAGCAAGCATTGATTGAGATACAGGATAGTTGTAGATTTGTCCGTATTAAATGTAAATTCATTTGAAAAATGAAACTGGGTTTTTACATGCGTATAGGACCGTTAGACTGGTTCTCAGTCTGTGTGACATTCACTCTATAACCTTCAATAACGTAGAAGGAGGCATCTGAAGGCATCGCTCATTGGTTATTAAAATATCTCGCTGACGTAGAGTTTAAATATCTCGGGGAAACCAAAACAAACCACAGAGTGCAGAGCGACCTAGTTATTGATATCCTGTTTCGAAGTAGCCGTCATTCCAATTTCTTGCACAGATGTATATAGTCCCAAGATATTATCATATTTCGTTATTTGTGGTATAATTAACAGAAATAGTATTATGTGTATACACAAGACTGGCATACATAAGGGGTTTTTTTCTTCAAGATCAACAAAAATTGTACTTTTCTTACATTTACAAAACAGCCACAGTGACATTGTTAGAGCACCGATCTTCTGTACATGTACAATACCCATACGGGGCTGGATTCTGCCTCTTTTTTGTTTACACGAGGTAAATGGTTGGCGATTCCAGTTGAATCTGAAAAAAAGTAGCGTCGTAGAAAAAAGAGAGTTTAATAATAAAAGAGCCAGTGAACCGATTGTTGGTGTCATATTAAATACCAGCTGATTCAGATTGAAGCCTGTGAGCTACATATGTTTGCTTGTTAAGATCAGTTCTATTTAAGAATCTAAATTCGGTGGCCACGCTAGTCACGGATTTTCTTCATACTTTACAATTTGATAGACTTTGATGAGTAAAAAAGCCTAACACCATTTGTTTGTTGCTATGTGGCCCATTACCATTGTTACAGGGGGTAAAGATGTAAAAATGACATGTAATGCTTATTTCAAAACTCATTGTGAGTAATGTGCACAACTTGGGGCTTCTAGGGTAAAATATATTTTTAAACAAAATTGTCATTTTTCAAGAAAAAGGAAAGCATTTATGGAGAAACACATATTTTTCATAGCGTTTCCATGGTAACTAAAGATGAATTTCAATATATGATTTCTTTTCATTAAATTTAAATAAAAATTGCAAATATTGATTTTTTCGGGTAAAAACTATAATGGTTTTGCAATTAGGAATTTAAGAATAAAAATTGAGAACCGTTGTTATGGTAACAAGCTAAAAAACGGTATATTCTAATGTTTTGAGGCACTTTTGAATGGGTATTATTCACATATTAAGTATACATAAATAATATCTATTGGTGAGAAAATATCAATATAACCTAGACTTGAAAGCCACTTGAAAAAAATCTGACATTTGCCAAAAATAATTGCCATTGCTATGGACTTTTCAAAACGTATGAATTTCTGTGTGATTTTCTACGTTACTTTCTTTTCCATAGCAACAACAATTCTGTTTTGCATTTCAAAGTTTTTTTTTATGTTATATGATAAAATTCCGGGAATATATTTTACAAGTTCCAACAAAAACAACTGCTAAAAATTTCTAAATTCAGGAATTACAGTATTTTAAAATCATCTCTAACTTTCCAGTTTTTTTGTTTCTTGGCCGTGTTACCATTGCAAAGGGTGTCAATTGTCATAGATAAAATGCTTATCGTATGGACACTGATAAGGATCTTAAAAAATAAGTAATTTCCCTTTTCAGGTAATAAAAATATACAAAAGTCCAATTTCAGATTTTTCTAACGGTTTCGACATTTTAAAAGTATATATCGGTTTCTCCATCAATTTTGTTCTATGAAATAAGAATTGACAATAGAACAAAGATTGTTTTATGTCTTTGATAGTTTACATTAGTTGGTAAAACCTAATATGGCTTTAAAGTAGGTAAGTTTTGCTATTTTTCCATAATAAGCCTCAGATACCAGGGCAACGGTTTCTCCCAGCACCCACATTTTAGCGTTTTCTTGCGCGTTACACCTAGGTGTGTCCATGTATGAAATAAAGAGAAAATTGGTTACTATGCGTGGCCAGACCCTCTTATAAATCATTGATTCTTACATAGAACCGATATTAGCATGTCTAATTGACGGCGCGCGAAAAAAAATGCTAGTTCCAAGCTCATCAAACTTATTTTTCACAAATTATGTGAAATTAAAAACAGTCAGTACCATTTAATTCTTCAAACTATTGACTAATGAATGGTGTGCTTGCCATAAACCTTCTTTTAACACACTGACAGACCTAAGAAAATAAAGTATGTAAAAATTATGTGCTGATCGAATGTCGCAATATTTACATGTAGACAAAATACACCTATTCACATTACGAAGCTGGTGATGGTGTTTAAAAGAATATCAACAATAAGGTAATGATACAGTTTAATTTATATCCGGGAACTCTTTTAAAATCGAATTTCAGTATAGAGTTTGTAAGATAAGGCTAAAAGAAGCGCAATTTTGTGTGCTATGATTTGAATATTTTTTTGTTCACTGTATAGCTATAGCTCCAAGGTCGTCAATCCGTATTTTTCAGTCAAATGAGTCATATAGTTGACCTTTTGCAATTGGTCTTTGTCCTTTGTCATCCGTTAACAGTCTTGCATTTTTAACCTTTTCTTGAAAACTACGAGGCCAATTGTTACCATTTTTATGTAAAGCATCTCTAAGATAAAGGAATATGTATTGTGAAATTCATTGTTTTATCTACAATGGGATATCATATGCGAAGCAAAATATGAAAAAAAGAATAATTTTCTCAAACTTTGACTCCAACACATGAGGAGAAAAAAAATTAAGCATCATTATGATGTACATGGCGTCTTTTACCGAAAATTTGAAATATATGGCCCCCGGGCCAGGGGCTCAGACCCTATGATGTCTCCAGCATCGCCATAAAGTAAAAATGTATAAGAATAAATCTTCTTTTCTGCTTCATTATATATTTGGGGAAAACTTACTGCATTGTTATGATGTCTATAAAACCTTGTACCTAAATGGTGAAACACATGACCCCTGGATCAGAGGTTCAGAACCTATAATGGCGCCAGTATTTCTCTATAGTAAAAGTATCTTTAATGTTTGAAAAATTGTCAAAAGATGTCAAAAGAGTCCTTTAGCTAAATTATGTATTGTACATGTGTGACTCCTGGGCCCTAGACTGGGGCCTATATATATATATATCTATATCTATATCTATATATATAATATTCGAAAAATCTTCTCTACTCCCATACATATTTTTAAAGAAAAAACTAAATAAATCCTTTTGGTCAAGGCTTCAGAATTTAGGATGTGGCCAACATAGCCATACAGTGAAAATGTATTTGAAAAATTGCCAAAATTAAAATCACAAATGTATAAATATATAAACAAAAATATAGATGTCTATAAATTAGAAGTTAATTGTTTAAACACCTTATAACTTTACCCCACAGTTCATGGGTATAAGTGACTGCACTGGGTGTTACCTTATGGGGAGACATCTGTTACGTAATCGACTCTGGTGCAGATAATTGTCTAATTAATGGTTTCCTCACGAAGAGTGAAATTTTATTAGTTGTTTATAAGTACATTTTTCATGCGTAAAAATTATAAATTATTTAATACTGCTTAGTTATTATCGTTGAAAATATTGTCTTGTATAAAACCAGCTAGGTATAGGCCTGTATATACAGTTGACTTCAGATTTTTACATATGTACCTTAACGTCTCAGCTCTGAAAAATGAACTGACATTAGATTTTTAATGAAGTTGATTCCCTAAAAATACATCCGCCAAAATTGATTAACCTTGTTGGCCCAAAACCGCCAAATGTGTGTCCCGCTGAAAAAAAAACCCGACTATACATGTACGGTATTTCAACGAGGCAACAACAGAACACATTTTGACTAATTTATTTTTTTTATTTTATAGCTAACCCTGGGGACTACCAAAAAATGAAATGGTGGAGAAATTTAACCACTTTTGTCAAATTGCTTTTGGCACTGGCTCCCGTGAAGGCGATCGAAAAAAGATTTACTAAAGTGAGATTACTTTAGTTGGTGCGCTTGCATTGTTCGTTGAATAATACAAAATAGGATCATTGATGTCTGTATAAAGACCGTTAATGGCCGCTTAACGATAAACAAAATCATTAAGTGTGGCAATTGCAATTCTTAATGCTATAAATTATTGTGTCGACAGTTGACTTCTCCAAAAAAACAAATTAAAAGAGACCAAAAACAAATATAACAATGTCTCCTAAAGCGACAATGTATTTTCTTTTTTTTTTTTTTAGGAAGACACTTGCTTGGAAACAAATCTTACTCTTGACGAAGTCAATACATGTGCTAAAAATGATACAGCTTTAAACGAGCGATCACGGGCAAAAATGTGTAACAATTATCCTAAATGTCAGGGAGAACAACTGTTTTATCATTGTGTTAGAATTAACAATTATACTTTAGTGGAAGTATGCGCACCAATGCACAAAATAATCGGTAAACAAAATCCAAACGTAAAAATAACAAATTATTTTAGCATTTCGAATATTGACACTTTAAAATCAAAATGTAAAATGTATTTTAATTTTAAATATATCAACATTTTTTAAGGTAAACATTGTCCAGTGTTCGAAAAACAATTAGGACGAGTCGTAGAAGATTACAACACTCATTGCTTTGAATGTCCTTTAGGCTACGATTCAAATAATTCTTCAATATGTAAGACTACTTTATTTTATTTTTTTTAATTTTCAGACGCAATCATTAAATTCAATTATTTACATGTTACCTGTACATGTAACACATCTTGTTTTTATACACATTAATAGATTCGGAATGTGTTCAGCTACACTTTGTGGTACCTGTTTCTCAAACTTCAACATCATTAAAAGTTATTGATCCAGACACAGATAAAAGTTTCCCTCCTACAAAGGGCACGACCGTTGGTATACAACAAGATATTAAACTTAAAACCAAAAGCAACAATTCCTACCATATATCAGTTAATGCAACTCAACAACCAAGGTTAGTTGATGCCAACATTTTTTTTTGTTTAAACATTCAAAACTATGGTACGTACAGTTTGTGCGTGTGTAAGTGCATGCCTTAACTGATGAATTGAAAAAGCACGGTCAAGCTTTAGTTCCATACCTGTGGAAGTTTTAAATAATCCCGCAAAAAAACAAAAACCGGTGCGAGTTTAAGAATGAATATAATCTTATTTTACCACAAACTATGTTGAAATCACTAGTATCGTTAAAATTTTCAGACATGATACAAAAGATGTTTTCGCATATTTGTCGCTAACTTTCTTTTACATGTAAACACGCAGTTTGAGTTTAAAAAATAAAGCATACTTATTTCACGCACAGATCAAGAGTCGCCATTTGGTGACAGGAAAACGTCTACACTTATTTCCTTAGCGGTTATAAGATAGTGTTTAAAGGCATGTAAATAGACGAAATATTAATAACATAGATGAGAACCCATTTTTTGTAATATGATATTTGTATAGAATATGTTCAGAAATAAAATTAACCCGCCGTAAATTGCAATGTTTAGCTGGGCTCATTGCGCAAGCAATTGCTAATAACCACATCCTAAAATTATAGCCGAAAGTACAAATTGTTGCAGGAAGCGCGTACAAAAGTGAATCTTAGCTAGGGTGTTACATGTCTAACTCTCCAACGATTTATAACATTAATGAAATCAATATAGATTTGTATTAGCATGATTATAAGCCCAGGCATATTATTAATGCCCGATATGTCTATTTAGTGTGAGGACTTTAGTGCATGTACACTTTTTAGTAAGAAACTGGGTTGTGTTATCTTGAAACAATTTTTTGTCAAAAGTAAATGAACAAAACACATTAAGTTCGACTTTGTTTTGTTATTATGATGCTGTCTTCTAAGTGAAGTATGACACATATCTAATTTAAGATAATTAAAATTTTATAAAGATTTATTTCCTTATGAACAAATCCGATTTCAATTTATTTACTTTATCGATTGAATTCACCGACCAATAATGATATACTTTCGGGGCTCCTACGAAATATGAGCTTGGTTATCTGTGTTTTAAGTACTTTGATTTAACACATTCATTTTTAGACAGGAAGCTACAAACTTGCAGCTACATTGTACGTTAGACAATGGATGGGGAATTGGCTCGATTTTGTATTTTGTAAACATAATGTGTCCACCATTATTGTTATGAATTTTGACTCAACTAGAAATGACGCAACTTACAATTGTTTTATTTTTATCTCGTCAAGTTTTCAATAAGAAAAACTTGATTTTCAAAATAATGGCAATGTTGGACGAACAAAATAACAAATGCAGGTACACATTTAAAGTCCATGAGTTTGTACTTTTACGCAAAACACAAAAATCAAACAAAGAAGTTTCAATATTATAATAACTATTTCACAAATTGCTCTTCTCTTAATTTTGATAGGCTTTTAAATTCCAAAAGTAGACATTCGTGTTATTAAGGACAAACGAGACGTTCCTCAGTTTTATATAATTTTCCTTGATATTTCATTCCTTATATATTAATATATAAACCTTATATTTCACAATAATTCAGAGTACATTACCAGACTCCTTTCGGAGCTAGAACATTTCGATTTTTTTTTTATAAAAAAGCACATAAATGCATTTTTAATTGAACACTTTATATCTAAATTAAAAAAATCATATTTCATAAAAATATAATTATAAAATTACAAAGTGGAAAGGTAAACCTTGTGGAGATAGGAAAACCCCCCAGAAAAAATGGAAGATAGGTCGCGTCTGACCTTAATTTTCCTCTACCGTTGAAAAAGATTGTAGGTCGGGGATGTTGCTCCCTGTAGTTGTAATTGTCACATTCAAGGTATTTAAAGAATAATTACTTAAAAGTTTATTTAATTTGTTCAGTTAAGTTTAACCTGTCTCAAAGTCTGCAATGCACATTCTAATATTATTAAATAGATTAACTGTTTCTCCATTTTCTGACAAACAACGGGTTCGATGGTTTCTATTACAATATTGCTTATTATAAGTTGTCTTGAAATTACGTTGACGGATAAATATATATATATATCATATGAAAATAATTTATTACTTTCTTGTCTTAGTAAACATATTTTGTTCAATGATATTAAGGAAGGAGTCTGGTTTTCGACTTGTCAAACGTAAATGTGATTCATTGCTCATTAAATCAAAATGAAAGGAAATTAAAATCGTATAATTTTCTCTTTTTTTACTATTAGACAACTTGGTATAGAAATAGTAATCAATGTTTAGAATCTTACAAAGACTTTATTTTTGGCGGAATATTAGCATAGGAAAATATAACATATTTCACTATTCAGAATTGCTGTAGATTAATGAGTCTGTTTTAGCATTTTAAAAACAATAACATTAACGTTGGATTTTTTAAACTACTATGAACTAATAATATGATACTTGGGTTTAAGAAGACATTTTGAAAATATGATTTGCCTATCAAAATACATTTTTATAAGCTTTTTAAAGCGCCCACTCTGTACAATGATTCACTATTTTTTTTTGTAAAATTGTCAGTTTATTAGCTTTTCTGTTAATCTATATCTTTATGGAAAGTCTTTATAATGCAAAATTATCAGGATTATTTTAATATTAGAAGCAAAAAAAAAATAATTAAAATATCTTCAAAATTTAAGAAAATAATAAGAAATACGGGCTGATAGATATTATTATATTCTATTGAAGAATAACATGAAGAATAGAATCCTGATATTTTAATCAGATTTCCAAATAACTCCAAAAATCAAACTACATTTATTTTTATCATCCTTTAAGTTGAGGAAAAAGGTACTGACCTTCACCTGACCTTTATGCGAAAACAAAAAGGTAAAATTTGGTAAACCTGATAGAATCATTTGGTTATATGATCTGTTTGGCTGTGTCAAAATTCCATGAATTTCTTATCTTAAGAAGTATGTTTGATAACGAGAAGACTCCTTCCTTAATAATAGAATGGTAGATCAGAACCATACCACGGGTGTTTAGGGGTTTACATGTTTTTACATCGTTGGTTTATCTTCAAAGGCATAAGAAGGAAAGTGAACACACTTGGACGATTATTGGAATCACCTCAGCAATATTTTTGTGTCTGATTGGAATTATTATCATATACAAATACATATATCTAAAGCGTAAGTATATTTAAGGCTTATTTATGATCATCTGGTTGTTAAGGTTTTCGTTTGTCGTCGTCAGGCGTGCGTCGTCCGTGGTCCAATTAATCTGACAATTTAAAAAAAAACTCTCAGTAAATATTACCCAACCCTGACTAGCAATCCTGCAAAAGGCATCTAAAAAATATGGAATATACATTTTGCAATTCATTTTTCCCACACTCGAGTGGGTTTAGATTTGCGAAAAAAGTAAAATATATGTTTTGCTTATAATGTTAATTCTAATTTTAATAAGTGCAAGGTTATGATGAGCAAGGGGGGAACTTTATCAAAATTGTGAATTTTTTGGTATTTTTGGAAAGTTCTCATAACATGATTTCGGGCAGTTTACGCTTTATAAACAGTGAAGCGCTGTTTGAAAAAAATCCTGATCTTACAAACAACTTGAGGAAATTGATTGAAATGCAATATTATTCTGAAGATTGGTATTTGATTTTGATGTTAAATAAGTTTCATCAATCGCACTGTTTCAATTTCTGTATGTGTATGATCTTTTTGGCGGTTAAGATTTTTATCGCATTATTCATTAAAATGAAATATGTACATTTCTGAAATACATGTTTTAATTGACCATATCAATTGATGGTTTGTACATACATTATGCATTGAATAATATGCCTGATAATATTTATCGTCTTTTGCGTAATAAATGTTACTAGATTGAAAAAAAGTTTACAACTATTTTTATTGAACTATTAATCTTGTTTAATTTTTAGGTCAAAAAGCTAAGTCCGTTATTCCAGATGAGAGTGAATTACAAAAGCTGAATGAAAGCAACAGTAGTCCTGCTTAAAACTGAGTACATCCTGATTAATGCCTTAAGCTGTTATTCAATATTTGAATACTTACATCAAGCCTCACGAAATTATTGACTATATTGAAATTCATATCTCTCGTTGCATCTTAAGGTTTACAAAGTTTAAAACTTGATATTTTTTTTCAAATTCGTGTTCCTTTGGTCGGACATAGTATGCTTTGTTGATGAGCAACAAACGATAGTGACAGAGGTTATATGTATAATTGTTTATAAAATCATTTTAGACTCCAGCATTCTTTTTATAACGGGTGTCTTGACAATGTACATACTGTTTTGTTGAATTGCCGTTCAATGTAACATGTGTTCAGGTAAATTAATGGGTGTAAATACTTTTTGTATTTTCACATTGTAATATAACGATGTTGGACGTTGTTTATATATGAGGGCGATTTTTTAACGAAACTAATCACTATGTCTGTCCAGATTGTTTTTACAAAAGATATTACTGACTTAAGTATTGCTCAGGAAATAGGATATATAGTGTGTTGTACGATATGATATGAGTAAAAATGGTGCCAACAAAGACATTGAAGGGGACTTAGTCTTACACCTACTTTAATCATGTGCTTCCAGAGACAGATGGGTACATAAATCGTATTAAGGGAAGGTTAACAATCAGGTATCTTTTGAACAAATGGTACAGCAACAATGGTGGAGTTGTACCCACACACTTTTACATGTAAATTACATTGTATTTGTAAACCAAAACAGCCTTTATTTTTATGTAACTTTAAAACTTTGTTTTATTTTAGTAAAATATTGCTTTATACATGTATAATATATATATATTTAAAAAATAAATCCATATTTTCAAAACATGCTTTTTGTTTTTTGTATCATAGCTGTGGTGTTTCCTTTGTTATAAAGTTTACAATAACTGAGGGTACATCAATGAGGAACTCATCAAAACAGTGTTTGTTTTAAAGTTATTGAACACCAAGCTAATTTTAACAATTATTTTATTTCTGCATAAACAAACACAATGTTTTTAGTATATAGACAATACTTTGGTCATTTAAAGTGCACGTTTTTTTTTTTTTAATAAACTGATAAATGCACAGTCAAGCGTCTTTAACTGTTTTTAGCATGTTAAGTATGAATTAAGTATGAAAAGTGCAGTTGTTTTGCGAATCTTGAAATATATCACCATAAGGGTGTTTTTAACCGGATTAGAGGCTCTTCAAAAATGCCAATGAGCATGAGAACCTTAGCATGGTGTCCACACAATTGCCAAACACCCCTCGTCTAATGTCATAGTAACTGACTCAGTATATTGTAATGTCTTTTTTCTCTTGAATTGTTAGATGTTTCTTTTAAAGCAACGTAAAACGGCGTACAGCCTGGAACATGCTTCATTCATGTTTGACAATGCGCAGTGGACGCCTGCCTTAAGGTCAAGATCTAGTAAATGATTCCAGGACAGGATGAATCTCTGCCATTCAGTCAATTGAAAGGTGACTGAAAGGTAACTGAAATGTGATTGAATGGCATATGTGTGCCATTCAGTCACCTTTCCAGACCATTCAGTTATCATTCAATTGACTGAATGGCAGAAATTCATCCTGTGCTCGCGCCGGCAGAGTGTCTTTTTGGTGCTAGAACCATTATGACGTCATAATTGATTTGATTAATCTTTTCCCGTATTATACGTCGTTAAAGGAATTATGTAGAAAATAAAACAATGTTTTGACATTCTATATTTAATCACAAGAAAAGTAATCCCGGTACCATTATTCAATCCGACATCATTTTAAAAGGGGGGTCAAAAGCCTGTTTAATGCCGTTCTTGGGGAGACTGTAGGCATTCCAGATATATTTCATTAGTCAAAAATGGACAAAACTCCGAGATTTGTTATTTTTATCCTTCATATTTCATAGAAAATGGCTTTTTAAAAATGATTTTTCATTGTGTTTACCAAATATTTAAGCCCCGGAAACAAAGATATTGTTATAAAGCATCCTTAAAAGAATTTATATCTTGAATTTCATAAACCTGTAGACACCTTTTATTTACTAGATCCTGACCTTAACATACATGTAGAAGGATTTCAAAGCTGCTAGGTACCTGTATAAATTAATGATACTAATAGAAAGGTTTAGAGCTTTAAAATAATGTGTCATAAAATTAATTAATAGTTTGTCTGAAATTGGTGGTGGCCCGATGTCGTCTACTCTAATCCCAATAGGGTCGGAAAGTCTCGTCATGTGACCTGCGACATATAACGAGAAAACGCATTTCTGGGCAGTTGCTGTAATAATGGCGTTATCAATAATATACTAGGCTTGTTACGAAGACGGTCATACAAAGCTTACCAGGAAGAGGAGCGAGAAAGCCATGGATAGCAACAGGGTGTTAAAGTTCATTTTAGACAAAGAATGTCATGTGATATCGGCGATGGTTTAAGCTTTAATGCGAGACACTTCATACAAAGTTCAGGTATGTACAAGATATTCAGCCGTTTTCATTCCTACACTTAATCAACCAGGGTTAAACTATGCATCTAATTTTTCTACAAGTTAACGATATCGATTTCTCCGATCAAGAAATGCGCTACATTGTTTATTTTTAACCTTTAATTCTTCATTGTCGCCGTTGTAAATAACCACTACAACCACGTTTAGGCTTTAATAGATATAGTTGTTTGAAATAATATGTATATTAAGTCTTTCCCACTATAAATACAATATGTCAATATATTTAGACACGTAAGGTTGCTTCACAGACATTACACATAATTTCCGTTAATTTTTTACAAAGATATTTCTGAAAAATGAAGATGAGGATGCAGGAACAATTAATCATCAACCTGTGAATGCCCTTTGGGTCAGTTTCGCTGCCACCATGTAGCTGCTGCACTTCTGTTTGGGTAATCATTACTAATTTATTCTCATACTCATGTAAATCAGCATTCTTGTCTTAATCATGGTTGTAATAGGTGTTTAATGTATATTGTCAGCTGATTTTGTGCATTCCAGTTTCTTTTAAATTCAATTCAAAAAATAAATCTATATGATAGCTTTTCTTAACATTGGTATTAATGATGATATTTAAAATATAAAAGAGCAAGCAAGACAGATGTGAAGTGCAGCTGGATCAAGCCTCCAAACTCGGCACCTCCCAAATCCACAACAACCATGGCGGAAATGTATTCATCCAGGCAGCAAGATTATAGGTAAATCACCAGGAAACTTCAGCAATACATTTTTGTTAAAATGTCAGTGCTAGGCAAAAGCAGATAAACCATAATGATATCATCTCTATAAATGTGAATTCAGAGCATTAAAAAGAGAGATGACAGATTACAGATCAGATGCCGACAGATCATATCTGTATGATCAACTAGGTCGCTTGGGTAGATTTACAGGTTTGATCAACAGTTATCATTTTATCCCTGTTTGAGGGAAAACTGTTTTCTCTATATGGGGCTCTTTTATTGTTTACGTAAATATTGTATTGTTGTTATGCATAAACATGAATGTATTTGAACAAAAACCTTTGTTTCTTTCAGTTTTCACGTGCATGTAACAGAAAGTATTGAACTTTTAAAGCCGAACACCTCTTGTAAATAAGCTCTGTCCGCCATATTGTTTTTTCTACCACAGTTATCCCTACATCCCCTTTGAAAGCTGCAGATCACATATCAGTTTAAAGTTTATCGCTGTAGAGGTCTCACTTTGAGAATGTACATCTTGCCTCGCAATGCTACTGGGTCACGATGAAATTAACAAATTTTTACGCCCTCTTTCTAAAGCCAGGAGAAAGTACTTACATCAAATAAACAGGTCAATCCATTATTTACAAATAGAATATGCCCATATATTAAGAAATACATGCATAAAATCCAAAGACCATGAAAGGAACACTAAATGGCGGTCACAAGTTAAAATCAAATGGTTTATATATATACATGTACCTGTGTGACTATGCTTATTTACGAGCGGAGTTAAGCTTTAAGACACATTCATTAAATGAATATTTCAACAACTGGTATCTAAAGACTAGTAACATAATTCACCTTTCTTTTATATGGTTAACCCAATAACATATATTTCAATGGACACAAGCATTGTCGAGAAATTATTATTTCAAAGTATTATTATTTTCTTTATCAACATAATTGTCACGTACCTATATTGGTTACACATGTTCATATGATAATTATGACATCCTTTTAAGTTGTTGGCAATATAATTTCTTTATTTCATCTTTGCAGCTATGCATTGGATTTTGTCGAAGAAGCCCGTATGTGAGGAAATACCAACATTACTTATTAAGGACCAGCTAGTACATGAATGCCCAGTGCAAGTCGTCATATCTGAGGTACTATTAAAATTATGATTCTGCTCCCTTTCTCTCTCTCCATTTCTCAATCTTTAAATATGTATTTTTTTTCTCTGGTTCATTGCAATAGGGATAAGCTTATTATTTCTTCGGAAAATGTCATTAAGACTGCATAGATGAATACAGGCCAACGCGAAAATTCGTTATGGGCAGCTGTTCGCAAGAGAATGACTGCATCAAATTTTGGGCAAGTTATTGGAGCTATCAGGAGAAATTGGTTATTCATTGATTTCAACATATATTGAATTCGTAAATAACTATAATCTTTTTTTCTAAATTGTTTTTTTTATTATGATAAGAAAAAATTTAGAATCTTATTTTTATATTTAGGCTAACTTTATCCTGAAGAAAAGGTTACCCAGTGCTTACAATTTTGAGACCTTCTATTCAGTGGGGACTTGCACATGAAAAGGTTGCAGTACATAGCTACTGTAAACTTTCAGAGGTGTCTGTATTGCATTCAGGTAAACATTCATACCACATGTATCAAACGCAAATCTTGGCCTAAAACCCATTCATCTTCAATGTTCATTTGAATCATTATTATTGATTGAACCTTTTATTTTATTTTTGTGATATGAAACTAATTTATTGTAATGTTTATGAAACATTGTGTTTTACTTTTAATTAAAGGTATTTGGTTCCATGAATCAGGGGTTTAAGGGGCTGCTCCTGATGGATTTAATCAAGGTGATCCCATTACGTGTAATATGAACGTCCACCTTCAAAGTAAACTTACAACATCACCAGCTATTTTAGAGGTAAATGTCTATTTTCAGCAAGAGTAATGTCCTTAAAGGATGCTCGTGCAAACCTGAAAGATTGTTTTTTTAGGTATGTTCAGAAATTGATTAGAAAGATTTACTTAAAAAAAACATTCATTATGTTGAGGTTAAAATTAAATACTGGTATATTACCAATAACACATCCTTTGGTTTGACTGCGTTAATGAAACCTAGTGATATTTAGATCTTGTGGGTTTTGCTTAAATAATTTTTCTTAATATTTTAGAGTGTGACTCTGATGGTGTTTTGTGTCTCAAAGAGAGCCATGACTATTGGCATAAGATCAAGGCCAACTTTATCGCACAGGAACTTCATGTTGTGATTTTTTGGGTTGGACACCAGTCAGTATGAAAGTTATTCGCATTCTTCCAGATGACTCATGCGAATGACACTTGAAAAACATGAATTTTTATTTCAATGTTTTTTTTACCCCCTCTTAATTAAAAACTTGGCAGACTGTATTTCAGATATATTCTATTTACTGTTTATTTTCCTATTGGTACGTTAAATTATTCTAGACAAAACAATTCATTTTGTTTAACTGTTTAATTCTTTTTGCAACCTATGATCGAAGCAAACATCAGCATGTGTCAGTTCACAGTGTTTTAAAGTGGTTAATAACGAAGTGACCTTAACAACACATCATCATTCTTTTAGTAATGTACAGCAAAAGTTTAACAAGTGCTACATATATCTACACTCTGTCCCAGATTACTATTTCCATCACCTGTGTTCATCATCTGACAAAATGGAAGAGTTGTTTCAAAATATTAACATTATAAAATCTTTTGAACTTTGAGGCATTAATAAATGTAAAATGATTTATACTAAAGGCTCAGCAAAATATCAAAGCAAAGATATATTGGGGCATGGTAGAAGACATGGTCTGAAGGTCCGAAAAAAACTAATTAGGAATTTCATATGTATCGCTCTTTCCTTCAGTATATGAGATTGAACATTTACAAGTGCCACACATAATTGAAAAATCTTTGTGGACAAATTGTGAAAGTATATAGTCTAGAATACAGTAATTCTTGATTCTTTCATTTGCAGGCTCCACATGGATTTGACTTATCCTAATTATGTAACATAAGTGTGCTTCTTCTGTCGTGAAATGAGATTTTAATGAAACGAAAGGTGGTACATTTAATGTTACACTTGATGGAAGTTTTTCGAAAATGTTAAACCCCTTATCTGCAAGGATCATGTCACCTGGCTTTAACATATCCAAAATTCCACATTGGTCGACAATGGCAGCATCAGAGGTGGAACCAGGGTAGAGTTCGGAACAATACACAAGTGCCCCATTCGGTGCTACACAAGTGACAGCCTTTGCAATATGGCGACTTTTATAGTTGCTATAAGATAAAGACTGGCTGTTCATATTTTGTGGTACATCCTGGGTAATCTCTGTGACATCCATAGCGATTATTGCAGAGGAGAACTCCTCAAATGATTTTGGCATTGATCCTTTGCACTTTAACTGGGAAGGTTTTCCTACAGTTTCCATCACTCCTTCGAATAAAATTTAATGAAGTGTTGCAAGATATGTATTGACGTTATTGGATACTGTAGATTTGCTGGTGTTGAATCTTTCCGCCAAATCTAGATCCCTGAGATACAGACACAATTTCAAAAGGGTCATAAGGAGTTGGTCACTAGTACGAAATCCTCGTACTGTCCATTTACTGAAATAGTTGAATGTACCTATCATCTCCAAAATATCGACCAACACATTGAATACCTCCGTGGGAAATGATGTATATAATAGCATCTGTAAATTAAAACATGCACGTCAAAAAATGTTATTCATCCTTTCACTATATAACATGTGATACACTTTTAGCTAGGAATTTTAACCATCTTTTTCAGGCAGAACTAAAAGCTCTATCAGTACATGCGGTATGAAAATGTTATGTTCTACATGTGAAATCATAATTATATAGAACAAATTTATCTTTAAGAACTACAATATATATATATATATTTATACATGTGTGTATATATATATATATATATATATATATATATATATATATATATATATATATATATATATATATATATATATATATATGCGCCATGTTTAGTTGATACGATTCCTTTACTTTAGAATATATCAACTTAAATGTCACCTCCCAACTTATCGATCAAATTCGTCGCCCCAATATGAAATACCTTCTAACGCCCCTGTATTTATACAATATCTGACATATTTTGCTGCCATAATATAAGCTCAATTTCACAAAATATATCACAATTTTACATGTTGGTTAAGGATGGGAGTTACATTATATAATTATTTGTTTTGGCATAGCGCGAACTTTTTAAATATAGTTACTCAAGAAAAAACCTGCGTTGCCTAGGGTGATATTCTCCATCTGCAGGGGGTCGGGGAAACACACACTCATCCCCAGCCCCCGGCAAACAAAATTATCTACCCCCTCCCCCACCCGGGAAATTTTTATGGATCCGCGCATGAACTGGTAACTGAGTTGGCCTATTTACATCTGTGTATCCATGACTATGACTCTCCTTTCTGTTCTAACAAAAAGCTAATTCGTCCGAACAAATCCTAATTCGTCCGAAAAAATCCTAATTCGTCCGAACAATTAACTTTTCCGTCCGAACAAATCCTAATTCGTCCGAACAAAAATACATAACCTGCGTTAGTTAATTTTTTTTCTGCAATGATCTGGAATGAATCACCAAAGAAAGCCTATTGTTTAAATAGAAAACGTTAAGATATTTAGCTCATCTTAGCCAATAAAGAAAACCTATTCAATCCATGCTTTGCTGGAACGAGAGACAATTTAGATTTTACAGAGGCTACATATTCAAGATAATGTTATGAAAGTGTTTCTTGAAATAAGCTTATGTCATAATTATCTGACTAGATTTAGGACAAACACATCCAGTTTGTTTTGCTTAATGAAATTTACAAAACACAACAATAATTATATATCAAACTACTCAATTCAATTAACTAAAAATTGATCATCAGACACTAAATAACTGAACATGCACTTGTAGCTGCAACGTTTAATAATGGACAGTGGTTTGTGGTTTTCTTATATACCAAAAGTTTCTTTCCATTTAATGTAAAAAAATGCTTTTTTTAGCAAATTACTTAGATGTGTATAAATTTACTAGTCAAATTGATATAGTGATTATAATTATCATAATTTGCATGCTTCAATGATTTAAAAATTAATGTTAAAAGAAGAATTTAATTTATAAATGATTTTAAAATTGCCAAACACTACACTCATATGGGGGATGGGGGTTATCGTCACTATGCGGGTTTTTCTTCTCTATAACATATGACAAAAATGTAATCGTATACACATATAGTAAGTGTATTACGTATGTATTTACATTGAAGATCTGACATTTATGTGATGATTTTTTAAAAACTAAAATGTTGAACTATTCTAGAAAAATATTTTATTTATGTGACACAAATCTTTATGTTGGTGAAGTATGAGCCATATTGGACCAAGGGAAGATAATATGTGATCCGGCGAAGGATTTTTCGATAATTCTGCTAATCTTTGTTTTAAAGTCACTGTACACCCTTAACCTAAAAGTACCATATAAAGTATGATCCAGATTAGGCCCTGAGGAGAGAAGAAATGCCCAGGAAAAGTGATCTCAAACGGACAGACGGAAAGGTGGAAGGACGGAAAGATAGACAGACGAACAAATTGATCCCTATACGGCGCCAGCAGAGGGGGTTCTTATAAAATACCAGACATGCTATTAGAATATGACCATTTGGCATTTCTTTAGAAAAAAATGAAATGTATTTTCCTGGAGCAAACTAGGAAGGTGTGATATAAATGCCGAGCTGTATTTTAAAATTGATATTGTTGGTTTCAATTTATCGATTCGTTTTTTCCTCGATGGAATGGCGTATTTTAGATATTTTTTAACGTAAGTGATAAAGTACTATCAAATGGTAACATATACGTACATGTATGTCACGTCAAACTCAGTGGATAAAAGACAAATTTCTTTGCCGCAAATTAAAACTAGATATACTTTGAGCAAGCTCAGGAATTATACCCCCTTGCTAAAATTTTATTGCTTTTTCTCTATCGGAAAGTAATTGATGTACCACTTTTTTAAAGTGACCTTGAACTTGCACAATTGACCAAATCCCAAGGTCTGGACATATTTTCCGGTCACAGGCAATATCTGTGTCAAAGTCAAGCTTATTTTCCATTACACGATATGGCCAAGATAGGATTTATGCATTTTTTGACAATGACCTTGAACTTGCACAAACGACCTTGAGTCAAATTCATGACACACCTTCAGATCATAAGTAACCTTTGTATGAAGTAGATAATTCCGATGTTTCTCCATAAGAGAGATATAGATATTGACAAAAATAATGAACTTTTCCTTCTAGTGACCTTGAACTTGTCCAAATGACCTTGGGACAAAATCATGCCACACCCTAAGGTGATAAGAAATCTTTGTGTGAAGTAGGATTATCAAATTTTTTCTCCAGAAGAAAAGATATAGACCAGACACGAATTATGAATGACCTTCGGTCAAAATAATGATTCACCCTTAGGTCTAGCAATCTTTGTTTGAAGTGGGATCTTCCAAGGAAAAGATATAGAAAGGACAGAGATTATGCGCTTTTCCTTCTAGTGACCTAAAACTTGCTGAAATGACCTGGGGTCAAAATCATGACACACCCATTCGTCATAAACAATCTTTTTGTAGTAGAAGCTTTCAATGTTCCGCCATAAGAAAGATTTGGACCGGACACAATTGCAAAGACAAGCAGGTGGACGGACAGATAAGGTGATTCCTTTGTACCCCTTTTTTGATTGGTCGGGGGGTTGTTGTTGTGGAATTATATAGTTATATGATGCGATCATCAGCGATGGAGCATGTAACTATTGCACATTACGCTCTAACAACTGTTTCAATGGCATTTAAAAAAAAAATCAGTTATATTATTTGATTTCTTTCTTTGAATAAATGAGTTCTTTGTACATCTTGCTTTTCGTGTCTTTTTAACTATCATTATGGTACAATTTTTGACATTTCTTCGGAATAAAAAAAACAAGAGGCCAAAAGGCCTTAACGGTCACCTGATTACCATAGCCAGTACACAGACCTGTCGAGGATTCTAATATATGCATTTAATTAAGCTTCATTGTGGAGTTAAACAAAATTAAAATATTGTAATATAATGACGATCACTTCACTGTCTGAAATCTTTCAAAGAGGACTATGAAACCTATTTTTACTTTTGTTGAAAAACTTTAAGGAAATTCTTTAATAATAGAGTGCATGACCTGGTATTGAAAAGGTGCTAACTCTGATAGGAAATAATTTTCCCATATTTGTTAACTCTCTAGATAGGTTAATGTGTATGTTTTTATAGATAAATTAAAATAAGATGGCTAGTATACAAGTTTAAAACAACCTCTCATCCTTCATCCCCATGAGAAAGACAGAATCTCTCCCCCATTTAAATAGGGCAATTGAACGACACAACACAACCTATTGGTATTCTACTCCCCTTACACATTCCAGTTTTTCAATATCCAACCACTGTTCTGCATCACCATCTGGCATTTATTCAAGAATTATTTTATCAGTGATGTTGGCTAGCCAATAGTTAACATACTATTAACAAGTTTAGAAAGTTTAAAAACTGTTTTGCTGTTCTGTTTCAAATAATAAAAATACCTGTATTACTCTTTTAATCATACACTGTTACCCCCCCCCCCCCCCCCCCTTTTGGAACTCTTTCCAACACTTTTGAACAATTTCACAAAAAACAGCTTCTTTCTTTCTCTTTTCTAAATATGTGAATTTACTCATTTCTTTAATTGAAATTCCAGAACAGAATCAAATTATTAAGACATATCCTCCCCTCCCCCAGCCATAACCCTTTCCTTACAGAAAGGCGACATGAATTGTTATTAAATACGACAGCTTCACATTTTTTTTCTAAATACGCAGACATTTTCTATTAATGTCAGTAGAAATAATTTTTTAACCATCATATACAGCACCACTATATGACCATTTTGGCTCCACCCTAGAGTCAGAACCCCTACCTTGGGGGGGGGGGGGGGCAGGAAATTTACAATTTTGGTAGAGGGCTTCCTGGTCTATAAAATTATGAATTCAGTTTTCCTTACAGACGTGTGGGAGAATAGAAGATTACTTTTAAACATTATATGCATTAACACTATATAAGCATCCATTTTGCCCCTCCCCCCACCAGAGTCAAAATCCATACTCCTGTGGACAATTTATAGTTATGATAAAGGTCTTCCTGGTCTAAATAATTATGAATCCATTTTTCCTTACACAGGTGGGAGTAAAGACGATTTCCTAAGATTAAATACATTTTCACTATATGGTTATATTTGCCATACCCTAGGGCCTAAACCGCCGTCCCATAGGTCACAAACACAATTTAGGTAGAAGACTTCATGGTCATAATTACAATGCATTTAGTTTTAACAAATGTATATGGGAATATAAAAGATTTTCTAAGATTTAATACACTTTACTCTATGGCCATATAAGCCCTACCCTTGAGCCTGAACCCCTGACCCAGGGGCCATGAACACAATTTTAGGAAAGAGCTTTATGGACATCATAAGCATTCATTCAGTTTTTTCTTCACATGTGTGGAAGTAGGGAAAAAGATTATCAAAAACTTTGCTCTTTTTGTCTATTTAGCCCCGCCTATGACACCATTGGGGTGGTAGAGCCATGAATTTCACAATTTAGATTTCTCTCACCATAGAAATGCTTCACACTAAAAATGGTAACAATTGGCTTGGACTTTTCAAGAAGAAGTTAAAACTGTAAAATTGTTAACGAATGACGCATGACTGTTGACCACCAGTCAGGATTAAGAACATGTCAAGGTGGGGCCACTAGACAATCTGCCCTCTTTGCAACCAGCCAGTTTGTTAAGTCTAGGGAAGGAATCGAACCTTCTTACCTTGACAATGTTCCATAAATCATAAAATTGTAGGTCACCTGGTTCATACTGAGGTGTCCTGCTGTTTACCTTTTTGGTACTGTACACTCTGTAACTTTTGATCTTTTCTGAACAAAATAAAAAGTTAAACAGAACCTTACACCCAAACAAACCTTATTATATTAGTATATTATATTATATTATTATTATTATTATTATTATTATTATTATATTATTTTCTGTATCTCCCCTCTGTTTTAAATCAAAATATATTTTTTGGTTAATTCAGATGTTTTATGAAAAAGAACAGCATACATTGTCGTTGATTTTGAAAATAGTTGTTTAACACCATGTACACATTTACAATGTAATCTATCAACAAGTACAATACACTTTAGTATCCTGTTATATAATCATTTAAATGTTATTCTTTGATTCCTTTATAATGGGATCAATCAAACATGATTTAATGTTATCATTCACATTCTTAAATTAGAACACTAAAAAAACTACAGGTACCCATACATAAATTATGGCACAACAGTATTTATAGTTGTAAAGGGTAATTAATGAATAATTTAATTAACAAGCTACCTAACAAATGTCACTAAGCTGAAAGAATATATTTTACCATGTTTTGAACAATTATTATCTTTGAAATACAGATTATTTTCAAGATGAGTGTAAGATGCATCAATACATCAATACAATCAGCTATATTATACCCTCTAAACAAGCGAATTGGTGGTGTAGTGGTAAGCGAGGAGTTCTTTGAACAAATGTCACTGTAAAAGCTGGTGTTCGAATCCTTCGTGTTTTTGGGCTTTTTTGTTTATCTTTTTGTTTACATTGTTAAAGATTTTCTCTTTATATCCCTATCTAAAAATTCATCCCCCACTGTGGCCTCGCCCTACCTCCGTACACTATGATTTAAACAAACTTGAATCTATATTATCTGAGGATGCTTCTACTAAAATTTGGGCTTTCCCGGCCTAATAGTTTTTGAGAAGAAGATTTTTAAAGATTTTCTCTATATATTCCTTTGTAAAAATTCATCCCCCACTTTGGTCTAGCCCTACGCCCGGACACTATAATTTAAACAAACTTAAATCTATACTATCTGAGGATGCTTCCACTCAAATTTGGGCTTTCCTGGCCTAATAGTTTTTGAGAAGAAGATTTTTAAAGATTTTCTCTATATATTCCTTTGTAAAAATTCATCCCCCACTTTGGTCTAGCCCTACGCCCGGACACTATAATTTAAACAAACTTAAATCTATACTATCAGAGGATGCTTCCACTCAAATTTGGGCTTTCCTGGCCTAATAGTTTTTGAGAAGAAGATTTTTAAAGATTTTCTCTATATATTCCTTTGTGAAAATTCATCCCCCCCCCATTAGGGCCCCGCCATACCCTAAGGAACCATGATTTGAACAAACTGGAATTTACACTATCTGAAGATGCTTCCACGCCAATTTGAGCTTTCCTGGCCAAATAGTTTTTTAGAAGATGATTTTTAAAGATTTTCTCTCTACATTCTTATGTAAAAATCCATTCCACCATTGTGGATGGGGCATCTTACCCCGGGGACCATGATTTGAACAAACTTGAATCTATACTACCTGAGGATGCTTACATACAAGTTACAGCTTTTCTGGCCATAATAATTTTCAAGAAGAAGATTTTTGAAAAATACCAACAAATTTTCAATAATTCTAAATCATATCCCATTTAAAGAGGCTGTGCATGGCCCTTCATTTGTACAAACTTGAATCCCCTTCACCCAGTGATGCTTTAATTGTGCCAAGTTTAGTTGAAATCTGCCCAATGGTTCTCGAGAAGAAGATGAAAATGTAAAAAGTTTACAACGCCAACAACAACGACTACAGATAACGGACAGATTTTGATAGGAAAAGCTCACTTGAGCCCAGGTGAGCTAAAACTTAACAAGTAATCAATATTTTGGTGATTGTAATATGATGTGTGGTGATATATAAAATTATTAATGTATATCACTTTTCATTCATCTACATATGCTATAAAAAGTTCCTAAACACCAACTAAATGAAGTTTTTTGCTGAATTACATGCATACATTTGTTAGAATCAAGTCTACAACATAATGAAGCAATGATTTTTAGAAATGTCTATATTATACTCTTCATCGATTCTGTATGTTATAAACTGAACAATACGAGGTCTTACCATGGTTAAAAGACACACAACTAATATCTTTCAGATTCAATTTTCTATCAATCAATTAAAAGGAAGCAATAAAAAAAATATATCCATTCCATAATTGGTAGGTGTAACTATCCACACATAAAACTTAAAAATGTATGCAATATTTACAGTTAATTTGTCCTCTATTTAAAAGCTATCCCTTAACAACTATAAGAGAATTGTACATATACAATTATCAAGAACATTTACTGTACATGTATAAAATTAGAGCTCTAGAAAATTTCAGCTAATGAGTACACCCTGCTGCAGAAATGAATTGTGAATATATTATCCCAGGGCTTGACGGTCTTATCAATAAAGTATTTGTATACATTGACATGTTATTCCTTGTGTATCATAAAGGTATTTTTCTGATGTTAAGAATATTATATCAAATAATAAAAGAGCCATTTTTTTCTTCAAATGGGTAAATTCGACTCAGAATGCCTTCCAAGTACTAAAAAAGATATATGTAAAAATATGCAAGTTCAAAATAATGTAACACATTTTGTTTGAAGGTCTGAACAAATATTTAGTGAAAATAAAAGCTGTAAGTCCCTATACTTAATGTTATACTGTTAATTGCATCATGTTAAACATATTCTAATGACTATTAGATAGTCAAAGGGAAGTCCAATCTGTAATAAACTTCTAGTGTGGGACTTCACATCTAAAGAGAGATGAAGCTGAAAGGGAAGCAAAATTGGACTCTACTGTCTATGATGCGTGAGGTGGTTGATACACATACTGAACATTCCAAATCCTATACAGAAAATTCTTCATGATATTAAAAATAACTAATTCCAAATCCTATCTAGCAAATTCTTCATGATATTAAAAATAACTTATTCAATTTTCTTTTTAATAAAAAAAGTAAACTAGAACTGTCCTAATGGGACTAATACCCCCGCAAGGCTAATTTCAAATGGGACAAATAATTGAATAATAAAGGTTTGGAACACATACCAAAAAAAAATTAATTCTAGAATTGTAAAAAAAAAAATTTGTTAACAAAGAAAAATTTAAATCAAAATTGTCAGAATTTCACTGTAAATACATATCTATAACAGTAATACATTTACAAATGTATGTATCTGATGATATATTTTTTTTTATTTAATTGATTTAAAGAAAAACCAACAAAATGACAATAATCCCTCCCTTTGCAGTAAATGGAAATACCGGTTGCCAAGCAATGCTCTTCTATTGATAAAACTTTGAAATCAATATCTTTCTAATAGGAGTCTTGACAGATTCAATTAGTTGTTTCAAATTTTCCTTACTTTCTCCTATGGCACAATGGAACTCCATATCAGAAAATTGATCCCATAGGACTATGGTTTTCTTTGATGAGCTTGTTAAATTTAATAAACTCCCTAAACATTACCATAATTACCATACTATGTAAAAATATGTAAAAAAGAAAATTTAATATTACAATTTACAAACAATTTTAAAATTGCCAAAACACTACAATTATACCAGTAATTTTGAATTTCATTTAAATTAATGCCCAATAGAGTCACTTCATCAATTTACTTGATTAATAAATTTAAACAACTTCTAAAAATAGTTTAATTTCTTAATGTATTTCTGGATGTATTTATATAAATATATTTTAGAGTGTTTTTATAATACTACTGATTAATTAATAAAATCTGTAAGGATTACCTCCCTTACTTTTCAACATCAGTGTACAATATATAGAATAAGGAAAATGAAAACTGTCATAAAATCATTAAATCTTGTCTGATCTTAAAAAAAATTGCAGGTGCACATCTTCAGATGGTGTTCAACATATGTACAAATTTTCAAACTGTTCCATGCAGTAATAAAAAATTCTATAGGGGGGACAAAGTTGCGTCTACAGACAGACGGACGGACGGACAAACAGACAGACGGACAGGGTGAAACCAATATACCCCCCCTAAACTTCGTTTGCGGGGGTATAATAAACATTTATCATTGAAGAATATGTAGACGGAGACCAAAAAATAGTGAAATAAGTAATATATTTTATAGTCTGCTGGTGTTTGGAATATATTTTCTTGTGAACTTCAATGTGAAAATGACCAATGGATTTCGATTGATGCATTTCAAAGCTGGTAAAAGGTATATATGCAAGAGTAAAATGAATAGAGTGTATATCTAAGTTCTTAATGGTGATCTTGATTTCTACAGACCTAAAGAGGCAAGTACTGTCACCTGTGATATTTGGCTTTGAAACAAGATACTTTCTATGATCTGTCCCAAGTTATAGCTTCCATCACTTTTTGATACCTGTGAAAGAGGTACAGTTGAAATCAATGAAATGGATAATATCCAAGATATCTTCATTGACAAATCATCCCTTTTCACTCATAAAAGTTTACAGGAACAAAAACAAATTTCTTACGGAGATTTATAATGGAGAATGTTTCATCTGTTCTCCATTCGGAAGTACTCGGGACACCACGCACAATTTTTCAACGTTATCATCCGGGCTTATTAATGGCTGATGCAATGCAAAATCTCCGTAGACTTTCTATTTTGGGATGTGTATTGAAACCTGAAGCGGTAGAGGGGGCGTTTTAAAACAGATAATCTGGACATTTTTCATATTATTGGATGAACTTGGTTTGAGCACACAGGTATTATTATTATCAAAATATCAAGTGAAAAGTGGTGGAAGCAAAAACTCGGGACAGAGTATAGCTCATAATTGCCTTACATTTGCAAATTATCCTCATTAATTAAATGCTACTAATTATTCGGAGTCATTGCACTACAAAGTCATTATTCTAACATATATAATGTACATTTATACACTATTATTGTATTTATATGCTTACCTGAGTTGAACCTTACAGGGAAATCTTCAGCAACTTAGTCTTTTTATCTAATAAATGACATAATTAGAAAATTGAATTGTTTCTGCCACACATACGGTAACCTATATTTTCCAATCACATGTGTTTGAATACTAGCTAGTAGTTCAAGTCAGCAGATTAAAAAAAATTAATATATATATATATACAATATTCACATTTAGCAAAGATATAAAGAGAATGTATCAATAACTCTGTAGAAAGAGTAACACATCATGGTAATGAGTTTAGGTCTTTTGAAATTGATAAGATATTTAACAAATCTTTGATAGAACTTTTTGCAGCAATGCACCCATCACAGTGGAATCATTAAATTTCGTGGGGGGCAATTTTCGTGGATTGCTTAAATTTTACAGGTGCGTGGGGACCTGATTTCGTATATTCTCCTAAACCTACAAAGGAAATATGACTTTATTACTGTATTTTTTAAATTCGTGGAGGATTTTAATTTGTGGATGAGAGGTAGCCACGAATCCCACGAAAACTGAGCCACCATGAAATCTAATGATTCCAGTGATTTCCAATATTAAATAAAAACACATGTACATATACAGTATGATGCAATAAGTATTCGTACAAAATGGCGGCGTGTTTACATTCGCCACGGAATTAGGTCACTCTTCAATTTTCATGTTTAAAAATATATTCAACAGCTAAAACTTACCTAATACTTTGTCAGATGACCTTTCAGTCGAATAACACTTTCTAATCGCCGAAGAATTGTCTAATATAGGCTTTTTTATAGTCAGACGTGATCTCAGTCCAGATGTGCTGGATTTCATGGAACACGTCTTCTTTGTTTTCTATTCTCCCAACTTTTCCCGGTAGTTTTTTTTTAATCAAAAGTCAAATATTGTCAATGATGTTGATGTCGGGGCTATGTGCCGGCCAGCTCATTGTTCCTATGCCATTTCTGTGCAAATAATCTTGGGTAGAACGCGCACTTTGCACCGGGGCATTGTCGTCTCAGAAAACATAGTTTCCAGTCGGAAAATGACGGGCTAAAACGGGCCACAAATTGTCGTCTAGTATCTGCTGATATTTATATGCATTAATGTTACCGTCTACTGCAGAAATAGTGCAGACTCGATGCATGTGAGACATCCCGAGACCATCACATCGTAACATGGCTTGGTTTTCCGCGCCCTCACCAAATCGGGTCTCAAGCCCTCGCCTCTCTTTCTCCACACATATACGTTAGACGAGAATCTTGCCCCATCGCTACCTTAGATTCGTCTGAGAAGATCACTTTCTTCCAGTAATTCTCTACTGTACAGTCAGTTTTCACTTTTCACGGCACCAAGACAAACGTTTCCGACAATTCACATCTTTAACAACTACTTTCTTCTTTGAAACTGATCTTCTGTAAAGTGTGTGTGTGTGTGTGTAAAATGGAGGGTGAGGGTCGTACGTTGCCTAAGCAGTGTCAATGTCCTTGCATAATACATTCTCATTTATCAAAGTAAACATGTATGAACTTTATGATATTGTATGCAGAATAAAGCATAAGAGTTTGCGAATTACTTATTTGTATTACATGTATAAATGAATATGATTTATAAATTTACTTACGTTAATTGCTGAAATAAAAGAATTTTGCAGACACGTGTAGAGATTTAGGTTTAAGTAAAATGAAAGTGTGAGGGCGCATGCGCAGAAACCTACAGAAAGATTCTGAATGATCATTGGAAGGTTTCATATTCTATGGATAAGCTAGACTGGCAATGCCTGTCTGATATGCGTGATATATCTTTGATAGAAACAGAGGACCAGTCAACAGATGATCGTAATGGCTGCCAGTAGATTCGAAGTTGACTTGTCAATCTCTCAACAGAGGGTGCGTCCCGCAAGCTTCACTGACTGTGTGTGTGTTCTGACACGTAAGGACGCCCTGGTCCGTTCTTGCACAGAATGTTTAACCTCTTATATTAGCAACAACTCCCAGGAAGATTGTCAATGTGTATGTGTATTTGGTAAAAGACTGAAATATAAACAAAAGATACAATGAAACACTTTAAATTTCATACAAAATAAATATAACGTTACACACCGTTATTATCTGATGCTGATATACAGTTATGAATAATAACATTTTACATAAAGCTTATGACACTTATGGGCTTCCATATATAGAATTAAATTTTGCAGCATAACACTTGGAAATATAACCACAAATATTAGCTCAGATCCATCAGAAAACATTCAAGATATCTTGTAAAACTATCAATATAAAGTTTAGGAAATAATTCACAGAAAGTTGTTCAAATCAAAACAACCCTATGTTTACATTTCTTGCAGAAGACAAAACTGCATATGAAAGCTTCTTCAATTTTTACACATAAAGCTAATTATGGCTACTGTAAAAGCTAAAAACATGTAGAAATCATCTTTTTACAGAATAATAAACAAGTTTTAAATCATTACTTACTGGCTATCATTACTTACTGGCTAAACTTGACAAAAAATACAGAGCGCAGTGTTCAACCACATAAACAAATGGCGGGCTTCGTTAAACAATTTTACTGAAAAAATACAAGAGAGTTCCGAAATGAAAAATCAATAATCAAAAGACAACAGACACAACAGTGGGAGCAAAGCATTAAATTAAAGCGAAAGACTCACACTCTTAAGGTATACAATGAACTACCGGTATCTTGTTACATGTTATGTCACTAAAAGTTCCTGATAATTGCTTTAAAAATCACACATTGACCAATAGTTTTAACTGATAGTCATACAATCAATTATTTTCTCACTTCTCATTTCACTAAAGGTTCCTGACAGTTGCTTCAAAAGGCACACACTTTTACAATTTGGTTTTATTTTCAGCGGAATAGTGCGAGATAAAAATTAAATTTTGTAGTTCTTTAATCTACCAATTGCTCGTTCCACGTGGATAAAATACTTTTTTTTGTTTTCAAAACATCATGTGCAGTGAAATGTTTACCTCCCCCCCCCCCCCCCCCCCCTATGAACACTTTTTGGTAAATGGTGGTATATTCAATGTAGCCCTTCTTTCTAACAGTAAATCTCTTATCAAAAAGCCCCTATCTGCCATCACTTCATCACCAGGTTTTACAATATCTAAAAATCCACAGTGTTCAGTTATGTACCTGTCTGATACATATCCACTGCAAAGATTTGAAATGAACATAAAAGCTCCTGAAGGAGTAACAGCAACTAAAGCTTTAAAGGTATTTTTCTGCTTATAAGAACTGTATGTTCTAGACTGTGCTATTGGAGTGGAAGGCCGTTCAATAAAAAATTAAGTACAATCAATTATGCAAGTTGTTTTGGGAAAAACTGATTTAAAACATTTTGGCAAAATCTTTTTCATACATTTAGCAGATGGTCTTTTCAAAAGAGGTGAAAACACAACATTCATATAATTAATCCAGGTAACAAACATAGGTAATCATAGATTACTTAAGCTCACCGAGAAGGAGCATCGATCACCCTTATGAGACATCACTTTCATAAGACCACCTTTATCATTTTATATGAAAATCATACTTTATGATCTTGGATATTCATAGATTCTGTTTTGACAAAATATCGTATATCATCTGATAAAATTCTTTATGATAATCATATGTTCATATGTTAATCAATACAATGATATAAAATTAGATATTGCATCATGTCATATTTATAATATATATCATATAATACAATTAAATACCGTAATAAACAATAATGAGATATGATATTGTAACGTATGATATGACATTGAATTGTGTTATACCTTATTGTATTTGATCACATAATACAATATCATAAAAAATAATACAATATAGTATTATATTGCAATATCATATTACATAATACATCATAACATTGAAACATGATATTATATTGTATAATATAGTATGATATTGTATTGTATGACACTGAAACATATTTGATACATAATATGATATTATATCATATAATACAATATAATTTGATTCCAACATTGTATCTTATCAAATGATACAATATAATGTGATAAAGTAAAATATTATAAAATACATTATTATATCATACATATTGTATCAAATGACACAATAATATATATTACAATATCATATAATACAATTTCATTTGATATGATAATATATCATATAAACCAATATCATATCATATAATATCGTATGATACGATATTATATAATATTACAATATCATATAATACAATTTCATATGATATAATTCTACATTACAGAAACCAATATCATAGTATACAATATTGTAAGATACAATATTATAGAATATACAATATTGAATCATAGGATACAATATAATATATAATATATCTTATGTAATTGTATCATGTGATAAAATAATAAATTAAAAATACAATATAATATTATACAATATTGTATTATAATATACAATACTATACATCACAATATCATAAAATATAAAAAAATTGATACAATATCATATCATAACATATAACTTTTTATAATATAACATATGATATCATATTGTTTCATATCTAACAATATTGTTTCATATCATACAATATTATATCATAGGTATTATGTTATATCATTTATCAACAAACACATCCATCTGTCGAGCAGGTTTGAGTGAGGAGGGAGATTTCTTTAGCATCCTTGATTATGGAGATCAGGCTCTGCATCTGAAGCAACCTCTGCGTTTAATTTATAATAAAGTTAAATCAACTATGCAAGCTATCATCAATTAAATATGTGACCTGTTCCAAAAAACTAAACCTCATCCAGCATCCGAAACCTATGGCTCAGATTCAGCATTCAAGCCCATCAGGTGCATTGGTATCATAAGACGCATCATCCATGCAAGTTTGGTGAAGTTTGGACCAGTAATAACTAAGATATCATCATCAGAGGGCACTAGCAATTAAAACCTTAACTTCCTCCAGCATCCGCAACCTATGGCTCAGATTCAGCATCCATGCCTGTCAGGTGCATCTGTATCATAAGACACACCATCCATTCAAGTTTGGTGAAGTTAGGACCTGTTATAACTAAGATTTATTTTTTAGCATCCTTGATAATGGAGATCAAGCTCTGCATCTGAAGCTACCTCTGAGATTCATTCATATTACAGTTAAATCAACTATGCAAGTTTGAAATAGTACTATTATCTATCATGTGACCTGTACCAAAAAACTTAACTTTATCCAGCATCCGAAACCTATGGCTTAGATTCAGCATTCAAGCCTGTCAGGTGCATTACCATCATAAGACACACCATCCATGGAAGTCTGGTGAAGTAAGGACAAGTAATAATTAAGATATCATCATCAGAGGGCACCTGTTTCAAAAACTTTATTTAACCAGCTCTTAAAACCTTAACCTCCTCCAGCATCTGAAACCTATGGCTCAGATTCAGCATTCAAGCCTGTCAGGTGCATCAGTATCATAAGACGCACCATCCATGCAAGTTTGGTGAAGTAAGGACAAGTAATAACTAAGATATCATCATCAGAGGGCACCTGTTTCAAAAACTTTATTTAACCAGCTCTTAAAACCTTAACCTCCTCCAGCATCTGAAACCTATGGCTCAGATTCAGCATTCAAGCCTGTCAGGTGCATCAGTATCATAAGACGCACCATCCATACAAGTTTGGTGAAGTTAGGACCAGTAGTAACTAAGATATAATCATCAGAGGGCACCTGCAACAAAAACTTTAACCAGCTCTAAAAACTTTACCTCTTCCAGCATCTGCAACTTATGGCTCAGATTCAGCATTCAAGCTTGTCAGGTGCATCAGTATCATAAGACGCATCATCCATACAAGTTTGGTGAAGTTAGGACCAGTAGTAACTTAGATATTGCTATCAATGGGCACCTGCAACAAAAACTTTAACCTGGTCCAAAAACCTTAACCTCCTCCAGCATCCGAAACCTATAGCTCAGATTCAGCACTCAAGCCTGTCTGGTGCATCAGTATCATAAGACACACCATCCATGCAAGTTTGGTGAAGTAAGGACCAGTAGTAACTAAGATATTGCTATCAAAGGGCACCTGCAACAAAAACTTTAACCTGGTCCAACAACCTTAACCTCCTCCAGCATCTGAAATTTAGGACCCAGATTCAGCATCGAAGTCTTTCAAGTCCATAAGTAGGTCCAGATGCATCATCCGTGCAAGTTTGGTGAAGATAGGACAAGTAATAGCTTAGATACAGGACCTGCAACAAAAACTTTACCCAGGTCCGGACGCCGACGCCGACGCCACCGCCGAGGGTATAGCATAAGCTCCCCTTGACTTCGTCTCGGTGAGCTAAAAAATTGTGACAATCTAGTGCATGAAATCCCAAAAATATGAAGGAATGTTAAGCCTAACATGTAAACTGAATAGTTCTTCACCTATTGTGAATCCCCTGTCAGCCATAACTTCATCATTTGGATTCAAATAGTTGTAAAACCCTGATTTTTTAGTGATAAACCTATCACTTGCTCTGCCCCCATAACACTTTGACAAAAACATGATGTAACCATTTGGTGCAATACAAACAAGAAATGTTAATGTGTTGTGCGACTTGTAACTGCTGTAAGTTGCAGTCCTGGCTTTCAGGGACAATGGCCTCTGAAGGTACACTTCTATACAATCTATGATACATGTAGTTTTAGGATATGTGTTCCTAAAAGAAGTTGGTAGAGATCTTTGAATTGTGTCCTTTGGCAACCACATTATCAAATCTTTCAACTGAACAGCTAGGATATTTATCCATGAATTAAAAATTCTACTAGCAAGCTGATGGGAAATTCCGAATCTTTTCCCCAAGTCTTGGAACTGTAACCCTAAACGTAATCTAACTAACGTTAACAAAACTTGTTCCTCGATGGACAATAAATAAGGTAAATCGTTGCCATGTACCCTCATTTTTTCTACTAAAGTAGAGTATACTGTCAGTGACAACCCTGTATAAAACACTGAATCTTTCTCTGTCAGAATTTTGAAAGATGAAAGTTCACGTGTTGTTTGAGTACCTACAGTATTAGATGTTAATTGTAGACAATATAAGTGGTCATGCAATGAATCAATTGTCTGAGTTGTTGCATCTGATTTTGGTCGATAGGTAACACAAGACACCCCATACTGATGAACAATAACAGGTGGTGTGTGGGTAGAAGCTGTTGCTGCTGAGGGAGTATTGATTTCCATGTCTGTGGCTTCTGCTGCTGCTTCATCTCCTCCTATGCATATAAGGCCACTTTCTTCATCCTGCTCCTGCTCATACTCCTGATTACCAGTTTTCTCCTACCTTGCTTTATCTATTTAAAAATCATACATAGTAATATATCATACATATCTGAACACATATTGTGTTTTTACATACCCGAGGATGATCCTGCATCCATAGTTAACTTCAATCATGTCCCACACCGTCATTGTACCCGCCAGCAGGCAATCACCGGTGAAAGTATGACCACTCAAAATAGCTTCATGTAAGTTCAAACTGCTATTTAATTTGACAGTTTGAAAATACTAAACTATTCTAATAATAGTCATAGTAATATGTGAATCACATTAACTGCAAGTATCTCATTCTGAAAGTAGAATTAAACAAAATTCAAACTAAAATTTATGACAAACATGTAATTTGTTGCACCCTAACCTCTTTGTGATATCCCATATGTAATTGTGGGTCAGGGTTCAGTTTGGTTGGACACCCATCAAGGAAATGAATTGAACAGACCTGTTAGCATTAAAAGATAAAATTATAATTAACCCTGATGAAAACTGTGAAGATGCACAGTCATATATCATATTTATACATAAACATGTATGTTAATGAATACTGTATACGTCTACATATATAATAAAAGAACACATGTGGTATTAATACATGTGTATACATGTGCATGTGTAGATATATATGGTCAGCATATATTGCATATTCAGCTGATACATCGACGATGTCATTCAGATATGAAATTAATACGATCAATTTAAAAATTAAAAGACGATAACTGATGAATTGCGACATAATAGATATACTTGGTCCTTTTTTCCAGGTTGATAATCCTTTCTATTGATAGCTTTAAGCCATCGCAATCTGGTATCCACTTGCGCTGGAATGCAAAACATCCTGAAAGGCGCTTGGCAAGGACAATCTTCGTGTCTTTTCCCGTGCTCAGAGCATTCCTCCATCTTCCATCTATACAACTTTCTCTGATTAATGGTACAGTTGAAGACAACACAATGTCTTCCACCTCCTTTTTCGTACGGCATCTTATCAATCGAATGTAGACTGTAAGGTGGCAGGGGACAGTTTTTTTGATTCAATTCATTGTAGCCAAGGGATGCATGTCTTCGGAACTCTGTAACTAGAATTTCCTCAGTTCCCATTCAGCACAAATACCTTTAATTCACTCTTTATAAGGCCAATCACCAATTTCTGAAGAAAATTATTAGTCAAAACCTGTAAAATTCTCTACATACTGGTTTTTACGAGATTTTGACCCTTTCATATTTTGCTAATTTTTCATGATTTTTCAGCTTTTTAGACCTCCCCCAGCTAATTCCCTGCAGAGGGTTGACCTTCCGTACCGCGTGCATGTTGCACTATCACATTTCAGAAACTTACCTGTGTATAGTTTACAGTGTCCCATCCACCTACTTTTCGTGTTATTTTACCTCCCATCTGTAACTTGCAATTTCACTGCGTAAAGTCAGCACAACAGTCATAGCCGCAGGTTTCGCATTTTACTTCTGATTCTTATGTACCTAACATAAGGGGCCTACATATTGCATATCAATTTCAACAACAGACATCCCTCTAACTAATGATAGTCATTAAAAATCATTTCATGAATTTTAGCAACACTCATAAGCCTTCAAGTACAGCAACTCTCAATTTTACAAAAATATTGACGGGTACTTTATTCGAAACTGTCCCTTGCTACCTTTAACATACACTAACATTCTCTGAAAAGTCATCTTGTCTTAAAATTAAAAGGCTTATGCTATTCTGAGAAAAAGTACACCACATTTTGACAATTCTATTGAGGTTTAAGAAAAATATGGCCATTTAAGTGAACCCACCATTTCCACTTTCCTCTATTCAACACAGATTCATAGGGCTCTCCATAAATAAAGCATCTTTACCTAATCTTTTAGAGGTCAACTGTTGTTCAACCCCCTTAAATAAGAAACCTTATTCAATACTACATACATTTGCTTGATATTATCATGATAAAAGCATCACATCACTTAGAAATCCCTCTACATGTATACCCTCCCCCTATTTTTTGATTTTCACAAGAAGGATTAGTTTGAACACTTTAACCTAATATTATGAAACTTTTGGCAGTTTCCTTGAGTCATTTCTTACACATATTTGAAAACAACCATCACTGATATCTAAAATTGATCTTTTTTGGTAAATGGATGATTTGTAGCATTTTTATTCACAAAGAGTCATGTCGCCCTACATGTGATTTCTTGTTTTCATGAAAAACTAAGCCTATAATCATATTTTATTAGTGGATATCTTACATATTCTGGTTTCTAGTCTCCTTTTAACCTTGCTAAATTAGTAAGACCTACAAGTGTGATGTGTGCGTTTAATTAAAATGAAATTCAAACACACCCGGGTACCTGGGGACGGATGAGAATTCCATGAAAAATGTTCAAATTTTGCATGTTTTTCTACATTTTTTATGCATATATACAATAAAAGGGTAAAAATATGTTGTTTTTTATTCATTTCAAGAGTAATTATCATAGCAGATGTTATTTCAAGGTCAAATGTACATTTACATATCCTACATGTAATGGTAATGGAGTCCATTGGAAAGAGGGGGTCGCTTTTTCAATTCTGTAAATACATCTAAAATACCATTTTTTGATAGGAAGGAACAAAAACTTGAGTTTTTTGACATATTGTATACTTTGATAACTGCATTTGTCTACATGTAAAGTTCATTTGAAATAAAAATATGCTGTTTTAAAAAAATTGGGGGATATAAGTCAGGTGGCTTAATGTTATTTCATAAAATCAGACAGCAAAATGGCTGCAAATTCATAAATTTAATGATTTAATTGATAAAAACTGTTTTAAAGTATTTATTCTTATCTCAGTAATTAACTTAAGCCTATTAATTGTCATCAGGATAGGAAATACCTACTCTCTTAGCCAATTTACTCTCGTGGTGGTCATTCTACACATTTAAGAGGGAGTTACTCCCCTTGAATATTTTAGCTAATAAATCATGTAATAACATCTATAGCCAAGAAAATCATCCATTTTCACAAAATGTATTACTTATGGTACAAAATCCACTCAAAATTACAGTTAAAGGAGAAATATGAAAATACCATGTAGTCTTGAAGGTGGCAGGGGACAGTTTTTTTGATTCAATTCATTGTAGCCAAGGGATGCATGTCTTCGGAACTCTGTAACTAGAATTTCCTCAGTTCCCATTCAGCACAAATACCTTTAATTCACTCTTTATAAGGCCAATCACCAATTTCTGAAGAAAATTATTAGTCAAAACCTGTAAAATTCTCTACATACTGGTTTTTACGAGATTTTGACCCTTTCATATTTTGCTAATTTTTCATGATTTTTCAGCTTTTTAGACCTCCCCCAGCTAATTCCCTGCAGAGGGTTGACCTTCCGTACCGCGTGCATGTTGCACTATCACATGTCAGAAACTTACCGGTGTATAGTTTACAGTGTCCCATCCACCTACTTTTCGTGTTATTTTACCTCCCGTCTGTAACTTGCAATTTCACTGCGTAAAGTCAGCACAACAGTCATAGCCGCAGGTTTCGCATTTTACTTCTGATTCTTATGTACCTAACATAAGGGGCCTACATATTGCATATCAATTTCAACAACAGACATCCCTCTAACTAATGATAATCATTAAAAATCATTTCATGAATTTTAGCAACACTCATAAGCCTTCAAGTACAGCAACTCTCAATTTTACAAAAATATTGACGGGTACTTTATTCGAAACTGTCCCTTGCTACCTAAATCTATATTACAGTCAAGTCGTACACAGACCAACTCGTATACAGGTCAACTCGTATACAAAATTTTCCGCATAAAAAAACGAAAGTCAACTCGTATACAAAAAATTCCCGTATACTAAATCGACAGGAACACACAGGTGTCGTACCATGTTGAAAAATGTTTGGGAAATGACATTTAAAAGCGGAAAGTTGGATATATTTTTTTCAAAAAAATAACGAGGAGTATCTTAATTAGCCTTTGAGAAGTCATCCGTTTGGAGAAGCAAGAAACACCGTGCTTGTTGTTTTAACAATTATTGTTTTGATGTGTAGAAATAATTACCAAATAATAATGATTGGATTGACACAATTAATTATCGTTAATTTTTTTGTTGTAATTTCACATTGTTACCGAGTTTAATCATAATGCACAATCATACATCTATGAATTTTGCAATCTTTGTAATGGTTGATGACATCCATTTTATTCTTATATGTAATTTAAACATATTTTATTGAGTAATCAAGTGGATTAGGCAACAGGCAAAGCCTATATAAACCCTCTCCAAAATATGTTTTGTAACGGGATTTTTTTGTATACGAGTTGACTTCGTTTTTTTCTGCTGCAATTTTGTATACGAGTTGACCTGTATACGAGTTGGTCTGTGTACGACTTGACCGGACACCACCGTCACCACCGTAATGGCGGTCGACGATAGCGCCACCTTCCGTCTAAGGGCGATTACTGCATTAATCTTACGTACTGGAATTAACTTAAGGTTGCACTACAGTATTAAATTTTACTATATATTCTTACCAAAATTGCACAACTTTAGATACAGATTAAAAATTCAAAACGAACTTCTGGAAAAAATCCTCTTGACATCTTTTTAAACAATGCTTCATTTACAATTTTCTAGCAAAATACACGCGTGCCTCCAGCAAGGCGTGAGACTTTGTTTACCTTGAAGTTACACATGTGCTTGAAAATCAAGCCCGGGCCTTTTCACCCCCCGCTGGAAACAACACGCATCAAAAATTCAAATGACCTCGCATTATTACAAAAATGGGATAGTTAGACCTCTTACACATTGTTTTTCAGCTCATAAAAAAAATCAGCTCCTGTCGCGTGCGGAAACGCCCCGAATTCAAAGGAGAATTCGGGAATTATTTTGGCTCAGCCACCTTCACCTTCAGTGAAATACTGTATTGACACTTTAAGACACCTAATATCAATATGGCCGCAGAGATTAACGATTTATGGAGCTAAATGTGACATGTGAATGGTAATGACACCTGTGCTTGTAATTCATCGAAAGGTACGACATTTTATAGTTATTTAATCCAGTTTCATAATAAAAAAGTAGAAAAATAGTTTTGCATGTTTGTTCTGACCAATAAACTGGTCAATTTTATTAAATTTGTGAATATTTTGCTGATGTACATGTGATTTACTAACTGGAATGGTGTTGTAAAAGCCATGCACTTGATAAAAAAAATACAGTTGCAGTACTTAGTGAGTATTCAACTTAATTTTGAACCTAAATAAAAAAGAAAAGAGAGAAATAGTGCACAGCTTACATATAGAAAATCTATCTCAATCAAGTTGTATATATATATGCATGGCAAAAACTTAAGTGAAGGTTGGGATGCCATAAACCTAGTATATTTAAGGGAATGGGGTGCAAGTATACAAAACAACCAATGAGATGCTTACTATGGGGTGGAGGGGTTGTGAGTTATATTTTTGAGAAAAATCAAAGGCCGAAACTGCCAGGACAAAGGCGTCGAGCTGACATTTTCTTTTATATAGAATGATATCAATAATTTGAATTTCTGTACTTTACTATAGTCTGTCCCAAGATATTTATGCAGCACATTTGGACGATTTTTTAAAAAAATACACATACCTGTGAGAGAAGTGCAATTGTAATAGTTGAAAGAGATAATTTCCAAGATAATTTCATTGACATATTATCAACTGTCACTCAGAAAAATTCACAGGAACGAAAACAGATACCTTACAGAGATTTATAATGGGAATGTTTACATCTTTACTCCGTTCGGAATGCACTCGGAATACATCGCGCAATTTTTCAACGTTATCAACCAGGCTTGTTGCAATACAAAATCTCCGTAGACATAACATTTTTTAGCATTGTATTGAAACCTGATAAGCTAACAGGGGCGTTTCGACTGAGAAATCTTGGAAATTTTTTATACTTTTGAATGAACATCGTTTGAACCCTGAGGTATTTATAAATATCAAGCAAGGAATCAAAATGTGAATCCAAGATATCTTGGGACAGACTATAGCAGACTTTGTAGTTCTGGACAGTGGTAGCATTAACATTCTTCTTCTTATGATGAACTTGTTCCTTTCACTGGGCTGTACTTTTTTTCTATTCTATTATAATAGTCGTATATCAAATAATGTTAGAATAAAACAAGAGGCCCACCTGAGCAACAATTGCCTTAATTCCGATCAACTTAGCATTACAGTATCAAAATATCTTGACAACTAAGTACAGTAGATCTTGCTAAAAAAAATTGAAAATCTGCCAATTTTTATCCACCTCTTTCTATTGGTAAATACCAACCCCCTTTTGTTGTTGTACCTGTAAGATGATTTTTCTCTTTTCCTATATACCCCCCCCCCCCCATTTTGTTGCCCCACTTTTCTCTAGGGTATCATGGTTTCATCAAACTTATATCTGCATAACCTGTGCTTTCACACTAAGTACTGAGTTTTGGACCGAAAAACTTTCCCAGAATATTTTTAAAGATTTTCTCTATATATGTAAAAATTCAAACCGCCATCACGACCCCGCCCTACCACTAGTGACTGTGATTTTGAATTTACACTACCCGAGGATGCCTCTACACAAGTTAAAGCTTTTCTGGCCAAATGGTCTTTAAAAAGAAGATTTTTAAAGATTTTCTCTATATATTCCTATGTAAAAATTGATCCCCCAATTGTGGCCCCACCCTACCCCAAGGGATCATGATTTGAACAAACTTGAATCTACACTACCTGAGGATGCTTCCATTCAAATTTGAGCTTTCCTGGCCTAATTGTTTTTAAGAAGAAGATTTTTTAAGATTTACTCGATATATTCCTATGTAAAAATTCATCCCCCTATTGTGGCCCCACCCTACCCCCGGGGACCATGATTTGAACGAACTTGAATCTACACTACCTGTGGATGCTCCCATTTTAATTTGAGCTTTTGTGGCCCAATAGTTTTTGAGAAGAAGATTTATCCCCCTATTTTGGCCCCACCCTACCCCCAGGGACCATGATTTGAACAAACTTGAATCTACACTACCCGTGGATGCTCCCATTTTAATTTGAGCTTTTGTGGCCCAATAGTTTTTGAGAAGAAGATTTTTAAAGATTTTCTCTATATATTCCTATGTAAAAATTCACCCCCTTCTTGTGACCCCTCCCTACCCCAAGGGACCATGATTTGAACAAACTTGAATCTACACTACCTGAGGATGCCTCCACACAAGTTTTAGCTTTTTAGGCCAAATAGTTTTTGAGAAGAAAATTTTTGAAAAATACCAACAAATTTTCAATAATTTTCAATCATCTCCCCTTTAAAGAGGGCGTGGCCCTTCATTTGAACAAACTTGAATCCCCTTCACCTAGTGGTGCTTTGTGCCAAATTTGGTTGAAATCTGCCCAGTGGTTCTTGAGAAGAAGATGAAAATGTGAAAAGTTAACGACGACAACGACGATGACAACAACAGACAACGGACAAATTGTGATCAGAAAAGCTCACTTGAGCCTTTGGCTCTGGTGAGCTAAAAAGTAATGAATTACCTTTTGTGCTGTTTCAAAAACAATAATCAGTATATTTCGTTATAAAATAGGTAGTGATGCATTTATAATACAATAACTCATCTTGGTTACAAAAAAATGGAGGAAATTTCAAAGTTCCAAAAAAAAAAATCATTTTCTTTCTGCTTTATAAAGTCTTTGCACAATTTTCACAGGCTCATAATTTGAATACATTAACAGTGTGCCCCTTATTATAATAATAATACATGCTTCTCATTATTTCAATTCCCGTTATAAACAAGATTACCTATGCTATGGTTTTTTACAAACAAATCCACAACACGTGCTATCTAAAATGCTCGACCAAACCAACTGCATTATCGTGTTTATTAATTGCAACAAAATCTCTAGGTAAGTTTATCGCTTACAATAATTTTGGAGACCATGCCCGATAACAAATAAATTTACATATAAAATTTTATTTCTATCGGGCACGGTCTCCAATCAAAATGTAAGCGATAAACTTAAATAATATTTTAGTGAATGTTTACATTGCACCTTATTGTATTCATCCACCATTTCTTGATTAAGCAAATTTATACTAATGCAATGAGTTGTCAATAACCAGGGAGGCAAAGTTGGATTTTTTGTACACAATTTAGTTGAATAAAAGGAATACAAATCTTGTAATACGTTTAATACTTCAAGGAACTTATTTTTCATGGACGATTGCCAATCCAGATGATCGCTAGAAGGCTGCCGAGCATTAGCTCGACGCCTTAAAAATTGCTATTTTTGGGTGGGGAAAATAATGTTCATAATTAAAGTATGGTACATACCTTTATTAGGCACTAGAATTGTTAGCCACTTAATTCACATGATTTTAACTTCCAAATCACAATATATATCAGTTGATATCAAAGCAAACTCAATTTTAGGATCAGATCCATTGATTCATGGAGAAATTTGTAAAGAATTGCACCAAAACACTTCATATATTCACTCTGCCAAAACTAAGTAACTCTTTACTATTTTTCACTAAAGAGTAAAGATCCTTTTTTCTTTTCACAGATAGATATTGTTCAGTTTTTCAGGTACTGATGACTTCAAAGTTGTCAGTTATAATTTGGAAAGCATTTGGCTCCTCTAAGTATTTTTTCATGGCTCTTTGTCTGACATATCCTAAAAGAAAGAAAGAAATGGTACTTAGGGAGAGAAAATGGTGTTTGAAGTGTAAACAATTTGTTTCAGTTAAAAGCTGTTGCATATAAAAGCTGTTTTTGCTATGTTGGAAATCAGACCCAAACTTTGTCAGTGTGATGAGCTGTATATAAGAAAACACTGTGACAAATGCATCAGGTTATCCCTTGGAGTTGTTTGAATACTATGGTTGCAACTTACAATGAATATTTTCTGATGCATATTTATAAATAAACAATTCACATAAGGTGTATACATATCAGTTCATGTGCTTGGTAAAAGTAGCATAGGGGAAGAGGCATGACAACAATTTTGTTTAACTAAAATTGTAAAAATACTTTTTGATATTGACAAAAAAAAATTACTTCATCCTTCATTACTTTCTTTACAAAGGAATAAATTGTACCAATTTTATGAAACATATAGACTACCATCTCCATACCTGATCAAAGACTAAATGAAAAAGAATGTCATTATCACTCCATTTGGGGGCCACTCGACTCAAAAGCATTTGCTGTGTTTCTGTCATTTTCTTTGTCTCCATATGCATAAGCCCATTACAGGCATGATGATCTTGCTTTTCTTCTTGTTTACTGAATAAGCTTGCAACATCACATAATCAGGTGATAATAATTTAAACTGGGGTGTTTACATCTGGTCTGGAATAAAAAAAAAATTGAAAATCAATTTTATTAATTCTTTTGCATTTGAATTAAATTATATAATTTGCAGAAAGTTGCGCGAGATGTGTAAATATGATATTAAGATTATACATGCATGTTGGTTTGGTTTCCCGTTCCATTTGAATGTCCATTTGCCTGTCCGTCACAGTTTTCAATCAATCTCAGCTACTGCAGCTCTTGCATTTTGTAAACTCATTTCTAATGAAAACTTGATAGCCAAACAGAGATGACAATTTTTTACCAGATAATTACTAGGTTAAAACCACAGGCACCTGATTCTCATAATAAACAAGAGGCCCATGGGGCCACATCGCTCACCTGAGCAACAATGGGCGTTCAAAAGATATTGTGCCGTATGGTCCCTCGGTAGAATAACAAAAAATAAATATTGTAAAGTATTCGAATTTTACACTTATTTTTGCATACACGTAATCTTTGCCATTGTACCTTCATGAAATACTATTTTTTTTACAAAAATCCTACGCAAGACGTAAAACTAAATATTTGGTAGGAGTACACTGACAAGTTGTTAACTTCCAATTCCCTATATTTTCGTTCTGCCCCCCCCCCCCCCAACTTTGTAAGGCGATCAAAATATATGAAAGCATATAGGTACATTTTTTTCATCAACTACTTACTAGTTATTGTATTTTTAAAAAAAAAGATATAATAGTTATTGTTTTTTATTTTAAAAATCCTACATGTATTAATAGATGTGAAGAAGAAAATTGTACCTCAATGTACTCAATTCCGCAAATTAAAAACGTTCAAAAAATTTATTTGTCTTCTCCATTATAATTAAATGACTGTTATTTACTTCGCGTACAAACCAGGATAATTTTCCGATGTGATAACTTCTTAGGAATAGCGATAATTACTTTATCCCCGCAACAGAAATGTGTCAGAACTATGGAAACTGTTTTAAAGATGTCGTTTTTATTTACCCGTGTCTGAAAAACTATCAAAATTGATGTAGATTTCACATTATTTATTGTATAAAGAGGGGGCCCCAGAGAGTAGGTATATACAGAAGACCATTCTTTATTTTGTTTGTACAAGTATTTAACATACTCTAATTCATATAGAATTTCTAATGTTCAACCAAAATTTCAGCTTCAATCGTAGAATTATAAGCAAGATACAGACCTCACAGCTCGCCTAGGTTTGAGTCATATTTTGTTCCCATGAGTTTATTACATTCAACTTAAGATTTTTAACTTGGTATTTCCTATTCAGCATTTAAAATGGAAAAAAAGAATGGCCTAAGATTTCCAATTCTTTTATTCACTCAAGACCAGTTCACTGGTATTTGAGGTTCAAAATCAGTTTATACAAATGTACACAAACACAGTCAAGGATCACATGTACAGTAGGAGTAATAATGACGAGGAAAGGTTAAGTTTACAATACAATAAGTTGTTAAAGTTGGCCTCTGGAAGAACAGACTTTGAAAATTTTCTTAATAAATATTGACAATTTTTTTTACTTTTTTAATCTTTAGTTTTTCAGATCTGTGTACAAACATAGAATTGTGAGCAAATCTATGTATCTTGCTTATAATTCGAAGCTTAACACTTAAAGCTGCTTGGTCCAATTTTTTTGTAATTACAGTATCAAATCTTTTTTCCATACAAATCATTTATCTTAGAAAGTTATGGACTTCCTCCTATTTACACCAGCAGAATCAGTCTCCTTTCAAAGTTAGAAATATTCAAAGTAAATAGAAATAATTTCTCTTTGGGCAAACGAAAAAACAAACAAAATGCATCACGGGAATGTTTAGAATAGGAAACCGCTTGGTTTCGTCCCCCGAATGATTAGGGTTATTCAACCCCCATGCTATATGCATCGATTGTAAAGAAAGCAGACTTTGGAAATATTAGCGAACAAAACGTACACATGTTTATTTGTAATTTGTCTGATCATTTTGACCTTTATTTAAAGCGATGTCAAAGTCGTAATACAGCCTTACCCGTCTCGTCGTCAGGGGTGAAATTTAACATGAGGCGAAATAACGCGGTACCTTTTAATGTCGTTTGTTTTGTTAGCAAATTTTGTATGTATTTTTCTTCATTGAAATTTGGTATAAAAGACGGGTAAAACTACTGCAATGTCTATTATTATACATATACTAAGCATAGCCATCGTTTTAAAAAAGCGTGCATAAAATTTGGTATAAAATCGGACCAAGCAGCTTTAAATATGGTTAGTAAATAGAAATTGTAAACAATTAAACACAAGAAACATGCACTATAACAAATAAAGAACACAATTAATTTATTTTTTTCGAAATGAATCATATATATACATGTTTATTCCATACATATTTCCGTCAGCGATATCAAACTCTATTTAAACTGAATAAACTTGAGAAAATGCCGAGCATCTCAACAAAACCTATTGCATTAATCTACCATTACGCAAAAGATAAGATAATGCCGAATTACCGATAAAATGAATTGTATTTCAGTACTTTTTTGATACATCAAATTTTGCTTAATTTGCGCAGTTAAACAGTTAACTGTTTGATTTACCGAAGTCTCTGTTTGATTTGATACGTAAAAATCACGAAATACAGACGATAGTTCCCAGGTTACAAAGCATAAATAATGAAAACGAAACGAAAATCAGAACAAGCTAACACCAACGTCATGTGTGAAAACTGTCAACGCATTGAAATATTTAGCCTCAATTTACTTCACAAAATCGGCACCAATATATTTTGCATGTTTCAAAAATTTCCCTTCATTCGCGAACTGTTGCACAACAAGCAAATTCATCATAGTCAGATCGACCCTTTTTCGTATAATGTCATGGCTGCTTTAAACAAAGAACCTCGTTTTAGAAGTATGGAATACGAGTCTTGGTAAAATGGGTATGCAAACCCAGGCCGTGGCAAAATAAAAGCCGGGGCAGATCGGCAATCGTCAATTCCAAATACGCATTATTTTGCAGCAATATTTACAGCAAATACAAATATACTGGTCCATCAAATATCCTGAAATTCAAATGAGATTGGCAGATCAATAACTGCCTATCTTTTGTTATGCCCAGGCCAACCAAGTCTTGTCTACCCATTTTACCGGATACCGAAGCTATCGGATGCCGAACCCGAAGCTATTAAACTGATTAAAACACGCCTTTCCTTTCTTATTATTTTCGTAATAACTCAGATTTGAAACAGAATTAGACCTTAATTTTTGCAATTTATATTTTCCTTCCCATAAGGATAATTTATGCTAAACTACGATGAATTGGAATCAGTAGTTCTTGAGAAGAAGATTTTTAAAAATGCACCCCCCTTTTTCTACAGTTTCAAGGTTTTCTCCGCTTTGAATATAGATCGGACTTTTATTTCTGCAATTTATATTCGCCCTCCCATAAGGATGCTTTGTGCCAAATTTGGTTGAAATTGGATAAGCGGTTTTAGAGAAGAAGTTCAAAATGTAAAAAGTTTACAGACGGACGGACAGACGGACGGACAGACAGACGGACGGACGGACAAACGGACGACGGACAAAAGGTGATCAGAAAAGCTCACTTGAGCTTTCAGCTCAGGTGAGCTAAAAACCCTATATCTTATAATACACAAAGTACCCATCTTGGATTTATTTCAAACTGTCAGATCAGCTGGAAGTTTTGCTTTAAGGGGCATGGTCACGATTTTGGTCAAATTTCATTTTTCTGTTTTTATTATTTGCAATGCTTTAGAAATGCATTTCTAATGATCAAATGAAATTTGGGTGCCAGTCGTTGAGATTTAAGCAAGATACAGGGCTCACAATTCAATCGTCATGTAAACAAGGCTTGTGCCCTGTTTTTGTTTACATAGGTTCAATATACAAGTAAAAAATCTTTTTAAAGCTGATTTGTCTATCTTATTATTCATTTAAAGCATAAATAAATAGTTAAAGATTAACACATTTATTTTAGGTCTAAAACTGGAATTTTCACTTCAACATTCGAAATGTAAACAAACGCTTTGTTTACATAGCGAAGAATTGTAAGCTCTGTAACTCGCTTATAACTCATCAAATGGCACTCAAATTTTCGTTGCTTATTAAAATGCCTTACTAAAACATTGTAAACATTAATTCGAAAAAATAATTTTGACCAAAATCGTGACCATGCCCCTTTAAAACTCATCAGTAAAAAGTGACCTCAGGGTCACTCAGGGCTTACTTAGTACCCTCATTGCAAACCTCAGGGTCTCTCAGGGTTTCCTCAGTACCCTCAGTGCCGATCTCAGTGTCTGTCAGGGTTTTTTCAGTGCCATTCACGGTTTCCTCAGGGTTTTTTGATAGTCTCAGGGTTTTTTTGATTACAGTAGTGCTAATCGTCAATCTTCTATTAATTATTCACTTTCATTTACAAATAATGCACACAAAATGCATACAGCTTATTTCTACAAGTATAAATGTACAGGATGAGGATATTAAAGTAGATTTCCTAAAATAGAACATATTTAATTCAATATTGCCAAGTGACAATTTACCATTAGGCATATAGTTTTCAAGATGAAGTTCAAATTGTTAAAGTATGACACACAGCAATTACCCAAAGTTACCCCCCCCCCCCCTAACCATTTAAGTAGAGGACTTCATGGACATCATAACTATGCAAGTTTTTTTTTCTTCACAAACATGTATGGGAGTAGAGGAAAAGATTTTTAAGATCTAATACATTTTCACAATATGGCTCTATTGGCCCCACCCTAGGGCCTGAATTTCCCAATTTAGGTATAGAGTAGTTCATGGACATCATAACTATGCATGTTTTTTTCTCAGAGGTATTAGAGTAGAGAAGATTTTTGAAGATTTTATACATTTTTACGATAAGGCCATATTGGCCCCACCTTAGGCCCTGAACCCCTGGCCCAGGGGTCATGAATTTCACAATTTTGGTAGAAGGCTTCATTGACATCATAATCATGCATTTAGTTTCTTCCCCACATGTGTGGGTATAGAGAAGATTTTTGAAAATTTGGCTTTTGTTTTTGCAAATTTGGCCCCATCTATGGCGCCCTTGGGTTGGTAGAACCATGAATTTCACAATTTAGATTCCTTTTACCATAGAGACTTCACACCATAATTTGTTACAAGTTGCCATGTAGTTTTCAAAAAGAAGTTAAAATTGTAAAATCATGTGAATTAAAAAAAACCCTGAATGCATGGGTATGTTGTCTATGAAACGCTCTACCAAAATTATGAAGTCAATATGAAAATCTTTGAAAATCCCATGTTCAGATATAACACAGACAGCTAGTAAACATCATTTATTCACTAGGAATAAATTGTAGATACTACAATATAAACAAAAATCACTTATTACACAATTGCATGAACTTGTCATTACATAATATAGGTTGGGGAGACCATTACACATAAGTAAAAAAAGGTCAATCTAATTTAACTCTATTCATTTTCTTGTCACAATATATATATAAACCCGTAAGCATGAAAGTAAACAAGTATGCACTGAACTTCATATAAATTAACTGACATCAAATCTAGTAAAGGCTCCAATACATATCATAGATATGAAAAACATGTTTGTTTACTGCACGAAGTAGGCTACACATAGCCCATTCAAATAGTAAAATATACCTTAAGGATATGTGAACCTGACAAAAACATGTTCATTGCGCAACGCGAACTGTCGTCTGGCGATGAGCTGTCGTATTTCCACATCGACGGTTTATTTGCTTAAGTAAAGATTTAAAACAGTGATATAAAATGTGTAAGTTTATGAATTTGCATAAAATATCATTTATATCAACATTTACATCAAAAGGTTTTACTTTTTTAATCATTTACAAACTTAAAGTGTACGACATACTTGCGCCGATTTCCGGTAATTTCCCAAATCTCGATGTAAACAACAAGTCGGAATGACAAAAACTGATGGATATTATTAGTGTATGACGAATATTGCGAACACAAACTGATGTCGGGTGTCATAAAAAGGGAATGGAAAAAAGGACGAGACCATACACCAGTTCCCTGTGATCTAAACCTGCCATTTGCAAGCAGTAAGCATGGTAGGTGTCTTATCATGACATGTGCTATTGTATTATGTTAACGTTACATATTATTATGCTCGTATATTATCCACGTTAAAACAATATCGCCTAGCCTATATGCTGAATAGCTTAACAATAATCCTAATTTGTTCAAACATAAGGTGGCAGGGGACAGTTTTTTTGATACAATTCATTGTAGCCAAGGGATGCATGTCTTCAGAACTCTGTAACTAGAATTTCCTCAGTTCCCATTCAGCACAAATACCTTTAATTCACTCTTTATAAGGCCAATCACCAATTTCTGAAGAAAATTACTAATCAAAACCTGTAAAATCCTCTACATACTGGTTTTTATGAGATTTTGACCCTTTCATATTTTGCTAATTTTTCATGATTTTTCAGCTTTTTAGACCTCCCCCAGCTAATTCCCTGCAGAGGGTTGACCTTCCGTACCGCGTGCATGTTGCACTATCACATGTCAGAAACTTATACTATTACTTATAACATGTATAGTTTACAATGTCCCATCCACCTACTTTTCGAGTTATTTTACATCCCGTCTGTAACTTGCAATTTCACTGTGTAAAGTCAGCACAACAGTCATAGCTGCAGGTTTCGCATTTTACTTCTGATTCTCATGTACCTTACATAAGGGGCCTACATATTGCATATCAATTTCAACAAGAGACACCCCTCTAACTAATGATAATCATTAAAAATCATTTCATGAATTTTAGCAACACTCATAAGCCTTCAAGTACAGCAACTCTCAATTTTACAAAAATATTGACGGGTACTTTATTCGAAACTGTCCCTTGCTACCTAAAAATTATTCATTGTTAATTCGGTCAGTGTTTGTATATGAAATAAGCACAGTTTTAGTTCGAATTTTCTCAAATGAAATAAACAATGTCATGATAAATAGTAAGGTTAACCAGGCGCGTACATACACATCTGTTAGCGTAGAGGACCCTGAGTTAAATCTAGCATATGACAAGCTTATTTACCAACATTTACAGTACTCACAAAATGATATTAAGTGTAACACTTTCATGCACATTAGCTTGAACAGTATATTTGTAAGGAAATAGTTTATATGTTTGTTATATGATGATTTTTTTAGCACACATAGTTCATAACATGAAAAATTAATCTTTTATTCACTATCAATAACTGATAATGTTGATTCTCTGCACTGTGAAAACATTTGAACAGCTGACTGATATTCACCTTTATTGAACTGTAAAAATCAAAATACAGTTGAAAAAAAAAATAAGTATATCATGGTTTATCGGTTGATAGAATTGCTCACATCATATTTAGATTTCATGTGATGTGTTCATTATTGTTACAAATTCTTATTTTTTCCCCATTATTTTCAAATCATGAAAACCTTAGATTTCTAAATGCACACAGTTATATAAGATATGAAATTGTCAAGTTAAATAACATTAATTTAAATTTTCAAGATTAGAATAAATCTATGTTGCATACACTTTCATAATATGCCTATATGAATTTTATTTTTCTACATGTATAAGCTTCTTAAAATCATCCTTTCATATGAGTCCTTCTTATATGTTATAAGTAATAGTACCAGTAATATCAGGTTTTTTTTTTAATACAGACTTTTCAAACCTCCAAGAGATGAGAACATCACTGGTATGTGTTAACGAGGTCATTCCTAATACAAGACACAATGCGGAAAAATGTAAGACTAATGTAAAGAACTGAAACCATGAGTGATGAAGAGAAGAGCTGATAATCAGATTACTGTTTCTCTTATGTTCATCCTGATAAAGCCTTTCCCGATTGACGACATGGATCATTTATTTGGTAATTTAAGGATGACAATATTTATTTGAACATTTATGATATGATATTAAGACAATTAATAAGCAACACAACATATCCTGAAATATGAAACTGGACCAAACCAGTGACAATCTACCATTTATGATTTATTACATTTACTTGGATTTGAAAATCATTTCCGAAACTCCAAAAGTCATGAATAATTTGGACATATAATGCATTCAATTAAGAATTATTATTGTAAAAGAATATATATTATGATAATGCATATGCTATAAGAAATACCATTGATAGATATCAAAAGTTGTTTATACTGACCAAGTGCAGTAATGAAGTTTGTAATGGCTATATACTGTTTATACTGCTCATGTGGAGAAACTGGTTTTTAAAATATATGTCTTATGTTTATAATTATGTTTAATTTGATGATTGCATAGTATATCAAATCATCATTTCTGTCTATTAGTGTCTGTCTGTCCATCCATTTATCTGTCTGAAGTCATTAAGTGGAAAAGGGTACAAGCGGGTGAGTGATAAAATAATAAGATTATTATTTTTTGTAGCCGAAATTTTTAGGCGGTCCATAATGATATGATTTGTAAAGTTTTATTTAAACACAAGCATGCAGGATCCAATGAAAAAGAAATTTAATTGGTGTGGCCTTCCGTTTTTTCTATTTTTGAGTTCAAATTGAGGCTGAACCATTGTAATATATTACCCTGCATAATCATTCTGATAAAGTCTTTAACATACATTATAAATAGCATCAAGACCAATATGGGGACCAACGAATGGTTCAAAGTTCAAAGTTCAGCATTATATAGGAATTAAAGGATTGCATACAATCATGTATATACATAAGAACAAATCATAAATCATTTCAGAATCTGCAGTGTTGTTTATAGTCCAATCAGATAATATGATTTAAAGAATTATCATGATTAAGTATCAAATTTCATTTTATACCTGTAATCATTTGAAAGATTCTCCTATTTTCCGACATCCATTTTAATGCAATACCTTGCAAATCAGACAAAACTTTTAAAGATTGATAGAGGAAATTCAAATTAATTACAGTCAGTATATGATTTTTATGAAACCTGTGATTTATTTGGTTTGATTGTATTTTAAATCTTTCAACAAAGGCTTAATAAAGATTGTGTGTATTGAAGTTTTTATGCATGTTTTTCTTTTTTGTGTACAGAGACTAGAGTTTCTTGATTATATCAGATGCACAACTAAGCATGACACTCTGTTAATTACCATTAAAATAAACTTTTTAGGAAGTGAAAAAATTGTTAATTAAAGAATCCTTTTCTCTTTAAATATGATTGGTTTTTAGAACTATACAATCATTTATGGCAGTATTGACTTTCATGAAGCGCGCAGAGTGATTTTTTGTAAAAGTCAGATCAGAGGAAATTCGGATTTTCAGCCTTTTTTATTCAATTAATTGTAGTATTTGCAACACAACTCCATTAATTTTGTTCAACAAGAACTTATGCAGGTTCACAGTATAACTAGCTGAAAGAAATTGCCATTTAAAACTGAATTATACGTCTTTTCTAACAGCATGTAGGGTTTGTAGCATCTATTTCAATAGAGGTCAGAGGAAATTCAGACGTTATTATCTTCTTTTCTAAGTCACGAACATGCCAATTATTTATCATTAAAATTTTGCTGTTCATCATTTCTTCAAAATTACATTAAAAAAATATTAGTGTAATTATAGGAAATAGTATTTTTTGCAATTTTTCTAGTTCTGGTCACGTAAAAAAATGTCACTTTTTTAGTGGTCAGAGGAAATTCAAACTAAAATAGCTGATTAAATAAAAGGAATTCTTATAATCCATTTTCATATAAATAGAGTATTTTATCAACCTTTTTAATATTTTAGTGAGAAAAGTTTTCTAGTTAATTGTAAATATGTCTTTTATGACATTTTTAATTTGCATTTAAGTTTTTTTTTTCTCGTTCTAATTTTTTGAACATCGGTAAGTTTGAAGGTCGTTGCCATGGAAACGAACTCACGAACATATGCTTAGAATGTCTTTTTTGACAAAAACAAATCGATTAGAGTCTGTTTAAACAATTTTTTCAATTATTCAATTAGTTTCATGTCAGGTACACATATCCTTAATGGAATTTATACAAGTCAATGTGCATAAGAAAGAAATATACTGTTCATAACTCTATATGTTATATAAAAAATACAAAAATACATACACTGTGGGGTCTCTATATCACCAAAAACTGATGGAACGTGGTTCCGTGAATTTGTGCATGGCGCTCGTGGAGCGGAGGTACTACTGTAAACTCTGAACCGGTTATGTATATATAAATCCGGATTATAACTGAACATAATAAACAATTCCGGAATGATTCCAGAACAACAACGAACCATGAGGGATTGGAATAACAATGGTAGTGTCATTAGCTACTTCCATAGAGGAGTTCAGGACAGCACTGGGTAGCTCACACCAACCCAGCTGTGCATGGAGTATTAAACTTTATTATTGTAACTAATATGTAAACGGTGTGACCGTTGGACCGAGCGCAGTGCAGTTTGTTTTGTGTAAAACAAAATTTATTTGAAACGCACACAGTAGGATCCGCCTGGTTGCCTACTCAAATCATTAGCCAAAATTTAACTAAATGTCGCGTGCTCAGTCTACATTATGACGTCATGTTTCAGACGTAAAACGTACACGTTTTGTCTTCTGAAATAGCGAAGAGAGTTACGTTATTCCTAGCTGCAGATCTGTAGCTCTCTGGTTGAAAAAATTCGGATAGACAAACCAGAGAGCTACAGTTCCAAGCGTTGTAAAAACCTCCGATTTACGCCGCCGTTTTTGTGTCGCTCGCTTCGGGAATTATATCCGACTTTAAAAGCATTCAACCGCCTAAAAAATTGGATTTATTAATTAAACATATAGTTTACCCTAACTCTGCTAACTTTGTTTTCCTTTCAATGGTTCACAACGGCCATCCTTCGCCTTGGAATGTCATCGTTTTAAAAAACTCGCCTTATGACAACCATGTTTACCTAGTAGCGAGATCTCGGTAGCGTCGATTTACCCAAATGGACCCAAATTCAAGCGGAAAACAATTATAATAAAATCCTAATAATTTAGGGAAATTTGGAAAAATAAAAGCCAAAGGTCCATAACAATAATTAAAATTATTTTAAAAAGTTGTTTTATTTTTATATAATATATGTATTTATATTATTTGAATATAATTACATACATTATATACTTTTACAAATCGAGATAAAATGCTCATCTTTATTTTTCAAAAACAATTTTTAAAGATATTCTGAAATAATTTTAATTATTGTTTTGGACCTTCGGCTTTTATTTTTCCAAATTTCCCTAAATTATTAGGATTTTATTATAATTGTTTTCTGCTTGAATTTGGGTCCATTTGGGTAAATCGACGCACCCGAGATCTCGCTACTAGGTAAACATGGTTGTCATAAGGCGAGTTTTTTAAAACGATGACATTCCAAGGCGAAGGATGGCCGTTGTGAACCATTGAAAGGAAAACAAAGTTAGCAGAGTTAGGGTAAACTATATGTTTAATTAATAAATCCAATTTTTTAGGCGGTTGAATGCTTTTAAAGTCGGATATAATTCCCGAAGCGAGCGACACAAAAACGGCGGCGTAAATCGGAGGTTTTTACAACGCTTGGAACTGTAGCTCTCTGGTTTGTCTATCCGAATTTTTTCAACCAGAGAGCTACAGATCTGCAGCTACGTTATTCCGAACTTTTTTAAAATTTCTTCTTTCATTGTTTATCAATTTAGTTCATAATATGTTTTACGGTGCTACCGTTCTGGCGAGCGCAGCAAGAATTACACATACTGTACCTTGCATCATTGTCAACTTATAGTTTTATTTAGGTATCAACGAACGTCAAAGAATTTTTTAGAGAGTATTGCTCTACAATAAGTATGCCAAATGTACTAATTTTAATGGTTATGATATATACAGCGCAACCCCCTACCCAGAGAGAGAGAGAGAGAGAGAGAGAGAGAGAGAGAGAGAGAGAGAGAGAGAGAGAGAGAGAGAGCGAGGTACCTGTTTGTAGGTGTGTAATTTCTCACTTTTAAATTAAATGGTATATGCAATATCTACATAATTTTTTTACCTGTTTATTTTTTCATTTTATTCCTTTTTATTTAGTTCAAAATGTCCTATTGTTTATTTCCTCCCTACTCATATACTTACCTGCCTACTGCACGGTACATGCATGCACAATTACTTTAAAAATGGATCGACATGACAGTAAAGTATGGCCCTTGCTAGTTTATATATATATAAAATCTCTATATTAAAAAAAGATTAAAAACAAATCATATGTCAATGAGGCAGGTATCGCAAACTATACTGAAATAGCCAGTACACTCATTACAGATGTTTGATCCACCCCTAAATTTTTCGCGGGAAATATAGCGCGAGTGCACTGTGACGTCATCCATGACTTTGTTCGTCTTTGTTTACGTTTCTCGACTCAATACGAAGGTATGGAAGCATGTAACAAATCTGTTGAGTCTCGCCAAAGCATATGCGGTACTCAAAACGTGTCTTCAAACTTTGAGTCACCGTAAATTACGAGTTAAAAGTCGGCCATTTTTGGCATAGCACCACGGGTGTAAACATTAGAAAGCATTATGGGACGTAGACAAAAAATTTTGTTTGATGAACTGTAGGTTTAGCTCGTTCTTTTTCCCGCGCACATTGGTTCTTAGAGCTCGCTTCGCTAGCCGGCGCTGCGCGCCGGCGAGCTGCGCTCGCTATAAATGCCGCGGTAATAAATATGAATACTTTATTCAGTATCTAAAATTTCAGTCCCCTGATCTTAATATTTTTATTTTCCATCTAATAATTTGATAAGACATAGACAGAACTAGTCGTGTTTCTTGATTAAAGCACTTTTGAAACTTATCTGGTGTCCTCTTTTATTTCTTTTAATTCAAATTACCTTCTATTTAAATACTGGAACATTTTAATCGAGTTTAGGGGCAACAAACATCGATAAGTACCGGTCAAACAATGATCGAATTAACTTTTTAAAAACAAAATGGCTGCCAATATGGCGGCGCCCATGGCTGGAAGAAAATTTTTTTGGCCTTAGTACCCCTGATTCAACTTTCATTTTTCAATGATTTTTTTATATATACGTGTTACCATTAATCCTCGCTTCGCGAGGCGGTCTTCGCCCGCCTCTCGCTGCGCTCGGTATAAATAAGGCCTGCCTGGCTCTTATCCTGTATTATTGACATTATGAGTTGAGAACAGATCTCGGTTACTAGATAACATTGTTTGATCAGCATATATTAATACCAACATCCTTGGTTTGATGACAGGTTGAACAATACAGTTTTTTTACCACATATTTAATGCTGAAATTTCTCGCTCTATAGAAGCTGATATGTTTTTTCTCTAACACAACAACTACATTTGATACTCACGTAAAATGTTGGAACGCTACGTGTACCTTGTCTACGGAACTTCTTTTCCAACGCGCTACGCTTTGATTGGTAGTATTACACCAATCAAAATGAAATTGACCAATCAAAAATGTAGACTGGCAATGCCTGTCTGATATGCGCGATAGAGACAGAGGACCAGTCTATCAAAAATATGAACTTAGTCTTTTTCTTGACTGCATTTTTAATTGTAATTCCACATATACTTCAGAATATTTTTCCCCTTGACTGCATTTTTACGTTTTGCTTTACTCAGTTTAAAATTTTTTTGTACCACTGAGAAGGATATTTGATGAATTTTGTTAGATGATGATCATTTTTCATAGAGACTACTTCTTTCAAGGCACATGCAGCAGCTTCCTGGGGAGTGTGCAGTCTGTTTACACACAAACGAAAAACACGTGGTTTTGAGGGTAGACCTGTTTGGATCTAGATATTTTGGGAAAATGCCGTATCATGGGCCCTTTTTATGGTGTTAGCTGATGAGATATGTAGCAAATAACATTTCCTCCGAATATTTTGTCTTGAGAAATACAAACTGATTTTTAAAATGTAAATGTAGACTGGCAATGCCTGTCTGATAATGCGCGATGGCAGATTATAGTCAAATCGTACAACGACCAACTAGTATAGAGGTCAACTATAGTCTGTCCCAAGATATTTTTGCCGCATATTTTCTTAAATTATTCAATATTTATAAATACCTCTTGGTTCAGACGATGTTCATTCAATAGGTCGGGTATCAGTACACGGCTAAAAATAAAAAGTCTACGAGGTTTTTCCATTGCCAAGGAGATGAAGACGCCCGGATGAAAAAAATTGAAAAATTGTGCGAGGGGTCCCGAGTATTTCCGAATGGAGAAAATATATCAACATTCCCTATTATAAATCTCCGTAGGAAATCTGTTTTCGTTCCAAGGAAAAATGATAATGTGTGAATGAAGTTATCTTGGGAATTTTCCCTTCCATCGATTTTAATTGCACTTCAGTCACAGGTATGTGTATTTTTATTAAAAATCGTTCAAATATGCAGCAAAAATATCTTGGGACAGACTATAGATATTTATTGTATCTTACATACGTTTGCATTATCATTACACTAACGACGTGAAATTGAAGAAAGATTTAAACGATATTTTATTCTGCTAATCCAATTATTATAATTCTGTAATAATTATTTGTAGAGATCACAACATTACTGAATTGTAAAACAACAAGTGCGGTGTTTTTTGCTTCTCCACAACTATGACCTCTTAGAGGCTAAATTAAGATACATGTACTCTTTATTAGATTGTTTGAAGAAAAAAACTATCACAACAAGTATCCGTTTTCTGTAAATAGCCTACCGTTAATCCGTCTTTAATATATATGTAGATAATAACTCAAAAATACCTTGTACACGAGTTGACTTTGATTTTTTTGTAAACAACTTTTTTGTAATGGTATACAAATGATTCTTGTATTTCTTGTATTTTGTTGACTTTCGTTTTTTTATACGGGATTTTTTTGTGTCTCGCGATGTCCTAATTTACTGACCGCGCAAGTTAACTTATTTTTTGTATTTTGATCTTTTTAAGAATTCATGCACGGAGTATGTAGGTTATATAATTACTTTAAAGTAAATTGTAAAAATATAGTGTCACAGAACATCGTTGTTAGTTTATAATGTCACCAAGAGTATAAATTTATTTTAATAGTGATAATTTAATAATTACCAAATTTGTATGAAGAAGAACATACGACCTTAGTCTGTCACGTAAATGTATTTAAAACAAGCATGGCGACTACGTGGATCTCTGACAACAAAAACGGGCACCTGATACAGCAATATCAAATTATATCCAACTCGATCTCAAAACCACGTAGACTGGTCCTCTGTCTCTATCGTACGAAAGGTCGCGCATATCAGACAGGCATTGCCAGTCTATCTGTAACACCATACTCGGCCGGTTTATGTTTCCTGTGTTGATTAAGTATGTCAGTCTTAATAAACAAAACCATTTTACACCGTTGTTTCAGGGTTCTGTTTTTTTTTTCCAATTAATGACGAAATTGTAATATAAGTGAACGTCCAAAAAATAAAATAGCATAATGTGTGAAATGTACAGAATTTTGTGCGTATGAAATGTTTAGTACTCCCGTGAAACAAAAATCTGAAAAAAGGAGTATTTATATTGTATGTGGAAATAATAGTGACCGTGTTAGACTGGTTGAATCTAAAGCAAATACTAGCTGATATTGGTTTAAAAGAACTTTTAAAAAAGTATGGCGGTATTTGTGTTGAAAGCGGAATACTTTGCAGGAATTGTTTTCAAAAATTAATAAACTTGGACAAAAAGTGTCGGGAGTTCTACGATTTGTGTCAAAAAAACTATGTAGCTGTCTATACTAGAGGGAAGAGGGTCGCTTCTTCTCTAAAAAAAATTAAATATCATACATCTTTCACAGTTAATTTTTGCAAGTTCAATTTTTGTATGCAAAGATAACTCGAGAAATTGATAACCATTACACTTGTTGCTGTTCTGCACTCGGTGATCTGTTTTGGGTTCCCCGAGATATTTAATTTCTGCGTCAGCGGTAATTTTTGTCAGCCAATGAGCGCGGCCACCAGAGGGCCCTTTACATTCTGTACATATCAGACAGGCATTGCCAGTTTAAAAACCACGTGTCTTTGTTGCATGTAAACATACAGCGAAGTACATAGAAGCGTTTAACGGGCGTTAACTCCAGAAAAGTTTTTACGTAATGTTTTGACTGACTTTTGTCCAATCAGATCGTTGAAGGCGGAGTTGAGACAATACCGCTCGTGACTAATATGAGAGAGAGAGAGAGAGAGAGAGTAAAGGACTATGTGCGGTATGGTCAAATATCTGCCCCCGATTTCAACCAATTTTTAAATAGTATCGTATGAAAATGAAATCTTCACAAATCGTTGTAAAGAGGATGCCTATAACTTTAATCTTGATTTTAGTCATCATTGATCACTCGCTGTTTATCTATGACGTCATTTAAATGACCTAATTCCCGCAAATTTGCAAACAAATGAAGATCATTTTTGCTCTATATTTTGCATTCGGAAGTATAGAGCGCAGGTCTGCTCAAGTGCGATTTTAACATATGTTTTTCTTCAGATAGTTATACATATTATACTAAAAAATGGTATTTGAGCAAGCCTGCGCTCGATGTTTCCCAGTTGAAAAACCATCGGAAAACACCCATATTTTGCTACAAAACATCAATTTATCAAAATAATGAAATATTCATGACGTCATTTCTACATTATGACGTCACTGTGGTGATAACCTTTTACACCTTTATTTTCAATATGATTTTAACTATCTTTCACCTTATTTTAAAGCTCTTTCTAAAACTTTGATTTTGGGGGGCAAAAATTGCATAAAACCGCACTTAGTCCTTTTAGAAGACGCAAATGAGCGAACTGTATCTATCAATAGTTATAAAGTTACAAATCGAGGTCTAGTAATAGTATCGTATATCTTATAAATTTATGTAAATTTGAAGTGTTTTGAAATTCTTTAACCTGGGAACAACGATGTCTCTGTCAGTGTAACAACCATTTTTCAAACTGAGTAAGAAATATGTAAACATGCAACCAAGGAAAAAAGTATTTTGAAATATGTATTGAACTACGTATTTGAGTTCATTTTGATTGGTCGATTTATGATTTGTTTTCCGTATGCACGCTTACATACCTTTGACCTTTTATTCATCCGTGACTCTATGTATATTGTACCATGCTGATACCGAACATACATGACTGCACCTGCACGCTAATGTTAAAGTCGGGATACTGGATTGTTTTGTCGTATAACATAGGCGTCGGAACCGGGGGGGGGGGGTGGCTAGATGGGGGCTTAGCCCCCCCCCACTTTTTTTGGCAAAGTTATACCTTACCATTAGAAACATAGCATGATAGAGGGTTTAGCCCCCCCCCCCCCCCACTTTTTCTCGCAGGAAAGAATATTGTTCCTAAATTTACCTTGAAAGATTGAGAAGTGAGAATTTGAGTTCATTTTGATTGGTCGATTTATGATTTGTTTTCCGTATGCACGCTTACATACCTTTGACCTTTTATTCATCCGTGAATCTATGTATATTGTACCATGCTGATACCGAACATACATGACTGCACCTGCACGCTAATGTTAAAGTCGGGATACTGGATTGTTTTGTCGTATAACATAGGCGTCGGAACCGGGGGGGGGGGGGGGGGGGGGGGGGGGCTAGATGGGGGCTTAGCCCCCCCACTTTTTTTGGCAAAGATATACCTTACCATTAGAAACATAGCATGATAGAGGGTTCAGCCCCCCCCCCCCCCCCGCCACTTTTTCTCGCAGGAAAGAATATTGTTCCTAAATTTACCTTGAAAGATTGAGAAGTTGGATTCAGAAGCATACTCCCCCCCCCCCCCCCCCCCCCCCCTCCACGGATTAGGATTTCCATGATTTTGGGAATTACTTTTTTCTCAATATTTCTGAGGATTAGTCTAGCCCCCCCCCCCCCCCACCCACTTTCAATTTGCTTCCGACGCCAGTGTATAAGATATGTTTACATTCATTGACAGTAATAAAAAAAAATATATCTATTAATGCATATTTATCTGATCTGCTGTATGGAACGCCATTAACGCCAAGAAGGAAACTTTAACATTGTAAAAAAATATTGAAATTTTCAGCGTACAAATTCATTTTACGGATCAACTTTATCGCTAATAAAGACAAATATAGTAATTATAATACCAAGGTTAACCAGATTCTTAATAAGTGTAATAAACTAAGTATAAACTGAAAGTTTGTGAGCAAATATGGTGAAGAAAGTTAAATTAGGCAGTGCCTGCCGCCTAACACCATTCCAAATATATTTCGATTATATATTGTTTAAAAAAAGAAAACTTAAATACAATGACAAACAAGTTATAAATATTGGAGCTAGCATCATCAATGTCTGTACATTGAACAACAATAATAGGAAGGTATACATCATCCAGTTAGTATACAGTGAATGTGCATCTCATTTTACAAAATCCGAGGCATTATAGTTTACAAGTCTTTTATTCATATCTCTGGCTAAACATGTGCCTGAAGAATAACATCCACGACTGTACCTGCCCTATAAGTGCAATATAACTTACATCCATGACTATACCCGTGCTTGATTAATTGCCTCCATGACTGTACCTGTTACAGAAATGTTAGATATTTATATCTACATAGTATAATTCCCCATGTTACGGAAACTTAAAGTTAATAATAGCTGTATAGAAACAGCCAGACTGAAAGAACAAGTGCACTTAAGCTATAGAGAATGGGCCCTTTTTCAGTGCCGTTTATATGTAGAAAATATCATCAAATTGCTTTTTTCTCATAATAGTTAAGCACTCATGGATACTTCTGATTTATATGCACGCTTAAATTTACCAAAATTAGAATACAATTTAAAAAATTGAGGATTTTTAAATGCCTATAAATAATCTAAATCCGGAAAAATCGAACCGAACCTACTTGAATTGTGTCTATTTAAATCAGAGGGAGGAGACATTTAAATCAACAGTGCTCTGTTGGTGGATCGATTGGCGCGTTTGCTGAATTATACTTTATGCATTATTTTACGTCTGCAAATAAAATCGAATGAAGCTTTGAAGTTGCATATTAATATAGTGACAAACAAATATTCCTGACCATACAAAGATGAAGGAAAGCGATCTAAAACGTGTCAATGTTTTACAGTGAGCACATTTGTGGATGGAAACCACGTGATTGTTTGAAATAATTTATTCCATGCGTGAGTTCAAACATGGGTCACGCAGGTAATAGATTTCGCTTGCTATAGGAAAAACCTTGAAATTTTCATACGTTTTTCATTTTTTAGGTACCAGCCTAACCGAGTACAAACTTCTTACTTTCACAGGAGTTTACTAAATGTATAATGCGTATATTGTCTTTTCCACAAGTTTGTACTCGGTTAGGCTGACAGTAAACAAAGGCTTTAAAATGAATGCCCGTCCTCGATTTACTATACAAAATCACGAATGTCTGCTGACCCCTACTATGTTTTAAAGCTTCGTGCTTTTCATAAACAATAATTTCAGCGCTAAAACTTGTTAATGCTTATGGAATAGATATCAATAGATAATGTTAAGGAAAAAAATATGCTTAATTTGATTCTTCATTTTTTCACTTTTCACCGGGGCCCATAAGTGCACTCGTCCTTTACACGCTCCGTTTATCGATTGGTCGAATCCTACAGCGCCCTAAGAAAATCACGGACTGCACGAAATAATCATGATGATATCAGCCTCAGATTCCAATAGGAAAATATTTATCTGTTTCTTTTGTACATTAACAATAATTTGGACATGTATTTATTTTAGCTCACCTAAAAGAGAGTACCGTTTGTCAGTCCGTCCGTCCGTCTGTCTGTCTGTCCGTCTGTAAACTTTTTACATTTTGAACTTCTTCTATAAAACCGCTTGGCAAATTTCAACCAAATTCGGCACAAAGCAGCCTTCTGGGAAGGCAAATATAAATTGCAAAAATAAAAGATCGATCTTCATTCAAAGCGGAGAAAACCTCGAAACTGTAGAAAAAAGGGGGGGGGGTGCATTTTTATTTTTTTTCTCAAGAGCTACTTAGTCAAATTCAACGTAGTTAAGCATAAATCATCCTTATGGAAAGGAAAATACAAATTGCTAAAATAGGGCTAATTCTGTTTCAAGTTTGAGTAATTTACGAAAATGATAATAAAACAGAGAGAATGGATGTCAATCAGTTTAACTTCGGGCTCGATATTTCATATATCGAAAACCAGTTTATGTTAGTTATAGGGAAAAGAGTACCAATTCATTTCCCAAAGGGCTCAGTGTTAACCTAAACCCACTAGGCTTGTTTGCTATTATACTTACAGACATATCCTTGGTCACATTTGAAAGTTCATTCCAAGCACTAACAAAAAATCAATAGAAATACATAGGGTCCCATGGCGTTTGTTAGTCAAAATTGAGCTTGTTTACAACTTACAGCTATCGCAGCAAATAAATCCAAGTCTCAAAATTGACACCCACCCCGTATTTCAACCCCTCTTATTTCTTTACTTTCTGTAGTTCTTCTTCAATCCATCATTGAATTTAAATAAATTTACATTGAAATAATCATTCTTTCAGCAATTAATTCAGCCAATCAGCATAGCTATACCTTTTCTGCGCGGCTCAATCTAGTATTAACACTTCTCTGATGTCAACATCCGGTGCATTGGTACTCTCATTCCTATACTGGCAATGCCTGTCTGATATGCGCGATATACAATAGAGACAGAGGACCAGTCTATCTATGTTAGAAGCAGCCATCTTGAAGTTGAACGGAGATGAATTTGGTTGTTGTGCAACAGTGTACGTGCGAAGGGAATATCTGAAACATCCAAAATATAGTTGTGCCTTTTATGTGAAGTAAATTGAGGTTAAATATTTCAATGCGTTGACATTTTTATTTGTGACGGTGGTTTTAGCTTGCTTTGGTTTTCGTTCAGCATGTTTGGGTTAACTTGAGAGGAACCGTCGTCTTTATTTTCGAATTTAAAATTTTTACGTGTAGACCGGTTAATCAGACAGCTGATTGCTTACATGTACCTTCGCAAAAACTGATTCACTAACAACATATTATAGAATACTATCCATTATGTTGGTACATGTAATTCGGTACGATCTCTACGTAATGATTAATTAAACTGCACCATGTTTTATTAAGATGCTCAGCAATTTCAATCTAAACGGAGATTATTCTCGCTGCTAGAAATATATAAGTATATATATGTTGAGAAATAAATTGTGTTTTTTCTTTATTTTAGTGCATTTTACTCTTGTTTTAATTGTTTACAAATTTCTATTTACTATCCTGAGAGTCAAGCTTCGAGTTATGAGCAAGACAGAGCTTTGCGCTCAATGCTACTGTATGTTTGTACACAAAGCTGAAGTCATACTTTAGTTCATTTTTATTTTAAATGCAGCTTTGCTGAATAGGAAATATCAAGTTTATATATCTTAAAGTTGATTGTAATAAACTCATGTGAACAATAACATGACTCGAACCAAGCTATGTATCTTTCTTATAATTCTACGATTGACGCTGACATTTTGGTTGATCAATAGAAATGTCTTTCTAAAAGGGTGATTACTTTCTGGTGCCCATTCTTCAACAATGAATTACATGAAATCTACACAAATGTTTGATAGTTTTTCGAACACATGTGACAAGTAAATATCAAAGTACTGAAGAACTGACGGGAGTTGATTTTGTCGATGTATGTTTATTTTAAAATCAATGATATGTTATTTTGCATGACAAGTATACCGGTATGTAATAACATGTAATTTCTAATTTGAATTACGCACATTTTTATAATATGAATTTTTGGACTTTATCGACAAGAATGTCGAGAAAACCCCCATATGAATCAGGTTAAATAATATTTAAGGACGTTGTTTACTCAGGGTTTGAGTTCTCAAATTCGGATTGTTATAAAGTTCAATTTCATGAGTAAAATTTGTTCTAACAACTAAAAGTATGGATGAAATGAATTATTATTGACAGACCATTCAATATTTTTACTATATTATGGAATTAGGCTCAAGCAAAGTTGGATTTTTAGCAAAACAGAGGAAATTCGGACTAAAATTTTCAGATTTTGTTTTTCACTGAAATATTTTTGGTAGTACAGTAATATACAGTAAGTTAAGATTTTACTTGTTAATTAACATAATTTTGCATATTTTCTGTTGGTTTTATCTCACTTTTTCGTTAAGATATTCGAATGGCACACAATACAACAATATTAAAAAATGCCTAAAAACGATAAAAGACACCATATCTCAAAATTTTGATCATTGACCTCATAAAACTTTTATGCCTGCAGAGTAACGTCAATATACCTAGTTTAATGCTATTAATGTTTTAGTATTATCATCATTCAGTTTTTTGTAAAATTAAATAAAAAGAGGGTAGGAATTTGAAAACTGATAGAGGAAATTCGGACTGGAATATTCAAAAAAATTGTGAATGAAAAGTTATTGCTTTGTGTCTGTTGAGTGTCACTGCCATTCATTAACTGCATTTCATTTTTAAAAGAGTTTAGCAATTTGTATTACTTTCACAATTAAGAAAATTTCAATCATAGTGTAAAATTTTTAGGGACTTTTCTTAAATTTCCAAAAAAATATTCAATGACCATTATCTCAAAAAGTAGGTCATTGACCTACTTTTTTGAAAGTAAAAAATAGCACTCCCAAGATAGGTCTTTAACACACAATAGATGGTTTTTCATTATCATCAGTGGAATTTTTTTTCATTCTGAGTAAACGTATACCTTAAAGATAGAATTAATTGAATCAAATTAAGTATCAGTAATAGAAATATTTCTCGAAAATTGTATGGATTCAAGCAATATTAAACTCTAGTCTCGTTCAACCAAACGCTCGGCTGACACCGTAAATCTCCGACAAGGATTTACGGAGACAGCCGAGCGTCAGTTTGAACGAGGCTATATTGAACTCTGGCATAGGAATACATACGACTACAAAAATATTTAATTTGTTCGTACCATTTAAAATCTGACTATTTTTAAGGTATTTGTAAATAAGTTTCCTTGAAATACAATGCTTTAGCATACATTACATCGAATTTATCAATTATTTTCAAGAACTAAGTCTTGTCTGCAACAATGATTTGTGCTGAGGTCCAAACACTTTCCCTTTCGGTTTGTCTGAGTAACTGCATAGTGAATTAGGATATGAAAAGTCATACGAAATGAATTCATGCCTGGTAAACGACAATCGTTTATAATGGAGAAGGCCTATTAAAATTTTCAATGTTTTTAATTTGAGGAATTAAGCGCATTCATTCTCATTCATTCTGGTGCATTGAGGTACAGTTTTCTTCTTTCACATATAGGATTTTTAAAAATAAAATACAATAACCATAGTCTGTCCCAAGTTATTGCTTCCATCACTTGTTGATGATTTTTAATAACAATACACATACCTGTGAAAGAAGTACAGTTGTAACTGATGAGATGGAAAATATCGAAGACATTTATTATTATCGAAATATGAAGCGGAAAGTTGTGGAATCAAAAAATAGTATAGTGAGTAGTGGAGGGAGAAAATGTACCTTTATGCTCTCGTGTATTTTAATGGTTTTATAAAGTGATTGGGGGGGGGGGGCTAAAATAAAGGGAACTTGAAGTTAACCGTGAACATCAACTGAAAATTTAGTTATTTCTATTGCATATGATTTTTTTTCGGTAAAAATGTATTACATAAAGACAATTATGCAAAAAATAAGTGTAAAATTCGGATATTCATTTTTGGTTAGTCTACCGAGGGGCCACATTTCACAATACCTTGCAAATATTTTTCCTTATATGAACGTATAGAAAAGCGAAAACGTTTAATTCTGTAAATTTACATTTGCAAATAAGTTTTCTTATATGAACATATAGAATAGCAAAAACGTTCAATTCTGTATGAACTTTTTCATGACGTCACAATGATCATAACACGCGCTTATCGCTTGTTGCTTGGATTTTTGTAAACTTAAAATTTCGGTAATTTTAACAGTTCTGAACGATTTGTCTTTTTTCGTACGTGAATAAAAGTAATAAACAGCAATGTTAAAAAGTTGGTTGGTACGTGATCAAATCTACCGAGAAGCCGTAATAATATAGGATTTGATTTCGTGACCAACCAACTTCATATACCGGTGAACTTTTTAAAGCTGCTTGGTCCGATTTTATATCAAATTTTATGCACGCTTTTGAAGGATTGTTATGCTAAGTATATGTATAATAATAGACATTGCAGTAGTTTTCCCCAGTCAATTAAGCCAAATTTCAATGTAGAAAAATACGTACAAAATTTGCTAACAAAACAAACGACATAAAAGGGTACCGCGTTATTTCGCCTCATGTTAAAGTTCACCCCTGACAACGAGACGGGTATGGTTGTTTTACGACTTTGACATCGCTTTAAATAAAGGTCGAAATGATCAGACAATTAACAAATAAACAAGTGTACGTTTAGTTCGCTAATATTTCTGAAGTTTGCTTTCTTTACAATCGATGCATAGCATGCAGGTTGAATAACCCCAATTATTCGGGGGACGAAACCGAACGGTTTCTTTTCTAAACATTCCCGTGATGCATTTTGGTTTGTTTTTTAGTTTGCCCAAAAAGATATTGTTTTTATTTACTTTGAATATTTCTAACTTTGAAAGGAGACTGATTCTGCTGGTGTAAATAGGAGAAAGTCCATAATTTTCTAAGATAAATGGTTTGTATAAAAAAAAAGATTTGATACTGTAATAACAAAAAAATCGGACCAAGCAGCTTTAAATTGCTGTTTATTTCTTAAATGAACTTTTTCGTGACGTCACACTGATTGATCTTTATTGAACGCCCATAAAAAGCCAGCGTTGCTCAGCTGAGCGACGTGGCCCATTGGGTCTCTTGTTCTGTAATGTCGTCACCTTCATAACCCACATGAATCACCAAAAAAGCATTGTATTGTTTAAATGTTTCATTGATTGTACCTATGCTATAAATGCAATTAAATTTACACTTATATCCACGGCTACCCGTGCCTAATTAACAACATCCATTACCTGTCATATGAATTCAATATATTAATTTACATAGGTAGCTGTATTTGAGCCCGATTAACATCCATGACTGTATTTGTCACATGAATGATATTTATAACATTTTTGAAGTTTTCTTTTTAATATGTCACCAATGAGATAACTTATTCTTATGCCCTGAAAATTGCTGAATCACACTTAAAAAATTATATTGCCCTGCCGAAAACAGTTATATTGCGTCACCGTTTACGAATCAACAAATCAGAAGCGATTAATTGAAATAGAGGGAATATTCTCTAAATATTATTCCTAGCCGGTCAATATAAAAAAAAATATTGACCAGTCAATATTTTTTGGACGAGCTTATATTAGCTCATCAAACAAGTCGAACACATCTTGCATTACCTGTTTGTATTCTTCAAGCGGAAGATTAGTGGAAGGGAGTAGACATCCAATAATAAAGAGATTGTTTGTCTCATATCCTATTTCAATTTTCCCTCATTGAACCTCCAGGCTTTACTCTGGTTTAAATGGAATATCGTGTCACACTTACAGGCCCGTGTACCTTGTTTTAAAGTTTTTAAATAAAAAGTATTCACACCTGAGTGGTTCTCACACCTTGCTATATATACCCAGTGCTGACCAGTGTCCGAGTCTTTCGTGTTAAAGGCCCCGTGTGCTGTGTCAGTACGTCGTGCTGACTGAATCATTTCACTGATTGTTACGAGTTAACAATGCCTAGAAATTTATCAGATTCTAGTTCTGTAGAAGAACAAAATGCTGATATTGTTTAGCTATTTGCTTCTGAAGACGAAGTCTTGGAAACACCTCAGACGGACAGACCAAATAAGTCCCACGGCCGGCTGACTACAAGTAATTTGATAAGAATCCTTTGTATTACATATTTATAAAATGTAGGTATTCAAATTGTGAAGGATATAGCGGTATTTTGAAAACATTCCTCTAATTCTTTAACTAAATATAACCATAAATAAAACCATAAATGTAAATGTATGAAGTAAACAACGAAAAACCAGAGTATGTGTGACAAAATTATTAAGGTGTTCGACATATACCACAAAAAATCGACTCATAATTAACATAATGAAGAGGTCGGTAGTTTAAGTTATCTATGGTGTTAACAGTTAAAGGTCAAGATCTGATTAGCTTGAAAAGATTAAAAAATGCCTTGAAGTTTATATGTACTAAGTTCTTTATTGTAAAAGAGGAATGTCTGACATTTTAACGCATGGATTCAACGTTACGTCTAGGTTTTCTTTACTTAGGAAGGAATTCATCCCACTCCTACTCCCACCCCACCCCTACCTGTGTGTTGCTATCATTGAGGTAGGAAATAAATTGGGCATTTTCTTGGCCATGCGCGAATTTAAATTAATTTTTATTTTTAAAACACAGCAATCACATCATATTTATACCGATGTTATATATAGCGACCTTATCACAATTTATGATGCATGTTTAGAATTTAAATATATCGTTACTGACTCATAACAACAAAAATTTTATTTAGTTTTTTTAATTGTATCGAATTTCCCCGTAGGAGTAGGGAACTTTTACATACATTTATTCCTTTAATTGTGTATTGATAGAAAAAAAATTAAAAAATAAATTTAACATTCATCAAACCCACAATGTTCTTCATTTTGTTAGTTTTTTAACGAATATTGACGGTTTCATCTTAACTTCTTTGCCTGTTGCTTTTCCGATTATACGGCATAAGAAATAAAAAAAAAACCGCATGGCCTAATTTTAATTAGATTGATGATGATGATGATGATGATGATGATGATACTGAGAATCGTGCCACTGTTATGATGCTAAGATGATGACTGATGATAATAAAGATAATGACAATTACGACGCTGTTGTTGATAATTATGATAGTTATGATGACAATGATGAATTGATTAGAGGAATAAAGATAGTATTGATTGATGTTAGATTTATTTTAGAATAATTATGAATCTATTGATATGTTAAAATTCTATAAGGGTCAACACTCAGTAGAGCTTTAGAAATGTATTCAACGTGTTAATTAATAAAACTAAAATGTATAATGGAAAACGCCAGGTCATTTTGTGGCCAAAATTAGTTCAAGTGAAAGAATTTTTGGAAACTTTAAATTGAAGTAATTAAATAAAATTTCAGTTTCGTTCTTGATGTGTGGCTTTTGTATGTGTTGAGTGTATGATTTTAATGCATTATAGTGGCATATTGTTAAAAAAAAATGTTTAAAAGCTAAAGGACCATACTTCAGTTTAAGCGTAAAAGGAAAACTCTACTTATGAATACAAATACTTCAAGTGCATTTATACCATTCATTTTATATATTTTATAACTGCAAGAGTATTTTGCCTTGTAAAAAATAAAAGAATTTATTTTCCCAAAAGAACAGACAACTGACGCTAATATTGCCTGACGTCATAAAATCAGGCATATATTGGGCTTGAAAGTTGTATTTTCAAATTTCTAAGACGGTAGATACAGATTGAGGGTGATTTTTAATGAGTTTTAGTATGGACAGGTGAAATGCACCTTTTTGTTGAATTGTTTGTAAGCTTAGATGTTACAATAAATCAATTGGAAGACGCAAAATATTTTTACCGATGAGTTTCAATAAAAAATTCCACCTAATATGACAGTTTTATATAAATCCAAGATAGCGGCGATGAGTGCCTTGAGTATAATTAGATAGAGGGTGTATACATGTATCTTATATATAACGACTGGTGCGTGTAACCAAAAGGGGTAACTGTTAATTGTAATGCTGTTTGATCTTCTTTCCTGGTCACCATTTAATTTACTTTAAAAAAAATATTCTTCTAAGTATAGTAGTAAAATTTCACAAAAGGACCCCCGGATATTCCTGGTAAAGGACCGGGAAAGAACAAAAAAGGAAAATGAGTAAACAAAAAGAGTAAATGTATCAAATAAAAGAAAACAGGACGATGTTCCCGGGCCTAAGAAACAACAAAAGGTAGACTTTAACCCGTCTCTAGTTTATTCTATGTCATCAGAACTGTTAAAGCGAAGTAGTACGCCAAGTAGTATTGATGAACCGGAAGCGTGCACTTCCGCAAAAAATACGAAATCGATTTAAATGGTATGGATAAGAGTGATCTTTTTTTCGATAGATAATAACCCAGAGGTCATATTTGATGACGAGAGTAGTGAATTTCCAATGCCCAAGGTTTTTGAAGCCGAGACAAAATTGTGTCCCCCAGTGTCGGTTCGTAAAAATTGACTGCACTGAGAAAGCAGATGTAAGGAAATATCTTGACGAAATAAAAGTTCCAGAAACCTGCAAAAATCGTAACCATTATATCCATTAGAAAATTTGGATATAAAAACTCTGACATTAAAAATCTTATTGATAGCTTTAACAACAACACAAAGAGTTCAAACTCTAGTATCTTTAAAAATTAATCAAATGGCTGATCACGGTGAATACGTTAATCTTTTGTTTGTGGATGTTTTATGTATATGTTTACCAACATATACCTCAAACATCCACAAACAAAAGATTACAGTTTCATTTTTGTAACAGTTTCAACCAAAAGATATGTCATTGTAATATGCAACATGGGTTTAAAGTGTTAAAACAAAATATCTTTATTTTAATGAGACAATTCAATAATTGTTGTTCTTAACTTTTATTATCAAAACCCGATCAGGATGTAACAAATAGTGTTTCATGTTTGTAAGAAAACTAAAAAACTAAAATATCATATACATTCCAATAAAAAATATTAACTCACTACCACGCTTGCACTTTCTTCCTAATCTAAACTCAAATATCTTTGAAATGCAAGTATGGCGGCCACTGATAATTGCATAAACCTTTATAAAATAATTGTATGTAGCCACAGGAAAATCATTGGAACCATTCTTAACAGGCTAATGCTATTAAATGACTTCTTCAGTAACAGGTAATGGGTAATTGACGAATGGGAAGAAAAATAAATTAGAAAATGTATATTAATTATTAAAAAGGAAGAGTGTCAAGACAACAATAAGAAAATATTTTTCTTTATGAAATCAGTTCCCGTATCATAAGCGTTGTATTCATATAGCCGTGTTGAGTTCTGATTGCTTTAATCAGATGCATATCTGAAATAATGTCATTAGCTAATGCAGATCAAAATATGTACTATCTTAGAGAATGAATTCTAGCGATTTTAAGTACATCTTACCTATTAATATATTAATAAGCATTAGTTTATTATTGAAACAAAATGTAAAGTATTGTCAGTAGTGTTAATTGAACCAGTATTGTTGGTAAAATTGTTTAACTTAAAGTGTATATGCAATGAAGTTTGCATTATTTTGTGAAAGATTACCTATTTATGCACTGATCATATTAGGTCTGCTTTTAAAAACTTCAACGGAATAGTCTAAGAACTTCTGATTTCCCTAGAAACAGCTATATGGTCGGCCAATATTTGAGTCAATTATCTTAAACATTATAGTACCGGAAAGAGAAGTTTTTTTAAATTTTCTTTAAAATTGAAATCAAATGCAACACAACAATAGATTGTTATCTTGTATACTAAGATCACATTAGTATATACACATAAAACGACCACATAAAATTAGCATTCAAAATGTTCATAAGATCGTTTAAGGAAAATTCACAGTCTTTATTAATTGACTATTGTTTTTTTGTTCAAAGAATGTTTTGTTGTGTGTTGTTTTTATGAAGAATTTTTCCTTGTATAAAGTTTACAAAATTAGAATTTAAGAATAACAAAATAAATATTGATTAGCCAGTATTCATGCACCTTAATGAAGCTTAGTCTACGTCAATTTCTGAATTTATTTCTCTACTTACCTATTGTAAGATGTGACACTATTTAATACAAAGTTTCTACATAAACAGTGATGTCAAAATCAAAATATGTGAAAATGAGTCAACATAAACACTGATCGAGGAGGTCAAAAGAGGTTTTTTTCTGATACTTTTTGGTTGAGTTATGGGACTTTGACCACAATAATGACTCCGTTTTATCAAAAAATTGACCTTGTAAGCGCTCTCATGCCTACAAATTTTGACGGATTTTCATGAAATTTATACCAAATGTTTATACTACTAATACTTTGGTCAAGTTCGAAAATCAGCATTGGTCGATGCTTTTTGTTTGAGTTATGGGACTTTGACCACAATAATGACTCCGTTTTATCCAAAAATTGACCTTGTAAGCGCTCTCATGCCTACAAATTTTGACGGATTTACATGAAATTTATACCAAATGTATATACCACTTATACCTTGGTCAAGTTCCTAAATCAGCCTTGGTCGATACTAGTATAATGCTTGACCGGCGGGGGGCCCAGGAATTCTATTCTTGTTGTTTTTAGGTTTACTCCTTCTGTAGACTTTTACAGTTTCGACTTCTTTAAAAAAACAAAATCCTACATGAATCTTATGGAAATATTTCGTTGGACAAAATGTGTAAATTTCGAAATTTGTACTGCTCATAAAAAAATACGTATAAAATAATGGCAATAGTATGAATTAAAATGCAAAATCATAGTTAATGAGAGAGAGAGAGAGAGAGAGAGAGAGAGAGAGAGAGAGAGAGAGAGAGAGAGAGAGAGGAGTTTTTTGCGTGGACCCTGAGGTCCACGCAGAAAATATATAAGCAAGGTTAAACCAGATGCTATGGGAAAAATTCAGTCTGCGCATGAGCTAGCCTGGTTCCTGTGCGTAATGGCTCAGGGAACCAGGCTAGCACAGGTTTATTTTTTAGTTCAAAGGCGCTTTAATTGTAAATTGTCGGTAAACATTACAGAAACAAAGTATTCCTTTTAAAGAAATGATCGGCATGTGACATAAACTGTCAGTATTATGAAATGAGGTAATGCTATGCCGAAACTACAGCATGCATCAAATAGCATAATTTGCAATGTTTTGTTGTTTTCCGAATACACATGTAGCTGAATTTTACTTTTATAGAAGGCGAGGCTAGATCGAGTACTTCCCGATTTAAATTATTTAAGTATTCAAGTATGATTGGATAATTATGTGACTGTATATAATAGATGGTTGTATAAAAGTTTAAATCTCAAGAAAAATGCATCAAAATCACAAAGCTGTCACTGCATAATTAACAAAGTAGTGCGAAGCGTAATATGTGCGCAAATAGTAGAATTCGCCGAATGCCTGATACTACACATGCAATCTTCATTAATATAGATCATAATATTTATTATTTTAGAAGTATAAACCCTTTTGAAAATTCTGATATTAAAAGTCAACTATACATATACATTGTAAATAATACAAAGTACAAATTTAGTGGTTAAAAGCAGGGGGCTACAGTCGGTGGAATCTGTGATAATTTTAGGGCTTTCACGTTTTCGTTGGCAAAACATGCAAATGAAAATTACTGTCGTCATTGATAAGATCATTGATAAAGAATATTCCTTTTTGATCCAATATGATTTAAACACGTTATTTTTTAATTAATATTTCATTATTGTGCCATAGTGGCTGGCGTAGAATTTCTGATTGGGCTGTGGTAGGATGCTGCATAATTTCGCTCCAAGCTTAAGCGTGCATTACGCTTTGCCAAAAATTGTTAAACTCTTGCATGGCAGTCGACAAGCGTTCTTAACGAAGTTGCCATATATTTGAGTATCCCAACTTGTCGAGTTTATCAGCTATTAAAATTTTCCATGAGGATTTTCATTGTGTGTCCAAGCATTTTTTAACCCACGTAAGTTTAAGACTTTTTGCGAAAGAAAGAATATGTGAAATTTTTAACCCCCCCCCCCCTCCCCTTTATGTTTGTCATTCATCATAATATTTCGGTGAATTTATCAATATTACCATCCCAGATAAAATTAATAATAAATTTTGGATTTCTTTAATTTTTTTTGGTTTTTGGGTCCGGTAGGACAGATAAACACTGTACTAATATTGGAAATAAAAGTGTCTTGACAACAGTGACCTTCCCAAAAGTTGTAAGATTTCTAAAAGCTCAGTCATTCAGCAGTTTTTTCATGGAGCTAATTATTCTTTTTGTAAATCATATATGACACTCAGCAGCTTAAACTTTCCATCGTGGTTCCAGTATAGCTGTTGGTTAGTTTGGTAATCCTTACCACAGCCTCTTTTTACCCCAATCCAAATAATGCTTGTGTTTTATTAGAGTTTGCTCTGAGACCAGAACACTGCGCAAAGAATCTATACAGCCAAGAGCGGCATTCATCGGCCGTCGTTAGTGCTGAGTCATCTGCGTATTGGCTAATTAAATATTCGGTGTTATTTTTATTTATCCCTTTAATGTCGGGCCTGTGTACTCTGAGGCCCATGCCAGGTGAAACATGAAACGGAAGTATTTCGCTCTCTCGTAGAACCCTCTCTCTTGCTCGTTGGTTGTTCTTTCTCCGATATAGTTTTGTACCACAGGAGTAGTCAAGCGGAACATTGAAATTTCTCCCAACAACAAGAGATTCATTCCCGAGCGTTTCAATGTGTGAGGAGAAAATCTCAAAAAAATTATGTCTTCATTTGGACCATATAGCATAACTAATGAGTGCTTGATATTGAAATATTTTATATTAGGAATTAAAAAAATACCCGATTCATCTTTCAAAACATCTAGAATCTCATACTGAACAGATTTTTTTTTAAACATAATAGCAACACCTCTGCTACTGCTCGAGTTAGAGTTAAAAAAAATGCTTTATAAACCCCACTCATTGGCCCAACATTGTTCGACTTCTGGTGAACTATGAGTATCGAGAAGAAAAGTAATATCATATTCATTTCGACATTTTTCAAAAATCTCGTCGTTTTATATGATCTGACGCTAAACGCCGACAATTCAGACAACCAAATCTTAATAGTACTAATGTTTACAGTGTAATATAAAAAGACATGCAAGAGACCGGCGGATCATCGTACTAGAGTGTAAAGATTAATTGTACATAAAGTCGTGCATAGATTGATGCTTTTCTTTAGATAACCAAATTCCCTTCTCCATTTTTACCGATTCCTGTACCATACAAAAATCACAGTTTCCATCAACCCCAAGTCCCCGGTGTTTTCAGAAGAATAAAGTCACCCCATCTTACAATACATATCTGCTTATAAATGTATACATCAATGGACATGTTAAAGTACTTCATAGAAATAAAGTATAAAGAACACATAATAAGAGGAGTTAATTCAGTAGGTATGTGTTTTGAAGAATACATGCACATGAACTTTTTTATTGAATTTTTAGACGGAGGCTCTATGAGCCTCCTCTATTGCTACCGGTCAGCTTACATATGACGTCGATAGTGGATTTGACGGACACCACCTAGCGGCAAAAATTGCAATATTCGTTTAGGATTCATATTTGAATATTATTATTGAAATAAATATCTTATTTGCAATTACAATAAATAGAACAATACATATTTCGATCAAAAAACATAAATTCTCTCGAAAATTTTAGTCCATATGTGAAATTCCAAGTAAGTATGAATATGCATGAGTTTAAGAATAGCAATAGTGTATAATCGTTTAGTGGCTATTTATACTTTTAATACAGCTTCCTGTCCGTGACGTCAAATAATGAGGATTCCTCACGAACCATCTTGAAATATAGAATAATTATGAGATTCAATGGATAAACACGGCGTGGTTCTTAGTCAGTATCGTATATTACTTGCGCAGTATCAATTAATCTCCTGCGGAGATGTATCTTTCCATGTATAGCTACACTCCCGCCCCATGCATCAATCCAATAAAATAATTTTTCAACAAGATGAACCACTGCTATGTGAACTTTAGTATTCCCTCAATTAAGAACATACAACCGTGATAGCATGACACATTTTAGTTTAGTTTTACTTGGCATGCATACTAAACCTACTATAAGGATAGTGAAACAAATAAATTAAACATCCAGATTGCACCCTGTAACGCACCCCCCCCCCCCCCACACACACACATTCGGTGTGTGCATAGGTAGAGTACCCAGGCCACGTGCCGTGAAGCTCGATTAATCCTGCATTGTCTGGCCAGCGCTGTCGATTTTATAGTAAGTTGGGAAGTGTGTTTTTGCAAGCTTATAAGAGAATTTCGCGTGAAAAAAGTGTAAAAACATTTTACAGAATGTACATATTTTCTTTTAAAAGTGAAGTACGGGGTATTACAAGATCTACCGTGGTATATTATTTTAAATTTAGCTTTAAAGAGATATTACAGCGAATTCTCTTCATCTGATATTTCCCTTTTTGAACATAATTAGATAAAAGAATAGAAGTCGTGCATATACTGAAAGATTGAATCTTTTTACAGCAAAAAAAGCTCGCAATTGTGTGTTACATATTTTCCCGAAATTTTAAATTAATATCTCTAAAATTATGTTTACAATACATGTAAAATCTGTGTAAATTCGTAAGATTTTCATTCCTTGCAGAAAGTCACGATGAAATGTTTACAGTTGAAGCGCTAAACTGTTGATCAAAAGGCTGAACTAGCAATATTTACTTTTTGGACCGCCTGAAATGATTAAATCAACGGTAAGTTTGAGCAAAATTGAGCAAAATGAGCTGTGGCGTCTCTTATATATAAATATATCTACATAACTTTTTAAAACGCTAAGAAATATATTTGATCACTCTCTACAATCGAATCGTACATTCTGCAAAAAAAAAAAACAAAAACAAAAAAAAACAACAACTATGCGAGATTGAGATCATGTATGTATTACTTACATGTAACATTATGGGTTTTTAAGCATGAACGATTTTTTTTATATGAAAAAGTACACTGTTCAAAAGTTTTTATTGATTATATATCATAAATTTTACAATATATTGTGAATCATTAGGTGAAGTACTAACTAACAAAATATTGTTTGTTTGTAATTTGTTTCTGCATATTCCATAAAAAAGCATGTCGAATATGTTAGCAAAGTAGTTTCTGTCCTGTAGTATTCAGTATTGCAAACTCTTAATTGATACTCTAAACTTTCTATACCTTAAAATTTGAAGAAGAAAAAACCATTATTATTTTTGGGAGTTGATTTTTATCAACTCTCCTATGCAGTTAATCTGGCAAACCGGAAGTGAAACTGTGTTTGGACCTAACCACAGATCATTGCCGCTGAGAAGACCTTGTTCTAAAAAATAATCGATAAATCCGATGTAATGCATTCTGAAGCATTAAATATTATCATGGTTAATATTGCTTGGATCCATGTAATTTTCCAGAAATATTTACATTACTGATACATAGTTTGATGAAATTTATTCTATCTTAAAATAATACGCAACATGATTCATATGATGTTTTCTTAGAATTCTTAAAAATGTCGGAAATGCCCGAAAATTCATATTATGAAAATATGCGTTATTCAACTACATATGAGAAACTACTTGGCATGCAAAATTACATATCGTTGATTTTAAGATAAATATCAATCGATGAAATCAACTCGATGTCGGTACTTCAATACTTGGAATTATTAGATTAATCTCCTCCGGAATGATGCATCCTTCGCTCAGTACTTTCAGTACTTTGATTCACTTTCACAACACATATATGTACATTCATGACATATATCGTACATGTGTTTATATAATAATCTTGATAAGCTTTTAACTATTTAATTATTCTATATCATACAGTTCTTATGAGGTAAAAGTAAATTTTGTGTGTGTGTGTGTGTGTGTGTGAGAGAGAGAGAGAGAGAGAGAGAGAGAGAGAGAGAGAGAGAGAGAGAGAGAGAGAATTAAGCACAAAGGCGACGTTATCTAGTTTCAAATGATTATGCTTGCTAGATTATTATAATTTGTAGAACTGAGTATTTTTGACATATAAGGAAGACAATTATATTTTGCTAATTACATTTTGCAATTTTAGGAAAATAGCTAACTTTAGTAGCATAAATTTAAATATGCTTCGAAGTGAGAATATGACAATTGTCATCATATTCCTATTGTAACCTGTGTTTTAGATTGTCCCTGAAAAGAACCAGATGGTTAGGAATATTTTCTTGAAACTTTGTAAATTAATTAGAAATGATGTAAATTACATATGGTTAAAAATCAATGAGTTTTGCTATTGTACATTTTCTGCAAACCCTCCACAACATCGGATGAAAAATCACTTTCCTTATGTAAAAAATGTTTAACCTAGTTAAAACCTCCTTTTTTGTTTCCACAGGGAGCTTAGGACTACTACATGTATGTGCATGAAAATGATTGTACATAATACATGTTTATAAGTGTCAGTCGAAATAGCTATCTCACTCCAATCTCACTGTTGCACTGCATTTTTGGTGGTTGTTCAGATTTGTACACTTGATGTGCTTCTTTCGACGCATTTTGTTCAACCATAAAAACAAAAATCTTTGCAATTCATATTATATGTATCTTTTTTTTCATTTTTGATGAGTAAAAGTAAAGTACAATATTTCAAAAACAAGTTAATGTCTTTAAACATAAAAATGGAAAGTTTCTATTTTTCTGTCGGCCGAATTATACGTGAAATGAAAAAAAATACTGCTTATGAAAGACAAAGCAAGGAACGAAAATTATCCGCGATGACAGACTGTCCACCAGCAGAGATACATTTTCGGTGGTTAAATTTAAAAAAAAAATAAACAATGGATGAAATACTTTCAGACATGAAAATTCCTATTTGTTTAGCTACATGTACATAACTTGTAACAGTCGGTAAGTACTTATTTTCACATATGAAAGCTCTTTAAACAAATCGCATATTAAGTGAAAACAGGGTAGTTTGTCGACAAACAGGTGTATTAATTGTCAAAACCGCACAACCGCGTTCATACGACCGGAACACCGGCTGACAAAATAATCTAAACAGACTGCAGACATAGTTGGTCAAAATACACATCTGCATTTAATTAAGGTGTATGATATGAGAAAGCCCTAGTCGAGCTAGTAAATTGAGGAAGGTAGTTCGGACATCTGAAGAAAGGTACGTCCCGTGGTTATTTTTTCAAAATGCGTTTTTTAATGCATTTTCATATTGTAATATAATATATTATTATATGGTATGACCCTTTTACCTGTTATTTCCAATAAGCGTAAATATTGTTTTAAATAATTTATCGCCTATTCACATTTTAATAACTTTCTGAAAAAAAAATGAAGACGGAAATACACGATGATATACAGTTTATCAATAATCGGTCTCTGGATCATAAGTGAAAAATGATTTTTTTTAAATGAAATGAAATTCCCCCTTTCCTATTGCGTTTTATTCTCTCGGATGAGATATACAGAGCATAAAAGCATCGTAATTGCTCAGGTCCAACGCGAAATGACAATATTGCGGTAAAGTCCTATTCGGTCTTATAGTGTTTAAAAAATACATGCTACAAACAAATATAAGCGAGGGAGATATTAACTCTGTGCCGGATAATTATGCCAGTGCCAAGGTGGCATTTTTGGCTACATATATCGAAAAAATTCAAATATGTCATATGATAGACCATTGCTTAAAGGGTTTAAAACCACCTTTGTTATCATTGCATCTCACCTGTCAGGTGAGATATATACCTTTCAGAACAAAATTTCTACAGGAAAATATTTTTTCCAATAGGAAAATCAATACCTCTATAGGAAATTTGAAAATTCCTATCGGAATACAAGAACTTTCTATAGGAATTTCAATTCCGATAGGATTTGATAAAGATAGGAAGGTTTAATTTCCTATAGGAAAACTACCTGTCTGAGTCAAATGCCTACAGGTAATAGCTTTTTTCTATAGGAAATATAATTCTTATAGGATATTTTGAAAATCCTATAGGATTGTCAATATTCCCTATAGGAGAATCGTTTTTCCTATGGGAATTATCATTTTCATCTGGGATATTAATTTTTAAAGGAAAATATCTCATCTGTCAGGTGTAACACACTAAAAACAAAAGTGATTATTTACTCTTTAGACAATGGTCTATCATTTGGTATATATATATTTTAACGAAACTGCATCTGAAGCTGGTGCAAAAATGCCACCTTGGCACTGGCATAATTATCCGGCACAGTGTTTAATGCTTTAAACTGAAAAAACATCACATTTACTAATCGTTTATAGATCGCACATCCACCAAGTTTGTTTATATAGATTTAAGCAATTATGACACCCATATGATAATTGAACATGATTTTACATGTAGATACACTTTAAATTCTCTTTGATTTTAATTAGTGGTAATTATTTTTATCAAGCCTTTGGCTTGCCGAGAACTCGAGGATTACATAGATAAAACAAAACTTGAACTTTCCTCAATGGAAATTGTAAACACGAGATCGAATATCTCTAAATCTGAGAGAGCGGCTATTTTATCGCTTAAAAATAACAACGACATCGTTATAAAAAAAGCAGATAAAAGTAATACCATTGTCATTATGAACAGAGATCAGTATGTCTCAGAAGCACATCGACAACTGTTATCCAAACACTATATGCAAGTACCTGAACCGAACATGCTCAAGCTGCATAATGATATTCAAAATATACTTTCGGAAATGCATATAAATGGGTCACTAGACAAAGAAACTTACAAGTTTCTGAATGACAATAAACCGTCATTAAAATGTGGTCATCTTTATCTTCTACCAAAAACCCACAAAATTCCTGAACACATTTACAACGCTTTGCAGCATCAGAAAATTACCACCTGGTAGACCAATTATCGCGCAATGCAACACGCCGACAAGGAAAATAGGACAGTACTGCGATCACTTTCTCGTCCCTATCGTACAAAAACAATCAACGTATATTAAAGATACTGCGGACTTTATCAACAAAATTGAAAGCCTCACGCCGCCACCTAACGCATTATTAATTACTTATGACGTGACAAGCATGTACACAAACATGGAATTCAATGAACTTCTTTCATCGGTGCACGAGGCTTACACGCAGGCTAATAAAATTAAATCAGACATTCCTTATCCCACACCCAAGGAGCTAACGCTATTATTGAAATGCGTTTTAGAAAACAATTACTTTGAATTTGACGGAAAATTCTACAAGCAAATCATTGGAGCAAGCATGGGTGCAATTCCAAGTCCAGAAATTTGTGACATTCGAATGTATCAAATCACACAGCATATTGTTACACAATTTCGTCATGCAAACAAAATTTTGTTCCATGGAAGATATCGGGATGATGGCTTTATTATATTCAATGGCACCACAGAGGAAATATAGGATTTTTTTTCAAATTGGCAATCATTGTCACAAGCATCTTCAATTTACGTTTGAAGTCTCACCATCTTCTGTGAATTTTCTTGATACTACAGTTTACAAAGGCCCCAGATTTCAAACCTTTAACAAGCTTGACATCAAGTCATTTATCAAACCTACAAACAACTTTCAATATCTACACAGACAGAGCGCTCATAGCCCATCTGTGTTTAAAGGTTTCATTAAAGGAGAATGCATTAGACATGCACGAAATACTACCGACCCTACAATTTTGAATGCTACACTCAATGATTTTAAGGCGCATCTGTCAAAGCGGGGCTACTCTCCCCAAGAAATCGACCCAATTATCAAAGAAACAACAAACACAAATCGAACAAAACTCATCCTCAATAAGACTCCAAAGCAAGCACTACGTAACCCTACGGTATTGGTTACTAAATTCAATCCTTGCCTTAAAGGACTCAAAAAGCGAATTTTAAAGTATTGGGATATTGTACTTAGGAATTCTGAATGCAAATCTTCTTTTGATGCTCGACCTATTATAGCTTTCAGCAAGCACAAAAACATTAGCGACGAGATAATCAGGTCTCACTTAAAATAAACATCAGCTATTCTTGCAGACCCCTGATGAGGCTCATAACTGCCGAAACACTCTACAACTATTAGTACTTGCATATTTTAAATTGCAATTTGCTTTTTTGCAAAACATTACACTATCTTTGTGGTTTGGAGTGTCGGGTCCTAATAAATCCCTTACAAGTCTGGTTGATTGATGTCGCTAATTTTCACACTTTGACTAGGGACAATGTCCCACCGGCATCATCCCGTGCATCGCCCTCCCTTGGACAGCGATCGACTTGTGTGGTTTATTTGGTCTTCCAACATCTCCAACCACACCTGTTTCTATTGTCTTCTGAGACATTTTACTACCATCACTTCCTTTACCAAATTAACTTGAATATGTAAAGAACTGGATTGCTACTTCAAAGTTGGTTTATTATACTTCTCCTATAAATCAAACACATTGGTTTATTCAAATATGCACAACCCCAGCATCAGCCTTCATTCTGTTACTATGTACCAGCACTTTAACAAGCTCTCCCTCAAGAAATCCTCTACACAAATGTCAGAAGTTGACTACATGGACATCATGAAAGACCAAGTTCCTTCAAACCAAGAAGCAGCTATACAGGACTTGGACATGTCTATCAATCTACCAGATATTGATAGAGTATCGGCATTGACAAAATCAAAAGTCTTGGAGTCTACTGAAGCCATTTTGTCTACCCGCCTACTTTACACCAAACGTAAAGAGAGTATTTCTCATGGATTAAGGACGGGCCGCTTCCCATCGTGGTTCGGAAGCAAACTCCATTGTGAGTTAAACCTCCCTAGAGAGGATAACGACAACTTTGGCATTTTTCTCCATGGATTACAAAAAGAAACTACCTTGGCGTTCGGAAACTCTATCCTAAGCTACCTAGAGCGCTTGATCAGTGAAAAAGAAAGTGAAAGTAACAAATTAAGGGCAGAACATTTAAAAAGTCTGCAAGCTGAAACCGACGGCTATACCTTTGCCACTGAAAAAAGAAAGTTAGACGATGCCATCACAGCCATAACGGCCAAGCACACGACTGAACTACAAGAACATCGTCAAAAACTTCTCTCGTTATATAATCAACCGACAAGACCGGGCCACGCATCGTACACGTCCACAAACCACAAAAGTCATTCCAAACAACAAAGGAATGTGGGACATTACCGATACAGAGGACATAGCTATGTTCAGAGAAACAAACCATATTAACTTTCATATATTCTGTGCTATTTGTATAACGCCTGCTTGCACCATTAATAGTGCACCTATTGCTTTGGCACTAAGAGCCTAAGTATTAAACCATATCATTTGAGACCAAGTTTCTGTCTCATTGCTTCAATATAGTTCATGACTTTTGATTCACTTTTATGTTTTTGTTTTATCTTTTTCATCCACTTGCATTGTTAATCCACTCAGGATCAACAACTTAAACTAAGACGGGTTCTCATTTTTACCTCTAATATTACGACATAGCGTATATTAGACGGTAGGTGCTTTATTAAGAACCAATTACTACAATTCATAACCCATTAAGCACCCACTGGGTTTGACTAACGCGATCGCACACAGCAGCTTCCACGTGACCGCAATTAATCTATAAATTGGGCTATCAGTTCTCACTGCGTTACATTACCAGTATCCTCTAATCTACCAACACACATTGGTAATTAGACGGATTCCTACCTAACCTACACACTAATTGTTGTTATTGTACACACGCAGCTCCTCTATTTAAATGGCTCGACGATTAAATAGACGGAGTAAACAAAACAAAACCGTGAAACGCACGTGTAATTATTTACGGGCTTATCAGGCTCACTGTAAAAGATCTACGGCCATAGGAGACAAGCTCGTGTTAAACCTATCACGATACACGCTATCCAAAGACGAGCTCTCACTTTTGAGCAAAGGCTTAAAATTCATTCCTACGCCAAAAAATAACAACGCTAAGCGTTTACTTCTCAAAGACTTTGACGAATTTGCAAGAAAACTCAGATGCAAATTCCACTTTGATACCGGGGACAACTCGCCGATTCACCCCTTTAAAACAAAGTCTGGGTTTATGTCGCCTTTGGCTTGCCGAGAACTCGAGGATTACATAGATAAAACAAAACTTGAACTTTCCTCAATGGAAATTGTAAACACGAGATCGAATATCTCTAAATCTGAGAGAGCGGCTATTTTATCGCTTAAAAATAACAACGACATCGTTATAAAAAAAGCAGATAAAAGTAATACCATTGTCATTATGAACAGAGATCAGTATGTCTCAGAAGCACATCGACAACTGTTATCCAAACACTATATGCAAGTACCTGAACCGAACATGCTCAAGCTGCATAATGATATTCAAAATATACTTTCGGAAATGCATATAAATGGGTCACTAGACAAAGAAACTTACAAGTTTCTGAATGACAATAAACCGTCATTAAAATGTGGTCATCTTTATCTTCTACCAAAAACCCACAAAATTCCTGAACACATTTACAACGCTTTAATGAACGGTCATTGCAGCATCAGAAAATTACCACCTGGTAGACCAATTATCGCGCAATGCAACACGCCGACAAGGAAAATAGGACAGTACTGCGATCACTTTCTCGTCCCTATCGTACAAAAACAATCAACGTATATTAAAGATACTGCGGACTTTATCAACAAAATTGAAAGCCTCACGCCGCCACCTAACGCATTATTAACAAGAAATCTGTGAGCCAATGCTCACTAGTGATACCCCCGCTCTGATGTGAATATGCAAAATAAGCAAAGTCGACATTTAACAGAAAGCTGGCATCCGATTGGTAAATATATCCCACAATATGGCATGCCTAAACAAATAGTGTGTTAAAATTTCAAGCATCTGCGATAAATAGCTGCTGAGAAATCTTTGACGAAAATTTGTTTGAAAATTTTGGCTAAAATAAACAAAGTACTCATTTAACAGGAAGATGACGTCTGATTGGCACAAAAATATATCCAACAATATGGCATGCCTTAACAAACACTGTGTAAAAATTTCAAGCATCTGCAATAAATAGCTGCTGAGAAATCTTTGACGAAAATTTGTTTGAAAATTTTGGCAAAAAATAAACAAAGTCGTCATTTAACAGGAAGTTGACAGCCGATTGGTACAGAAATATATCCCACAATATGGCATGCCTAAACAAATAGTGTGTTAAAATTTCAAGCATCTGCAATAAATAGTTGCTGAGAATTCTTTGACGAAAATTTGTTTGAAAATTTTGGCAAAAAATAAACAAAGTCGTCATTTAACAGGAAGTTGACGTCTGATTGGTATAAAAATACATCCCACGATATAGCATGCCTATACAAATACTGTGTTAAAATTTCAAGCATCTGCGATAAACAGTTGCTGAGAAATCTCTGACGAAAATTTGTTTGAAAATTTTGGCAAAAAATAAACAAAGTCGTCATTTAACAGGAAGTTGACATCCGATTGGTACAAAAATATATCCCACGATATCGCATGCCTATACAAATACTGTGTAAAAATTTCAAGCATCTGCGATAAACAGTTGCTGAGAAATCTTTGACGAAAATTTGTTTGAAAATTTTGGTTAAAAAATAAGCAACGTCGTCATTTAACAGGAAGTTGACATCCGATTGGTACAAAAATATATCCCACGATATCGCATGCCTATACAAATACTGTGTAAAAATTTCAAGCATCTGCGATAAACAGTTGCTGAGAAATCTTTGACGAAAATTTGTTTGAAAATTTTGGTTAAAAAATAAGCAACGTCGTCATTTAACAGGAAGTTGACGTCCGATTGGTACAAAAATATATCCCACGATATGGCATGCCTTAAAAAATGCTGTGTTAAAATTTCAAGCATCTGCGATAAGCAGTTGCTGAGATAAATGCGACAGAAATTTTTGTTACGGACGGACAGACAGACAGACAGACACACAAGGGTAAAACAGTATACCCCCTCTCCTTCGGAGCGGGGGTATAATTACTTATGACGTGACAAGCATGTACACAAACATGGAATTCAATGAACTTCTTTCATCGGTGCACGAGGCTTACACGCAGGCTAATAAAGAGCTAACGCTATTATTGAAATGCGTTTTAGAAAACAATTACTTTGAATTTGACGGAAAATTCTACAAGCAAATCATTGGAGCAAGCATGGGTGCAATTCCAAGTCCAGAAATTTGTGACATTCGAATGTATCAAATCACACAATTTCGTCATGCAAACAAAATTTTGTTCCATGGAAGATATCGGGATGATGGCTTTATTATATTCAATGGCACCACAGAGGAAATAGAGGATTTTTTTCAAATTGGCAATCATTGTCACAAGCATCTTCAATTTACGTTTGAAGTCTCACCATCTTCTGTGAATTTTCTTGATACTACAGTTTACAAAGGCCCCAGATTTCAAACCTTTAACAAGCTTGACATCAAGTCATTTATCAAACCTACAAACAACTTTCAATATCTACACAGACAGAGCGCTCATAGCCCATCTGTGTTTAAAGGTTTCATTAAGGAGAATGCATTAGACATGCACGAAATACTACCGACCCTACAATACTCAATGATTTTAAGGCGCATCTGTCAAAGCGGGGCTACTCTCCCCAAGAAATCGACCCAATTATCAAAGAAACAACAAACACAAATCGAACAAAACTCATCCTCAATAAGACTCCAAAGCAAGCACTACGTAGCCCTACGGTATTGGTTACTAAATTCAATCCTTGCCTTAAAGGACTCAAAAAGCGAATTTTAAAGTATTGGGATATTGTACTTAGGAATTCTGAATGCAAATCTTCTTTTGATGCTCGACCTATTATAGCTTTCAGCAAGCACAAAAACATTAGCGACGAGATAATCAGGTCTCACTTAAAATAAACATCAGCTATTCTTGCAGACCCCTGATGAGGCTCATAACTGCCGAAACACTCTACAACTATTAGTACTTGCATATTTTAAATTGCAATTTGCTTTTTTGCAAAACATTACACTATCTTTGTGGTTTGGAGTGTCGGGTCCTAATAAATCCCTTACAAGTCTGGTTGATTGATGTCGCTAATTTTCACAGTCCTATTCGGACTTATAGTGTTTAAAAAATACATGCTACAAACAAATATAAGCGAGGGAGATATTAACTCTGTGCCGGATAATTATGCCAGTGCCAAGGTGGCATTTTTGCGTCCGCCTTAGCTACATATATCGAAAAAATTCAAATATGTCATATGATAGACCATTGCTTAAAGGGTTTAAAACCACCTTTGTTATCATTGTATCTCACCTGTCAGGTGAGATATATACCTTTCAGAACAAAATTTCTACAGGAAAATATTTTTTCCAATAGGAAAATCAATACCTCTATAGGAAATTTGAAAATTCCTATCGGAATACAAGAACTTTCTATAGGAATTTCAATTCCGATAGGATTTGATAAAGATAGGAAGGTTTAATTTCCTATAGGAAAACTACCTGTCTGAGTCAAATGCCTACAGGTAATAGCTTTTTTCTATAGGAAATATAATTCTTATAGGATATTTTGAAAATCCTATAGGATTGTCAATATTCCCTATAGGAGAATCGTTTCTCCTATGGGAATTATCATTTTCCTCTGGGATATTAATTTTTAAAGGTAAATATCTCATCTGTCAGGTGTAACACACTAAAAACAAAAGTGATTATTTACTCTTTAGACAATGGTCTATCATTTGGTATATATATATTTTAACGAAACTGCATCTGAAGCTGGTGCAAAAATGCCACCTTGGCACTGGCATAATTATCCGGCACAGTGTTTAATGCTTTAAACTGAAAAACATCACATTTACTAATCGTTTATAGATCGCACATCCACCAAGTTTGTTTATATAGATTTAAGCAATTATGACACCCATATGATAATTGAACATGATTTTACATGTAGATACACTTTAAATTCTCTTTGATTTTAATTAGTGGTAATTATTTTTATCAAGAAAATTTATAACTTAATATTTTTTATAACTTAAATACAACACGATACGAAGTTTCATTCCCTTACAAAGTGAATACAAAGTGATGAAATGATTAGTATTTAAAATAAACTTAAGTCTTCACTGCTACGACTTAACAGTATATTGATACGACGTAGCTTTTTGGATCTTGTACCCATGTACTTATTTTTGTTTGTTTTATTTAATGACTCTCATCTTATCAAATAATCGAGTTGTCTATAATAAGCAGATTAACGAAGTTCATAGGATGACCTTCTTTACAAGCCACTATATACATGTAAAACCATTTTTTATGGATCAAAGTTTTCAAAGGGTTATCGTTCGCTTGCTGTTCTGGTAACTGTATTGTTATTTAACATTCATAAATGGCAAATTCGCTGCATTTCGGATTTAATCTTAGCAAATTATAAAAACAAATCAGTCATGCTAAGTAAGCACATGCTTTTCCAACAAAAAAGCTATTAGAATATATATCTCAATTACCAAAAAAAATAAAATAAATAAAAAAACAATGACATCAGTAATATCGGTACCTGTAAACCTCTATAGATTGCAAGACAGCCTACTGATAGAGTTTTATATGTTGCCTTGAACAGTCGTTCGACCGTAAACCAGATTACTTGCCACATTTTAAACAAAACGTTTGCTTAATTACAATAACCCTTGTGTAATAATTCTAAAATCTAAAGAGAAGTAACTCTTTTACATGTAGTAGTTGTTTCTGAGTCGCCTTCTAAATCAATGTTAATGATACAACATGTATACAATGTATCTTATATTAGAGTTTTTAAAGATATTTCTTCACATTTGTGGCAAAAATCACAACTTAAATGATTAAAATTCCTTATCGGTTGTTTTCAAGCTGATAAATTCCTCAGACAATTATAACTAAAACTTGTGTTTTATAACACAGATTTGAAAAGGAGGATCCCTATTCTTTTGTCAGATTCATTTTGATTAGAATTTAAATCAACCAACGAAATATGACTCAAAAGTACATCATGATTAAAAGAAAAGCATTTTTTTCCTAATGTTAATTGGGAAAAAAAATGAATGATTTAATTTTTTATTTGAGGTAAAATTTACAAGTGTTGGCGAGTTGGTATTTAATCATATAAATCGTTAATGGTATCAGATATTATGGAATATCCTGTTTTATTGCAATATTTTGATACAACACTTTTCGGGATGTACCTAGAGTTGATTTTTTTTTATCGGACTCTATCTATAGACTTTATACATCGTTTAGAATAGGTTTCAGAAATCAACATAAATGTACTTCTTGCAACTCTAGAGTTTGTTGCATTTGTTTACAAATAGAAAATACTACAATTTTAAAAGGAATAATAACACAAACAATAATGCAGACAGTGTTTAATCAATTAAACGTAATTTTATTTGAAAATAATTAAATTGAAGTCAATTATATAAATTAATAAAAAGAGAGCAAAGTTTTGCTTCAGAATGCATTTAGTTTTCTCTTGACCCGTTGACCTGACTGGAAGAGTCGACTAAATCTCTAATCAAAACTAATGAATTTGGTTTTTAAGATTTGTTCTTAAATATCAAGATTTTCATACATTGCTAGTAGGTACAATTGGTATCTTAAAACTTCTAATTTCAAATATTGATAAAATGTAGGCATAAATATATTGATCTTTTTAAACAAAGAAGCATATATATATATATATATATATATATATATATATATATATATATATATATATATATATATATATATATATAATAAAAAACTTTTAAAACACTGTTTCAAAATATTTCGACCGTGTTACCGGTCTTCATCAGTTGGTGTTTATTGTCTATAGCAACACAACGTAGAACATATACTATGACGTCACAATGTGAATACAGTATATATATATATATATATATATATATATATATATATATATATATATATATATATATATATATATATATATATATATAAATCACAACACCGAAATAAACTATATATTAATTATATAAAATATAAAATTTATATATAAATTATATATTAATCATGCCTCATAACCATATCTTTGTTTCATAGGGTGTACCAGGGCTTAATTTTTTTTGTAAACACAGTGAAAACTCAAGGTTTAAACTGTCATTTTCAATGAAATATGAATGATAAAAAGGAGTTTTGTGTCCAATTTTGACTAATGAATTATATCTAGACTGCCTACAGTCTCTCCAAAAAAGACAGTAAACAAGCTCTTGGCTTCTCTTTTAAAAATGATGTCAAATTTAATATAGGTACCGGGATTACTTTTCCCGTGATTAGACACAGAATGTCAATTTTTTTTTGTTTTTTACATTATTCCTTTAAAGCAGTAAAATACGGGAAAAGATTTATCAAATCAATTATGACGTCATAATGGTTCTAGCACCAAAAAGACAATTCGGAATCATTTACTTGACAATAACGAGGCCGAGTACAGATCGAGTATGCACGCTTTCGCGCAGCGTTTCATTTGTATTGTGACGTCATCTTTTTGCTTGGTTGACGCCATGGCGTGATAGTTTCAAATGCAGATATTCAGCGAAATTTGTTGAAAATAGCTCGTTTGATGCGTAAAATTGATAATATATTGTGGAATAAAAATAAATGTCTCGAAGTATAAGCTATATTCGGGCTCGGGTCGAAAACGTGAAGAGGGTTCAGCAAGCATTGCCCTCTGATACGTTTTCTTTACCCGCCTATATATATCTTTATTCATATATTTCAAGACAGTAACCATGTATTTTATATTTATTACCCTTAAAATATGATGTTATATATTTATTTCTTACTTAGATATGTCTGCATGTTTTAATGATAGTATAAAGATCACCATTTCCGCCTTTGTCAAATTAAAAATAGCCATTATCTGACAAATCTTGGAAATTGGGCATACAAAGAACAAATTTGATAAGACCCCTGGAACAAACCAGGAGGTAACAGGTTTTTTTATTTGACCATTTGATGCCTTTTAGCAATAACTTTTATATTTGAACGGAAAAAGAAATCCCTGGAGCAGAAGTTAAAAAAAATGTAAAAATTGTGCAAAATTGATAAATTTTAAGCAAAATCCTACAGGGTCCTGTGTTTAAAATTAACAAACTTTGAGATGACCCCCTTAAACAAACGGTGTGGAAAATGTCTTTTTTTTTATCATAAAATAATAAGTATATCAGTAGAAATGCATGTAAAAAATTTCTTTCAAAATCTAGGGCAGAACAAATAAGACCCGGCGGCCTCGATAAAAACAAGCTGTTTTATGCTAAAAATGCAAAAATGGTGGGAAAAGGTTATCAAAATTGTGGACATTTTGATCAAAACAAAAATTATGAAAAAAAAATCCACATGTTAATCCGTAGAAAGGAAGTAAAAAATTAATGTTTATCATAGTGGGTCATATTATGCCCGTATCATATCTAGGCCTTTGTGTTATTGTTTCAGACCTATTTTTAAGGAAGGTTCATGCAATTTAAAAACTGTTTGGTACGAAGTTTTGTTTATTACAGTTCCAAATATTTCCCATACAAATCAATTATTTTAGAAAGTTATCAATTTCCATCTGTTTACAACAGCAGCTTCGTTTCCTTACAAAGGTAGAAATATTCGATATAAATACATTTTTCTTTATTTTCAGCGAATCACACCATCTTAACGTCGGGGATAAATCTTAATAAGGGACAAACTCATTTTTCGACTGCATTGCCTATTGATATAACGATAATAAGCTAAATCATTGTTAAAAAAACGTACATAATATTTGATAAAAAGTCTGACCAAGCAGCTTAAAATTTAGAATGCATTAAGTCTTTTTTTGTATCCCAGGAATGAAAGGGGGTAGAGGAAATATTTTGGTTGAAATCTAACAAAATTTGTTTATGCCTACTTATATATTTTTAAATGAAATTAGCATGTGATTTTTTAACTTCTTTAACAAAATATTCAAGTACTTGGATAATTTAAATAGATACATGTACATATTGTATATACTGACCTTAAGAGAGAGATTCTGGTTTTAATGTTTACTATGCTTCAGTAAAGCATTTCTAATAAGCAATCAAAATTTTAGAGTCAAAAGCAAGTTATAGAGATTACATTTCTTTGCTGTGTAAACAAAGCGTTTGTTTACATTATGAATGTTGAAGTAAAAATTCCAATTTTAGACCTAGAACGAATGTGTTAAACGTTAGGAACTGTTTATTTATGCTTCAAACAAAGATATACAAATCAGCTTGAAAAATGTTTTTACCGGTAAATTGAACCTATGTAAACAAAAACGGGGCACGGGCCTTGTTTACATGACAATGAGTTGTGAGTCCTGTATCTTGCTTATAACTATACGACTGACTACGACGGGCACTTAAATTTCATTTTGTCATCAGAAATGCATTTCTAAAGCATTGTAAATAATAATAATAGAAAAATAGAATTTGTCAAAAATTGTGACCATGCCCCTTTAAGGTTGGCATTGAAGTAAACCATAGAAATGTACAACTAAGTCTTAAATAAAGGCACATGTATAGATAATGTTCCGATTTAGGAGTGAGTTTTATGGTATTGTGGATGGATCAAAATTCAATCAGAAAGGTAAACTTGTGCATCTAAAGATAGGTAAACCCCCTATTTCCTATTATAAAAAGTCCCTAACGTGTAGATTATTTAATAATTGTAATATGTTTTATTTACAAACTTCTCCGAGATATTTTCCCAATAATCATTAATATATACATTAAACTTAAAAAAAATGAGATTTTAACTGAAATACAATATGATAAGAACATTAAAAAGACCTGGTTATTTCTGTTAAGCGTTATCAATCTGTCGAACAAGAAGAAGTTGTACTGTCAATTCAAGCATATTTTACAAATTTTACAACATACACCATGTATATCATGTACATCGAAGCATTCAAATCTCTTATCAAAGTATTGGGATATCGTACCATGTGATTTTATTTTTTCTTTTTAAATATTTTTAGACATTCACTTAAAAAAAATTTATATAGAACTATCTATAAGACAATTACAGGACACTGAAATTTCACTGAATCTAATTTTTTAAAATAAACAAACAGAATAAGGAAAAATGTGGACTTTTTTGATAAACCTTTATAACTATACATGTATATGTTTTGTCATTAGCAAATAGCATTTTTGCGACATCCCTGTTACACATTTTATTCAAACATAAAAAAAAATGTAGTTTACTTTTTTTAACATCGGGGTTTCTACTTTATGGCCTGACAGAAATTTCTAAATCATCCCCACAAAGATGACTCTTTAACTTTTATATATGTGTTTCATTTACGACCATCGATCCCTCTTAAGCATTCATGATATTCATTTTTTGTAATAAAAAAAACATTATCCACTCTCAGGCACGTAGCATCGTTTTTAAAACTGGTTGGGAGGGCGGAGGTCTCATCCGAAAAATAAAAAAAATTAAAAAAAAGAAAAAAAAAAAAAAGAAAAAAGAAAGAAAGGGAAATCATTAGTGGTTTCTTTGATTTTTTGTTTGCATGAAAAATGTATCATGTATCATCCCCTCCATGTGTCATTATTTTTATATTTTAAACGTTGTGTTCTTTAGTGCATATCTGTATTATTGTTAAAAGGAAAGAGATTTGATCTTAAATCACCAACGTATTTACTGGGACAGTCAAGTGTATTGTTAACAATCGACCGTTCAACCGATATATTTTTGTTTTGTTTAAACAAGCCATTTAGTATTCACTGGGTTATCTCTTTTGGAGGTTAACTACAAAAATACAACCGATCGACAATCACAGTAATAATTTTATTGACTTAAACTAAAGTAATGAAACAACCTAGCACAATCTTTAATAAAGAGGACAACTTACATGCAGTCTTAAATTTTATTTAACATACCTTTTCAGTCTCCTGATCACATGTCTTGTTGACCTATACGCTGATATATTTTGAGTCAGGATATCTATGAATATTCATAAGATACATTCGTTTAACGAACTTTAAATACCACCATTTCTGAAGTCTCATCTCGTTAACAGTTCATTATAACGTATAGACCGTAATCTCACAACACTATATTATTTATGGGTTTTCACTCGATGCACTACTTCTGATACAAATTGTTCAACCATGAAGAAAATATCCTGTCGCGATATATGTTGCATGCCTAATCCTTTAAAGCCATATATAGGTTTTGTACAGTCTTCTTTTAGAGTTCGGCACGATCTATATAATTACATGTTCCTCTGGAAAACACAACACAAATCCATATATACATATTTATCATAAGCAGAACCTGTTTGAAAATTATAATACGAATTCAGATCAGTGTCATGGCGTGACACTGAAGACAGAGGCAATGCTTCTTTAGGGAACCAGTTTAGGTTTAAAGGGTTGGTAAAGTGGGCATTAAAACACGGATCATTTGTATCTTATCGAATACATGGGAATTTCTGTTATATTTGTAATTTTTAGAAATAATTCAAGATTCCATCCTAGAAAGTTTAAATAAATGACGCATAATGTTAAAGGTATATTTGATAATTTTTGTGCTGGGTCAGTGTGCAATGTGATACAACGCTTGGAATTACTAAAGATACATCATACACTAACTTTACATGATGTGCAGTCACTTGCAGTCTGTTTCGCACATTGTTAATATTGTCTTTCAAATTAGCAAAAAACAGAGCAGTGTAAACTCTGGTTGAACAAATTAATATAGGTTATATGATAGAAACATGGACGATGGTATAATTGTATTTATTTGAAGCATAAAGTAATTTATACCATCTCCATAATAAATTGTTATTTTTGTCAATTTCCGGATTAGGCATATGTACCGTTTTAGATTCTAATATTACAGACCCAATTATTTTGATCACGTGATCTTTGTTTACCACAACTTTAGAAGGGAGAAGATTTTGACCCTCCGCCTCCCCTTCTTCATCAACAATTTGTGTTTGTAGCATTGTAGGAATAATTTAGATAAGAAATAAATATAATTAATTCTATTCGATATCCTATTTAAATCAAATAAAAAATAATGCACTTCTCAAGGTTTGCAAAATCATCCGTTATAGCTACGTACATAACTTTCAATACTCTGTGATGCATTAACTTTGTACGACATTTCACGACATGGTGGAAATAAAATCACTATTGTTATGTAAACAAGGTAGTCTGAGTCGTTAGACTGGTTCTCACTTGGTAGGGATTCTTTTGTTGGCTGCGCTCATTGGCTATTTGGAATCGTTAAATTTGAAGGTCTCTACGAAACCAGAACAGATAACTGAGTGCATACCTACTCAGCTGTGAAGTTGTGATCATTCCTTTTTTTCGCAAATGAATTTCAATACAGCCAGAAAAAATCAGAAAATGACTTTCTTTATAGAATTCAAAAATTCAGTAATATTATCTTTAAAAAAAATGTTCTCTAGTGTAGCGGCACAAATGAAATCTCTTAACATCATTTGCCTATATCAATTTACACGGATATTAACGATTTTCTCGTTAAATCCCAACTGCCACATAAGTTTTCAGATCTCGCAAGAAAACTGTTTTGATTGTTGTGCATATGAAACGGCCATCGGGTGTGCTTACGGGAAGCTCATATCCTTCAAAAATTGCAAGAATCTCTTGTGTGTCTGGCAAGATTTTCAACCGAAAAAGGCTCGTAGTCCGCCTGTGGAATCGTTTATGAATAGATCTGAATGATGCTTTAAAGGGATTAACACGATACTCAGATACCCAAAACAATCCTGAATGATTTTATTGGAAATAATTTGTGGTCTAAAACTGGACTTGAATGAGATCTGCTATGAGCATAACGTTTGACCTTGAAGCATGCCTTAAGGTCACTGCACACCTTTTACCCAGAAGCTCTGTTTATGTAAAGTACGATCTAGATATGGCTAAGGTTGGTGTAAATATAATCCATTTTTTTGCGTGGTCTAATAATTGACCCTTATCCTAAATATGTCATTCAAGTTCACTGCACATTCTTTGACCTGAGACACTCGTTCGTGAAGTATGAACCAGATTAGATCAAGGAGAGAGAATGTATGATCCTAGATACGATTTCTCAGATAATTCTGTTATTTCCATAACCTTAATTCTAGAAACTTGGCTTAAGGTCATGGCACACATTTTACCGAAATGCATGCTGTAGGTAAATGTAAGCCAGATTTGGCCAAGCAAAGAGAATATAATTATGCCCCTGACAAGTGATCCTGGACGGACAGACTGACTGAAGGACGGACGGACGGACGGACAAACAAGCTGATCACTATAAGGAGCCCACAGAGTAGGACCCTAACAAGATACTAGTATAAAGCTATGTACATTTAATTATAAAGAAAACTGTAGTTATAAGGCCATCAGCCCCTGACTGATGCCAAGTGTTCAATGAATAAAATGACATAAGCCATAAGCCCCTTACTGATAACAAGTGTTCTTAACCCGTAATACATACATCATCAGCTCCTGGTTGATAACATTTGCGCTTTCCCCTATTACATAAGTCACAGGTCCCTGGTTGTTATCAAGTGTTCTTACGCCGTATACCATACGCAATCAACCCCTGACTGATAACAAGTGTTCTGTATACATTGCATCTCATTAACTATTGGACCCCTGAGTGTCTACAAATGACTCAGAGCTGTAAGGTAGGAGTCCGAAAATACTTATCTAAAGCATTTGACTTCCATCTCCCCTTGTTTTGAATTTAGAGTTCTTAAAATCCTCGGGCAGCTGCAGTGGTGGCTGCACCAATTCGGAAACGATGAGTTTGGTAATGTGAAAATTAATGGTTACAAAATGATTAAGCTAAACGGAGTTGTTCTGTGATACTGGGCAATGAAGAAGAATAGTGGCTGAGATTGTAAGTCATGCTTTCTTATACTGAGATATTAAATAATAAGGTAATGTGAACACAGGTAAGAATCCGTTTTATTTCGTAAAGTCGTCTTATAGAGGTAGAACAGTTTGCAAGTTTGAAGAGGGTGATTCTTGTCTCTATATAGTGCCCATGATGTGCGTCTGATTTGATCCCTAAATTTTGAATAAAATCAATAACTTGTTAACCTTGCTGACAATCTATCGGGAAATGTTTGGTATGATCAATGTAAAAAAAAACCACAATCTTAACAAATTAAAGAGAGAGAGAGAGAGAGAGAGAGAAAGAGAGAGTCGATGTAAATCACACGTCCGCTACCGATGATGGAGGCTATTAAAACTCGACAGCAGATCTACCTCCTTTCTTTTAATTTCTCAAGACTTAGTTATCGTCTATATACTATACTTGTATTTCAATCAAATTTAAATTTGACACCACAAATTCCCTTCTCTCTCTCTCTCTCTCTCTCTCTCTCTCTCTCTCTTTCTCTCTCTCTCTCTCTCTCTCTCTCTCTCTCTCTCTCTCTCTCTCTCTCTCTCTCTCTCTCTCATTTTTCAACTTGACTAGTCATTGTGGTACACTACGATAAACTATTCGTATTAAGATTAGTATCGCTAAGGTTGAAGATCTTCTTTCATTTTTGTTTCATGGCTAAAACAACACTTAAATTATTTTTATAATATTAAACCTGTCAGATCTTTCATCGCGAACCGATTTTTACATAATTGGTCCGAATACACTACTGATTAAAATGAATCGGGGGTGAATACATACAGGGCAAAAAATGTCTTAGATACGCGAAGCACACACTGATATCACTTATTTGATTTTTATACTGTGAGGGGTTACTTCGTTAAAGTTAATTTAATCATTATAAAACAATCCATTATATAAGAGGACATTTATTTGTAGGGAGGAACTTTAACGAATGATCTTTATTTAGTTTGATGTTGCTAGGACACAGGTCTCAGATCCATGATTTGATTGGTTAATTTAGGTATTGAATCTCGAATTTTGAATCTTGAATCTCGAATGAGCATTCTTGGCTTTCGTAAAATTTGGTGAAATTCATACGAAACAATCATTTAAAACTTGAAGTCTAATGAATACCAGCATAAGAATTTTGTCACACACATATAATAAAGACTATGATGGATACACATTGTTTAAATAATTATACAATTAATTCTTTCGAAACCATTAAATTCCAAAAATGGCAATCAAATGTATTGGAATCAAAATAACTGATTTATACTGCAGAATGATTTTTGACGAACGGATTTTAGAAAGTTACCATTATCTCAAAAGTATTAGGTATCTTTTATTATCAAACTTGATAAGTTTGCATTATTTTTATAAGTAGTCTTTTGTATGTCTTTCTAGGAAACAACTTACAAATAATACATTTGTATGATACCAGCAAACTTTAAAGAATCATTAAAAAATGGCAACATCAAGTTGTAATTGCAAGTGCTTTGTCACAATAGTTGCTGCGAGTCTTTGTTTTGTGGTAACAAAGCACATCTCTCCACAGAAGAGGTTTACGGAGGTAATTGTATCAATTTATTTTTAATGCCCGTTTATTTGTTTCTTTGGTGTTTTTCTAAATATCATATGGAAAAATATTAATATAAATCACTTGTTTTATAACCCATACTTAAACTACATTCAAAATAAGATCATTTTGCTTGCTTTTACAATTTTTTTGACCTTGAGGTAAAAAGTAAAGAGTATGATCTTTAAACACATTTAATCGTTAACCAATCTTAAATATAGCTTATCTGGTGTAATTGATGCATGAAGAAAACTTTATTAACGCTGCCTAACATTCTAGGCATTTTATCTCTGTATTTAAATGGGAAATTTATCAAAATTAGATACTTTTTGATACAAATTCAAATCTAACTTTTTAAATGACAATTTTTTATTTATATCTTAAAAGTTCTTTAGACAGATATACTTCTATTATTTAGATATCGGACATTAACGTACTGGGAAAAAAAAACCGTTCGAAAGCACAAATACTTTATGAGTTGCAATAAGTATTTCCAACTAATTAGCAATATTTTGGTAGTTTTATTCAATGTATTGTTATTCAGTAGTTCAGATAATGGATTCAATGCGAATTGAATGTAGTATCTACTGTAACAGCTACATGAAATGTTCTGTTATAAATGATAAGTGTTGTATTGACTTTTCAAATTCAAATGCCTAATTTCCTTCAGTTTTAATCAAAAAAGTGCACGATTGAATTTTAGATATATTCTTTCAATTGGTCTTTTGACGTTCATTAAGTTTAAAAGGTTTATAAAGGATTTTCAGAACTAGGTCCAAGAGAAAAAGTTATATTTTCTTGTATTATTACAGTTTTTTATTATTTTTATTAATTTATATTCGGAATATTTTACTTGTACAAACGTTTGCACATTTAATCAGTCTATTTATTTAAAAAACCCAAAAACAAATCTATGTTTTAGGTGAATATCGTACATAAATTTAATAATTCCAGGAATAAACATAGTTTATCAAACTAAGTAATAGAATAATTTTGTTATGAAATATATAATGTAAAAAAAAATCTTCAAAGTAAAATAATACGTTGTTTTTATTCTTGTTAAAGGAAGATATATGCAATTTTACGACACCTAACGAAGTAAACGTATGTCCTGAGAATGATGCAGAATTACGAGAAAGATCTAATATGATGAAGTGTGGAAGCTATCCAGAATGTCACGGAGAAAAATTGGTTTACCATTGCGTTAAATCTAAAAAGGTTCTCGTAGAAGTTTGTTCCCCTAAGTTCCGCGTAATATGTGGTCACCAATCAGGTAAGTAAATGGTGTCTAAACCAAAAAAAAATTATTGTGTCTAAAATATCAAAACCAAAACAATTATAGTTAAGTTGAATTATATTTTTCTTTACCAATTTCAAATTTCGCACTCACATACCACATGTACATACACGCATATTCGCGCACACCTAATCATGCATGTGCAAGCATGCACTCATAAATAACATAATTTTAAATTAGTTATTGCATTGATATATTAGGAAGAAGCTTATCTAATTATACCTTTTTACAATGTAAAAGTAAAAAAAAATTAGCTCCAATATGTTTTTGAAATGAGTTTGATTTAAAATTAGGTGGCTGTTGTGCAGTATTTGAAGAAGGACTAGGAAGAGTCATAATTGACTTTAACATCATCTGTCCCGAATGTCCCTCAAACTATTTTTCAGATAAAACTTCAAAATGTGAGTAATTTTTCTCAGATGTTGAGTTTTATAAAAATCTAAATCAAGATAATGACACATGTACATGTTCGTTTCTTTTATTAGATTCGACGTGTGTTGAAACACCCCACCTACACCTTTATTTCACAACACGCACAGTTACTCTTGAAGTACCGGATAAAAAATCCTTTAACCAAACTAAAAGAAGCAATGTTTATTTTACACATAAAAATATAACCCATTTTTCCGGGTAAGTACTGCTTTGCATTGCAAATTACAATATCTTAAAAATAAAAAAAGAAGCTGCGAGAAAAGTATTAATCTAATTCATTGACTTACATATGCATTTATGTAAGACATTTTCTTATCAAATAAATCTTGTATTTAGCATTTTCCACATGTTATATTTTCAACAAAACTGTTCCTTATCTAATATCGAAAGCGCAGGAGAGTTAAGGCAACATTTTGCTTTTAAACAGGAGTAAAGGGGGTCGTTATGCTTTTGTCTATTCATTTCTGCATAATGAATAATTCTAAACTATTTTGGATGTTTTTGTAAAGATATGGATCACCTTAAATTGGCCATGTCTAAATTTGACGGTCACGTGACTTTTAGCTCACCTGAGCTGAAAGTTCAAGTGAGCAATTCTGATCACATTTTGTCCGTCGTCCGTCTGACTGTCTGTCTGTCCGTCTGTCTCTCTGTCTGTCTGTCCGTCTGTAAACTTTTTACATTTTGAACTTCTTCTCTAAAACGGCTCGGTCAATTTCAACCAAATTTGGCACAACGCTTTCTTACGGGAAGAAAAATATCAATTGCAAAAATGGAAGATCGATCTTTATTCAAACAAATAAAACCTCGAAACTGTAGAAAAAGGGGGTGCATTTTTAAAAATCTTCTACTCAAGAACTACTGAATCAAATTCAATGTAATTTAGCATAAATAATCCTTATAGAAAAGAAAATATAAATTTCAAATCTGAGTTATTACGAAAATAATAATTAAGAAAAGGCGTGTTTCAATCAGTTTATAGCTTCGGGTTCGGTATCCATGAGTCTTGGTAAAATGGTAGGCAAAACCGGGCCGGGGCAAAACAATAGATTGGCAGTTATTAAGGTATCTCACTACACCTACACTTATACTGCTTAAGACACTACGTTACAAGTTGGCGATCTCAATGTTTTGTTAAATTGTTTATATCGTTCGGTTGGGTTGTATATATCGTCGTAGCTCAGTGGTGAAATTATCGGGCTTCTGAACCGCAGATCATGAGTTCGAATCCGTCTGGAGCTTTTGTTCAGGGAATCTTTGAAACATGCAAAATACAATGGTGCCGATTTTGTGAAGTAAATTGAGGCTTAACATTTCAATGGGTTGACAGTTTTTACATATGACGGTGGTGTTAGTTTGTTTATACACGCTATTCGCTATTCCCAAGAAAATATTACAGCGGAAAATTATCCTGGTTTGTAGTCATTTGTTATTTTTTAATAAAGAAGAAAATAATGGGTGGGCCTTAGTAAATAAGAGTGATGTGCCTGTCAATACTGTAACATTGGTTTTTATAGCTCTTTAACATGCCACGTGCCAACATTTTTCATTCAAGTGTATTTATCTATCAAATGTGAGTAAAGTTATAAAAGTCACACGAGTTTACGCCAGGTATCTATGGAGGGTAATCGTGTTCAAAATTCTAGACCTGTAAACTTGTAAGTCCGAATATGTCTGATACATTATAAATACACTGTAGGCCTATATATAGTCTACATACCTGATAAATCATCAAAAAATCGCTATCATCGAGAATACCAGCTACACGTGTTTACATCGTCTAACGATCGCCTTTAGGACGCAAATTTACAACCATACGACTGATGCGTTATGGAAATTCTTCGAATATTCTGATTGTTGTAAACTTATAAAAACACACATGAGTGATTCGTAGTTTTATTTTTCAAATGAAGTATTAAATCAGTCGTATTTTTTGCTTGAACTGCTGTTTTCGGTAAATTTTCTATATATGGAAATACTGAGGCGGGGCATATATTATGACGTCATATCTCATTATCCCTTCATTAGCATATCAAAACAATGTGTAGCCTTATCTATCCCGCGGGGTCCACTCATTTAAACTTCACTTTTAGGCTCTGTATAAGTTCATTAAAAAACTAAAGATATTATTATGCCATTCTAGTAAATGACTGTGGTTGTTTTGGTACAGCGTGCATTTTATTTGAGTGATTCATGTTTATTTAGTGTGTAGGAACATTATACCACATGTTTTGATCTGGGGAAAATCATAGGTTTTTACTTCTATTCTCAAGTTCGCTGAAAAGGTTGCAATTTTCGTAATTCTGTGCTATACATATTTAATAGTTTTGCTGTAATCTATATTTCTATTGTATCACTCTCTTTTTCTACATGAATGTTTTGTTAGCATAAATAAGTTCCAAACATCACTCATGTGTATCCCCAAATCATAACATGCTAGTAAAACCTAAAGAATAAAGAAAACAATAGTTCTGATTGAATATTAATATCATTAAACTTGTGAGTTCAGAATAATCATTCAGATGTGTCACAATTTTCCTATTTTAGATCTTTAAAAAAATTCAATTAAACAAGGAAAGTACTTAATGATTTAAAATTTCATTATTTTTGTTAGGGAAATATAATTTTTTGAACACCGACTTACTTCAGGGATTAATAGCCCTAGATGTTATTGCTAAATAATGATTTTAAATTAAAATAAGTGATAGTTAAAACTGAATTAAATTTCATCTAGTTTTATTACAAAAGTATCACACAGTGAAAAAAAAAATGAACATAACTAGATTTGCAAGATAATAAACATAATAAAATATATAGAGCCATTGAGTATCCCTAGCGACATCCTTTTGGGTGTTAGGCCGTCAGATTATCGATATGAATATCTATGCACCGAATTGTGTATCAATGGATGTATGCCCACCCCCACCACTTCGCCCCCCCCCCCAAAAAAAATAAAACAAAAAAAAAATTCTTTTTAAATCAATAAAAAAGAAGAAGATGTAATTAGTTTTTTTATCCAAACACAAATCATAGGCAATATATGTCTAATTAGTAAATACGAATTCATTCATTCTTAATTTCCTTTTTTTTTTTACAATTATTATTCAAACTCTTGTAGTTTTTGCACTTTATTAGCATTTCAGGAAAATAAGAATATAAATTGAATAAACAAAAGTAAAATCAAACGTAGCTTGAAGTTCTTTATCATTGTTCAGTCACAGTGGCATGTTTTAACAAGAGGCCCATGGGCCACATCGCTCACCTGAGCAACAATAGCGAACTACATTGACTTAACACACTTTACGGTCAGACGCGACCTATCTTCCATTATTTTCTATTTTTTCCTATCTCCACAATGTGAAGATTTCCACCAAGTAATTCCATAATTATATTTTCCTGTTATATGATACTTTTTTTTATTTAGATATAAAGTGTTCAATTGAAAATATATACTATGACTTTATTTATAAGCATTCAAATGCATTTTGCATGCTATTTTAAGGAAAATTCTAAATATTATAGCTCTAATAAACCTTGAATATTTGGGAATTAACAGGTTTAAATGTTGATAAATAAGAAATAATTTATCAAGGTAAATTATTTAAAATCAGGAATTTCCTAAGACGCATATCAGTTAAAAAATCAGCACCCATTGTAGGCCTACCTTATTGTGTGTAATCATAATTTGAACATTTTGAATCTACACAATTAAAGGATGCCAACATTTTATTTCATTAATATGTTGTCTTAGAGGCCATGCAATGCATATTTATTTTATATGATGAAAATACTGGAAAAGGTAGTTACCATTTAACTGCAATATTTCTTGTTTGGTAAATTGGTACTTAAGAAAAAAAATATCGAACTTAAATTAGTGTAATGTTCATTTTCCACATCTAAGTGAATATTTTTAGTGTGTTTATTTAAGATGCCAAGCTCTATGAATATACCATGCAGAGAAGATACATTTCATTTTCACAGCTGATATCTCATATGTGAAAGTTAACAAAGATTGACGGACAGAGAATCGCCAGCTAGTCTGGAAGGCAGTACGCAGTGTTAGAACTCTGTGGCAAAAGTTGCCAATGCTACAGTAAAAAGTTGCTAAGGCTACAGTAAAAAACTTAATTGGTCTTCCCTTGAAGAATTGTTTACCTGATGTAAACTTGTGTGACGTTTTATATCCTTACTCACTTGATCGATGAAAACATTTGACTGGAAAATGTTGTTACATGATGTGTTAAAAAGCTATACATGTATAATTTAATGTATTGTCAGGCATACAGGTATCAGTTCTGTACTAAGGCCCATTAATTATTTCATATTCCCTCAAAAACAACAAACGGCTACAAACCAAGAAGATTTTCTGCTGCAATATTTTCTTTAAAATAATGATAATGCACGGATATCCTCATAATTATAATGTGTCAGAACTGTTTAAAAGAAGTTTTTATTTACTCGTTTGAAAAATACCAAAATTGTTGCAGATTTCAAATAATTTATCAAATGAGAAAGGACCCTAGAAAGTAGTTATAGCACATCATCCTTTTGATTTTTCTGTACACAAGTATATAACGTTTAGCAAGACAATTCCAAAGATCAACATACATTTTAGCGTCAGTCGTAGAATGATAAGCAACTTTTAAAAACTTATCCAATTTGTTTAATTTCATTTTTTTTTAATGCATTCATACATTATATAGATAAAATGTTTTGTAATTGAGTTAGCCAGGTGACACAAAATCAGTTTATGCACTGTGTATTTTGGAGAAATTATAGTCCTACCCTATGACCCAATTACAACAGTTTTTAGTTTTGAAGATAACTGTAAACAAACGGTTTTGCATTAATTTGGCAGAGTTATTAAATGATTACAAGTTACATTCTAATTGTAGTATCAACAAGAAATGTAATGATTATCGATTGTAATTTTCAATACACGGTATATGTGTTTGCATCACCCGTATTTATAACCTCTAAAGATAAGACAGTCGCGGGTGATTAATCACAACAGGGTTTAACTGAGACTGTGAAAACGTCTTTTCAAATTCATAAACATCTTTTTATTGTCTTTGGATTTAATTTACACGATTATGAACTCGGAATACATGGCTACTTTAAATTCTCTTTCGAAAGAAATTCAGGCGAAGTTACCGATCAAAAATCGATTATTTCAACCAAAGTCGCTCCCTTGTTTGATCCTTGTTGACACAATTAGAAATTAATAAACAATAAAAACAGAGGGAAATGCACGTTAGTACGTTGTTAATGCATCAGATTTTATCATTTTCGCACGTAAACAATCAACTGCCTATTTACCGAAGTCTACGTTCCAAATACAAGGCGATTGTTTCCCAAGTTAAAAAGCAAAATGAAACGAAAAAATCAAAACAAGCTAAAACCACCCTCACAAGTGAAAATGACAACGCGTTGAAATATTTAACCTCAATTTACTTCACAATAATCGGCACCAATGTTATTTCCATGTTTCATAGATTATATTTGCACGTGAACTTGCACAACAAACTGCCAGCTTCAAACAAAGAACCTCGTTTTCGAGATGCGGTAGACTGGCGATGCCTGTCATAAGACCAGTCTATCGCAATGAATTGCCAGTCTACGATATATGGAATAACGAGCCATTCTTTATTAGTATTTTCGAAATTATCTCAAATTTGGAACAGAATTCGCCTACAATTTTTGCAATTTATATTTTCCTTTCCCTAAGGATGATTTATGCTAAATTACGTTAAGCTTACCTCAGTAGTTCTTGAGAAGAAGATTTTTTAAAATGCACCCCCCTTTTTTACAGTTTCGAGGTTTTCTCTGCTTTGAATATAATCTGGCCGTTTATTTTTGCAAGTTATATTCACCTTCTTATAAGGATGATTTGTGCCAAATTTGGTTAAATTTGACCAAGTGGTTTTAGAGAAGAAGATCAAAGTGTAAAAAGTTTACAGACGGACAGACAGACGGACAGACGGACGGACAGACGGACGGACGGACAGACGGACGACGGACAACGGGTGATCAGAAAAGCTCACTTGAGCTTTCAGCTCAGGTGAGCTAAAAATCATTTCACATCAAAAAATTACTTCATTTCTAAATCTTTTTGCAGGAACAAGGATCCAAAGGAATATATACATATCATAGTACCAGTAGTCATAGTTGTGGTCATATTTTTATCTGCAATTCCATCTATAGGCATATACGTATACTGCAATCATAGAAAGAAGAACAGCGAAGGTAAACATGTATTGTTTATCATAGGAAACTAATGCTATTTAGGGTGCAAATCCCAAAATAACTTGAACATTTCATCTGGTTGACTTAGAAATGATCGACAAGAACATATAATAGATACTACAGAATATGAATAAATTACATATATACAATATTGACCGACTTCAAAATCAATAGCAAAATAGTTATCAATATTTATTGATAATGCCAACGTATATTTTATGTTTTTGAATTGGCGTACAATTTTAGTATTTAAGTCAATCATGAAAAGCGTAAGAATTGAGAAATAATCGTAAGATAGTTCTTTTTATGGATTTCTTTGAACTATGAGCCCTGGGTTAAGCTTTAATGAGAAAACGACAGATATTTACGATAACATATCAGAAAAAATATTAAAATGTGGAAAAGCAGAGCATAACAGTTAGTTAAAGCATATATTTTACAACATAAACCATATCATAGCAGTGGAATCTCATACATAGCATTGGAATCTCATATCATAGCAAACAATCTTATAGGTTATCATTCGTCATATTATACAGTAGCATACCATGTCGTAGCATAGAACATGATTTTAACTCCGTTTTAAAAAAATAAATTTTACAGTGCTGATTAGTTGTAAACTTCGGCTTCTTATCATTTTACTTCGATATATTGTAAACCAACTTTTATTCGCGTGAGAGAAATTTTCGCAAGGTTAGCGGGAGCCTTGTCGTCGCAAATATTTCTCTCCACAAACCAATCCTTTGTCTATAGTTTTTATAACAATACAGGTCTGGATAAGGCAAGGTCGCGAACATTAGTCGTCGCGAACCAGTTTATTGGCAGTTAATCGCGAAATAAAGTCGCCGCTTTGGTTGGTTAACAGTATTTGGAACTCTCCTGTATACAGAGGCGTTTTTGTTCAAATCTAATAGCATTTCATAGTAAATTACAGCATATAATATCAATAAGCCTTCATCTCAATTATTCGTAGCATAGCTTACAAATCCCATAGCATTGCTTTTAAATCTAATAGCATATCATAAAAGAAAAATGAGCTGCAATTTCATGTTGAATTTTTTTTTACGAAAATGCTATTTTCTACTATATTGGCAAAAAAATCATGGTTTTTAAATTTCTGTTAGCTATATGTTTGTGGGAAAGCCCTTAAAAAGCCTTAATTGGAGCAAAATTGAATTATTGTCGTCCTGTACAATAATTGATATGCTATATATTCATTATAAGAGAAATCTTTCTTTTGACAAAAATTAATGATCTTTACAAACCTTATTTACCATAACAGTTTAAGTTACATACAGACTTTTTCATACTAGCAGGTTTTTGCAGCAAAGTAAAATTCTAAAAAAAATACAGCTTACATTGCTTTATAATCGCATACCATAGCATAGCTCAAAATTGAAAAAGATATGCATAAAATGACGTATGTATGTTGTAGTATTTTATAGAAGCATTATTCATTAGTTACTTTATACGTAAACATTCAGTTAATTGAATTAAATAAGAAAGAAAAGAAAAGAAGAAAAGCTTTATCGTTTGATTTGTTCTTTAAAAACGATAGATTGCATTAAATTAACAATTGAACTTAAAAAGTTTGTTATATGTATCGTTGAATGATTTAAATCAGATTGTGAACGAGTCAAAAGATGAAGTTTGTTCAAATTTTGTATACCAATGTATTAATAACGATGTATTTTGATATAGATGACAAACAGTTGATCACTCTGTTGCACCGTACCTGAAAAGATAAAGGTACAGTGATGTCATGTTTATGCGTGGATATTCAGCAGGAGGGGAATCATTTTAGGAGGCATGAGCAATTCAAGCACATTTTGATCAACAAAAGGTTCTAGGTACATGATTGAAAAATGAAAAAAAGCAAAGATATAACATGTTTTAATCTTAATATAAAATGTATGAAATACAATATATGTTGTAAAATTACCACTTATACGGAAGATCAATGATTGGTCAATTTGTAGTTAAACTATTTTGTAGTAATTAAAATCCCTTAAACTCAACATTTGCCGATTGTACATTAAAGTAAATACATTAAATAACATAACATTAATCTTTACACCCCCTCCCCAGTAAAAAATAATCGATCTAAGGAAATGTCTACATTACCCGTTTGCTTTTCTTATAATTCAAGACTAGTTTAATCTTAAAACGCTTAATAAAGTGAATTTATCTTAAACCAATACCTATTTTCCATGTCAGAAAGTAAAAAGAATGAGTATTGTTCAGCACATTTCGATACTGCTCATATTAAAGTATATTGATCACTGGGTCAAGACACGTCAAAACAGATATATGCGATTCAAATGCAACGGTATATTTAGATGTGAAGTTCATATTTAATTTTTATCGCTAATCAAAGAAGATCCTGATTCAATAAATCAAAAAAATTAGAATGATGATAACATTTTATACCCCGTTTACAATAAAACACGTTTTAAATTTAATACATAGGATAGATTCGCTTACTATGCATATGTAAATCGTTTCTAAGAAAATTTGATAAACAACAACTGCAACAAAAAACTTTAACAAGGGATAATTGTGCTCTTTGGAAGGTTGGCTGTAACAAAATGTATATGCATATTATTTGATTTTTTTAAGCTAGTTTAATCAGTTTTGGGTTCATCTTTATTCCATCTTTGCAATTTTTAAGTTTTGAAAACGGGTGTTATTATTGCGTATCAAATTATTTTTACTATGTATTTATTTGTTTTTATAGTATTTTTGAGAAAAACAAATTATTGTAATGTCTCATCCAAAAATATGTGATGATACAAGTATCAAATTTATTTTTGTGTATTAAGTTGTTAATTTACTAAGTTTTCTATTTATTTGAATGGCCGCATCGTGTCTACGATATATGAATACATTAATTTATCATATGTAATGTAAGGTATTTTGTTAAAAAAAAACAAAACAATCAAATATATATAATTGTGCATAAATTTAAAATAAAACTTAATATTTATAATGTATAATAAATGATTTTTTTCATGATATGACATTTTTACACTTTTTTCCTTTCAAAAATAATGCATTCGTCAAAATACAACAGTTACTGATATTCGTTTAAAATTACAATCACTGAAGAAAAAAAATACCACCCAAGTTTCAAAAGAAAAGCAGTCTAACAATAACAATATTCAGCATGGTTTAAGATGTCGTTTCTCATCAAAGTTAAGAATTTGATGTGCTAAATTTTTTTCGTAAATGGTTAAAATCTATAAATCGGCGTTTTTATCAAAATGAGACCGTTGTTTATTGCTGACGTCGTCGTTTTCATTAATTTTTTACATTTCCACTTCCTTTTCCAAGGCCACTGGGCCACACTGCACGAAAAATTGCGTTTAATTCAACATATAATATCTTATACGTGAAATTTAATTGGAGTTTACCTAGGTGTAAAATTTGTTGTAAACTCCTAAATTTAATGAGATTTATACTTAATTAAATCTCATTTATATATCACATAAAACTTACCAAGTTTATTATTTTATGTGGAGTTTCATATATAAACCATAATTTTATATCAATTTTAAATGACGATTAATCATTTTATACATCAAATTTCTGATTTTATGTGGAATTTCAGGTATAATCCACTTATTATATTTCAACTTTTTATGACACATAATTTTTTTATACACCAAGTTTAAATATTTTATATGAAATTTCACGTAAAATTTCATTATTTTATTTCACTTATACCTGACAATTAATATCTTTAAACACCAAGTTTACGTGGAATTTATGGTACCGTATACTTTCCACTTGTTCACCTTTTCTTATTGCTTTTTATCATGTTTGTGATTTTAATAAGGAGTTTCAACTTTTCTGGAATTATATATATATAGATATACGTAATTTCATTTGAAGATTTGATCAATACCAATTAATAATAAACATCCTTTATCTCCATTTCACAGAGGTAACATTGTATATTCTTCTCTTGTTCATTCCTCTTTGCCAAGTGCTTAGTCATTAAGGCAACAGTGATCATCAGAGATAGAGATCAGCATTGTTTACTAAATATCAACAACCAAAAAATAATAGAAAATCAGACTTTTTTACTTTGATTCGTGTCATCTTAATGCTGGTTTATAATGCAACATTAACAATTCATAACAGAAACCAATAAAGCAAATAAAATATGTATACAGCAAATTAAGATACATGAAGTGCCTTCTTGTATATACATGTACGTGATAACTGTTACATGGATGCAGCAAAGCAAAGAACAGATGTTTTTGAGTGCCATTATAATTTAATATGCAAGTTATTTTAAAAAATAAAGTTTCTTAACGGACAACATTCTATGCATTTGAGTTTTAATGCAATGTTAATTCTATGCAGTAAGACATAAATCCTAAATAATTCTGGCTATACCAGATTTTATTTGATTAAACTTACTAAGTTTAAATAACTGAACAACTTGTCTGCATTTATTTTTCCATTCTAAGTGAGTAAAGGTGATTTTAATTATTCAATAAATCATTGTTCTAGAGCATGTTTTTCCTAATTCTTAAATTTTACCTACTCAAGATTTCTATCACATGCCAAATTATTTTTTATTGAAAGTGTAAAGAGAGCCCTAAAAATATTGAAGTATTTTATACATAATGCTGAAAAAAAACATCAGTAGTTAACACAGGTAAAATAAAAATGAAATAAATTTACACGATATTTGGATATTTCACTTAAGAAAAATGATCTCTCTGTTCACACAGAATTTTCATAAATGTGTAAAAAACAAATTCATTACAACAAATAATTACTCCATGAATGAAAGAAAATGTTTAAAGGAGAACAATCTTTACAATGATTACAATTGTGATGGGAGCCACCCTTTTGAAAATTTATTGAGCAAAAACCCATTCATGGTTTTGGTCTCACTGATGGCATATCCCCCTTAACTCTCTTCAACATCTGTCGTTTTGATCTGTTGGACATTGACCTTTCATATTTTGTGTCCAGTTCCTCTAATATTTTGGTATATTCTTCTGATCTCCAACTCAGTGGTTTGGTCTTCAGAAATGTTTCATCATCAGAATTATTTTCCTCCTCTGAGGACATATAGCATAGCTCTAAAGCATTTGAGATGCGGCGTTTCTTTGCTTCGTCCCATCCCGTCTTTTTCTCCACCATTGCCATTCTCCACTGCAATTTCTATAAGCATTTTAAAAAAATGAAAAAATCATCATATATTATATAAGTGCATAAACTGAGCAATATCTTTGATTATTATACTTTCATGTTAAATACTGAAATCTGATTGGTTTAGACACGGTTGATAATCCGTTCTATTACCATCAGCGTTAGCAACGGGTAACACAACGAATTGTTACATGCGCGTTAATTATGCGCATACTGTTCGCCGTGGAATTCACGTCATTTCTATAAAAAATCAGTAAAAAAATCTCTAAAATTAAGACATTCAGTATAATAAAATAAATAGTGCCTGTTTGGGAGGATAACAGTTGAAATTTACACCCCTCGAAAACCATTGTCAACCTCCGCTTCGCGTTGGTTGACAATGGTTTCCTCGGGGTGTCAATTTCAACTGTTACCCTCCCAAACAGGCACTATTTATATAATGTGAACATTGTTGAATAACAAAAATCCTATGGAATATCAATTCATGCTTATACATCATAATATGTACCCTCTTTCTCCTGCTGTAGTGGAGCATTTTTGCCTTGTGCTGCTCAATTTTTCCTGTCTTTTCTTTGTGCTCCTTTTGAGCCACAGACTCAAAATATCGAGCTACAGCAGCTGTAAATATAAATAAATTTGAATTAACACTCTAAGTTAGTTAGTACACATGTTCTAACATAAACTTACAGATTCTATAAATTTAGTGTTATACTTATTTTTTGGCCATTTAATGACTGAACGAAAAAAGCCCATTTCCAGATTTTTTTTCAAATCTTAAAACAAGTCATTATAAATATTTGTCATCGCTAATTTCAAATGGGGCAATTTGCCGCAAATGTGACTTACCATAATTTAAGTAACTATATTATTGAAACAAGTTTAAACAATTTTCAAGTTTATATGGGAAACAAAATTGTGTCTACAGACAGACAAGATGATTCAAATATACCCCCATAAACTTTGTTTTTAGGAACTGAAAGGCCTAAATCTTGCTTAAACTAATGCCAGATAAGCAGCAAATACGGTGGATTCATTAGAATTTGTGGTGACTCAATTTTCATGGTATTCGTGGGTAGCCTTCCTCCACGAATTTACATCCTCAACAAAAACAAATTTAGAAAATTATCCTTCTTACTGAAACTGAAAACCGGTGCATCCATGAAATTGTATCCCTACAAATGAGCAAAACAGTAATTCGACAATATTCACTATGTAAAACATCTTACTCTGTAAAATTCCATCCTGCACATCATGATATAGGCCTTTGACAAACTGTTTCACAGCTTGTGTAGTTGCCTTGTTTACCTCCGAAGAAACTCTAAAATTGGGAAAGTTTGTAAATGTTACTTTCTCTTTAAAGGTATAATTTCAAGATTTGTATACATTTTTGCTTCCAGACACTTTAATTAATTACACTATAAACATGTAGCATATTAGTAGCAGATTTACATAACGATGTAGAAACACAAAAAATTTTGAAATTCATCAAGAACAAAATAAGATACTTTAGCTTATTGTGTCCAAGCTTAGTTTGCCAAGCAGCATAATCATCTTCTTCTACAAGTTGCTTGTAAGCATCATGTACTGCTGTCTACAGAAAAGAGAATTTTATATCAAATATATCCTATATACCGTACATGTATATTGAGGAATACATGAATACCTGCATCATGAGACAAAGCAACTTTGTTATGAGTTTCCTATATATACAGGAAACTCAATGATTACTGTCGTACTATTGTAAAATATTAGTATAGCACAAGCTCAGTTTTATAAAGATCTTGGGAGTGATTTAATTTACACTTGATTCTGTTGTACTTTTACGTGTCAAAAATTTAAACATCTACATATACTAAAACATACTCTTATTTTGGGAGAAACATGAAAATTCTCTTGTTCACTCTTTTTCCCCTTTCCCTTCATTCCAGTTCCAATCTCTTCCTTGAGAGTTTTGATTTCTTCTTCAATTTTGTCTATTTTGCTGTCAATTTTTTTCAGGTACTGCATAATAGTCTAAAAAAATCCAAGAAATTCATGAATTACAAATATGATGCATTGAAATGTAATTAACATATTGTTACATTTAGCATTCCTCACCTGTATGGTTGCGCATCTTATTCCCAACAACACATTACTGAATGTTTGCACATTACAAATAGAAAATGTATATATAAACAATTAAGGTGGTATTGGACACCTCCATATTTGACGTATTGTTTATCGAAATAAACAATAAAATGAAGTGTAATTATATAAGTAGTTTCTTTCCCAACATGGTCACCTAACAGCGTAACGCAGTGGATTAGAGGGTTTACTATGAATTTATAAGTCATGACTCATGAGTTCGAATCCCGCTGGCGTTTTTACAATTTTTACCTCTCTGAATATTTAAAGCTATTTTTTGGCTAAAAATTATAAAATTTTAAAATTCTTAATCGTTGGAAGTATTCTAATTATAATGTACTTTAATCCACATTAATATCGACAGATGTCCCATGCCACCTTAATACGAAGGGTTTATACACCTGAATCCTGTATCAACAGTATCATAGTAAATTTTGTGCACTTACTGAGTCATGTTTAGTTTGAACCAAGTTTTTAAAAAATAAGTCTGTTAAAAAACTTTAATCCTAACCATATATATACCTGATTTTGAAGTACTGCAAAAGAGGTCATGTTCAAATTTTGTACATTTCTTCTTACCTCTTCTCCTGGGGAAAGCTTTGGAGTAAAATTATGGGGAGCTGCAGCAAGTGGTGAAGAATCCAACGATGGCATTCTTGGAAGCTAAAAATATTGTTATTAATAATTAAAATCACTGGATAAAGAGCTTGCCTACATCAATTATTCACTGAAAACACTGTTATGTACACTTCATTATCATATATCAATCTAGTCCGAAATATCTGACGTTTTTCTGGCTTTTTTAACGATTTTGATATTTACTGGCAAGTAAATATCAAAATCGTTAAAAAAGCCAGAAAAACGTCAGATATTTCGGACTAATACCAATCAAGAGGTCTTCATTGGGGTTATCGGTCACAACTGAGACCAATACCTCCCTCAGCCATTTCAAACAATCCTTATTCCCATGAATCAAGAGTGGAGTTGAACTGGTCCAGACCCCCCTCCCCCGAAAAAAAACACTTTAAAAATTATAATTAACTGGTTAGATAGTTAAATCACCAAAAATATACAATTAAAAAAAGGATAAGTTGATCCTCCTACCTCCTTAACTAATTATAACTGTTAAATTACTTAATAGCCCTGCTTTTTTTCAGTTTTGAGTTCACAGGTGATGACCCCCCCCCCCCCCCCCCCCCCCAGCCATTTCAAGTAGTAAATGAAAATACATTGTAAACTTGAAAGATATAAATTTTATGCTACTTTTGAGAGCTTGTCAAAATAATTTTGAGTCGGACAGTTATATACAATATACGTCCTATGGCCTTTTTCTTAGGGAATTTAAGGGACCCCCTCCCGTTTCTAAAAAAAATCCTTGAAACACACTTTTAAAATTCTAGCATATTAGCTGATTATCTATTGTATCAAAGCAAAATTACACATTTAGCATAACTAGCATTGTATTACGACTTACTGTTTTACTTAATCTATGGCTGGCAGAATTTCTTGGCGTGGAGGTGAAAATGCCAACTGAAGATCTTTTCCTCGAGTTCTTTGGTCTTTTCGAAGACGCACTCGGCTCGTCTGAATCGTTGCTACTGGATTCCTCATCTGGGTGAAAACTATCCTCCGAGTCGTTTTCGATGTAATTCGTATTTTCAGAATCAGACATTGTTGTTTGCTCTATTAGAATGTGCGGCAACGCGGGATGAGAGATATTTACTGTATCTTACCGCCAAAATTTTATGACGTTATTTTCGCATCTTGAATCGCGCATCTGAATATTCTTTCGACATCTACTTAAACATGGTATATTAAACAGGAAATGTATAGATATTTAAAAACATTTAAATGATTGATTTTTTTCACTCATTCTTCCTTTTTTACAAATTACGAAAATGTACAGCATCATTTACATCCAATCAGCAGCAGCAGTTTTCGCGGTATCCCAAACTGAGCGGTTACACATTTACCCAGTGTGTGAACACGTGTAAGAAATGATCTTTTGAGGGTGGTCGGACGATACTGGAATACGGAGCATAACAGGTATGTGTTTTATTATATCGTCGCCTATTTTCACTTGCGTGATGTCATATTGTGATGTCATTTTTGCTGTATCTTATGCTACACTGTAAACAGTCGGTATCGATACATGTATGTGTGATACAATTTAATATAATGTATATATGATCACTGATGATGGCTGTAATCACAAACAATGGAAGGACATTTGCAATATCTAATTTTCTTTTCAGCAACAATTTCACGAATTGTGTTATGTAGTGATACCCACATGCACGTAGCAACAGGTCCCCCCCCCCCCCACCACACACACGTACACACGCCATTTTGTTTAACCAATAACCAACCTTCCTTACTTATACAATCACACCTAAATAAACTTAGATTTGTAATGATAAATTGCCTCTCTACTTTTATTGCATGGTAAATAATGATAATGAAAGTTTGTGTTTAGGGGTAGCTGATATGTATATGTAACTATTTCAGTCAGTTAACTGATAACTTGGTTTCAAATGAAACTCCAATGCCTCATACTTTGATATTAAGAACGTGCTTTACAGTTGATCAATTTCATCTTTACACATAAATGTCAATGATCAATTCTTTGGTGATCCTTACTGGCGTAATGAAGGGGCCGTGAAACCCTGTGACAATTATGCCCGTTTCAATTATGGTGATTTCAATTCTTCGTGATGTTGGTCACCAAAATTTTGTGTCTATCTCTGTAGCACAGTAAGTATAAATGTGGTTTTCTAACCAAAAGGTCCCGAGTCTAATTATAGTAGTGACTTGTTTTTGAAAGTTAATTTTCCCCCCAAATTGAACATTTTTCAGTCATTTTCAAGTCAAATGCATGCTTGAATTTCATGTCTGTAAGAAATATTAAATAGTGGCGTCAAAAGCAAATTGAGGGGGGGGGGGGGGCGGCAAAACTTATCAAAAATCTTGACAGGCTAAAATAAAACTATGGTTATGTATAACTTTGCCAAAAAAGTGGAGGGAGGGGGCTAAGTGCCCCCCTACACCCCCCCTTGTTCCAACGCCTCTGTAAAAAATCCTATTTGTATTATTTCTAAAGTGTGAAGTACATTTAAACACCCATTATTTACATCTTCTCGTTAAGTTTACCTTTGTTAATAATATGTAAATGGCCTTATTAGTATAAAAGATCAAAGATAGAAACAAAATTTCTTCGAAACATGAAAGAAAAAATAGATTTACCTGCCTATGAAACGTTACTCAAATCATAATAGATCAAATGTCATGTGCTCAGTCTATAATTATGATTTTTTTTGCGTGTGTTTGGAAATATATCTGCATGAGCCAAAGGAGGGGAAAGGTGGCTTTTTCTTTCAGCTCCTTTGCGCCACCATAGTGGTTGCCATTTTGTTCAACAAAGTAAATGTGATCATTAAATGACTGGCACTTATCAATGTTTATCAATATTGCTTCTGAATTAAAGTAGTCCGAGTATCAAACTACGTCACAATACGGATTTTACAATATTGGTACTACTTTTACATAGCGTTTTAGATATCCAGTATTGATTTCGCTCTTGTAAACAATGTCAATAATAAGCAATTAGAACGGTAATGTATGTATTGAATGAGAGATAGAAATGATTAATGTTGAGAAACTCGATTTTGTAAAAGTAAAATAAAAAACAAAATTTCTTCGGATAATAATACACTGATTAACCAGGATGCTTACACCACTAATTTGAGACCTACATGTAGAACTTTGTGAGCAGGCAAATTGAAATCCACATAAGAGGGAACAAATGTTAATGACAAATTAAATTATTTCTATTGTTTGAATATTGATTTGGTGCATTATTTTCATTAGTATACTCGTAATGACTCCTACCCCTTTGTATGATTAACATTTGCATAATATTCATTACAGGAATGTGTTAATTTAATAAGATTTAAGTGATTTGCACACTTGTCAAAAATTGTTATAGTATCATAACGAATCACAATAGACCAAGCTTAATTATGGTCACATCTTATATGCTTATATATCCTCTTTGTTTGATGCCCCCCCCCACCCCCCCTTGCATTTAGTGCTGAGTATAGGATTACCTTAATTAATAAAACTTTTCAAGATTTCAGATTAGATAAGAGCCAAGCCCCCCAATGATTGTGAATCGCTTCTACTAAGCTTGCAAAGAAGTACAGGGAAACTTTAGTTTTCAATTTTATGATTATTTCATCTGACAGGTTAACATGACTCTCGCTTACTGATGTTTATTGCTTCTGAACTATATTTAAATAATAATAAAAAAAAAAATTAGCCCCCTTCTCCCCCCCCCCTTTCCAAGAATTGTGAATCACTTGCACTAAGCTTGCAAAGAAATACACAGAAACTAAGTTTCATGATTATTTCATTTAACAGGTTACCATACAGCAGTTGTTGGTCATCAAAAACGAAGCAAGAGCATTTATAGAAATCTTTGCAGTATTAAGGAAGTTTATGGTACTTGAATTACGGTATGTTTTAATTAAACGTGTTATAAGAAAGACTTTTAATTGTCATGACAAAACGTCTTATCGCTTAGATTATAACTGAGTTTATGCAGTTAAAGTGTAAGTCGATGAATAATGAAAAAAGAAAATAAGACATCAAGCTATAGGGTGCTCTTGATTTTCCAAGAAGGTGTACACTTTTATAAATCAAGTGCATTGGTGTATTGTTTTCGTGTACACTGGTTGAACACTTTTCTACAACAAATCAGGGGCATGTATTGTGAAGTGAAACACTGAAATTGATTATGTACATTTTGTATGTCGCTTACTTACTGTATTTAATATGTAAATAATATAAACACATTGTTCACATGTATAACCTATGAGATATTTTTCCTTTGGAATAAAGAACTTAAACTTGAAACAAATATTACGATTTTATGTAAATTATGATTAGAAACTTGACAAATGATTTCACCAATATAATGGAGTATTATGATGTACTTGTTATACAACACAAAATGATAAGATGGGTGTACACCCAGTTAAGCTAAATTAATAGCACCTTTAATTCAAATTATATGATTTATATTGTTTCATCATAATGAAAGAAAAAAGCCAAGAATAATCAAAGTGATTTCATTGAAGTTAATTATTAAAAATATGTATTATTATTTTAGCTAAATGGGAAAACACTCTTTAGACAGAAAGAGGAGAAAGAGACGAGAAAAAAGGAAAAAACACAGATTAGAAAAGGCAAGGCACCGGCAGTTGAATGAGAGTTCAGAGGAATTCGAAATGTTCAATAAAAAAACCAGTAAATATTATGTGACTTTTAAATGAAAAGCATATTTATACCCCCGCTCCGAAGGAGAGGGGATATACTGTTTTACCTTTGTGTGTCTGTCTGTCTGTCCGTGTGTAACAAAAATTTTTGTCGCATTTATCTCAGCAACTATTTATCGCAGATGCTTGACATTTTTACACAGTGTTTGTTAAGGCATGCCATATCGTGGGATACATGTTTGTACCAATCGGACGTCAACTTTCTGTTAAATGAGTACTTTGTTTATTTTAGCCAAAATTATCAAACAATTTTTTCTCAAAGATTTCACAGCAGCTATTTATCGCAGATGTACGAAAGCCGAGAAGGATCATTCGAGATTCGAGATTCGAAATACGAGATTCGAAATACGAGATTCGAGATTCGAAATTCAAGATTCAATATCTAAATTAACCAATCAATATATAAATTAGAGCTGCGCTGGTGCATATATTTACCCAAATGGACCAAAATATAACCAAATGAATTTTAAAAATTTTGACAAAAAATTAGTTTTAAACGTACGACTCTTTTTCAATTCTAATCGGGTATGTCCTTTAGAAAAATCTTGAACCACACACATTTTAGCAAAAGTAAACATTTGTATGACTTATATGTAATTATTGTCAATTTTGGTGCGTAGGGGGGGGGGGGGGGTAGGAAACTACAGAGAAACTTAACTTGGCTGTGAAACATATGCTTTTATTCTTTCTTGTTGATATATCAATGAATGAATTATAACAAAATATATGTACAACAATTAATTTTGAAATATTCATGCACAATCAAATAAAAGGTTTTACTGTTCTCTGCACAAGAAATCGGCAATGTGAACAAGTTGGCACCCTATCATCCCTACCTTTAATTGTAGAGAGTAGGTATCCTTCTATATTGAAAACAATTCCAAAAGTAAGACTCATAATAAGTTGTTTACTGCGGAAAAGGAAAAAAAATTGTATTTATTAATAATTCCGTATGATGTGATAATATCTCAATGATTTGTTTATAATCATAGTACTAGTGTATCACTGTATGCATACATAAAAACGATTAGTAATGCTTATATTTATTAGTGAAACAGGACAGATTATTTATATTTAGATTATTTAGATACATGTACTAATCTTCATGCGGGGATCTAGAAAGGAGGGGGTCAGGGGATCTGGACCCCCTCCTCGGGAAAATTGGAGCTTATTAAATTTACATAGTAATTTTTTTTAAAATTGGCCTAGGACCCCCTACAGAAAAAATTAGCTCCGCTTATGAAGTTCTCTACCATAACCGCATTTTTACACAAAAGGGGTGAATAAACCCGGGTTTTAAACTATTACTGGTGGTGAAATACCTTAGGGTTCAAACGCATCAGGTGGAAATGCACCAGGGCAAACAAAATCACTTAGATCCGCGAAGCACACTGCATTATTACTAGTCTACTTAGATATTCTGTGTAAAAGTAAATACAAATAATTATTTAGTTAGGTAGGGAGAAGTGAACATAGCATTTATTTGTATATAAGAGCATGTACGTATGATTTTTATTTAGAACAGTTTCATGTCGCTAGGATACATATTTTCAGATCCTTGATTTGATTGGTTAATTTAGATATTGAATCTCGAATTTCGAATCTCGAATCTCGTATTTCGAATCTCGTATTTCGAATCTCGAATCTCGAATGATCCTTCTCGGCTTTCGTACAGATGCCTGAAATTTTAACACACTATTTGTTTAGGCATTCCATATTGTGGGATGTATTTCTCTACCAATCGGATGCCAGCTTTCTGTTAAATGTCGACTTTGCTTATTTTGCATATTCACATCAGAGCAGGGATATCACTAGTGAGCCAAATAGCATTGGCTCACAGATATCTTGTTTTATTTATTCTCTTACTTGATTTCACTCATGAATTTTATTTTATGATTGCTTGCTAATCATTAACACTGCACAAAAAGAGATGTACCGTACTTGATGCTACAATTATTCAGTTTCAGTTTCTCAATATACGTATTATTCAATTTCCAGCAGATAATATTTGGCCTGATAGGAAAATGATCTTGGGTTGAAGGAAGTTGAACGGGAAATTCATGAGCAGTGCAAAGAGGATGGTATATACATATACGATACCTTTGTAGAAAAAAGAAGTGCCTATAAATCAGCTAAAGAGCTTTTTGGGGATGGAGACAGGGATGTCTTGAAACTGCGGAAAATGCTATAGATGATGAAAAGGACAAAAGAAAGAACCTTCTAAAATTTACAAACCTCTGTGTTCATGTCATCAAAAGTAAAAAGAAATGTAAATTTTGTGCCAAGTTCTGAAAAGGTTTTATTTTTTTTATAAAAGCTAATGTATTTTTAGTTTTTAACATTTGCTTCAGTCCAAACAAAAATTGTCATTATTTGAGCTTTGTATACTAGATACATTAGTTACTGGAATTGTATTTTTTTCATTAAGAATAGACTGGAAGGGTACATTGTAAAACATGTCTGAGAAACAAAAACTTTCAGTTTTTCACCAAGCTCAGCGAAAAAAAATGTCAAGAAAAGAATGTCCAGGATGTAAACAATCATTTACATCTAGGTATTTTAGGCAGCTTAAGAAAAATATTTTAGCAATAATCAATGGAATTGTTTCAAGTCAGTGTCTGAAAATGTTGCAGTTTTGTCTCAGGATATCGATGAGGAATTTTCTGATAGCTCATCTGATGAAAATCTTTCTTCTCAAAGATTACATGATGTTTTTCAATCTTATGTACGAAAACATTTTTCTGAAAATAATTGTACCGCCGAGTCTGAGAGTGAAGATGAGGTTTGGGATAATGCAAGTTTGGAGGATTTAGATTTAGACCTTCAGACTGAAGAACTCTTAGAAAGAAATGAAAGCAATGATGTGAATGTTTCAAACCCAAACATGAAATTTGGGACACTTTTAATGTGGTTCTGTATGTTCATATGTACCTGGCAAGCCATTTTCATGCTGCCAGACTGTGTTATTGACAACCTTCTTTCATTTTTAAGTACATTTTTTTGTCGAATTGGAAAAGAATCTTTCATATTTTCGAGCTTAGCTACTGTTTTTCCAGGTTCTGTGTATCTGTTATGGAAAAAGATAGGCTTGAAAAAAGACAATTTTACAAAGTATGTTGTGTGCAGAAAATGTTTCTCCATTTACTTGTATGATGATTGTTTAATGAATTTAGAGGGTGAAACTGTGTCTGCCAAATGTCCTTTTGTAGAATATCCAAATCATACACAGCCAGCAAGGCGAAGACCATGTGGGGAATTGTTGTTGAAATCTGTAACACTTTTAGATGGTACAAAAAAACTTTATCCATTTAAGTCTTACTGCTATAAACCTATTCAAGAATCTTTGCAAGATTTAGTTAAAAGGCCTGGGCTTGAAGATCTTTGTAACCATTGGCGATTACGAAAGCAGTCACCTAGGTTTTTGACAGATATTTATGATGGGAATGTTTGGAAAGAGTTTCAGAGCTAAGAAAAAAACACTTTTTAACCCATCGAAACAATTATGGCTTAATGTTAAATCTAGACTGGTTTCAGCCATTTAAACATGTTAAATATTCAGTTTTGTATGCAGTTATTTTGAATTTGCCTAGAGAGGAAAAAAATTTAAATTGAAAAATGTTTTATTGATAGGTGTTATTCCAGATTTAAAACATGAACCTTCTGTAAATAGTTTCATAACACCTCTTGTTAATGAACTTAAAGTAGCATGGTCGCAGGGATTTCAGTTGGCTTCAAACAAAAGTTCATATTTAAAAAAGAATTTTAAAGTTGCACTAATGTGTGTTGGATGCGACATTCCAGCAACACGAAAATTATGTGGATTTTTGGGTCATTCAGCAACAATTGGTTGCTCAAAATGTTTTAAAAAATGTCCAGGTAGTGTAGGCAATAAAGATTATTCAGGTTTTGATGTAGAGAATTGGCCAGTACGAACACTTGAAGATTATAATTTATCCATGAAAGCTGTTAAGAAAGCTAGAACTCAGACAGAAAAAGAAAGACTTGAATCTTTTCATGGAGTAAAATATTCGGTATTAAGTGAACTAGACTATTTCAACCCAATAAGAATGTCCATTGTTGATCCCATGCACAATTTATTTCAAGGAACTGCAAAAAAAAAAATGATGAAAATGTGGCTTGATTTAAAAGTTTTACATTCAGATCAGTTAGTTCTGATTCAGGAGAAGGTTGATTCTGTTGATGCAGCAAGCAACATAGGTGCAATTCCTAGAAAAATTGCATCCTCGTTTGGAGGATTTACTGCTGAGCAATGGAAAAATTGGACCATTTTTTTCTCGATTTTTGCACTAGCAGATATTTTGCCTAAAACAGATTTGGATGTTTGGCGAAATTTTGGTTTGGCATGTAGTGCGCTAACTTCTAAATTCATATCAAGTGTAGAAATAGCTAGATTTGATAGTTATATTATTGCATTTTGTAAAGGTGTGGAAAGGGTATATGGCTGTTCTAGCATTACACCAAATATTCATATGCATTGTCATTTATCACAGTGTGTACTTGATTATGGTCCAGTTTACTCTTTTTTGCTTTTTAGTTTCGAAAGATACAATAGTCATTTGGGAAGCATGCCAAATAATAGCAGGTCAATAGAAATGCAGCTTATGAGAGGTTTTTTAAGAGACTCTTTTGTACATTCTTTGCAATTCCCTAGTTTGTATGTTGATAAATTTAAGAAACATTTTCCAAGTGTGACAGAGTTATGTGGTGACAGATTTCCTACGGATTCTGATATTTTGAAAATATTGTATATGTCTAAGAAAAGTGCCCAAATTGTTGGATAGGACTGGCAAATTTGCTCTGCATTTGAATGTAAAAAGTTATCATGCCATGTTCTATCTTCAGCTGACTTAGATATGTTAAAGAAAACATACAAACATATTTATCCAGAGCTTGATGATTACATTGAATGCATCCCAAAGTCCTTTAGAAAATGTTCATCTATCTGTCTCGGAGGAGAAGTTTATGGTTCAAATCAATCGCGTCACAAGCGATCTTCGTTTGTCATGGCCTACTGGCATTCCACAGATGGAAAAATAATCGAAGAAGTTGGCTCAGGTGAACTCCGTCCCAGGGTAATTCAATATTTTCTTCAGCACAACTTAATTGTAGACAATAAAAGCCGTGTTCACCTGTTTGCTAAAGTTTTGTGGCTTGCATCACTCCCAAACATGTACAGATATCACTGTGGGAAGCCTGTTGAATTATGGAGACAGAACGTTTTTGACACTTTTAAGCCTTCTGCTTTCATTCCAGAGAATAAGTTGTAAATATATATGTGCTGATGGTATGCTTTTGAATAAGTGTGTATCATACATTTGTCCTGTTATTAAAGGTGTAAACGTGTAAATGTAATAAAAAAGGGACGTGTTTAATAGCTGTATCGAATTTTAGTTTTTGAAATGAAATCTGTCCTGAAAAAATTGACCGTCCTGCGACAGTTGGCGTCGGCCAGTCTGGAAGGGTGTGCGTCCTGCGCCAGTTGGTGTCAGCCATTTGGAAGGATGTGCGTCCTGCGCCAGTTGGCATCAGCCTTCTTGGAAGGATGTGCGTTCTGTACCTGATGGCATCATCCAAAATATGATTGAAATACAGATCTCTACATTAGCGCACAGCGCAGTGAAATCTCTCTGTGCTGTGCGCTAATGTAGAGATCTATAATTTCATCAGATTGCATCATCCATCTTTGACGGATGTGCATCCTGCGCCAGTTGGCATCAGCCATCTTGTTAGGATGTGCGTCCTGCGCCACTTGGCAATATAAAGGTATAGTTGGACTTTTAAATTTTTCATTTTTTTAGTATTTGATTTGGGAGTTTTTAAACTATATACTCTAAATTTAAAATTTGTGTCCGATTTTTGTATTTATAATATGCGTGTGTAAAATGGGTTTTTTTATATTTCATTAGCTTGTGTTTCATATTTGTAAGAGGAATGCGCTGTTCTTATAACAGGCAAAATATGGATAATATATGTACATACATTCTTTTAAGATAAACGGAAGGGTTGTCTCAATCATGCTTATTTATATATTCATGATATATTTTACCGTTAATAAACAATAAAAAAAATCTTGATTCTTGTTTTACTGCGACCAACATGACTACACGGGTATACGTATAATACATGTTGCATAGTGTACTTTATGCTAAAACCAGCACAGCCAACAGAAAAGGACAGAATGATTTGTTTACATATAAAGATCTATCCATGATTAATAGAAATTTTATTGCAAGGTCATTATTTTTATAAAGTACAACAAGTTCGGGAGGCTTTTACCATGTTTACCTTATTTAAAGTTGATAAAATTAATGACGGTTGCTTGGAAATATAATTTGTCTTAAACCTCAATTATATTTGCAACTTCTGGTTTAATGACGTTTAATCAGTAATAAAAATGACCTAAAGTTGAGAATTAATTACAATTATATCTCGAAGTATAATTTTACATTAAATATCAATTAAACTTTAAAGTTCATGTAAAATGAGGATATAACGAAGTTTAATTTTATTAAACGCAATATTTCATGCAGTGCCAGTATGAAAGTTACACAAACTACATGGCTTGGGGAAGAGAGTTTTAATTTAGTTTTAAATGAAGGACCTCTTTAAAAGAGAACTAATTGGAGAAGAATGAAATTAAGTTGGAGTATTTTAAAATTGTCCTCTCCAGCACTAAAAAGCATGTTATATCAATTCCTAAACATAAGCTTCCTGATAAATTTCCTGATGAATTTTAGATTCTGAATACTGACGTAAATTATCAGTCGATATCACGACCCGCAAATTCCTATGCAGGCAGTGAAAGTAGCAAACGCAATTGCTGAGCACAGTCTCAGTCTATCAATTGCCTCTGATTACAAACCTTCAACAATCTCTTAACAGAGTTGTACCAGCTTACGTATTTAGTTCATATTACGCCATGATCAACTACAACTTCTTTAAAAGATATTTCTGCTCACTGTGCACTGGTTTTATTAAGTACAATTTTATGATATCATATGCACTACGTAAATTAATCATAAATATCATTAATGGGAGATGCATTCTTTCAGCACCCAAGGTGCATTTTGAAATTAGCCATCAGATAGAGATGTCAAGCTAACACTTCTTCTGGTTAACAAGAAAATAGTACTACGTATACCTCTGGGTTTGACTGTTTTAATTATTCAATTAATTAATCATACAACAAAAAATTAATCATATTTAAATTGGAAATGAAAATAACTTCAGTTAAAACAAAATGTGTTCAGTGAACACATTTTTATCAATTGCAATAAACTAATTTAATTTTTACCAAGGTTATACGTTTATGTTTTTAATCACAACTATAATTTCTCTTTTACGGTTAAATGTGCATAATTAAAAAGAAGACATTTGATTGTCCTTTATTTAAGTCATCTCTTATAGAAATTTCTGAAGAGGACGAACTTTCTACAACACTAACAACCAAACGTTAATTGACAATCTGTTACGTATTGTGAATAAACAACGGTACCTTAGTTTTATCAATGCATTCTAAGCTGCGTAAAGAGAATTATTATCGAGAAATTTTTCATTCTGTTTTATATTTGTCTAATTCATCCTCATTTTTGAAAATTAAGTCATTAAGAACCATGAATCTAGAACAGGTTGAACTCTTAAACTGCACCCTGTTAGGCAATTTAAATGATGGGGGGTCTTAATAAGCAATACATGCGGGAAAAAAACATGAGATTAATATAATCTGCTCATAGCTAAAATTTTAGTTTTGAAACTGCAATTCATGGACAATTTCTGGGCTTCAAAATTGTTTGAACTTTTACAAACAATTACATATTGTACGCTCTCAGTTAAAGGTTTATGAATGTCATCTATTTTTCCCCAACTTCCATCTGTTCTCTTTAGTAGATACATGTAAGCCACAGTGCATTTGGTGACTGGCCATATGTGTACACAAATTTGATAGAACTTATCAAGAAAAGTATGTCTGGATGTTAAGCATAATTTTGTACTGTCATGAGAGAAAGTGGACTCATATATCACTGTTACTGATTCTTAGTTGTCCCTACTAAAATTTTGCAAATGTATGGATACATGTATAATATTTAAGAAATATGAGACAATCCAAGATGTTTTAGATTTGACCTCAACTGTTTATTAATTAAAAATGCAATTTGTAGATTTCAAATAAATATTATAAAGGTAATTTCAATAAATCTAGATGTTACGTATGTTCGGTTTATTTTGTCAAACGGATAAGTTGAGTAAAACTCACTGTGTCAAAATGAAGATGCTGACAACTGCATTTTGTGTGTTCATTTAATTAATAATTATATAAGAAACTTTCTGAATGCAAGAAAAAGGTGATAAATTAAAAATTCCACCAACCGGGGCCATTCCCTAGGCATTTTACCTTTGCTACTAAGCATGTGTTAAAATGTAAAGTGTCTCACTGACGTCATAATCAGTTTAGTTCTCTCTTAGATGAGATAATCGAGCTGTTAGGCAATGCTTTTAACAATGTGGTAGCGTCCATAGATTGCAAGAAAAGGTCATTCGTTATCGCAATTCTTCTTACTGAGGAAATTGTTTTCAGAAATCATGATATACAGCAAACCGACAATATGAACCATTGATTATTATTCATGTTCACTTTCTTTAATTTAAAAACAATTCTTAAAATTTGTAATTGTTTAATTTGAAACGTAATTATAAATTATCGCATTCTGTTTCTTAATTGTAGACACAACAAAGACTAAACCTACACTGTTAAATATTTGTCTTGACTTTATAAGATGTTTAAATTATAGCTAGCTGCTTTGAATAAAACTAAGGTAAATGTAACTCAGGCGGCCGATGTGGCCCCTGGGCATGTTGTTGCTAATCTATCAGTGTTTGGGCTACTTAATTTCAGTGAGTTTCTATGTATGTACATGTACGTGCGTTTTTGTTCCAGGCAATAGAACTCTAATGCATGTGTATTTTAAGCTGCACGTCTAATATCGTCCAAAATATTTTCTATTAAGTAGATTACATTATGCATACATACAATTGATAGACAAATATATCCCTATTGTTGTACATACGATATAAGTAAAAAAGCAAATAATTCGTTGTATTATTGTGTGCTTTTATTAAAAAAAAATAAAACAAAAACTCATGATGTACGTACGATTAAACAGATTTGTTAAAAGACATACAATGAATTGAGAAGACAAAATTTGTAATAGATGTGTAAAATATATTCAATATATTCTTATGTACACGTAATACAGAGTTTGATATATAAAGCTCATTGATATGTTTTCAACATTTAAAACGTTCTTAAATGACATCAAAAAATATATTTGCTTTAGGATTTATCATGTGAATGTATATCACGAAAGATAATTATAACTCTAAATACCATTTTTGTTTTTTGCATAAATTATTATCAAACAACATGCGTTTAAAATAAATGCATTTATTTACGTTTTACAGTCTTGATGTCAGCAACTCTTTGTCAACAAGGTATCAATTTCGCATAGATGTCAGTATTTGTCGTGTAAAATTGATACAATTGATGAAATAAACCCGTATACGATTAAAAATGTCGTTCTATATACGAACATACTGATAACATTCATCTCTTGTTATTCAATCACATTGCGGAAATACACCATAGAACAAATACGAAATGATGAGGAAATAATTAAATCTACATTGCAGTTATGTTCAATGTTCCATTACATTAAAAAAGGGCAAAATGTACAGGCATAAATTATTGGTCGGATTCGTTTCTATTTCAGTGTTATCTTTGATTTGTCTGGGAGCAGGTGAAAATGGACCTTGTCCGAAGTAAGTTTTAGTTTTAGATGACATTTTCTAAACACACAATAATTTCATTGTTGTTACATTTTTCCTTGTTTTACTTCATCTTAGATACTTTAAAGGATGCTGTCCATACACAAGGTGGGACTTTATAATGAACAAATGCGTAGGTAAGTTACTCAAAATATTAAAAATGCCATGGCATATACATGCACATCAACGATACTTTTTAATTTCCCGATCGCATCGATTTCTATTGTATAATGGAGGAATAATGTAAATTTGAGCATGTCTGAAAATTTCTATTCATAAATGATGACTTTTATTACATGAAATAATTGGAAGGAAGTTTAAAACTATAAAAACAATTATATAAGGAGCAATGTTGTACGATGTATTATAAATGTTAGTTGCACTTGATTTGAAAAAAAATGTCCAGCATTGTCGTTAATTTTCAACAGGAAAAAAATTTTCCGTGTTTGAAAAATGCGTTTTGAAGATTAGTTTCATTGTAATTGGTAAAATTCTATCAATTTCACATTACAAAATCAAACTGTCTTTCAAACATGATTATGATCCTTAATTGTTCTTTGCTATAGATTGTCCCATAGGTTATCATTGGAAGAACTGTAGCTTTGAATGCCCCTATCCTTTTTATGGTAAAATGTGCCAACTTGAATGTCTCTGTGAAATGGACATGTGTGATTTTGTTAATGGATGCACGAACGGCAAGTATTCATCAAAACGTTTACAGTTGTATCTATCATTTTATAATACGTTGTTGGTTACAAACCATTAAAAAGTGTATGCATAAAGAAAAGTGTTCTCTATCATTGCATGAATATCCAATGTATTCATATACAAAGCGAAACTTGTTACATATTTTTTTTATTGTAAGTCACAATGAGTAAAAAACCAGAAACTTTGATTGTTTGAGACTAAATAAATTTAACTAAATATAATCATATTTTTATATTTTATTACTTATTTGAAAATTATCACATATGTTTTCCTCGATTCCAACTACTTAAATACATTATTCTGATTATGGATATTTTATGGCATGATATATTTGTTTGATTATCTTTGTAAAAAATATAAGTTAGACCTAAAAAAAATATATAAGTGAAAAATTACATTCTTAACTAGTACCTAAAATTATACGGAAGAAACGCAACACAGTCTTACCCCCCAAGAAAGTGCAATAAGAGATTTTTGCCCCCTTTTTATCGATCTCGTGAGCCTTTATTTTTAGTACTTTAAGAAGGTCGCGTGTACATGCAATGTTTTACTTTTCCGTACGTATAATGGACGCTGCCAGTTGAAAAATACCAATTACGTGACTCATATTTACCTTTTATTTTTATATATATATATATATATATATATATATATATATATATATATATATATATATATATATATATATATATATATATATTATTATTATTATTATTATTATTATTATTATTATTATTTGCATTGTGAAAATGATCATCTTATTGTTATTAAATATTGATTATGTTGTATATAATTTGAAGGGTGTTTAAATTGTAGCATAAATCACCCATTTGAATCTCAACGGCTGTATGGTATTCATTCGATAAGAAACCTCGGTTACATATACACTTGTTACGGTTTGATTTAAAGCTTAATACGATTCCAAAAAAAGCATGCGTCATTACAGTTTTGATTTAAACAAAATGTATCTGATTGTTATTGTCTATTGACCAGAGAATGTTGAATTGATGTTGCTATTTGCTTGGATAAAGGCATACATGACATTTGATAATAAAGAACTGAAGTACTGAAAGCCGGGCTCTTCTGATGTTGTGTTTTAAAGACTGGTAATGCCTCTCTCTCTCTTTCTCTCTCTATCTCTCACACCTGTTTATACCTATTCTTTGATATATCTACTTTTATGAAATCCCAGTTATATCGAAAAGAAAAAGACCAGGTTTAAGATATATTTCTAAATGTTAGGTAGGTGTACACTATTTTTAGCCCCACCGACCTTTTTAAAGCTTTTAAAATATATGAGTGCAAGGGGGTACATGTTTCTTCATTGGCTAGTTGCTGTATTTTATAAATCTACCTTTATAATGTACATGAATGCGCTCGATTCCTGTAAGTAAAAACATTCAAAAATCTAAATGGCCTTTCCCATTATTAACAATTGTTGTTTACCTGATGTGAACTCACGTGAACTTTCATAACCTGTTCTGATGAATATGATTAATAATTTTTGTACGCATATTATGAGGTCTACGTTCTCTTCACTTGTTATTCTCGGCAAGGCACATGAGCAATTTTTTAAAATCATAACTTAATTTTTCATGAGAAAGCACGAACTTGTCCTTGCCATTTTGTGGGCAAAAAATTTAAAGATTCGTATCTGCAGAAATATCCTCATATATAGAGGAATATACGGTACAAAAGCAAATTCATTCGCAGGGCTGATAGAACACCTTACAAACTTAATCTTAATGGCTGCTGTTAGTCGCTGCTAACTTCAGCTATGGTTTTAATGCCTAACAATGGAGTACAATTTTCATAGCTCATCATTAAATCTGGATGATGCACTTGCATACCCAGTAGTTTGTAGTAGGGAAAAATCGTCAATGCACGTTTGGTTTATGAACAATATTGAGTCTACTCTTTTATCGCCAATAAACAGAATTTTGTTTTACATGTATAGTGTCTTGTACCTCGGAAAAATTTTAATATGTTGCCACTCATAATAACGAGATACATGTAAATGTAACTCGTTAAAATGACAACCATGCCCCGATACAATACGTCATATACCTTTTCTTTCACTTTAAATTTATTTGAAAATGGATTATGATTTCTGTTACTTTCTGGCACCTGCAATAAAAATTACAGTAGTGTAAAGACTTTTTTCACAAATATAGGATCTCTCATGTTTTGCGATGGTATATGATTTTTATCAACGACTTGTGTGTTTTGTGACCCCGAGTCCTTCTTCAATCAAAATACATTTCAATATCTTATTTAACAGAAAGTTGTTTCTACAATATATTTCAATAAGCTATGTATTAAATCAAAATACAGCCAAAAAAAGAAGATTAAATGTGAAATGCATTTGAAATACACCCGCGCGCGCACGCAGAACCCAAACACATACACCAACAAACAAACACACATACACAACACAAAAACACTAAACACTAAGCAACACCAATATTTTGATACAGTCGACCTTATGTCATTTTGATTTGTAATAAATGGATTGTATATATGATTGAATTTTGATACACGTAGTACGTAATGTATATACTAATCACAATAAATGTGACTCTGTTTTCCATGAACAATGTGGAAGAACATCCCTGTCAATCAAATACCAAGTGAGTTGGAAATACTTAAATTTGATTTTACATAGCATTATTTTTTTATTTATTAGAATAGTTCCAAATGAGTATACGCGAATTAGTGGTCAGCATCGTGTTTGTTTTGATTTTCATGTTTTTTTTTGTCTGGTAGTTGGAGAAAATGGCCCCTTTTCGGAGTAAGTCTATGCAGTTTATATTGTCAGATAATAATAACACGCCAGTTTTTATTTGAGTATATGTTATTATATCCTTCAGTTACTGAATTATTTCACTTTAGATACTATATGGGATGTTTTCCATACACAAGATGGGACTTAGAAATCAACAAATGTGTGGGTAAGTTACATTTTTTTTTATTAAGCTGTGCATTATACCTGTACATAGTTGTTATAATGTCTTCCTTTATGGCCTATACATTTTTAAAAACCAGAATGAATCATTTTCTGATTACATATTAAACGTATCAGAATAAATTATTCAGAACAAAGTATGCAATCTTTGCTTGATAATATTTTTGTATAGTGCAAATCTGGAATTTTACGAATGTATAAGTTGATTTGATATCATTTGTACATAAAATGTTGATCAATCGGATAAAAGTGGATAATACATTTGATACATGTGCTGCATGTGATAATGTTGTTAATTTTTCTGACTTTAACATCCTAACAATTCATCACCACATATATGTGAAATGTTGTTTTTTTTTCAATCATTTTCTTCATTTCTTTAATTATAGAATGCCCCGTAGGCTACCGTTGGATAAACAGTAGCTTGGAGTGTCCCTATCCTTTATATGGAAAAATGTGCCAACAAGAATGCCTCTGCAACAAGAACCAGTGCGAATTTGTCAATGGATGCAGGGACGGTAGTGTTTAAAAAAAAAAATGGAAAACTTTTAGCAGTACATGTATTTATGATTATATAATATAAATGATAACTACAGGATAGGATATAATGCGTGCTTAGGGCTAAGCCGATTGGAGTCAACTTAAAAAACCATGATTTTTTTTTTTTAGTTTGTAGTTATATTTATAGGTTTAAAAACTGTTTTTAATGTAAAATTATATGATATTTTACTTTTTTATTTACGTCAGCAGCACTGTAACAACAATTTGAAAAATTGACTATGAAAGACAAACATGAAAGGATGCTAAATTAGATAAAAAAAAATGAGAGAAAGAGAACTAATTAAACAGTAATGTAACAGGGGGAGCTAATTATAAGAGGTGGAAAAAGAAATATAAAAAATAAATTGAAGTACAGCGTACTTACTGAGAAAGATTCAAATATAAATATAACAAATGACACTTAAACTTAAATCTATCTTTTTTGCTTACATCGAAACATCACTTCCAACACTACATTGGCGTCGGAAGCAAATTGGAAGTGTGTGTGTGTGTGTGGCGGGGCGGCTACACTAATCGTCAGAAATCATGACAAGCAAAAAAAAAAAGCCTAAGTCCCAAAAATCATGAAATTCCTAATCCGTTGGGGGTATAGCTATAACTCCATAAAAAATCATACCTAATCAAAAAAATATTCCTAAAACCATTAAATTCTCGGGGGCGTACTATTCATGTAATTTTTAATACCACTATTAATATTTCCTTATTTTCATTTCAATTCCCTACATTCTACCAAAATGTTAAGGTGGGGAGCGACAGCTTCCGGACACTTCAATTTTTTATTTGTAGATTTAAGAAAATTATGTTTGCTGCGTAAAAAAGTAGGGGGGGGGGGGGCTGCGGCCCCTACTTGATGCTATGTACCTGCTGGTTAGGTCTAACGTTGCAAAAAAACTGTGTGTGGGAAGGGGGCCAAGCTCCAACCCCCCCCCCCCCCCCAAGCTTCCAACGCCTATGCACTAATTATTATCAAATGCCACAGCCGAATGTTATACAATGTCATATAGTTGTTAAAAATATTGTTAAACTTTTATGCCTAATTCTCATCGTTTGTATTCAAATAATATCAAAAAACCTAGTATGAAATGTCAATCAGAATTAGGCTTGTGAACTAAATGATGGCGCTCTTGGTCCCATTTATATGTGTGTTGCATGTACATCACCTTAGTGTTGTGAAAGTTTTTAATTTCAATCATTATATCAAATGATTAAATTTTATCAATTGAATTTTACAGTTATAACAAACTTCTTTAAAAAAAAATCATAGAAACCGCATTTATTTTACGACATATGCCACTTAACATTTCAGATGATATTCGTATGGCTTAGAGTTTTCTGGTCATTTTATAGAAGAAACATGTTTGCGTAATGTTTGACTTCTGCGTTTTATAAATGAACACCGCCGGTAGTGAAAACGACAATTGAAGAAGCGGCTTTACCACAAGCATTGTGATGGTAAGTAAACGTTTTATTTACAGAAATATCTGACATTTAATCTTTACTATTTTATTAAGCTCTTGAAACAAATTTTAGCATTCCTCATGCCAGTAGTTAAGCTCAAGATCTAGAAAATAAAGGTGTTTATAGATTTATGATATAAATACTTTTAAATCTGCTTCTGAACAATATTTTGTTTAATAGGGTGTAGCGGAGCTTAAATTTTTGGTAACCAGTAAGAAAAATCCTGTCTTATAATGTCATTTTCTATGAAATGTGAAGAACATATGTAACAAATCTCGGGAGTTTTGTCAATTTTTGACTTAAAAAAATATATGTAGAATGCCTATAGTCTCTCCAAAAATATCATTAAACAAATGTTTGAGCTCCTCTTTGAAATGATGGCAAATTGAATATAGATATGATTTTCTATAGAATGTCAACTATTATCTTACTATTGGCATTGTTGGGAAGTAATGCATTACATTACAATTATGACTTGTAATTGAAAAAAATAGATGCATTACCTCTCATTATTTATTTCCCAGGGTCTAGTTAAGAGTCCCATTTTGTAGATGTTCTCTTTTGTTACATGAATTGAATACAGGACTTTGATCATGATAAAAAGAAATGAAATAAGAGTCATGTTAATAAAACATTTATAAGGAACAAAATTTTCGCTACAGTAAATCCAAGTTATATGTTAACTGTGCTCCTCTATCTGTATTTGAATCTAAAATACTCGTAAGTAGGAATAATCATTATAATATAATAATAATAATAACTAGACACGATCTCGTTGCGAGCAACGAGGAGGTCTTCCGTCTGATTTTAGAATTTGAGATATATGTTCTATTTTGATTTTGCTATTTAACAGCTAAACATGATTTAGAATAAAAAAAAACATGGTCTACATTCAAGGGGGCTAGATACTATATTGTTACAGGTGTAAGAGCTTTGTTCAACAAGTGTTTAGAAATTCGCCACTGTTCTTGAGATATCTTAGAAGAAAAAATTTTAGGGGCCGGTCCCTTATCTCCTTATTGGAACCGCTGAACCAAATTTTGAAGATCGCATGTTGTTAAGTACATCATTTTTAGCATCTTTTCTTCTAAACTGCATTTCAAAATATTTTTCCCTAAAAAACTCTCATTACAAAACACATGACATTACATTGCTTGGATACATAATTGTAAGATAAACATATTTGCTTCTATAGCCTTTCACAAAATATCCCTCTGTAAAGAGGTACAGATGAAAGACTTTAGAGCCCTTTGGTCTCCTAATTTGAGGGGCCAGCCCCTTTTTCTTGATATCAAATAAAAGGTCATTTAAATTTCAACACATTTTGTTTAACAAGTGTTAAGAGATTTGTTACCGTTCTTGAGATATATGGGAAAGAACGTTTTAGGGGCCGATCCCTTAATTCCTTTTTGGGGCCATTTAACGAAATTTTGAAAATTGCATATTACATGTATTTAGTACATCATTTTGACTATCTTTACTTCTATACTTTATTTCAAAATTTATTTCATTTCTGAGATATGGGTGATCAAAACTCTGGACTTTTGGCCCCTTAAAACCCCTTATTACGTAACACACGATAAAATCATTACATTGCTTGGATACATACCTGTAAGATAAACATATTTGCTTCTATAACCGTTCACAACATATCCCTCAGTAAAGGTCTACAGATGAAAGACTTTAGAGCCCTTTGGTCTCCTAATTTGAGGGGCCAGCCCCTCTTTCTTGATATCAAATAAAAGGTCATTTAAATCTCAACACATTTTGTTCAACAAGTGTTAAAATTCGTTACCGTTCTTGAGATATATGGGAAAGAACGTTTTAGGGGCCGATCACATAACTCCTTATAGGGGCCATTTAACGAAATCTTGAAAATTGCATATTCTTTAGTACATCATTTTGAGCATCTTTACTTCTATACTTTATTTCAAAATATTTTTCCTTACTGAGTTATAGGTGATCAAAATTCTGGACTTTTGGCCCCTAAAAACCCCTAATTACGTAACACATGATAAAATCATTACATTTATTGGATACATAACTGTAAGATAAACATATTTGCCTCTATAACTGTTCACAAAATATCACTCAGTAAAGGGCTACAGATGAAAGACTTTAGAGCCCTTTGGTCCCTTAATTTGGGGGGGGGGGGGCAGCCCCTTTTTCTTGATATCAAACGAAAGGTCTTGTAAATATAAATCGTTTTTGCATTACAAGTGTTAACAAAATATTTTTCAGAAAAGAGATAAACTAAGAAAACCATTTAAAATTACGACGTTTTTTTAGTCTCAATTTTCGGGACCAGGCGAGCTTAAACGCCTTTTGAGCATGACAAATATGAACGCCAAATAGCACATCTACAATCTCTTGTCTACAATCCCTGAAAGTTTGAACTCAATATCTTTTACTGTTTAGGAGAAGATCCCTGGACAAGCCGACCCTCTGAAAATCGTTAAAACGTCATTTTCTTAAGAACGGAAATGACGTCATCAAAATAAAAAAATGTATATTAAGTTTGGATTAATATCTATTAGATCTGAAAGTTTCACGAGAATCAGCTGAGCCATTTTCGAGAAATCGCCTGCACAAATTTTGTAAGAAAAAAAATAATAATAATAGGGAAAAAGAAACCGAACGAAAACAATAAGGTCTTCCGTTGAAAAACGGAAGACCTTAATAATAATGCTACAGAAATGGAAAAAGGTTTGTTATTATAACATTTTAATGTATTATGCATTATAAAACAGTGTTTATTATATACATGTAAAAACGGATTGTATAAGTTTGCCAGTTTTAAATACAACGTGTTCTTAACTGATTAAACTCTACATTAGGCAGCAATTTTGTTTAAGTATAATTAATTATGAATGAAACAAAACATTGATCAATTTATAATGTAATTACAATTAAATATTTTTATAACCTCGTAAAAATTGTATTCAAAATTTATTTGCAGCATTGAGATATATCCTTTATTTGTCTATTTAGCGAAACCAGAGGTATTGATTATGTTGTGCTTTTTGAAGTTAAAAAAGTAGATTTAACAAAAAATTATGTAAAATTAATGACTATGTTAAGTTGCTTTTATTTTCACAAATCTGAACATAAAAAAGTTATCTATTAATGATGAGAAGCAAACACCAAGTTGCAGGACTTGCATTTTAATCAGATTGTAAGAAAAAAAAAATAAATTCGGTTAATCGGATTAAAAAATCTCTTGAAATATTTCTTTCTGTAGAAAAGCCGATTTTGTACTTTATGTCAGCCAGAGCTAACGTATTAATTTTATAAACGGGAATCTACTTAACGGGAATTTACTTATTTATCTATTTTTGTCTTATATCATTTATGGCATGCAGAACTCCGTGGTAGATTAATTCAACATTGGCTTTATTACTAATCGCATTAATTATTTCATAATTTTTGTTATAATTCTGTTTTGTGGCAACCTAATTTTAAGTCTCAAACACATAAGCTTATTCAATTTTTTTCAAATAAAATTTGTAATTGCTAATGACATAATACAGTTTGGTTTAACATATAAAAATAAATCATATTAGTGTAAATGTATATTACCAGGAAACGTGATAGTCCGAATAATATCAAAAATTTCTTGCTCACATTTGAAAAAAAAATGTCACACCTAAAAGGGTGTGTTGTAATTCAATACGCACATCCATGATTAACATTGTAAAACGCAAATAACAAGCAATAAGTAAGCACTATAAACTCAAGTAGTATTTGTTCTGGGCTGACTGCGAATAAGGAAATATAATGTTTATCTTTCAGACTCTAAAAAAAAATGAAAACCTTTGCATGCCACAGTTGTTAAAAAATGTGCTCACAAGTATGCCTTAAGGTACATTTTTCTTTAGGATGTTGTTTACTCGCGATATTTTCACACAAACGGGTCGCCACATTAATTATGATGCAGAATTTTTAAGATGCAGACAAAATATATTTTAAAATATTAAAGTTACATATAATAAATGCTCGTTGTATTTATATGTTCCTTGTCTTAAAAGCTTGCATTGTGATTTATAATGCATTTAAGATAGAGTGTTAATGACATATGTTGTATATAGGCGTTTTAACATGTAAACAGCCGTCTGTCAAAATGTTTCCAATGTTCTCGGTGGTATAATCATGACATGCGGACAAAAACCAGGCTTCTCGAGGAAGTTACTCAAATATGAAGTTTTCATCTTCTCGCTAATTACAAATATAATAGGACCGCCATTGAGCATAGACATTGCTGTAATGTGATTTATCCTGTCATTCTACATATTGGAGCCAACAATACTTAGAATGATCATGATGGCCTAGTGTAAGTTCCAGAACATGCAGCGAGATGTTTCCGTGTCTTTTACTGTCTCGGAAAATTATAGGTAATGCTTTAGATCAGAGGTTATCGGAGATAAAGTCGGGTTATCATTTTATCATTTGTTTATGAATTTATTGTAAATTTTACCGAAAAAAACAACAACTTTGAAACCAACGTTAAGCAGCTGTTATGCATGTTAGCGAGAGGGTCTTAGTGTATGTAGCCTTTCAATTGCAACTTTATAGTCCTTAGCTTTAAAAGTGTCCGAAGAAAATATTAGTTTAATTAAGGTTTTCCGCTGGGACTATTATTCTAAATAAATTATCAAATTTCTTCTTATTTTTTTTTCTTCTAGACGCCAACTTTGATCCTTAATATCTCGCTCGTTTGTTCACCGATTGTTTTGAAATTTTCAGGACTGATAACATGCCGCGTGATGTTGTCGTTGCATATTTTAGTTGAGGAAAATCCCTATCCAGTTTTGAGTTATTCCCCTTTTAGTAAAATTTAACGACTTCTTTTGTCCAGGGGGTTTTGCTTTAACGATGACTGGCAGAGTCTCAAAGATGGACTGGTTTGGAAGCTAAAACATTGAATTTATGCGAGATATATTTCATTTGTTATTTAAATGCAAATAAAAGGGGTGGTATAGATGTTGAAACAAAGGTAAGAAAAAAAATCAAAAAAATTCGCGTATTTTCCGTGATAGTTTTCTACCTGATAAAAATGTGTAATAACATGTATTTTAAAAGTTCTTGGTCTTACCCAGACCTTTCATTCGGTATACCGAAAAAGGGGCTGGCCCCTATAATTAGGGAGTTTGAGACGTCCAAAGTTTCTTGTCAATAACTTAAAAAGGAATAAAAATTTCTAATGCATTATTGAAGCAAAGTTGTAAAGAAATTAATTTTGAATCCATCCATAGTATTCAATTTAATGTTTTCGTAATTTATTGTCAGTATTTGCAGACACAATTGTTGTCAGTTCGGTCCATTTTTGTGGGGGTGCGCACGTTTATGAGGTTATGAAAGGGCTTCCTGTAATGCACTAACTGATACATGTAGCGCGCAAAAATAATTCCACATAAAATTCCCAAATGTTTTTATTCATATGTACATTTTCATTTCATAAAGATGAACCTCTTTGACCTTATTTTTGTTGTTTGTTTCATAACTGCGCCCCTGTCTATATCTAGATGCATTACGAGACCCAGGCAACCGATCGATAGGAGAGTCGCTAGCTGTATTCAGGCCGTCTCCTACACGACAGTGCATATGCTTGTAGAGCTGGACGTTCATGTTTAACGCCCCACTGTGTTACTGTAACAGAGACATTTTGAATTGTTTGAGTACTGGGAGATTTATTAATAAAATGGTTCCAATGCATGGTAATTAAACTCAACTTTTCTACAATACGTATGCACGGCCGTCTTATAAAGCAAAATGTGTATTACAGACATGACAAATGTACGCGAACGCGGTATTGCTCCCGATAGAACATTTCTTTAAAAAAAAATACTGATTTGCGATGGATATAATATAATTATCATCGTGGAGATGATTTTAAAAAGTGAACGTAATATTCGTATACGATAATATTTGAATCCAAAGCCGCTAAGTTTTAAGTTTTAAGTTACGGTTATTAGGGATATTAATTATGACTTGCCCCGCGTTTCACGTTTTTTACTTGCAAAACATCTACAAACGAAAATACCAAACAACCTTCAGCAGCAACTTATAAATTATTCATTCCATACACAATTCTAAAGAGGTAATTAAATAAATTTTATAAATGCTTTATACTTGTCCTCGCTATCTTCCATGGAAAAAAGTGGCATGGAAAAATGTAGTTCAATGTTCATCAAATACGCTGTAGCCTTAGCAATCGAAAATAATTAACAAACTGTATATTGATAGATTGACATATCAACAAACATGTGATTAACAAAAATCAAAGCAATGTGTTTTTTACAAGTTCTATAAAATGTAGACTTAATGACTGAATTCTTTACCGTTTTCCGTCTGGGTTATTTTAAATCACGTGTGTACGTTATGTGTAGCCATATAGATGAACACTTTAAGTGTTTAATTTTTAAAAGAAATTGTGTACATGCAGAACAATGCAATGCTAGGACAAATAAATTTCAACAATGTATATGGTGAGGCCGGTCGGACTGATACTGGTTCTGCTTGTTCTACAAATAGCGAATGTAAGACGAAGTATTAGGGTGTTATATTTTAAACAAATATAAGTATTGCTTTCTTAAAAGCTTGCATTAATCAACAAAGTATTTTTGTTGGAAGCATTCTTAGCTACCTTAGCTGCATCTATGTACCGCTCGGTCTGTATCCCGGAAAAATTGACTACCATCCGAAATTTTTCATACAATGTCTACAGACTTGCAGCTAACATTACCTTTAAAAATACATTTTAGAATTTGCCGCTGTTTATAAATTCATTAAAAAGACGCGCAGATTCAAGTGGTAATATGTCGTTTGATATGGGATTTATGACGTCTATTTATATTGTTTTCATTAAAATTATTTCATTATTTCAAGCTTGTGGGTGGAATGAAATCAGTTTCACGTGTTATATGACATAAAGAAGTCCTCTCCCCACTTTTTCTCGCAGCAACTATTTTTTTAAAATTTACATAAAAAAATTTAATTATCATGGCGTCCCCCCCCCCCCCATTTGGGTAGCATGTAAAAAAAAAATGGTATGAAAATCATGAAATTATGGGTAAAATTTTGATAATTTTGGAAAATTCAAAATTCTTTTTTTTTCTTATTTTGCTTGTCAAGATCTGTTGGAAGAGTTTGCGCCCCCCCCCCTCTTTCAAAAACGATGCTACGTGCCTGGAGATTACTCATTTCTTTATTCCCCTCTTTAATAAACAAAACAAACCAACAAACATAACCGATCCAGATAAATATAATTACATGTATCAAAAATAAACTTCAAAAACAAACTACACATTCATCCTTCACCCATAATATTGCCTTTTCGATATTTGTCACCGTAGTAGACCCGTGTAACAATCTGTTAAGTAGGTGCTTGCACGATAAAGAACCCCTTGCTGATCTACATTTTCATTAACGCATACAAAGAAAAAATATATTTTGATTTATTTTTGAATTTCTTTTGATGTAAAAAAGAGAAGAAATTGGTTCTCAGTCTCTCTTTATGCCTGTTTGTTAGCGGTTAATCCAAGTTCACTTTGAATATCCTTTTGTAATTTAAAAAATGCGATGTAAATTTTTTTTCATGCAATATTTCGGATAAAGCAATGAAGAGTTGTTTCTTGAAATTTTATTAGACCATAAAATTGTAAAATGCTAACATTGAAAATTGTGCACGATTTCTTTTCTTTTTTTAAGGTAAAACTTTTTTGATTTAAAAAATGATTCTTTGAGACAAACAAATTGACATAATCAATAAAAGTTTGACAATCTCTAACTGCAGGTCTGTAGCTTTTAGTCTGAAAAAGAATCGGATGGACGACCTAGGACACAGATCTTTCATCCGAATTTCTTGAAGATTGCCATTTCTTTCGTACGCGGACGCAATACTCACCGAGACTAAACGGTTTGTATCTTAAGTTTTAACTGCCTGCTTTGAAAGGTAATATTGGTTTCCTGATAATTATGAACATGAATAATTAAATAAAAATGGATAAAATTACAGTAAAATTACCGGCATCGGTCTTCTCCATGGGCGGATCTAGAAGGGGAAGCGTTCCAGACCCCCCCCCCCCCCCCCTCAGCGAAATATCTTTCAATTACGTGTACATTATAAACTTACCAAATATGCCTCGGACATCCCTTGGCAAACTCAAAAGCCGTGTGCCGGTTCAACCCCCACCCCGGAAAAATTTCCTGATCCGCGCATGTTCCCCCTCCTTGAAATACAAAATTATTCTTCAAAACCCCCTGTAAAATTTCCAGGATCTCCGCATATGTACTAAGAGATTCATTGGCGCTTGTGTTCGATAAAAATGCGTGTAAAACGTTTGCCAATGGCCTTTTTACCTTCGTACCGGGCATAACCATAGTCCCACTCTGTGAATATAATACGGCAAATCAAACTAGAGACAAGATCTAGATCTAGATATCTTAAAACAACATTGTGCAATTATCAGATTTTCATTTCTTGGACATCAAAGACTCATTGAGTTTATTTAATTATTTTATATTCTGTGAACCTTTCACTCAGCTTACTTATTTCATTACCTGTCAATTTAATACTCATTGTTAAGATTCTGTACAATTCTCAATGCGCAGTCTGGAATACGGCGGCCAGCCCCGGCCACGTCCGACTCTCCCAGAGTCTAGAGTCCGGAGGCCACTACTGGCCATATCCGACTTGTTTGTAACATGTTTGTCTGTAAAATTGTTATAATGTTGCCAGCGTTGAGTCTCGTCCAATAAATGTGGAATCCTGCATCAATTGCCTGTTTATTTTTCTGGAGCTGTATACTGGTGGACCTTCGGGAATACGGCAAACCTATCCTTTGTTTTAAATTACAGCCCACAGCGCGCCACAACCTTATGCCTTAGCTTATACACTTTACGCCAACTTTCCGTACTGCATACGACCGATGCAGATCCAGACGAATTCTTTAGCACCGTAAAATCTACGCGGTCACTGAAATATAATACTTTGTTTCTCAGTGTTTATAATCTAATATTGTACTATGGTCAGCTATAAATTTTTGTAATACGTCACAAGTATGACGCATCTACGACGGAAAACCTAATCGTTGCATGCAACGAGCTTGTCTCTAGTTGGCAAGTATGATTGCCTTTGTCTGGCCATATTTTCAAAATTTGATTTGTTTTATAGAATAAATGAGATTGATTACTGCATGTTTATTATAAATCATTATCAATGATTATTCTTGTAATTATCAATAGCAATGTACGTATTACAACTGGTCTAATGCTTGTGATTTTATCCAATTCGTTGAATATTTCCTTTGTATGGCAAAAAGTGGCTAAATGTTCATTTGAAAATACTTTTTTTTATTTTATAGATAGATGCAGAAACAAGTACAATTTTTGCTGGGGTTAAAATTGTGTACATTGTAGTTTGTGTTCCAAAAAGTGAATTTTTCACGTTTTTTCATTACTAGTATATTTATTAAAGAATTTTGCGAACAGGTTCAGGTGGATGATTGAAATGTACTTTCCTAAACATTGGCCGATAAGAAAGAACTTTTAAACGTATATTAATCTTAAGTTTTAAAGTGTATCAACATACATTATCAAGCAAAAATTTTTGAAAAAAATAAGATCAAAGCAAATCTCTCTAAATGAAATGGCTTTACATTTCTTTTTTTTTCTACATTACAATAAATTATCTATGACTTGTTGACCACGACAAAAAAATCTTGTAGACTAAATGCTCTCGAATAATTAAAGGCTTTCCCCTTATTTAAAACTTGTCTGTTTTAATAGCATTTATAAAATGTTTTCTCTGCGTTAGAATGAGGTTTTTCTTACTTGACTTTGACCTTTGAATTCTATGTCGTGTTAATTGGATGGGGTCAACTTTTTAAAATGAAGTTGTCTGTTTACGATGCATAGTTCAAAAGTTGTAAGGTGGAAAGAGAATCAAATGAATAGAAACTGTATGGCAAATAAATTTTGAAATATTAAAAGGATAAAATATCTCACATTTATGATTTCCCTAAAATATTTAATTCTTATTCATAGTCAATCAATAAGAAGTTTATTGTTGGGGAGGGGGGGGGCAGTAAAAAGTAAGAATGTTCCTTTTCTCGTCTAAATTCTCTACATATAATAAAACAAAAACCGTAAATGCCAATTAATATGCCCCATCAAACATGTTCATCATACAGGCATCTTCATCATTATTCATATCAATAGGATTTTGTAAAGATGGTATTGTGTTTTAGTATCCATTTTGCATTATTTTACATTGTAATTAATTATTTTATGTAATGCAATTTGATGATCAATTACATCATCTGATGGTAAAATAAATGTATTCATGGCATACACGCCGTAGGACATGCGTTAATTTATGAAGATTTATGAGATGTGAAAAAGGTGACGTTCAACGTTTGGACATCAGAATATGTCTTGTAGAGCAACAGAAAGCAGTTTAAATCGCATGTTACCGAAGGAAAACTTTCTTTTGCCAGAAAATCTTTCTGATATGAAGATGATACTTTATGGTTTGTATAGGATAAGATGTATCAGCAAAGTTAATGAATATATGTTCCATGAAAATTTAAGCACACAAAATAAGACAGCATTCAGGAGGGCTTATAATGTGTGTTTTCAAATGTGCTCTTTTGCAAAATCGCAAATTTCTTCATTTCTTAATGTCAGTAAAATCCCAGATTTATTTTTATTTAATTGTGTTTTAAAGTTACGCTTGAACACTTTGAGAATGTCATATACATTTACATTGCTTAAAAGTAAATTCTTCTAAACTGTTTAGATGTTAATAGATCTACATGTGGCGTCAACCTATTGACTTCCTCGACACCAAGTCTTGTTGGTCAGCTTGTAAAAACACAAAACAAAAGTTGAATAAGGAAACGCTTATATGAGTGAGCACTTTATATTTTTGTTACATCTCAAAATTGTTGAATCGTTAAAATATGTTCTTACTTGGCATTATATAACTGAAGACTGTCATGCATGAATCATTTATGTACACTTACACAATGAAATTGGATACAACCGCAAAGAAGTACCACTTGACAACAAATGATAGCATTTTCTCATAACATCAGTGAACAGGCGTCCAACAATCTATAATAAGACTATTCAAATTATAAAAATCATGCATATATATATATATATATATATATATATATATATATATATATATATATATATATATATATATATATATATATATATATATATATATATATACCAATGTTTTTATTTGATATAGGTACGATCTAAGCTAAACATTTTCAGCATTAGATTCCATTTCTTGTTATATTTGCGATGCTTTATCACTGTGTTTTAATGGTCGAATACTGCGTGTCTGTTCCAGATAATAACCAAGTTCAGAGTTTCTCGATATGTATACGAAGTACAGGCAATGTTTTTGTTCAGAACTTAGGTGAATAGAAATTACCAAATTTAGATTGAAATTGAATGTTAAAAGCAAAAAAAAAAAAAAATGAATTTTCGTTTTATCAAAACAGGGAAAAGAAAAATATCTGCTTGGAATTTTTTAAATCAGTATACATGGCTAATGGTAAAACTGTTTAGTCCGATTTGTTATGGGCTATTACGGTACAATCTAATTTTGCATACAAACCAATTGTTGCCAAAACATATCTGAAATTTTATATTTTTATTTATAGCGAATGTCAAAATCGTAATTCAAGAATACCCGCTTCGATTTTGTTTTCGGGGGTGGGGGTAATAATAAGGAGCAAAATAACGTGGTACCTTTTAGTGTAAAGTTTGTTTTGTATACTTTTTTCCTCATTTAAATATGGCTTAAATGAACCGAAAAATTATTTCAAAGCCTATTATCATCCACATTCTAAACAAAACCATCGTTTAAAAGCGTACATAAATTTGATCTAAAATCGGACCAAGGAACTCGAACAAAATCATGGGTCTTGTTAGCTTTAAGATAGAAGTGTGATCTCTTTATCACGCTTCAGTACTTCATTAAAAAAAATAAGAAATAAAACATTTATCGCATATGATTTTGTTGAATATCAGTCATTATTATCTAAATTAAGTTGAAATACTGTCACAAACACTTCACTTATGTCAACATAACAAAAATTACGGTTAGATATTACACCAGATGGTGGACTGAACTATATAAGGAGGAGAGCAAGGAAAAACTACTCTTGCTATGTAGCTTTGAATTTGTTTGACAGAGTTATCCGTCTTTGCTAATGGCATAATTTTATCATTTTGCAGATAAAAACAATATGAATGACAGGAATAAAGTCATTATGCATTGTAATATGGACAAAATTGTTCTTGATTGTTTAAATTGGCTTATAAACGCCCACCAACCACGAATGAATATTTATTTTCTTCCAAATAATTCTAATCAAAAGTCCTCATCCATGAAGGTATTTACAAAACCAAATATGTCGAATGATTTCATGTAGTTAAAAATTGTTGCACGTAAGTTAATTCTATGTTTTTAACATTTCAGCTTGATACATCCTGATTGGCTCCATGTTGAGGATTCGTTATAAAAAGGACTAAATTTTGAAGTAAACTATGTGGTTTTTTCGCAAAATGTATTTTTCTTCATGTTATCATGTTATCAACAGTATTTCCGTCATTAATGTTGTATCACCATCTCCACCGTTGCATTCTTTACAATGTTTGCATAAGTATATGCATGTCTGTCTGAGAGTAATGTAATTGAACATTTGCGCATTTATTGCCCTTCATAATTGATTATAATTATGTTAATTCCAAAGGTGTCCATGAATTGAGAAATCATTTCATCAAATATGCTATACAACAACAAATGTATTATTCTTAAGCATATGTTAGTCTTTCATGAATCACCTTGGAGATATATTATTTCATATGACATGTACACAGCGATTGCACCGGGTTTTTTCCTCACAAACATTGAAATCAGAATATATTGTATAAAATATGAAGTATATCATAAGCGTTTTTCATTGTTTGCGATGGCGAATGATTTTTATCCCACTCGTTTATGTCCATTGGACAAAGCTTGGCGATAAGAAATTCACAACATCTTTTATAAAAAAAACTGTATACTATATTAAATGATGAGAGATCTTACACATAAGTTGTTTTTTCATGAACTGATATAAAATGCCCTAGCTATTATTCATACAAGACATTGTTAAATGATACACATTCTCTGTGTATCATTTCACCAGCCTAAAAATGAGTTCATTTTATAATTTTCGAAGACATCCTAACACTTTCTTACGACCATGTATAAAATCGTCCTTGGGATATTAATGTCATGGACAATGTGAATTAACAATATATTGCTACAGACAAGTGTTTAAAATGGATTATCTGAACAATAAAGAATATAAATGTATAGTGACAATTGTAAGTAATGATTATCCTGTTGGTCCAAGGAAAATCACAACAAACTCATGTTGACTATTGTGTGATAGTTGTATGCAAATATACCATGACTTTGCTGTTTACTATGCTGGCTAAACAGACGTTAACGAATGTATGTTCGTGAAGAGAATTCATCTCAAATAATTAACCAGAAGGATCAGGCAGCGATGGAACAATAATTTGCTTCATGAAGTCAACAATATCCGTATCAGAAGCGTTGTATTCCTAGAGCCGTGTTATATTCTGTGTGCTTTAGTCAGATGTAACTATCTGAAACGATGTCATTAACACATGCGTAAATAAGAACATTCGCTTTCTTTAACAATTCAATGTAGTTAAATCAATTATATGTAACCAAGTAAAATGTTTTTATATCTATACAACATGTAAAGTATAAGTAGTAGTTTTAAATTTTGATAAATATTGATGAAAAATGAAAATAAATGATCTATGATATATGTTTTATATTTCATCAGCATAGTCTCTTTGATAGTTTTAGATGTTAATTGTGAATATGACAATATAATTTTTTGCATGAAATAGAGAGTTAAACATAAAAATACTTTTATTTATGTAATAGAATAGGTCTTTTCTTTCATGAGATAGTATTTGATTATAATCAACTTTGTGTGTGTGTCCCCATATTATTTCTCTCGCCAAGATATACGTAGGTTCGGCAATCATGCATCTGAGCAAGGCGTGATCTTGCGGGCAGAATAACTCTCACGACATCGAGTGTCCACATGTGCCCAAATGCATGTGTATAATGTGAATGAGGAATTGGATGCTAAATTTATGGTAAGGGTTCAACATTCAATAATGGTCTACGTCTACAAGATAAATCCCATGCAGTCATACTCAGTTACAATACTGTTAAGAGCTGCACACATAATCATGTCATGAGAGAAAAATGAAAAAAAGGTACAAAACTTAGCTAAACATGAAAATTTGTGACTTAGAAATAAATAAGGACAATTTTAGAATTAAATTATAAATTTTCTCTCCATACATTTTTTCGACATATTTCAATAATGATAAACAGCATGTACTGAAAACCGAATCTAAGTCTTTTAATAGTAGTTTTATATCATGCAGTAACTTTTTTAAAGAACTCCTGAACGTATTCAAATGCCTTTTAACAACGTTGAAAATGACACCAATGATGTATTATGTAATTAAATGATGGCAAACTGTATACCTTTGAAGTTGATTTTTTTCCACTGAAACATACAGCTTCTTTAAAACCACAAAATCGAGGAATATCAATGGTCTCTCGAATTGAATAGTTGTAACAATTAATAGACTGTAAAACATGAATAATGTAGGGAAACAATAGGCACGGGTTAGCTAAATTAAAGACAATTTGGGAATGAAAGTACCAAGTTTCAGAAATATGAACCATATAAAGATATTAATTATTTAGATTTTGATTAATATCTACAATTACAAAAATATTTGTTAAATATATGTTACTTAACGAAAAAGAAATTATTCTTTACGTGTCATGAGGTGCTTAAATACGGTCGATGTGATCGAATCCAATATGGTCCGAATGTCCTTCATGATACATGTAGTTTTGATCAGCCGTGCCCGCATTTGATCACTCTCATGATATTCAAAGATTGACTCCTTATTACTTATATTTATATATTTTTTCGGCAATTTAACGATTAATTTAAAAAATTGAAATGTATCAGAATTCCCATTACAAAATCGATTTGTAGCATTATCATAGACAAAGACATAAACATTGTAAACATGATTTTATAATACTATAATAAAACTAATTGAATAATTTTCTTTTAATCAACAATTTGAGAGTGTTTACAAAATACCAAATAACGGTAAACATACACTTAAATGAAAGACCTGTTTCTAAGCAATTCATTCTTATAATGACAGTCTAAACGCCTGAAAAATATGAAACGTATTGTGTGTAGTCTTTGCTGATTAAATTGCATGAAAAACACACATTATTTTATCTATAATCAGACTTGAACTCTTATCTGAATACATTAAAGCAAGCTGCACTACATTGTGCTACAGAGATTTTTGGTGTGCATATCATCTGCAGGCTATAAAAATACATCTTTAGAAATAAATCTACAGTTATGCATTGATAAGCACACACATGCAACAAAGTTTCAATTAACTGGATGAAATGCGGACATGCTTAATATAAATAAAAAATAAATGAAAAAATACTATAAGCAATTGATGAATTCAAATGACTAGACAATGGTTATCAGTCGGATATTTTATTTACGGTTATTAATATTTAGCAATCTATATCTGTTTTTAAGTATTCAAGATGTTATACTATGATGAGTTTTCTTAAAATGGATTTACACGTTTTTATTTGGTTTGCATATACACTGTACATCAAAACCATATCAAACTCAGTTGATACCAATACAGTTTATTAGATTAACAAGATAACCATTTTTTCGATATCAAGGATTAAAACATTTTCAACTTGTAGTGATTGGTGGAATTTGTAGAAGGGTCTGAAATGAGCAATCAAATACTAACTGCTTCGTAATGTGATGTTATAATGTTCGTTTTCCTAAAAATAAATGATTTAATGTCACTTGTACTATTAATTGACACAGCTAGCGACAAGGTACAGGCACCTGAAATTGAAATATTTCTTTTCATGATAACATTATTCCCTGTACTATAACACGGTTTGTGAGGATCGCCATTTTGAATTATCTGAACGCGTTTCATAAAAAATTATACATGTAGTTACAATGATCTTCATTCGTCTCTTACTACTGGTATATTTATACTTGTGCATCATCCATATGAATTAACGATACAGCCCTTTCGTTTCTTAAAATCATGCTCCTAATTCATTTCACTGCTTTTCATGATATCAATAAAACCAAAAAAAAAGGAAGTCAGCCGGTTTTTGAATACACGTCATACTTTGGGATAGACCTATCTTGATTGGCTGTTATATTTGTAGTTATTAAAGAAGAAATTATGATTGATGTTGAAAATTGTTGATATCTAATGCACATTCATGGTCTGATTCTTAAGAAATATATCATTTTTATTAAAAATTTACTAGTTTTAGATACAATTTTAGCCATATCCTGATATTTAGATAACATTTTCATGCAATGTACCTTTCAAAAGAATTTTATACGAAAATATTAACCAATTAAATAAATTAATGTAATATTTATTCATATATTTTCCCAAACTTCATGGTCCCTTTTTTCGGAGTTCGTAAATGTTATTTTAGACATACTGTAAGTACATGTGTCATCTGTTAAACTTTGATATGTGTAGAGAGGATACGTTGCATTGTAGTATTTAAACTCTAGCAAAAATATTTTGCTTAAATCAAATGGGACAGATATAGTGCGCTGGATGGTGCTGTGAGAAAAATTCTTTAAAATTGTTAATGCTCCCAAAAAGATGACTCTCAAACCCTCAAACACGTCATTTTTTACCAATTATTTGACCCCCAGGACTATCACAGAGTTTTTGAAACCTTTTTACAAAACAACATGATACCCCAAATCAAACTCCAATAGTTCAGTTTGCTGGTTTATAAGATGTAAGAACAGTTTGAGTGAGAAAGTAAAACGTGACAGACGGACGGACGGACAGACGGAACAGGGTAACAACAATATACCCGAACTTTCTTTAGAAAGTGCGGGTATAATAAATGACTTTCCTTCTTTATCCGTTTTATGTCGTATATCAATTATGACGTTCAAAACTCCGATGTGGATTTATTTAGCATAATTTTTTTTTTACTTCTGGCAAACACATAAGCTTCAGTTAGGAATTTTTCATATGAATTTCATTTCATAGTTAAAATATACAAACACATTTATATTTATGTAAACGTACGTCACTATGAAAGTGCAAAATTATCGAGGAATTTAGAAAGCGTTTAAGATTCACATACAGCAGCAGCAAGCAGTAAGTAAGGAGCAATACCTCAAGTAACAATTTGTCTGGATTTAATGAAAAATACTGAAATATAATGTTTTTCATTTGACTCTAAGAAGATTACACCAATCTTTATAGTTAATGTTTATCAAAGTTGTACACATTCAATAGCACAAACTTGCAACATGTTATAATTTTTTTGCATATTTTAATGCCTTTTTCTGCCCGCGTGAACGCCTCCTATCCCAAGTTGTAAAACATGTTAATATGAGGAGGGTTTAACTCACTAAAAGGTAAAATATTAAATCAGAAAGATTGACAACTTATTTGTTCAATAGGACAACACGAGTACACTTAGTAGTTTGGTTTCTTGACAAACATAAAGTGCATAACCTGATGTGTTTCATAATTTTGCATACATGTACATGTTTTACTGCATTATGTTATATAATATATCATCAACTATTTGAATGTGATATTATTATATTTCAGATTTTGACTAATACTTTCACTACTAAACCCTGAACTAAAGTTTTGATTCTTTTCATCATAGAGAAATCATATTACATATATGTCCTTGGGGAGGGACTGTCGACAAAGTAAAGGTAGACCAAGATTTCCCCGTAATCTTTTATTGTATCTTAATTAAAAGCTAAATACGGCACATGAAAGTTATACAGTTACAGAAAGTTATACAGTCTGACGATTAATATTCGGAAAAACTTTAATCATTGTGTCATATGAGTAATTAATAAATGCACCTTTTACATCGATGAGTCTTCAATCTGTTGAACGAAATCATAATTAATGATATCCATCGTTATTCGAACCGGAGTTTTGATTCAAAAACTATTTAACAGTTCTTATCCATTCAATAACAATAAAGGCCAGTTTTAATTGATCTGGTTTTACTGTAGGCCTATACTTTTACAAATTATTTATATCAAGCACATGTTATGACGTCATCCTTAAAATTTTCAATGGTGTCGTGTTACTTATGAGAATATTGACAGTGTATATGCATAATTTGAACACCTTTTACGGGCAATTTATCAAAAATATTCAAAAAGAAAAGGAAAAACCGCCAAATTCTTAAATTATCAATATCAGCGAAATAAATTATAACTAGACCAATTTTAGTACTCTTTGTGCCTCGTTCTTTTTCTGAATTGCTCTTCTTTTGATTAACTTTAATATTGCCATGCCTTTTAATTTCTTCAGCGATTCTATATATCATTACAATGTCAGTGTTTTTGTTGTGCATACAAGTGGTTTTTTTATGCAAATAAACATTGCACCTAACTTTATCTAAGCTTGTTGTCTTGGATTTACACATATTTCAACACCTAAGGGAAAGTTACTGATTTTTTAATGAATCATCCCACTCCACCATCAGGAGAGACCAGGTTTTGATTGTTGGACTTCTTCATCAAAATAAAGACATTTCAGGCAGAATGATATTTCTCGTACCTAGTGTTCATGTGTAGCCATGTACATTTATATCTTGAAGAACACCAATTGAACCCCTTTTTTGATAAATCATTGTCAAATTATTCATGTTCTAAAGGATGGGCCTCCGTCAATAATTTGTTGATAACTAGAGCTGACCTTATGGATCTACACTGAATAGTAAAGTTGTTTTTAAACACAACGTTGTTACAAAAAGTAATAAAAGCATATATGTTTCTTATGAAAACAGAACAACCTAGTTATTTGATAACAATATTAAAACTTAAAATCAGCAAATGAATACACTTTCTCAAACAACGTTTATTGAAATACCTAAAATGAATAATTTGTTTTTTGACGACAGCGTATAATATGCGTTTGATGTTGACTTAACTAGCCTGAATCAGTTCGTTCAAGTAGTTGAATCTATTCATTTACTGTGAAACTGGAAAATATGTTTGCAAGACTTGTGAAAACTTCTGTTAAAGGATATTTATGGCACAAAGCATGTTTTCAAAACAAAAAAAAAAACTCATAGAAGTGTAAATGTCTACTTTTTTATGGAAGCAAGAAGTCGCGGATTAAGTTAAAATAAAAAAAAATAACCAATCTAATAATTGATTTACAGTTATTTGAAGATTTGTCTCTTCTCCTCATGGTATGGAAAGCATGATTTCAAATCTAACATAAGAATATATGTTGAAAGCAAAATAATCATTAATAATTAGTCATCAAGATGTATGATACATTTATAACAATGTGTTTTACCTATGATTATGTTAATTAAGAATAGTAGTAATTATCTTCAAGTATGTAAAAAAATTAATCAAGTAAATGTTATTGTCAACAACGAAAAGCTACTCTTGCTTTGTAAATATCTTTGATGCATTTGACAGAGTTATCCTTCCTCGCCTATGATATGCGTCTCATACATACTGATGGTTTTTATATCAGAACGGCATGAATGAAGGCAAAATACAGTATGATACACAGGACAGGCTGAGCTAATAAAAAATAATTTGATAAGAAGATTCTCTTATTGTACATGTATTTGATAGTATTAAGTTTATTTAGCTATTGCATATTTACATGTAATTTCCCCTCGCCAACGTTCTAGATTGAGGGCAGGGTAAAAAATCTCAACTTGTTTGTTAACTTCATTTATTATCACATTAATCAGGAAAGGTCCGAAAAACATGCGTATTATTGTTATGGACATGATTTAAATACTGTGCATTTAAAAGGAGATTATCCTCTTCTGTTATGCACAATGCACTGGAGTCGTGCATAGCTGCATCTAGGTATATTTTGTATTAACTTCAAAATAAAAATGAATGCTTGAAAATAAGGTGGGCAATGAATAAAGGCATTCTGTCCATTTAAGGATTCTTTGTTGTTAAGTGAAATATCAACAAAATTCACTTAAATTACTGTCTTTATGTACACAGTGTCCCGATTAAATATATTTATGTTGTAAGTTTTATTCATAGTTGAAATCCCTTTAACTAAGAAAAAAAAAGTCATGTTATATATAGTTATATGTACTTTTTAAGTCTTGTTGGTTTTATGATCAGGGATTTCACAATGCAAATTCACAGGCCACAAAAAAATGGTATTTGGATTGTGGTACATTTTTGCATGTACTAGCAGTAACCAACTTTGATACACATGTGTATTAATACACCAAGAAATTCTTGAATGAATAGAATAACATGATTCTAGAGAAAAATAGATCATTCTTCATTCTTGAAAGGATATATAGTGTATTATAATATATACATAAAGACAATGTTTCAAGTGAACATTGTTGATTTTTTTTTTCAATAATAAAAAATATCGAAATACAATTATTCCTTTTAAAGGAATGATCGGCATGAAATACCTTTGGTCAACTCTGTTAATATAATGTACGCTACATGCAGTAAAATATATATAACACCGTTTCAATGATTTACGAAATGACAAGGCATGAATGAAATTTACACTTAGTAGACGAATCATACTTCCGACTAATATTCTTAGGCATATGTGAAAAAAAACGTGATTTGAACCTTAATGTATGTAACCCTATAAATGTTTAAAATTTATGGGTAAAATGACAAGAGTAACGTTTATAGTAATCTACGTCTAATTATCGATTTAAATAAGGTTGTCATTGCATAGTAAATAAAATAGTGCAAGGCGCAAATAGTTATATTTGCCGGATGCCTCATATGGACACAACTGGGATCGGCCGAAGCCGATCCCAATAATATATCACTGATTTTTTACCAGATAAGTAATTAACAAACATAATTATATTTTTCCTATATTATGCTAATGTGTCTTCACGTTAAAAGCATGAAATACTTTATTCACTATACTCTACATCTGACATCTGACTCTGAATAAAAATAGATTAATAAACGGTGTTGTTTTTTCCCCTTGACAAACCACTGATTTCTCACAGATTCCATTTCACACCGGAACAAAAAGGAACGATCAGAAAAAAAATATATTTATTCCGTTTATAAAGAGTGAAATATAGCATTATGTACATTGATATTAAAATTTGCCATAGCTGGCTCTTAATTGGAATTTTACTCATATCCTTCTCTGTTTAGCTAGACATTTTAACCTGAATTTTTAAAATTTCTTTTACATAATTTATATAAATTAATAAACTTTATTAAAAACAAAAAACGTTCTTTGTATGAGTACTAAAATTATCTAGCAATAATTAAATGGGTAAGGCATAAAGGGTCATCTGTTCAATACTCCCAGTTAAATGTAAACACTCACCAAACAAGAGATCGGTTTTCAATATTTCCTTCTTACTTTCAGAGAAACCTACAAATATGAAAGGAGCGTTTTAAATACGATTTAAAATGGGAAAGACAAAAGTTATTTTATGCCTAAAGATAAATGATAATAGACACAAGTTTATTGATTTGTTTTCATTTACCGAAATCCCATTCCTACATGTACCTTGTATTCTTTTTAGGAATATATATATGATAAAATTTTAACTATAAAATTTAATTTTAAGAGAACATATCAATTGTTATACATTAAAGACGATATTTAGTCAGAGAGGTAAATACTATATATATCAGGAAAGAACACCCCCTCACCACCAATTGAACGTTGTAACTCTATTCTTATGCGGCATTTTACCATTTCCAATTCGTGGAACAAATGCTATAGGTAAATATCGATTTTGGCATGCTTTTGTACAAAAGTGGGTACTAGCTGATCATTATTTTTGCACTTCAAATACAAACTCATTGAAAGACACTTGCCATAATTAACATAATATAAATGAAGTTTGGTTAATCCACTCACTGATTTTCGAGATGAGATTAATGTTTAAGTTTTAAAAAATGGCGACGACAGTTGCTGGTTGAGGAACAACCCCCCCCCCCCCCCCCCAAAAAAAAAAAAAAAAAAAAAACCAGAGTGGACTGTTTACAGCTTTATGAATATATAAACGGCATTCTTTTTTTCATATTTTGTTAGAAGACATTTTCTGTATAATCAATTTACTAATCGTTTTCGTGCGACACACGATAAACAATCGTAATTTTTTTTTTATAGATATACGATATTATTCAGTCATCTGGTTTAGGAGTTCATTTTTGAGAAGTTGATTTGTGTTTATTCACCATGTAGTTTCTAATTATACTGACTAATTACTGTATGTTAACAATAATAATTTTTCAGGTAGTATTGGTAAGTAATATTTAGAATACTAACAAGTATATTTCTTTAAACCGATCGACGGGACAGAACCCCCCAAACTGGACTCAGAAAGATGCACGAGTGAAAATGATACACTTAATATGTTATATAATTGCTTTGATAAATTCATATAACAATTATAAAGTATAACAACTTTTACATGTAACCAATTAGCTTTAAAAATGGTAAAGCACGTGTTTTGTTCGGACATGCTTGATCTTGGTGCATATCAGTAAATGGCTGCCTACGTATTTGACATGAACTTTTGCATTGAGAACATTTCTATGTTAGTTACATTGACAAAAACATGGCGAACAGTTATAAAAAGCTGAAAATTAAAATCAAAGTACTGAAGTACTGATGGAAGTTTTATTGATTCTTTTCTGTTTTAAAATCAACGAAATGTAATTCCGCATGGCAGGTTGTTTCTTAGCTGTATCTATACTATTATATTAAAATAATAGACTCAAGTTTTTGGGCTTAAATACAGAGAAATTGGAAGAATACTGTCTTTTGTTTTATATATCTTAAACAACACTGGTACTTGAAGATAACCAATTTGTTTTTATTTTTTCTCAATCAAGCTTCGGTTAATTAATAATCAACTAAAATTCCTTTAAAAAATCCGGAAATGATATGGATTTTTCATATTTTACAATCTTGCGCATGCGCATTACATTCACGCTAAATCATGACAGGCTCTTTAGTTTTTGTTTCTACAATATCACATTTACATGGATAAACTCAGAAACGATATTACAAATCGAAGCGAGTGAAAAACGTTGCTGGAGAAAGTGTTGAATTCTTCATTAATAAGAATTAAATTTTTAGATGAAATATATTTACAGCCTCAAAATGGTTTTATTATGAATAATTTGACTGTTATATTTCCAATGCAGCTTCATTTATTTTCTCAAAAATAAGCAGAGCGTAGTGAAATTAATAGCATTATTGTAGGCTTTAAGCTTTATTATGTAAATGGCAACAATACGGTGTGTCGATGTATCTCTTTCGTAAATGTCCGATATCATATACAATGTCAACCCGTGCACGCACGGGTCAAAATCTAGTTTTGATATTAAATAATAACCTATAGTTTTCTACTTTGGATGATAGGGCTTTTCCGACAAGAACTCGAAGCGACGGGATAGAAAACCCCATTTAAATCATGTGTTGTAAAATTTAAGGATAAATTTAACACCATCAAACTCTACAATGCATTATGTATCAGTAACCAACATATTCCTGGAAAGTTGTATCCAAGCAACATTGAACTCATGTGTTGTAAACTTTAAGGATAGATTTAACACCATCAAACTCTACAATGAATTGTGTATCAGTAACCAAAATATTTCTGGAAAGTTGTATCCAAGCAACATTGAACTCTGGCGCAGAAATACATATCAAAACGACTAAAAATGTCTTTATTGATCGTATCATTTCCAATCGAACTATTTCCAAGGTATTTTTCAATAACTTTCCTTAAAAAACAAAGTTTTTCAGTACATTGCGTCGAATTTATAGAATATCTCAAGCATACAATCTTGTCAGCGGTGTTGATTTGTGTCTATGCCCAACCACTGGTTCACTTTCGGTTTGTCAGAGTAACTGCAGACAGGCAGGAGAGTTGATTGAACTCAATTTTCAAAAAAACTGTTTTTTAGGAGAAAAAAGGATTGCTGTTTTAAGACCTAACGTGCATTATGCGACGATATGATTTGTTCTGCATTAAATGGGAATTATTTATTCAATGACATTTGTACTCATAAATAATATCATTAGTTCTTTTTTTTATTTCTTCAGTTTTTATTCTACCAATTTTGAAATATTTCTTCTGATTGGTTAAAAGAGGTAGGTTGATTCCATTATCCTCATTTTAACCAAAAAAGTGCTCTGTCTGATTTTGTTTTCGGTATTATGTATCAAAAGGTAGTGTTACGTATTGAAAATAAATGGTACATTCATGGTATTCATTTCATGTTTGTATTCCATGTTTTACTTACAGCCACCTTGCGTTCAGTGTTAGAGGAGCGCAGAACAGCATTGGGAGGAAAGTGTATAACATTCAATTGACCTCAGGTAAAATTTTTTTTTATTTTCTTTTATTTTCAAATAAATGCCCGAGGGAAAATTTACATAAAAAAATATTCTATATATTATCGAAATGTACATGTATATGTGGGTCATCAGATTCTATGTACAAAATTACTCACAACGTTTCTGAATGCATGTACGATATTTCTGTTTACATTTTTTCAAAAAAATGTATAAGATATAGCAGCAGAAGATGCATGTTGGATATATTGTACTGGTACCGTTCCCGACCCTCCGTATTTTTTGAAGGAATGGGAGGGATCCCCAGGTAGGAACTCGATAAACTGCCTACTCATGTATTACAATACTTATACATGTTATAAATGTATATTTTTGTTGGTGTCAGCTAACAAAGATTTCCTCAACTCTTTGTTTTAAGTCTCACAGTTTTAAATATTGCATTCGATGCACGGTTTTTGATGACCCCCCCCCCCCCCCATTTCCCTTAACTATTCACACACCAATGCACGTCGTAATCCTTTGAAGGGCATATTGATTTTTTTTGTCCAGTCGTCCTTCAGAGTCTATTTTTGACGATTCTTTCATGTACTTCTCTACAAATAACACAAATTCCATGTATTATGTCAAGCATCGGTAGTAAGAATATCATAAAGAATCCGATTCAAGACATTTCAATTTTAATAATGTCTGTAATGGCTGGCAATGTTCAACAAACCATGAAGTATGCAACCAGTTTATTTTTTGAGGCCTGGTAAAACGGGGTACAATTACGAAAGCCCATTGAGCTCATTTTCGCAGGTAAAAAAAATATTTTTTTTCGCGAATAAACGCGTTACTTTTGCAAAAAAACCGCGTTATTTTTGCGAATAAATGGGTTATTTCAATTTCGCAAACAAACGCCTAAAATTTGCGAATAAACGCGTTAATTACGCGAATAAACGCATTAACTTCCCGAATAAACGTGAAACTTTCGCGAAGAAACAATGACTGAAAACAAACACATTAATCTTGAATAAACAAAATAATCTTATTATATAAAGATGCAAATAAATCAGATTAGACCTTATACAAATTTATAAAAATTCAAACGTAGGAAATCTTTAAAATCTTCGTACTGATTTTCAAAGGACATAGTGTATCGCGCGTCTCACATTCTAATGGGCGCTGTATTGTAGAAAATGAGGCATCAACATATTTTAATTATAACAATTTTAATTCGAATTAAAAGTTTGATTAAATATCACTGTATAATTGAAAGAATATCATTTTTCAAAACGTTATAATATATGTTATATCACCGCAACATAAATTAACGTCTAGTTTAATATCAGAAAGATAAGTCAAGCTGTGAATCTTAATTTTTATTGTTTTAAATCTAGATGACTTAAATTCGTCCTCTAAATTTATCATAAATGTCATTTGAAAATCAGTACTAAGATTTTAAAGGTTTCCAACGATTGAATTTATATTAATTTTATAAGAAAAAGATAATCAATGAATGCCTGTTCGAACACAGGGTCGGCGAACAAATGAAAAATGATGCTCTAACTTATTATCTATTTGGAACATATAACATCAGAAAATGTTATGAAGTTTTATCAGGTTTTTTTCATATCTATATGTAAAAAAGATAAGTTTGTCTTCATAAATCAACGTAACACGGATATTATAATTATAATGAATAATAAGTATTTTATGATTAAAATGTGTTCGTCTTCAATCGTTTTTCTTCAAAAGGGTCCTTATATGAAACGATAATATTTATATAATGGTTTTGCGTTAATTCGCGAAAGTTTTGCGTTTATGCAAGAAAATTTCGCGTTTATTCGCGAAACTTACGCGTTATATCGCGAAACTGACGTGTTTTTTTGCGAAAAAATTATATTTTTTACCTACGAAAATGAGCTTAATGGGCTTTCGTATACATTACCAGGCCTTCAATTGGTTGTTTTTTTTAATTGAATATCTAGTTTATAGATTCAAAATCTCTAGCCAGCCTAACATTTTTCCTTAAAAAGATAAAAGCAAGCATTGATTGAGACACAGAATAGTTGTAGATATCGATTCGCCCGTATTAAATAGAAATTCATTTGAAAATGAACAGGGGTTTTTATATGCGTATATGCATATTTAAGAGAAAACAAAGAGTTTGACAAAATGATAGGGACCGTTAGACTGGTTCTCAGTCCGTGTGACATTCACTCTGTAACCTTCAATAACGTAGAAGGGGGCATCTGAAGGCATCGCTCATTGGCTATAAAAATATCTCGCTGACGTAGAGTTTAAATATCTCGGGGAAACCAAAACAAACCACAGAGTGACCTAGTTATTGATATCCTGTTTCGAAGTAGCCGCTATTCAAATTTCTCGCATAGATGTATATAGTCCCAAGATATTATCATATTTTCTTCAAGATCAACAGAAATTGTTATTTTCTCACATTTACAAAACAGCCAGTGACATTGATAGCGCACCAATCTTCTGTACATGTACAATACCCATACGGGACTGGATTTGCCTTTTTTTGTTTACACGAGGTGAAAGGTTAGCAATTCCAGTTCAATCTGAAAAAAAAGTAGCGTCGTAGAAAAAAAGAGAGTTTATAAGAATAAAAGAGCCAGTGAACCGATTGTTGGTGTCATTTTAAATACCAGCTGCAGGCCTCATGCTCCTAACAAAATTTCAGATTGAAGCCTGGGAGCTACATATGTTTGCTTGTTAAGATCAATTCTATGTAAGAAACTAGATTCGGTGGCCACGCTAGTCACGGATTTTTTTCGTACTTTACAATTTGATAGACTTTGATGTGTAAAAAAGCCTAACACCATTCAATTGTTGCTATGTGGTCCCGTTACCATTGTAACAGGGGTAAAGATTTAAAAATGACATTTAATGCTTATTTTAAAACTTATTGTGAGTAATGTGCTCAACTTGGGGCTTCTAGGGTAAAATATATTTTTAAACAAAATTGTCATTTTTCAAGAAAAAGGGAAACAATTATGGAAAAACACATATTTTTCTTAGTGTTTCCATGGTAACTAAAGATGAATTTCAATATATGATTTTTTTCATTAAATTTAAATAGAAATTGCACATTTTGATTTTTTTTGGTACAAACTATTATGGTTTTGCAATTAGGAATTTAAGAATAAAATTGAGAACCGTTGTTATGGTAACAAGCTAAAAAACGGTATATTCTAATATGTTGAGGCAATTTTGAATGGGTATTATTCACATATAAAATAAACATAAATAATATCTATTGGTGAGAAAATATCAATATAACCTAGACTTGAAAGCCATTTGAAAAAAATCTGACATTTGCCACGCGGGTAGTTTAAGGCAACTCCGAGTTTAATGACCGTCAAAATTATATGATAAATTTATAAAACTGTTTATTTTTATAAAAACAATGCGGAATATTAATACCTAGTAAATGTGTTCACCTAGATATTATTTTTCTACTTCGGATTCGACTCGATCTTTGAAGCTGCCGTGCCATATTATCACGTGACAGTTAAAAATAGATCATTTTTTTTACCTTAACATAAAATCAAAAAGTGGAACACTACCCCGAAGTTCATTTGTATGTTTTCTACAATAATTCGATCTTCAATCAGTTCATGTTTATTAGTATTACTGCTAGAATCCTATTGTTAATCGCATAAAATAAATATTGTAAATATTTATCGGAAACCCTCTCCAATTCTATAATTTCATTGAAAATACTACGTATTTTTGATTTAAAACAACGGATCACAGGATTCTAGCAACACTTTTCAAGTAGTTTAGGTCATATACCGTTGATATTTACCAAAGTCATCTTTCATAATATCCGGGGTAGTGTTACACTTTTGCCTTTAATGTACACACCGACAGATGAAAGGCTGGTCAAGCCATATAAATGTCGATCTGCTTACTTATAACACTCGCTGATTAAACAAAATATCCATGCCTGCATTATCCTGATTATATACTAACTGACACTCATCTAAATCTTAGATATCTGTATTAAATAAGTCTTATTTCAGCATTGTTTACACTGCATTCCGATGATTTGTCTCCTGGCATGATCTTCTCTATTAAACATGCTTGTGACGTCATCAATGATAATTATACGTGATAGAGAGAAATCGAAGATATATTCAGTTAGAAGAGTTTCTAGTGATACTTTATGCCTGTAGTTTTTATAATTTAATCTAGAGATAAAAATAAAATCGACATGTTTCTGAGTAAAATATGACATCATGTTGCTTATTGTGGCGTCATATCGATCAGAGGAATTTGATCGCTGAGAGTTGCCTTATCATACCCGCGCAAAAAAAATTACCATTGCTATGGACTTTTCAAAACGTATGAATTTCTGTGTGATTTTCTACGTTACTTTAATTTCCATAGCAACAACAAATCTGTTTTGCATTACAAAGTGTTTTTTATGTTATATGATAAAATTCTGGGAATAATTTTTACAATATCCAACAAAAACAACTGCTAAAAATTTCTAATTCAGGAATTACAGTATTTTAAAATAATCTATTATTTTCCAGTTGTTTTGTTTCTTGGCCTTGTTACCATAGCAAAGGGTGTCAATTGTCATAGATAAAATGCTTATCGTATGGACACTGATAAGGATCTTAAAAAATAGGTAATTTCCCTTTTCAGCTAATAAAAATAAACAAAAGTCCAATTTCAGATTTTTCTTACGGTTTCGACATTTTAAAACTATATATTGGTTTCTCCATCAATTTTGTTCTATGAAATAAGAATTGACAATAGAACAAAGATTGTTTTATGTCTTTGATAGTTTACATTAGTTGATAAAACCTTCTAATATGGCTTTACAAAAGGTAAATTTTGCTATTTTTCCATAATAAGCCTCAGATACCAGGGCAACGGTTTCTCCCAGCACCCACATTTTAGCGTCTTCTTGCGCGTTACACCTAGGTGTGTCCATGTATGAAATAAAGAGAAAATTGGTTACTATGCGTGGCCAGACCCTCTTATAAATCATTGATTCTTACATAGAACCGATATTAGCATGTCTAATTGACGGTGCGCAAAAAAAAATGCTAGTTCCAAGCTCATCAAACTTATTTTTCACAAATTATGTGAAAGTCAAAACAGTCAGTACCATTTAATTCTTCAAACTATTGACTAATGAATGGTTTGCTTGCCATAGACCTTCTTTTAACACACTGGCAGACCTCAGAAAATAAAGTATGTAAAAATTATGTGCTGATCGAATGTCGCAATTTTTACATGTAGACAAAATACACCTATTCACATTACGGAGCTGATGATGGTGTTTAAAAGAATATCAACAATAAGGTAATGATACAGTTTAATTTATATCCGGGAAATCTTTTAAAATCGAATTCCAGTAAAGAGTGTGTAAGATAAGGCTAAAAGAAGCGCAATTGTGTGTGCTATGATTTGAATATTTTTTTTGTTCACTGTAAAGCTTGGTTTTAAGGTTTGAAAATGTTTTCTCGGTGAATTGACGTATACTAGATATTTTGTAAAGAGATAACATATTATCAAATGCCAACATATGTGTTTCACGTAATACTTGATAGATAAAAGATAAAATCTTTGCTAGAAAGATTTATTATCCAGTTCTATGGCCGAATTATTTGCGGTGGAGCACGTCACCATCGCGAATTACGCTCTGAACACTGTTTCAATGGTATTTTAAATGCCTCAATTTTTCTATTATAGTCTTTTTTTTTATATTTATTTTATTTCATAAACGAGTTCTCAGTAGAGCTTATTTTTTATATTTCGTTTTGTATTTCAATAAGTTTGAACCTCTAAATTTATTGATAAGTTGGTATTGCAAGATTATAAAATGATGACTTAAGGACCGTAAGTTCAGTTATGGAATCAATGTATTGTTCAGAGTGTATAATGTGTTATGGTGACCAGATACATTTTTAAAACAAATTGGACAATTAACAATATTTATGTGTGAAAGGTTAGTTATCTTATGTTTATTTTACACACAATTAACATTTAAAAAAACCATGGTAAATGTAACATTTTAAGTAGAAAATAAGTTTTAGTATTGATGTAAAGTACCTAGGGGGTCTATTCACAAAAGATCGTACATGTACGATTACACTTTAAACTTACGACAAACGTATGTTTACGTTTATGGTGCTATTCACAAAAGCTGCCGTAAGATAATAGCGTTGTCGTACGTCTGTTACAGTCGTACGTGCGTCTAAGTTCTTAGTTACCGACAATGCTCATGCGCAGTAGGCATTGTGGAAAATTACGTCACGCAGTAGTTTCGCTCATTTACATTCTCGGAACTTTTATAGCGCCTTTGAGCACAGACCTATATAACGAAGTCACTACTTTTCTTCCCATACGCCTATTTTAATGTATGTATGTTTACAATTATCGACAAAAAGAAAATCCACATGTGCCTGACGTTAAAAATATTTCTTATGTAGTATAATAAAATATTTCCCTGTTTTATAATAGTGTTATTATATTCCTGAGAATAATTTTGTTGTGAAAAGAAAAATTTTGAACGTCACACATGTTGGAAAATCTTAGTTCTGTATGAAATTTATGTCATGTTTTTAACTTCCAAAAATCTACTGCAGAATTTGTTTGTAATAAAACGTGGCATTTTTAAAATACTGTCAAAAACACTTTGAGTTTATCGCTACATGTGCATTCTAAATATGCCGGTTTATTTTGTCTGTTTCGGCGATAATAAAGTTACTAAGTGTTATTACCCAGGTCGGCGTGTCCATTGATAATTTTCCTTTCGATATTGTGAATTTTTTAAAGGTCGTCTGAGGAATGAATGTAATATTCCTTTCATATTTTTTCTGTAGAAAAGTGAATAAGAAGTTATTTAGTTTTTTAGGTTTTTGTTAAAAATTGACCTAACATGATGAATTTTTGTGCATAATTAAATAACTCTTGAGATCATGCTTCATTGTATTAATATTTGGCGGTTGAATATTTGGATCTTGTCGTGAGCTGAAGCTCACAATAGGAAAACCAACGTGCAAAGGTATAAATATTTCGGTCTTTTTAATAAGTTTTAAAGTTGTTTCATGCATGATTTGTAGTACGCTGGTTACATTACATTCTGATATCTAATTAGTGTGTATGCATATGACTACTGTTTAACCGATTTAATGCATTTGTAGGAATAAAAGAAAACGCCTATAGTATCAAATAATTTTCGTAGTTTTAACTAATACTGACTCGATATACCCGGTGTAACGACGAAAAGTGACCCTGTAGAATACTGCCCCGGGGGTCAAATTTCTACGGAGAAAACTGACCCTGGGCACTTTGAGTGCATTTCTTTATCGTAATTTAAAAAGCGTAATTATTTCTTTTAATTCCTAAATTTAATACAAAACAAAACCCCTTTTTTACTGTTTGGTTGTTTATCCATTACCAAAATGAATTGTTTGCGGCTTTGCAGCAAATTTGCCGCAAATTTTCGGCAAACTGATTAGTTTACCAGAAAACTTTAGAACTTGTTTGCCGATCTTTGCCAGTAGTAGCAAACTTCTGGTAAACCTCTTTTATTTTGCCAGAAGTTTACCAGACACATAATTATGTTTGAAGCTTCTTCGCTAGAAGTGGCAAGCTCCTAAAAATTTGCCAGAAGTTTACCATATACTTTTCTTCATTTTTCTCTGTTTTGTTTACTTCCTGAGCTTGCCAAAGCTTTACCAGAAATAAGACTTATACATTTTCACACATTCAGCACAACTTTAAGACTGTCAATTATAATGGATTGCTTTTATAATTTTGTATAGAGATAAAATATATCTAATTAATATTTTCAGATTTAAGTTTTATTTGAAGATAGTCTCAATTAAAATTTCTATTATTATACGAATATAAGATCAACTTTAATCGCATGATGTTTCATTACATAAAAGGCAAAATGACCCCCCCCCTTCCAGACCCCACGTATTAATTACGTAAACATCAACCTGTTACGCTATATTTTTTTTTCCTACGTTCAAATATCAGTCAACTTAGATTTGAGTATCTAAACTGCTTGATGTTGAATCATGAAGTTTAGAATTTTCCGTATGTTGTTCAGTGTTTGTTTCTACTTTTACTTTTGTTTCAATGTTAAGCTACGCGCGCGCTGATTGGTCGATCAATAGCTAGCCGCCAATTTTCACATTCGATGCTGCCATGTTGTCTGTCATCACCGAGATGGTTAAATGAATGAAAATAAGAGAATAAGGCCGTGCACAAGGTAAAAGAATAAACAACATTGTCAATGGAGTGTTTACTTTTGGAAAATCCACGGCTAAACAGAGGAAAAATATACACAGGATGAATCTCTGCCATTCAGTCAACTGAATGATAACTGAACTGTATGGAAAAGTGACTGAATGGCACAAATATGCCATTCAGTCACATTTCAGTTACCTCTAAGTCACTTTTCAATTGACTGAATGGCAGAGATTCATCCTGTGATAAGTGTCTAACACCCAAGGCCACGCACTGCACCATCTGCATGATCATGAGCACGTTTTGAAAAATGTAAGTGAAGTATTAAAAATATATTCGTTGAATGGCTGTTTAAAGAGTTATTGGAATATGAAACGAAAGACTGTGATCTTTGATAATGAGTTTAACAGTTTAAAGCCGTCCTTTTGGCAATGTCGGGTGTCGAATCAAGCAAAACGCTTGTTATTCACATCGTTGTGATGCATAAACAAATAACTTTTTAAATTCAACATTTTTTGAAACAACGTCAAATTTAGGAAATTATCATTACATAGTGTATAGGTACATTTTATATGATTTACATTTTTATTATTTAAATAAAAGAATTCATGATCTACTCACATAGTCATGCAGAGTTAGTAGTGCAAATATAGCTTTATATAGATTAATAGATTGAGTAAGTACACATGTATATTATAGGCTACCTTGAAAACAATTGTGCTAATATGAAATCCATTTATCTTCTCAATAGGTCTGCCCTGGTGACCGGGTTACACAGACGTAAAGAAAACCATGCATGAACAACTAACTCACTGATTATATGATCAAATGATGCAACCAAAAAAGAGTGAAGACAGACTTTTTATAAGACTACGTAGAAATAAGAAAAGCATAGAAACAACAGTGCTTAAGTCTGACCATTCCTTTGTGGACATGATTGTGATATTCGGCTATTTGTTTGATATTGTTTATGTGTGAAATAAAATCGGAGAGCACAGGAGACTGTCATAAAAAAGACATCAAGAGCTTTAAAGAATGCTGTGATTAATTGTAATATGACCAGTGATCGTGCAGGGCATAATTGTGAACTATATGGTTTGAACATCGCTCATTGTGAACTTTTGTCTAAGTCCGTCTGCATTTTGTGATCAAACTGCATTCAAGTTTATCGATCTGCAGCAACAAATCATCACCGATCGGTTGAGTACTAATTGTAAAATTTCATAATGGTTTGTTCATCATTTTTGTGTTTATTTTTGAAATTTATAAAATTTAAAGTTAATAATTTTAACTTGTTTCCTTTATCTCTAAATTTGCAGCAACTGTATAAGTTAAACATCTTTGTTAATCACCAGTAGAAGTTATTTGTAAATTGATTGAAAAGTATAGTACATGTATAAGTAACTCATTATTAATGATTATTAGCGTTTATTAATTGTTTTTCTTATGTTGTAACATCTTTTAGTTGCTATGTTTATCTGTAATCTTGCGGCAAATTTGCCGCAAACAGTTTGCCGTAGGCTAATTTGCATACGAATTCTGAACTTGCCGCAAATTTGCGGCAACTGTTTGTCGCAAATTTGCAGCAAACTCTCCGCAGATTTGCAGCAACTGTTTGCCAGAGGCCTTATATTTTGGTAAGGAAGATTTTTGTTTTTTAATTGTGCATTGAGTTAGATATTTAAAAGCTGCATTAGATAGTATGTCATTAAATTTGTTGATGCATACTCCAAAATAATTTAAGAGTCACCTGGATACTCATTTTTAAAGAGTCCATAACTTGTTTTTGTTAGCTTATAAAATCGCCTCTTGACTTTTAAAAGCAGAATCCGCAGCTGAAATAAAGTGAGGTCAAACATTTGTAACATTTGAAAATTATGCTGCAAATTTGCTAGTCCAATTTGGAGAGTATTTCAGATATTTTAGCAGAATTTTAGGATGTAAGTAGCGTTGGTTTGGTGTGAGATTTCAAAAAAAATTGTACTTCTCCACTTGTCGAAATGCTATTGTTATCATAGGGAAAAACCCATCGGGAGCCCTGGACCGGTAAATGTCCGAGTAAAAATAAACTGGCGAATTCGAGAGAATATTGATGTATATCTCTGCTATATTAAGACCCATCAACTTGAAATTTGGCACGAAGTATCTCAGACATCATTTTTCTGCATATTGCAAATATTATAAAAATTATTGATATATTGAGTTTTATTTATCTTGGGCAGAGTTCGACCCCTTTCTTTATTTATAGTTACATTGAAATTAATGTTAAAACGGACTTGGTCCCTGTGTTTATATCCACTGTGTATTTTACTGTGCCAACTTTCGATGATCCTAATGTGTTTATCAATATAACTAGTTTTGACAAACATTGGTAAATACATGTTGTCATTATTCTCTATAATATTGTTGGCAAGAATGTTAGCGCGAAGAGATCATAGATTTTGAAGAAAGCTGTAGTACCTAATCAAAACCCACGTATCTGCATGTAGCTACATGTAAGTGGGCGACAAACATACCCTTTTACATACAACTAATATCGATCGCGTGGTTCAAACTCGTGTCGCAGCGGCGAGAAGCGAGTGCAATGTCCATTGAGCTTCTTTGACACCCTTTCGCTACTTGCTACCTGTGAAGTGTTTCTTTCATGACGCCCATGGTATTTAATAATTTTCAAGAGATTGTTGTAGCTCCATATTTTAATGCCACTGACCAAAATGTACACATACAGAGAAATTTCGTATGGCGTATAAGCAAGGACTTTAGAAAAGTGAGCAAAAGAAATAAAATTCTGTTCTTTGGTTTTCTTGAAATTAGAAGTTCCACAAATGAGAACAGATGAGATGTGCATCATATTGTACATGTACGTCTGCGATACATCCTTACGAAGAAAAGAAGAATGTTTTACGGGTGACTTACGATTCATCTGTCTTTTTTGTGACTTGGCTTTGATCATTGCTATTACGTGGTGAAGCATATGCTCTGATCCACTGAATTGCTTCTCATGGTCTTTTAAACATTCATGATTCCTTTTACATTTGAATATGCTGAATTATCCAGCCTTTTTTCAATACCATAAAAATATCTTCTTTGCACTAATAATAATGATTAATAATAATTGCAAGTTTTTATATAGCGCTTTTAAAATTGGCGAACCACTTCTCAAAGCGCTTTACAATTATTAACCTACTACCACTATAGTGTGTATTGCTTCCACCAACGACTGTTCTATCCTTTGGATATCAAGCATGCGATCCACTTGTTGATAAGTACTCTGTGGTCCGATCACTGAGCTGCATTTGGTCTTTAAATAAAACATATATATATATATATACAACACAATAAGCACATTGTATTTTCTTTAAAAAGTACCAAGTGTATATACCAGAAAGACTTGTAATTTTGTGCAGTAATTTCATGTCCACTTGAGGCAATTTGCAGCGTCAGATTCTTGTTTTTGATATTCTGTACAGTTTGATTTGATTTTAAATGTATCTCTTCTCTGACTGTGTTACTTTGTATGTTACCTAGGGCACTCTGGTAACCTGTTGCATTTGGTATCAGTCCGTAGTCGTCCGTTGCCGTTCAATAACAATAAAACATTTTTAACTTTTTCTTAAAAACTACATGTTCAATTCTTTTCAACTGAGGTATGTAGATTTTGGTAAGAGGAATGTAAATGACAAAATTACGATTGTTCAAAAGGTAAAACTCGCCAAATATAACCATATATTATAAAAAATGATATACATGTACTTTTTAAAATTTGCCATTTGATTTTTCTTTAACAATTATTAACAATTAATTTTTATTTTAAAATAATAATAGAATCATATTATTAACTAGAGACGAGCTCGTTGCAAGCAACGATTAGGTTTTTCGTCGTAGCTGCGTCATACTTGTGACGTATTACAAAAAATTGATAGCTGACCATAGTACAATATTAGATGTGTAAACGCTGAGAAACAAAGTATTATATTTCTGTGACCGCGTAGATTTTACGGTGATAGAGAATTCGTCTGGATCTGCATCGGTTGTGTGCAGTACGAACCGGGTGAGGGAATGTTGGCGTAAAGTGTATAAGGTAAAAGGTTTGGGCGCGCTGTGGGCCGTAAGCTAAAACGAAGGGTAGGTTTGCCGTATTCCCGAAGGTCCACCAGTATACAGTTCCAGAGAAATAAACAGGCAATTGATGCAGGATTCCACATTATTGGACGAGACTCGACGATGGCAACATTATAACAATTTAACAGACAGACATGTTACAAGCAAGTCGGATATGGCCAGAAGTGGCCTCCGGACACAAGACTCTGGGTGAGTTGAACGTGGCCGGGGCTCGCCGCCGAATTCCAGACTGCGCATTGACAACTGTACATAACTATATATAAGAATCTTAACAATGAGTATAAATTGACGGGTAATGATATAAGTAAGCTGAGTGAAAGGTTCACAGATATAAAATAATTAAATAAACTCAATGAGTCTTTGATGTCCAAGAAATGAAAATCTGATAATTGCACAATGTTGTTTTAAGAGATTAACAGTCCTTGAGACATGAAACTCTGTCTCTTTGAAATCACATTATAAAGTCTGAAAAGTGTCAATCACTAAATAAAAAAGTAACTATGTAAGAAATAAACTGTGAGAAAAAATTACGAAACAGATGTTAAATTTTACAAGTAAAGTAAAAAAAAATATATAATTGAACAGTGCATTTTGCACGATGATACTACATGTTTATAAGCAAATACAGATCTTAACACGTTGTCTCTAGTTTGATTCGCCGCAGTTTATTCACAGAGTGGGACTGTGGTTATGCCCGGTACGAAGGTAAAAAGACCATTGGCAAACGTTTTACACGCAGTTTTATCGAACGCAAGCGCCAATGAATCTCTTAGTATATATGCGGAGATCCTGGAAATTTTACAAAGGGTTTTGAAGAATAATTCTGTATTTCGAGGAGGGGGAACATGCGCGGATCAGAAAATTTTTCCGGGATGGGGGTTGAAAAGTCAGACGGTTATTTGAGTTTGCCAAGGGATGTCCGAGGCATATTTGGTTAGTTTATAATGTACACGTAATTGAAAGAAATTTCGCTGGGGGGTGGGGGGTTGGTGGGTCTGGAACCCTTCTCCTTCTAGATCCGCACACGGAGAAGACCGATGCCGGTAATTTTACTGTAATTTTAACCATTTTTATTTAATTATTCATGTTCATAATTATCAATAACCAATATTACCTTTCAAAGCACTTAAAACTTAGATACGAACTATTTAGTCTCGGTGAGTATTGCGTCCGCGTTCGAAAATAATGGCAATTTTCAAAAATTTGGATGGACGATCTGTGTCCTAGGTCGTCCATCCGATCCTTTTTCTGATTTAAAGCTACAGACCTGCAGTTAAAATTGTCAAACTCTTATTGATTATGTCAATTTGTTTGTCTCAAAGAATCATTTTTTAAATCAATAAAGTTTTACCTAAAAAAAAAAAAAAAAAAAGAAATCGGGCACAATTTTCAATGTTAGCATTTTACAATTTTATGGTCTAATAATTTTTCAAGAAAGAACTCTTCATTGCTTTATCCGAAATATTGCATGAAAAAAATATACATCGCATTTTTTAAATTACAAAAGGATATTCAAAATGAACCGATTAACCGCTAACAAACAGGCATAAAGAGAGACTGAGAACCAATTTCTTCTCTCTTTTTTTTTTACATCAAAAGAAATTCAAAAATAAATCAAAATATATTTTTTCTTTGTATGCGTTAATGAAAATGTAGATCAGCAAGGGGTTCTTTTTCGTGCAAGCACCTACTTAAGAGATTGTTACGCGGGTCTACAACGATGACAAATATCGAAAAGGCAATATTGTGCGTGAAAGATGAATGTGTAGTTTGTTTTTTAAGTTTATTTTTGATACATTTAATTATATTTATCTGGATCAGTTATGTTTGTTAGTTTGTTTTGTTTATTAAAGAGGGGAATAAAGAGATGAGTAATTTCCAAGCACGTAGCATCGTTTTTTGAAAGTGTGTGGGGAGGGGGGGGGCAAACTCATCCAACAAATCTTGACAAGCAAAAAAAAGAAAAAAAAATGAATTTTCCAAAATTTTCAAAATTTCACTCATAATTTCATGATTTTCATACCATTTTTTTACATGCTACCAAAATGGGGGGGGGGGGGGGGGGGCAACTCCATGATAATTCAATTTTTTTATGTAAATTTTATAAAAATTGATTGCTTCGAGAAAAAGTGGGGAGAGGACATCTTTATGTCATATATCATGTGAAACTGATTTCATTCCATCCACAAGCTTGAAATAATGAAATAATTTTAATGAAAACAATATAAATAGACGTCATAAATCCCATATCAAACGATATATTACCACTTGATTCTGCGCGTCTTTTTAATGAATTTATAAACAGCGGCAAATGCTAAAATGTATTTTTAAAGGTAATGTTAGCTGCAAGTCTGTAGACCTTGTATGAAAAATTTCGGATGGTAGTCAATTTTTCCGGGATACAGACCGAGCGGTACATATATGCAGCTAAGGTAACCAAGAATGATTCCAATAAAATACTTTGTTGAGTAATGCAAGCTTTTAAGAAAGCAATACTTATATTTGTTTAAAATATAACACCCAAATACTTCGTCTTACATTCGCTATTTGTAGAACAAGCAGAACCAGTATCAGTCTGACCGGCCTCACCATATACATTGTTGGAATTTTATTGTCCTAGCATTGCATTGCTCTGCATGTACACAATTTCTTTTAAAAATTAAACACTTAAAGTGTTCATCTATATGGCTACACATAACGCACACACGTGATTCAAAATAACCCACACGGAAAACGGTTAAGAATTCAGTCATTGGGTCTACATTTAATAGACCTTGTAAAAAACACATTGCGGGTCTGAATGTTTGTTGATATGTCAATCTATCAATATACAGTTTGTTAATTATTTTCGATTGCTAAGGCTACAGCGTATTTGATGAACATTGAACAACATTTTTTCCATGCCACTTTTTTCCATGGAAGAAAGCGAATACAAGTATAAAGCATTTATAGAATTTATTTAATTACCTCTTTGGAATTGTGTATGGAATAAATAATTTATAAGTTGCTGCTAAAGGTTGTTTGGTATTTTCGTTTGTAGATGTTTTTCAAGTAAAAAACCTGAAATGCGGGGCAAGTCATAATTAATATCCCTAATAACCGTAACTTAAAACTAGCGGCTTTGGATTCAAATATTATCGTATACGAATATTAAGTTCACTTTTTAAAATCATCTCCACGATGATAATTATATTATATCCATTGCAAATTGCCAGCGTACATTGTCATGTCAGTAATACACATTGTGCTTTATATGACGGCCATGTATACGTATTGTAGAAAAGTTGAGTTTAATTACCATGCATTGGAACCATTTTATTAACACATCTCCCAGTACTGAAACAATTCAAAATGTCTCTGTTACAGTAACACAGTGAGGCGTTAAACGTGTACGTCTAGCCCTACAAGCACATGCACTGTCGTTTAGGCGACGGCCTGAATACAGCTAGCGACTCTCCTATCGATCGGTTACCTGAGTCTCGTAATGCATCTAAATATAGACATGGGCACAGTTATGAAACAAACAACAAAAATAAGGTCAAAGAGGTTTATCTATATAATATGAAAATGTACATATGTATAAAACATTTGGGAATTTTATGTAGAATTATTTTTTGCGCGCAACATGTATCAGTTAATGCATTACATGAAGCCCTTTCATACCCTCATAAACGTGCGCCTCCCCACAAAAAAATGGACCGAACTGACAACAATTGTTTCTGCAAATACTGACTATAAATTACGAAAACATTAAATTGAATACTATAGAAGATTTCAAAATTAATTTCTTTACAACTTTGCTTCAATAATGCATTAGAAATGTTTATTCCTTTTTAAGTTATTGACAAGAAACTTTGGACGCCTCTAACTCCCTTATTATAAGGGCCAGCCCCTTTTTCGGTATACCGAAAGAAAGGTCTGGGTAAGACCAAGAACTTTTAAAATACATGTTATAACAAATTTTTATCAGGTAGAAAACTAACACGGAAAAACGCGAATTTTTTTTAATTTTTTTTCTTACCTTTGTTTCAACATCTATACCACCCTTTTTATTTGCATTTAAATAATAAATAAAATATATATCGCACAAATTCAATGTATTAGCTTCCAAACCAGTCCATCTTTGAGACTCTGCCAGTCATTGTTAAAGCTAAACCCCCTGGACAAAAGAAGTCGTTAAATTTTACTGAAAGGGGAATAACTCAAAACCGGATAGGGATTTTCCTCAACTAAAATATGCAACGACAACATCACGCGGCATGTTATCATTCCTGAAAATTTCAAAACAACCGGTGAACAAACGAGCGAGATATTAAGGATCAAAGTTGGCGTCTAGAAGAAAAAAGAATAATAAGAAATTTGAAAATTTTTCAGAATAATAGTAAGGTTTTCCGCTGAGAAAAACCTTAATTATATGATATAAATTTAGTTTAGAAACCCGGAAAAGCTTACAGTTACTAAAACCATGTGATATACTGGAGGCGGATGCATGTTTTGAAATCGTGATGCAATGCAAAATCATTTAACTGAATCCCGTATACATGTATGTCCGGTTATAAAATTATTGTTTTATATTTTGGATCAAACGTCAGGGATGCAAATCATCTGAGAGAAAAAACAAGTCCAATGGGTATGCTATTTAATGCACTTTTTAATGAAAAAAATCCCTTTATTTAGGGTGTCCTTATTAAGCTGTACATGTCTACAGCGAGGTATACACATCTGCGTAAAATCGAGAGAATCTTCAGTCGCTGCTTCTAATACAAAGTTTTATTTACTAGTTGTATAGTATAAGGAATTATTACAGAGTTCGGCGCTGTCGATTTCCTTTGCTCATGTTTGATACAAATCGATTTTATCGTGTAAAAGTACACCATATAGAAGTACTACGTTTAAATGTTCTTGTACATTCTTGGTATTTTGATTTACATGGGAAAAACATATCTATAAATCAAATCCGCGCAATCAAACGAGTTAAAATAAGGAAAATGTATAAAATCATAATACTTGCCGATGAAATATACATATAAATACAATTTCAACGAGTTTGAGGAAGCAAAGAACAATTCACACCATTATAATTATAGATGTTTTAAGTATATCATAAGTATTTTTTGGAATTTGATTTTGAGAGTCCTTGAAAAACAGGAACTGAATTTTCCCCTAATTAATGTCGCAACGCTGTGATATGCGCTCATTCTCACATTTGGCGATATAATATGTTGTACGATGTGCATCTTGTTAGAAAATTTTAAACATGTTAGAATGTACCTTCGCTAGCCAAGGGTGACGATCCACGGCGTTTCTTCATTCACAATCCGTACATCGGCTGTAAGGAATAACCCTTTTATCGACTTATCGGTCATTGGTTTAAGCTACTAAATCTGCCAAGAGTGAATAGAGAGAAACCGTGGATCGTCATCCTTGACTAGGGAAGATAGTTAGAATGCAGTATAAAAAAGACATTAAAACGCCAATCTGTTATACATATTTATGACAAGAAACATTCATGATTTAAACTGATTAGACAAGTTTGTCCTAAAAAAACCTGTTGCACAAGGTTACACATGAACAAATGCTCGTTTGTTTGATTTGACTTGAAAGAGAAATGGCTGTTAATATTTCATAAATACTTTTTACTTAACACACATTTGGATTGGATGTTAACAATATTAATTAGGGATGCTTACTGGTGTTAAAATAAATTCTTTGGATGCATATGATCTGTAAGTTTATGTGTAGAAAAACAAACTCAATAGGCTTTATAAATACGGTCTTCAGGATTCTCGATTGCAAGAAAACGTGATGTAGAATGTGAAATTTAACATATTTATGTTTTCATAATTTTCTTGTGTAGATATCAATCAAAACCTAAGAAAGGGGATGTATAAAAATAAGCTTTGGTCGGAAGCATTTGATAAACAAACTTGAAGATTTAGTATACACCACAGATATGCGACAAACAGCAAAATGGAATAAAAGATATACTTATAAATATCGCAATTCATGGACAAATCTTAATTATTGATTTATGCAGAATGTACAGCGGGATATTTCGGCCCATTCTGCAATGAATCCTGCCCTCCAGGAAGGTTTGGTCAGAGATGTGGTGGCAGGTGTTCTCCAAAGTGCACAGAGGAATACTGCAATCATATCAGTGGATGTCATCTTATAATTAAAAACACTATTCAACTGACGGTGTCAGGTAAGGTACAGAAAACTAGAAGTATGAGGGACCAATTCATTTTGAAAAAAAAAGATAGATGTAGAAAAATAAGCCAACATTTTTCTAGAGATACAAAAGTGTAAATATGCAAGGCATGAGAAAATGACGGTAAGCATAAATTAAAGGCAATTATCAAAAATAAGAAAACGCTTGAATAATCTGATAATAATCTAATAATCAAAAAATCTGATAATCAAATGAATAATCTGCTTTATATAGTAGAAAAAAATTGTCATTTTCCTAAAGTGATAGAATACATTGCTGACATTGTTTGCAATGCCTACAAACATGCACTGATAATAACGTTAACAATAATTAAAGGGGAAGGAAACTAAAAATATATTGTACAATAAATCAATTAATACTAATTGTAAATCGTATTTATTTTTATTAAAAACCCCGGAACAATGAATAAATCAAGAAAATCAATCGCTTAATTTAAATTTCCCGCCGCCATGGGGGCTGCCATTGAACTTTAATCTATGACGTCACACCATCTATTCCGGTTTGTCTTATCAACATAACATCAGTATTTTCGCTCTAAATGACAAGTTCTGGAAAATTTGAAACAGTATTGATTTGAGACCGTTCTTTTACCTTTGCAAACTACAAACTAACGTCAAATGGAGCATGTTCGTTGAAATCTAAAAGCGGAGGTTAGTGTCGGAGAAATACCCGCGTAAATGTGGAAATTGTCAACAGATGCCAAGAATCATAGAAAATGTATGCCGTCGTTATTTCGACATGGTAATTCCGACTTTAAAGAATAAATTTTAAACATCCCGATTATAATTATAACATTTATTCAGTTAGCGAAGAACTTGACTTGGGATAAAAAATTTAATCGAGGTCGTTTTCAACTTTGAATGATAGCAGCTGTCATTTACTTATGAAAATGCATATATTTATGCATACAATGATACATGTATTTATTCTTTAGATTGAAGTGTGAACTCAAACATTATAAATTTTGTTTAGTCGATTATTTGAGTAACAGAAAGGCATAAACCAGCGTTAATTATATTCAGAGCACTGTGTACATTCATTTGTATATGTTAACTAAACCGGAATAGATGGTGTGACGTCAAAATAATTATTTTTTTTGGTTTTTAATACAAAAGAGTTCTACATCATGTCAGCCTCCAGTAAATACGATTTCTCCAACTTGAAACGTTCATTAAAGCTTAATTACGTATTTTATTTTCAAAACAGCATGACCACATGTGATAATTTACACCACTTTATTAAAATAAATGAATTATGTTTTTGACTTTCCTTCCCCTTTAACATAAATATTGGTTATCTACCAATTAAAGCCGCAGCACCGTTAACCAATTTTGGTCGTTTTATATGTAAATCATTATAATATAATGTGAAAATGAAATCGGTCATGAATTGAGTCGTCCAAAATATGTGCTGAAAGAAACAGTACGGTGCATCTAATTAAAACAAATTTGAAAACATTTGTGAGCGGTTTCGGTATTTTTGTACTATTCATAAGTGCACAAACCTTCAGAAAATTACAATTTTCTCCATGAAATAAATCTTATAATTTCATTCAAATAAATAATAACGTATAACCCATAAATATATATATATATATATACAGGGCTCACGAAGATTCTCCTGTTTGTTGATAGAAATTTGTCTTTTTTACAACTCCGAATTAATAATTGTTCAAAGATTTTAAAATAATCAGAATTATTATCATTTTGTAAGTATGTATTATGGATGATTATCATAGGAGTTGCTACAACCTTAGTTCATTTTGTAAGTGAGGCCCCTTGAGGGATTATTTGATATATTTATATCTGTTCATTCTGAAATGAACTGAAATTGGTAAACTATTCATAAACTATCGAGAAAGTAATGAGAGTTTAGAGAGTCCCTTTTACTTCATATTCCAAGATGACCGTAGTTCGGGCGAAGATCTTGCAGTTTTCAGCACGTGTCAATTACTGTCAATCAAAATCCAAGTTAAACAAATAAACGATATAAGATTATTTCGGTTTGTACGAAACTTAAATTTCCGGAATCTTATATTTACATTAACAAGGTATGTGAAAGGGATTTTTATGTACTTCAATTGTCACAATCAATGTTATTTTTTTAATTTCCTAACGATACAGTGGGTAAATCTGAAATAAAACACACATTTTTATGTGTGTGCCATACGTTTTTCTTAATGGAAAAGTGAGATAAAACCAAAAGAAAATATGCAAAATTATTTTTACTAACAAATAAAATCTTAACTTTTAACTCTATAATACTGCCAAAAATAGTTCAGTGAACGCAAAATCTGAAAAAAATCTTAATTTTCTCTGTGTTGCTAAAAGCCCAATTATGTTTGAGTCTATTTCCATAATATAGTAAAAATATCGAATGTTATGTCAATTTTAATTCATTCCAATAATACTTTTTGTGTTAAGAACAAATTTTACCATTGAAAATAAAAATAATCCGAGAACTCAAATCCTGAGTAAACAACGTTCTTAATCTTTACTGTTATTCATCTTTTTGATATAAATCCTTATAAATACCTATATGTGTATTGTACACTTTACCTTGTTTGTTGCAATTTCGACCCAAAACTGAAATTTGAAACAATGACTGGCATACAAGGTACATGCATTATGCAATGTAATAAACACTCTTTTTTACTTTGCATGATATGATTAATAAAAATAGTTTAGAAAGTAATATTTTGACAGCTAGAACATGTTAATTATTGCCAAATAGGTACATGTACAGTTACAAATGTATGTAACAATTACTTTATTTATTGTTAATTTTTTAAATACAATTTTGTGTAGATTTCGTTGCAGACTTGATCCACCAAAATATATATTCAATGAAGTGCAATAACTATAATAATTTCTACAAACGTTTTCTATTAATAATATCATTGGTCACGAATTGAAAATATAATTGTCACGAAATCAACGAAAACTGATACCCACGAATATTATGGAAACTACAAAAAAATTTGTGATATATATATAAATATTTTGCCAATATTGCTCATTTCTATTGAAGTTTGAAAGTTTATTAATAACTTATTTTGATAAAAAAATTAACTCTAGGAACCCCCCACCCCCTTAAAAAAAAATGTAACCCTCCTAAAACAATAACAAACCCATTTTTTTAAAATTAGATATAGTCAAAAAACAAAACAAATACCATAACAACAATAAGTTATGATATCATAATCATCGATGTTTTTTAATCTCTTCTTGCAGACCGTGTTAGCAGTCCACGTTCACCTGAAATAATAAGCCGGATTGAGGAAGAAAAACCCCAAAGTTCGGCTCCAACAAGCATAATCTCTCTACTTTCAGAAACCAATACAAAAAACCAATTTTTCAGTAAAGAAACGCCTTTCCAGAAAAATGAAATAAATACCAATTATCTACTAGCTGGAGCAGGGGCTGTTATCTTTATGCTTCTCATTATTATAGTTATACAGACAAGTAGAAAGTCAAAATCATCAAAAAGGAATTCTTTACATCAACATAAAAGTATTGAAAATCAAGCATGTGATGAAACCTTCAAACGATCTCCAAATGACCACAGTAAGAAATATTTGAATATAACCTCTTCTAAACAATCAAAGCACGTATATCAACCAATGGACCCTGTGTATCATGAGATCGATGAGTCTGTGGAGTTGGTGCAAATTCCAGCTTCAACAGAAACAGCAATGGAGTTCAGAGATGCCAACCTTCCAAAATGTAACAAGAACCCAATCAATGTCACGGAAAATGATGATTTAAATGCTCAAACAAGCAAATCGTATGTATCACCGAGTACATGTCCAGACACACACAAAGCAGACTATCTTCAGCCTGTTTTCGTTCAAGCAAATATAGAAATAGAGAGCAAGCAGGAGACTCATTCGTATATTGATGTGACAGGATGATATTCAGTTATGATTTAGGGAGTACAATAGAAAGACACGAACATCAAATTAAGAACACAAGCTTTTAAGTGAATTGTTTCTTTAAGAAAAAAAACTATGTTAAGAATATATCGTTCTGAGTTCAGATACGTTCCTTTGAAATACACGATATGACTCTAAGAACAAAAAGGGCAGCTTCAGCTGAAGTTTGGTTTATTATTGTTTATTGAAAAGGAAATATCGTGGTAGAGAAAAAAAAATCACAATGTCGGTTACCCGGACTTCAAAAGTCGACAGATTTGTCTGGGAATCCATTATATGCATTAAATAAATATAAAATATGGTAATGATCCCTTTCCTACATGAAATCTTGCATCAAGGAATAAGGAAATTATAATTAATTATTAAAACAGATAAGATAACATGAATAAATGAACGAATATGGAAAAAGGTGTATTAGTTGGTAACATTTTTCTTTTGATTTGTTCACTGTCAATATTGCTTTAAGTTAATATGTTTTTATCAGTGACATATTTTAAAAGCAGTTTTATGCTAATTAATAAAATGCTCTTTGTTCACTGAAGTGAAAGAACCATTTTAACGAAACGATATTGTAAAACCCAAGGATGCATTACCCTTAACTTTCCAACATGTAAAAGACTATTATACGTTTAACAATTTCGAACCACAGATTTTGTATTACATATTTGTAATTATATTCATTTCAATAAAAACAGTTACAAAGAATATAATTTATTTGTACTTATGACCAGTACCGAAGATATATAGAAACTACTTTATTTTTCTACTGGCTTGTGTCGAAAATAAGTTATTTATGAAATTTCAAATATTGTCGTCAAATATATCCAAGTATGTCACATGGTATTCTTTGAAATAAATAAAAACCAGGTTTTTGTAATTTAGAAGAACTATTAAAATTCGGATAAAGGACCACGTGTTTGAGTTATGGACGCTTTTTTTTCACTTTATTATCTTTAAATGTAAATATCTTTAAATGTTATTTCCAGTTTACTTTCTAAAACACGATACATGCTCTTAATATGTATTTATTTATAACCAAGAACATACATGTATTAGCAACTATTGAAATTCTTGCGTGACGCGATTTCAAAGGTCGCAAACCCTTTGACTTTGACTCTTTGCGACAAATAATGCACGTCGCCTCTTAGTTTTTCCAACAGGAAGAATGATGTTTGTCGATGTAGAAAGCAATTGAACACTATCATCATTCACTGTACATTCAACTGAACTCTTTTCCGTATTACCAGCTGCATCCTTTGTATATGGAGGCGTACTTGATACCAGGTTGACAAGGGGACGGAAAACTCTAACTGACCCATCCCCATTTTCGTGTAATCTATAAACATTCCTCCTTTACTTTTCGCATAAAATGTCACTAATGCACACATTCTTTGCAAAGAACGAACTGCATCTACTTTGCATTACTTCTCTCACTATTTCCTTTTGCTGTTTCAGAAAGGTAAACACAACTGTTACAGTTTTTGTTCGGCATGATTTTTTTAACGTGGCACCTGCAAAATAGCAAAAAACCCTTTATTTTTAAAAGCGATTCTTTGGAAAACTAATAGGTAATGTAACTGAACAGCTGCCAAATACTTATATAACATTGCAAAAAAAAAAAAAAATAAAGAAAAGATAATTTCAATTTTCTTTAATATCATTTACTTGACTTCAATGTCCAGAATTCCAGGTTTTTTGTCACAGCAATTCAGATGGAGAGTACAGCCACCTGATATTTTATTACTTTTTATGCTTCTCTTTTGTCATGCGATATTTTACAAAATAATTCATTTCTGCAAGAAAATAGTTTTCCCCAAGCAAATTTCCAGTAATCATATAAGTCATTTAGATCGTTTACCAAAAGAATATTCTGTAAGAATTTAAAATCCTGTAGGATTTAAACTAGCTCCCTTAGAATTTAAAAATCAGATTGGAAATCTTAGTTTTTTGTAGGAAAATAACCTATCTGAATGAAATTTCTGTAAGAAATACCTTTTCGTATAGGAAGTAAAATTTCTGTAGAATGTTTAGAAAACCCCACTTAATATTCAATATTTTCTGTAGTTTTTTCGTCTATGGTATTTATTACATTAATATTTCCATGGAATGTTAAAACAGTTGTAGTTACTTTGTACATTCTCACTAAAACAGTTGTAGTTACTTTGTACATTAATCTCTTTGCAATGATATATCATTTGGAATATATCAATTCTTAACCAATTGCGTCGTAGGGGGGGGGGGGGGGGGGTTGCATTATCGACACAATGCAATTCTAGGGCTAAATCATTATCGAGTTTTATTTAAAATCGTTCATCAACCATATTGAATTGAGCATGCTTCTTGTTCATGAATAAGATAATAGTTATTAAAATAATTCACACCATTTCACCTTTATGACAATTTACGCTTTTTTTTTACCTTTAGGTCAATGTTTGGGCGCGCTTGATTTTCCAAAAAGGTGTACAACGTAAACATATTTTGTAAATCAAGTGCAGTGGAGAAGCCTGTTAGTTAACGGATTAAAAATCACATAGTAGTTGCCTTTTGTATGAAAGCCATAACATTTAAAATGTGATTTAATGCAACATATATATACACTTTCCTTTGCCTTTGTCTTTGAAAAAAACTAGTAATTGATTTTGTAATGTACAGTTTAATACTTTTAATCAATGAATATCTAAATAATTGATCGTGCAATCGCTGATAATTATGTTTGAAATATTATGCAGTGAAGAATACTTGATAATATAATTTTTTATTACAATATACTCGAAATTATTCTCAGCTTCCCTATACATAGTACTTTAATCAGGCACGTAGCATCAGGGGGGGGGGGGGGGGCCTGGCCCCCCCCACTTTTTCTCGAAGCAACCAATTTTTTAAAATTGACATATAAAAAAATGAATTATAACGGAGTTGCCCCCCCCCCCACTTTTTAGGAAGTAAGTAAAAAATAGATATGAAAATAAGGAAATGAGGAGTCAAATTGAAGTTTCTTCCCTCCCCCCCTCCCCCACGGATTAGGAATTTCATGATTTGGAGGGAGAAAATTTTTGGTAGGGAAGAAGTTTTTTTTTTTAAGTATAGGTTAGAGTTTAGTCTATGGATGGGTCTGCCCCCCCCCCCCCTTTCAAAAACGATGCTACGTGCCTGCAGTATATTATGTAAGTGTATTTAATAAAAAAAACATTACAAAATGTTACACCGGTGTACACTGTTGTATACCTAGAGCGCGCCCATTATTGATTCTAGTTTCGTTTCACATAAAAACGCTTTTGGAAATCCCCAAATTGTGAACTTTTTGTTTCGTTTTGTAAATCAATGGGGCATTTTAGTTAGAGCTGTGCATCTTACGTTTATACGGCCTCCAAAATTTACTTTATACCAGCTAAGGTACGTTATCCTTAATTATCGAAACACGATATTTTTAGTCCAAATATGTTATTATATTCTATACCAGTATTGAGATAATCTAATTGCCATAAAATTTGGACCAAATTGGTAAAAGCAGAAACTTTGAAAATGAGGACCAGACTAATCCAAAAAATTTTGACAAGCAAATTATTATCATGACATCTTTTCAAAATCAATAATATCATAATCCGGGGAGGGGGATAGACAAGGATACTTCAATTTCATTCCTTTCACTTCACTTCACTGCATCCTCCCAAACAAGGGGAGGGGGGTCAAATCTTAGTGGCTTTCTTGCCCCCGTTCTGGTGCTACGTGCCTGAGAAAATATGCACCAAATAGCCCTGCAAATGGTGTATGACAAGCATTGTCAAAATATTATTAAAAAGATGATATAATTCTATAATTCAGCATTATCATGTTCAACCAAACCTTTTTCGTAAGCTTTCAACACATAACATTCTAAATATATTTAAAAGTTGTCATTGTAAAAAGGAAGAAAAATACATAGAGTATAGATTGCTTATACTATAACAGTGATGTTTTTAAAAAAAAGAAACAAATTATCATCCAATTTTTTTTATTGTTTTTCATATATACATGAAATTGTTGTCTGGTGCTTTAAGCCAAGAATGAGTAATTGGTTAAAAACTAGTTAAAAGTGGTATTCATTAAAAAGATTCTTATAAATAGTTAACATATATACATGTGTATATTATTGTAATATTTTTATGTCACCTTTATTGCAATTGGTCTTCGTCCGTCGACGTGCGGTGAGCGTCGTCCGTCGTGCGTTCTGCGTTAACAATTTTACATTTTATTACGGGACGCTCTCTCTCGTACAGGACTAACACTGGGCCAACCGTGAGCTTATTCTCTTGTTGTTGGACCCAGCCTCATAAAACCTCCAACAAGCCAACACGCGTTTTAGTTTTCAGACTTTTATATAGACTTTACATGAAATATACTTTTACGTGAGTTTGGTATGCATCAGCACCGAAGGTCCGATTCCAACTGACTATAATTTACAATTCAGAATAATATATGATGAACAATGGAACAACACAATGAAGGATTGACATAAGAAGTACAGATGTAAGTAAATCAATTATCAAACAGCTATTGAGTAACTCGGGACATTTTAGCAGCATGTACATAAAAGGATTAATAAGATGAAAGAAGCTTAAGTGTCAATAAACATAAACAGAAGTCAATTAAAAGATTAGCTGTCCATCACTGATTGTGCCTCAGATGGGATTAATGCTGCGCGGAATTTATAACGTTTATAAAACAGTTGTCGAAATAGATGAAAAGTTTTTGTAACAATTAACACAAAGTCCGAAAAACATAATTTACACAATAATTAAAAATAGTCCGAAAGATTGAATTTCACACCGTGACAATTTTATCTTCTTTATAAAAACTACAAGACCAATTGTTTTAGTGTGAAGCATCTCTATGGTAAAAGGAATCGAGATAATGAAATTTATGGTTCTACATGTATCACACTCGGGTGTCATAGACTGGGCCAAATATACAAAAAGAATTGAAGCCAATTTTTGTAATTTTCATGCTCCCTTGGCAGTGGTTTATTCTCAAGGGCAGGGTGAAAATAGTCATATAGTGTTAAATTAATCCAAATAATGGGTGTAGGTGGACTGTATATTATGTTAAAAAAAGAATACTTTATTCAGCTCTTAAATTTTAATGAACGAAATGAGTACATATTTACATAAGAGAATGAATGAAGCTGTCTATCAAAATTATAGAAATCATGAAAGCCTTTGGCAATAATTTGGGTAGTGGGTGGGTGGATAGGGTGTAACAGTTTATGCGGTTATCTTCCTTTGATTTTTTATTATTTAATAATTAATCTTTGTTTAATAATGTAATCAAGAATTTCAAATATTAAAAGAGTTAACAATTTTTTTTAATTACGTGTAATTAAAACAAAGCAATCATAACTGTAGACAGTTAATAATAATTAAAAGTAAAACTTGACTTCCCAAAATACTAAAGTGTGGTATGTGCATAATAATTTTCACCTCACCTGAGCTGAAAGCTCAAGTGAGCTATTCTGATCATTTTTGTCTGTCCTCCGTCTGTCCGTCTGTCTGTAATCTTTTCACATTTTTGAAATCTTCTCCAGAACCACTGGGCCACTGTCAACCATACTTGGTACAATACATCCTTAGGTAAAGGGGATTTAAAGTTTTGAAAATAAAAGGACCACGCCCATTTTCAAGGGGAGATAATTAGGAATTATTGATTTTTTTTAAAAATAAATATAGAAATCTTTAAAAATCTTCTTCACAAAAACCAATTGGCCAGAAAAGCTGAAACTTGTGTGGAAGCATCCTGATGTAGTTGTGATAATCGTGATTCCCGGGGGAAGGGTGGGGGCAACAATGAGAGGGTCGAATTTTTACATGGGAATATTTAGAGTAAATCTTTAAAAATCTTCTTCTCAGAAACTAATCAAACCAGAAAAACTTGTGTGCTAGCATCCTTAGGCAGTTTAAATTCAAAATTGTGAATATCATGATACCCGGAGGTATGGTTAAGCCACAATAGGGGGGGGTCGAACTTCTACACGTAGAAATATATAGAATAAATCATAAAAAATCTTCTCCTCAAAAACAAATAGACCATAAAAGCTGAAACTTTTGTGGAAGCATTCTCAGATAGTGTAGATTCAAATTTGTGAAAATCATGATCCCCGAGGGTAGAGAGGTGCAACAATGGGTTTTTTTTTTCGAATGTTTACATAAAATATTTTTAATTGAATAAATCTGAAAAATCTTCTCAGAAAGCTGAAACTTGTTGGAAGCATTCTCAGGTAGTGAAGATTCAAAGTTGTGATAAATCAGAGCCCGGAATTAGGATAGGGTCACAATGGGGGGGGGGGGGGCAATTTTTTACATAGGAAAATATAGAGTAAATCTTTAGAAATTTCTTCTCAGAAACCGGTTGGCTATAAGAGCTGAAACTTGTATCTTGGTATCCAAGGTAGGGTAGATTCAGGTTAATTCAAATCATGACCCCTGGGGCTAGGATAGGATCACAACATGGGGTTGGGGGCAGAACTTTATATAGGAATATATAGGGGAAAATCTTTAAAAATCTTTCTCTAAAAACCATTTGCAGAGACAAGCTGTAACTTAAGTGAAAGCAACCTCAGAAAATGTATATTTAAATGTGTTCAAATCAAAATCTCGAAGAGTAGGGTGGGGCCACATTGGGGATCAAATTTTTCAAAGGAAAAAAAATAATATTAATAAAAACTAATTCCTTCAAATTGTGTAGCCTTTGGTTTCTGGACGTCACAAGGAGTTCAGAGTTTAATGAAGGTTTATATCCCGTTAGTGAACAACTGTTTTGGATCTTTATGAGAACTGCAGTGCTCAACATGTGATATGACTATAAAATCATCCTGTTAGATAAAAGACTAATGATAATAAATATAAGAATATCCAGGGGGGAAATGGATTTTTATTTACACAGGATCCACATGTATTATACTACAATGTCCAGATATTTTGTATTTTGACTACATAAAGCTGATTTTATAATACCTATTGTTCCTCAGGTGATTGATGTGGCGTATGGGCCTCTTGTTAAATGAATGGCAGATTGTGTCATTGAATGAATGCCTGATAATTTAAAAGGTAAAACAAGAGAACTGATAAAACAAAATAACTTATCAGCGATTTTTCTATTAATGTCCTAAGAGGGAGACTGTCTGTCTGGCCCCTGGGGATTGGAAAGGGGGAATTTGTTTTTGATCAAAAATTATACCGACCATTTTTAGTTGATCTTTGAAAACATATAGTTATAAATCTGGAATCTTGAGGGTTTTCAAATATGGACTACTTATTTCCTAACAACTAGACTTTTACCCGTGCGTGCACAGGTTGACATTGCATATGATATCGGACAATTACGAAATACTAAGTAGATAAATCTATGAAAACATAATTATAAATCTGGAATCTTGAGAGTTTACAAATATGGACTACTTATTTTCTAACAACTAGACTTTGACCCATGCGTACACGGGTTGACATTGCTTATGATATCGGACAATTACAAAATAGATACATCGACATACCTTATTGTTGACATTTACATAACCAAACTTCAAGCCTACAATAATGCTATTCATATCACTACACTCTGCTTAGTAAGAGTAATCTAACTGTGTCTCGGGACAGGACTTCACCACAGTTAAAATGCCTCCCATATACCCGTATTATAGCAAAAAAAAATTGCAGAATTTTTAGAAAATTAATGAAGCTGCTTTGAAAATAACAGTCAAATTATTCATAACAAACCATTTTGAGGCTGTAGATACCTTTCATCTAAAAATTTAATTCATATTAATGAAGAATTCAGCATTTTTTCACCAACGTTGTTTATTCGCTTCGAATTTGTAAACACACTATGTTGACATTCCGAACTCTCGGGATTTTTTATATTGAATGCACTGAGTTAGAGTTATCTCCCGTATTTCCAGAATATATGACAAATTTTCAATAAAAATGTTTCTGAGTTTATCCATGCAAATGTGACATTGTGGAAACATAAACTAAAGAGCCTTATGTGATTTAGCGTGAATTCAATCCGCATGCGCAAGATTGTAAAATCCAAAATATCGAGATGTTAATTTAAAAGAAATTTTCGTTGATTATTAATTAGCGAAGCTTGATTGAGAAAAAATAAAACTAAATTGGTAATCTTCAAGCACCAATGATGTTTAAAATATATAAAACAAAAGACAGGACTTTTCCGATTTCTCGGTATAAAAGCTTAAAATTTCGAGTCTGCTATTTTAATATAGTAATATAGATGTTCTTGTTGTAATATTTCAGGTAGGAAGATGGTGGTCATTACGATATTTAGATTTTATCTTACCCCCGTATAAAGCTTAATTAAAGGGGCATGGTCACGAGTATTATCTATTTTTTTTTTGGTATTTTTTATGTTTACAATTCTTTAGTAATAAATTTCTAATATTTAAGCATTTGAGAGTCAATCGTTTAACCTTTAACCGGTTTATTGAACTAAAGTAAATCAAAACAATTAAGGCACGTGACTTGTCTACATAACAAAGAGATGTGCGTCAAAACAAGGTGTCTAAACATCATAAAGTAACCATCTACTGACTGATGTTTATCATTAATTCAGTGTAATGATAATTGTTATTAGGTTATCATGAAGATATTAAAGCTAGGAAAGTATTAGCCCCATTGTGTAACTACACTACTAATTACACAATTAGGGCGAATTCTCTCCGGGTTATTAATATCAGAGGAGAATTGACACATGACAAGCAAAGTCACAGATTCAAGAACCACATTATTTATATCACGTTGACATACGGTTTCATATTTGACGTGCAAAATCAGAACAAATCAGAATTTGTCGTTTCAACTGCTAAATTGAAATGATATTCACTATATACAAGATATAAAGGTGCTTTTCAGCATTGAAACTAAGCATAATACACTACACAGAAAGTGCAAAATTCTATTTCGGCGAATGACCTTAATCGTATATCTAATATATACAGGGTGACCCAGAATATGTGATACCGTTTTCTGTTTTAATAACTTAAAATGACATTTATTTAAAGAAAAATCAAATGCATTTTTATAAAAGTATATGATGAAAATTTTCATTAACAATTTTCATAAACATTTAAAAGTTTTAGGCAAATTTGGCGGTGTTTATAAAAACACAACAAATGTAAAGAGAGTGCTCCAAACAACGTCCTTTTTTTTATCAATGACCACGGAAAGTCGATAAGTAAAATTATTCCTAACAGCTAATTGCAATGTACGGATCCCATCTTTTTACATTTTAAAGGACCTGTTGCTGGTTGGGTCGTTTTGTCCCAGGTTAATCTTAGTCATGATTTTTACAACCGTATCTGGAGTCTGTGTTTGATGATACAGTTCAAAAAAGGCGATACCTGCTCTCCTGTCCGATGTCTCTTGTTTAAAATTGATTTCAACAAAAGAAAAATGATGAAACTTTGAGACATCATAAATTCAGGAAAAACACATTTTTCTTTAACTTGGTAGAAAGTTAAAAGATGTTACCTTTTTATATTTGAGGCACAATTTACAAGTTTGGCAAAATATTATTTTATTTATACGAATTTCAAATGCTATTAGTTATTTTAGAACACCCGGTATCTAAACGCGTATAACGATGTACATGTATATTTCACTGAACAATAACAAACTGCATATCAATACGATGTTGAGTTTTATTATATGTTGTATTCTAACAGTAATTTTAGAAATATGGTTCACAAGTTTGTATTACATATTTCTTTTCCTTTTCAGATGGTTGCACATTTACGAATCATCCTGTTTCTTCTGTATACATTTTTTTTACCTGTTGATCTGGTAAATACTGGTAAGAAATTATTATACCGCCGCTCTGAAGGATAAGGGGGTATACTCTTTTACCCTTGTTTGTCTGTCTGTCCGTCTGTCCTTCCGTCTGTCTGACTGTCCGTAACAAAAATTTCTGTCGCATTTTTCGCAGCAACTAATCATTGCAGATCCTTGAAATTTTAACATTATTTGTTAAGACATGCCATATTGTTGGATATATTTTTGTTTCAATCGGACAACAACTTTCTGTTAAATGACGACTTTGTTTATTCTTAACCTAAATTTTCAAATAAATTTTCGTCAAAGATTTCTCAGTAACTATTTATTGCAGATGCTTGAAATTTTAACACACTATTTGATTAGGTATGCCATATCGTAAGATATAGTTTTATATTAGTCGGACGTCAACATCCTGTTATAAGATACTTCTTTTTAACTTAGAAAAATATAACTTTTAAGACTAAAATGTTTTGCATTTGTTTAATACATGCTATTTGTCCTATTTTGTGTTATTTGGTATATATATGTAATTCAGTGTCATTATTCAAAGAAACCAATGAATAAAGATTACATAAATTAATAAATTTTGTAGTAAGATAAACATGTTTATGATATCCGTGGTAATGTCTCCATGTATTATCCCATCGCAGAGAGTCTAATGTTTGCATATACAATGTTAGCTTATTTAAAGTCCAATACCAATTTGAGACTTCCCTGTCTGTTACCCAGCAATGCACAGGGTATTAAAGTAAATTTCCTAAATTAAAACACATATTTAATTCAATATTGCCAAAGAACAATTTAGCTATTAGTTTGCAAAATGAAGTTAAAATTGTTAATGGATGACATTGATTACCCGAAGTAAAAATACATGTCCAATATACGGCCATATTTACCCCCCCCCCCCCCCCCCCCCCCAAAAAAAAGCTTCAACTTCAACCCCACGGCCTTGGCAGTAAATTTCACAATTTAACATCAGGACATTATGAAAATAATAACAAACTGAGTGTATTTTTATCGACTGATTGTACAGAAAAAATATCAAAAATCATTTTAAGTTTTTTTTACTATGTGTTCATATTGGCCCTTACCCTAGAACCTACATCCTTGATCCAAGGACCATGAATCTGAAAATTTAAGTAGAAGACTTTATGAACATCATATATAACCATGCATTTAGTATTTTCTGACATATCACTGGGAGTACAGAATAATTTTCTAAATATTTATATTTGATTCAGGCGACCTAATTATCAATCTTTGCAAATGTCTATTGCATTATTAGGAGTAAATGGTAGAGTACATATCAGTTAATATATACAATTAGTATTGTTTTATTGCGTTTTTATCGATATATTCAAACTATTTACAGCAACTATAACATTTCTGTCTAAATTACGTTTATTTCACTGTTTAACATAATTAAAAAATAATTTGAATTCAATGGTTTTTTTTAAATGACTCATAGTTTATGACACCTAGTTTTAGAATAGGGATCCTATGTTGAAACAAAGCTACAACTTACAAATAATGTGCAATATTAATTTTTTTTAAATTAAACTGATATGTAATACAGAAATTCACTATGTGTTCTGCATGGGTTTTTTTCCCTTTTATGAATGAAGAAACAACATGAAAACGTTTGTAAAATAGACACCAATGACCTCTTTTATTTTTTAGATTCTGAAATCTTTAGTTTAAATTCGCATTTGAGCAGATATAAGTGAGTAAAATAGGACTACTGTGTAATCATAGGCACAATTTACCTACAAAATAATTTGTTAAACCGCTTATCTATTGGTTTATTTTATCTTTTAGAAACATTTTTCGTCCATTTTGGCATAAACAAGTCAATTCAAGAAATATGTACAATTTTTGTCCACATATTTACGATATGGCTTACCCCCTCCCCCTTTTAAAAAGACAATCTGATGGAAAAAGTCTGGACCAGGTATAACTAGTCATTTACATCAGTTATCTTTCTATTAATAACAAAAGGTTGCAAAAACGTGAATAATGATGTAATAAAGGAAAAAAGAAAAGACAAATACATTTTATATAAAAGGAAGAAAGGATCTTTATTTTTGATAACAAATATTGGAGCAAGAGAACTCTCTTTTTAAACAACTAAAGATTCAAATCTACAAATAAAAATATAAACGATCTCCACAAGATTGATATAAAAAAAAATCCCTCGTCTGCTTTGGTCGTAAAAATGCTAATGAGATAATTGCTCTCAAATGTCTTGAATGTTAAAGAACTTTTGAAAGTATATGAGGAGTGAAATCTAAGGTTACTTGTTGTGAAAGTGAAATATCTTAAACGCTTTATTCTATTTGAAAAAATATAATGACAACTTTATAGTCTTTTGATAATACTTATGCAATATATCTCTTGCAAGTTGACATGATGATAAAATATGCTACAAAATTGAAGTGTAAACGCACGAGACGATAGAATGAAGAACATTTATCTGTTAAATTTATATTTTGTTAAAAAACTTGAGATTCAAAGAACGTAACAAACATTGAGAGAAAATATTTGACTAACGAGTAATATTACGACATACCGAATATTCAAACAACAATAATATGAAACTTAGCAGGTAATATAATTAATAACTATCCCACCGCATTTATAAATCTGGTTGCTCTAAGTACCTCTCTCTTTCAATTCTTTCTCAGTGTCTTTTGTTTCCTTTACCATGTATAAGTAACGTACATATATACATGTATTTGTAAACGATTTACATGTTTAGTTCATACTATGTGCCATTCAACAATTTATTTAAAAATGAAAGTATAAAATGTTGTAAGTTACATACGTGGGTATTCTGAAAAACATGTTTAAAAAAAGGATATGGGGGAGTTGGATATTATTGTTGTTAATTATAAGGTTTTGTTTTTTCTTGCTCTCAACATCTGCATTTAAATTCCCTATGACAGTGCCTTTGCGCACAGTATGTGAGTCTGACCATTTGCATGGCTACATAAAAGAGCAGCTATAAAAAACAGGACAACATCTAAACGAATAAAATACATTAGCCAAATACCATTTTTAGATAAAAATGCATTTGCTTTTCTTTTCTTCTTTAGTTGATAGGTGTCCAAAAAATAAGCAGGACGTTATTAAGGCATCAAAAGAACTTGGGTGTGGTAATGACAAAAATGGAAACAACCAATATCTGTGTCTTCCTAATAAAAGCAAGACTTCATTAGTAGAATTTTGTTTTCAAGGATTAATGGGAATCGAAGTGAAAGGTACGTTAAAGAAAATATAAATAGTTTTGATAATTATCGTCAATTGAGTTTTAATTTAGACCGCTTTAATTAAAATTTTGTTTACAATATATCATGTATATGTTAAAATATAAATAGGATATATTTAGCATAAAGAAAATTCACCATGATGGGGCTCTGTAGGTTTGCCAGCGCTGCTTTCGTCGCCAATTGCAGGAATGCAGTCACCGACTAGCAATATCACGTCGAGTTTCGTAGAGAAAGCAGTGGAAATTTTCTAAAGAAAGTTCGGGTATATTGTTGTTACCCTGTTCCGTCCGTCCGTCTGTCACGTTTTACTTTCTTAAACTGCTCTTACATCTTATAAACTAGCAAACTGATCTATTGGAGTTCTATTTGGGGTGTCATGTTGTTTTGTAAAAAGGTTTCAAAAATTCTCTGGTAGTCCTATGGGTCAAATAATTAGTAAAAAATGACTTTTTTTTTTTTACAAAAAAACCTTCTTCCTCGAACTCCTCCTTCATTTTCAACAGTAGACAAATCATCTCTTGGAATACGTTTTAAAGTATCCTATAGATGCGCAATAACGTTTCGGAATTTTTAATTTTGTCCTGGGGGTCATTTAATGGCTGAAAAATGACGTTTTTTTTTTTTTTTTTTTTTTTTTTTTTACAAAAAAAAATGGTTAAAAAAACGTCATTTTTTTTGGTAGTAGCCAAATGATCTTTTAGAATATGATTGTGGGTCTCATATTGAAGTGTGATCTTTCAGAATTTTTTTTTTTATTAAGGAGATCAGCTGGTTACAAAAAATAACGTTTTTTTGCAAAAAAAAGTATGGTTCCCAGAACTCCTCTTACAACTTTTAGAGTAGCTACGTCATCTCTTGGAATATAATTGGGGCTGTCCTATAGATGTGCAATAAGGTTTTAAAAATTTTAATTTCATCCAGGGAGTCAAATAGTAGCAGAAAATTGATGTTTATCACTCAAAAAAACCCATAGATCCAAGAACTCCTCTTATGATTTAATGGATAGACACATCATATCTTGGGATATGATAGGGACTGTTCACAGATGTGTAATAAGGTTTTAAAAACTTTAACTTCATCCAGAGAGTCAAAAAGTAACAGAAAATTGACGTTCATCACTCAAAAAAAAACATAGATCCTAGAACTCTTCTTATGATTTAATGGATAGACACATCATATCTTGGGATATGATAGGGACTGTTCTATAGATGTGCATTACGGTTTTGAAAAATTAAATTTAACCCTGAGGTCCATTACCTACATACCTTTTGATGCCCTTTTAAGGATCAAAAAAATATATGGTTAAGGGGTGGGGATCTCAACCGTTTTCAAGATATTCGTGCACTTCCTGTTCGAGGTGGGTCACAACCACCCCTGGGGCCCATGACCTACATACAGTTTGATGCCCCTTGACACAAGGAACAAGAATATATATGGTTTAAGGGTGGGGATCTCAACTGTTTTGAAGATATTAAGGGACTTGCTGTTCAAGGGGGGTCAGGACCACCCACAGGGCCCACGACCGACATAACATTTGATGCCCCTTGACATCAGAAACAAGAATATATATGGTTTAGGGGTCATGATTATAACAGTTTCTGAGGTATATTGTAATTTCCAATTCCTGGGGGTGGGGATGACCCCAGGGGTCAGATCTAATAAACCCTTTATATTGCCAGTATCAGTCAATATATGATTATGAAAACCCTATACTATTTTCTTTGTCCGTTTTTAAGTTATCATTTGCAATAGAGTCAACGATTCTTTCTACAATGTTCAATGTTAGACCCTTTTGACCCCCCCCCCCATCCCCCCCCCATCCCCCCCCCCCCCCCCCAAGAAAAGTGGTTGTCTAACCCAAAATGAGAAAAATCAAACCAGGGTGCACAACTAGATATGCAGGCCTATAGTATCCTAGAGTTTTGTACGAAGAATAATAATACATGTATTAAGAACCGTACAAAAACAATAAGGATTCCGAAGAACTAGGTACAGTTTCAGTCATATTTTGCCCTGTTTTAGAGTAATTTTTAAAAATATCACAAAAAATGGAAATGTAACATTTATCTACACAATACTATTCATAAACTAAGAATCTATAAATAGTTTACTGATAAGACTTTCACAAGGGTAATTGTGACGTCACAAACAGTGCATTTTCCCGTAATTTTCATAAAACTGAGCAGAAGACACCAATTCCTCAGTAGTTATTTGCATAGAAAACTATGTCCGCAGCTGTCGCCCACGACGAAACTCACATTATAACTTCATCATGTTACGACACATAAAATATATTAATTTTGTTGTGGGCGACGGCTGCGGACACATTTTCCTCTTCAAAAAACCATTTTTCATCATTTTTGACTTAATCTTAGAAATTTGCCAAAATGTTAAAGTCATAAGTATTTTTTGAATCAAGATAAAAGTGTATAACTTGGTATTTTATATACATACATGTTCAAGATAGCATATGTGTATTTTCATGAGATTTAATCCACTTTTGAATTTTAGGGCAAATATTAAAAGAAACTGTACCTTCTTCTTTCATTCGGGAGACTTAAGATTAAATAGAGATAGGATCATCAAACCTCAATAATTTAAAGATAATTGACAATTTCTGATTCTAAGGGGGTCAAGATAACCCCTTAGGGTCATGACTTACATGCCAAAATGATCTGATGCGCCATGATCTAAGGAGGAATAATATCTTTGGATTAAGGTGGGGATCTCAATGGCTTTTATGATATTTGATAATTTCAAGAAGAGCACTTGGGATCATGACCTACATACCATCTGAAATGCCTTGAACAAAGAAACAATTATATATGTTCATGATATATGATTCAATTTAAGAACCCAGATATAGATCAATAATCTATGTTTTGTAATGCTTCCTATGTATATATACATGTATTCAGTTTGTGTTTTGGTCTTCAATTCATGTTCATGACTGTAGTATGGCTTAGTCTTATTTTAAATTACATTAAAAAATTGTCAAATATATGACTTGGAACCCCAACCCCCAAACAAACTCAAATATAAACTGTTGCCCCCCCCCCTTAATTGTCGAATGATCTTTTAAAATAAAAATATAATTTGGTGTCTAAAAAGTTTTATAGACTGGTAAAAAATGTGAATCTTATAAAAAATTACATTACACCTGGATCTAATGAGATATGCTCAAAAGTCATATTTCTACCTTGCGATCAATAACTAATATTCAATGACAAGTTAAAATTAATAACAATAAATTATTCAAATTATAAATGTTTACACTCCACATCCACCCCCACCCCCCCAACCAATCAAACCTGGTTCTAAAGTTACAGTCTTCTTTCATTTTTACATGTGTACAGTAGCAAATTTTAAATCATATCTTAATTGTTTTTTCTCTCCTAATGCACATTAACATTTTGGAAATGGCTTAATTCAATTTTTAAGATTTAGAAACAAAATGTTATATGCATGTGTATTCGCCGATTAGGGGCAATTGTAAAGTCTCCTTAACAAAGCAGTGACATAATTAGGCTAGGAATTACCCACATGGACCAAACACTACATATGAATAAAATAAAATACTTTATTATTTCTAGTTTTAAAATGTCAGAGTGTCTCCAAGGGGGAATAACATATTCAACTTGATGCGCAATGACACAAAGAGCAAGAATATATGGTTTAGGAATGGAGATCTCAGAAGTTAACAAAATATGCAATGTATCATCATTTCTATTTCGTAAAGGGAGGGGGGGGGGGTTAAAGACAACACCTGGGGTCATGTATTTTACACCATTTGATGCATGATCATAATGACATTAGAAGTATATATTTTGTTTTTTCCTGTTTCATGGGGTCAGAACAGTCCCAAAAGGTCATGGCCTACATCATATTTGATGCATTATCATGCATTAAGAAAGAAATACCCCTTCCTTCCTATTTTAATATTTTCATATAAAAATGATAAGTCTCTACACTAACTTACATGTAATACAAAAATTTGATAAGAAATTGTGTATACAGAGTCAATATGGGGTCAACTCAATAGTGTAAGTCTGACAAATGAAAAAATAATTTTTGCAATTAAAATGTCAGAAACTTTAAAAATGTGATATGATAGGTAACGATGATAAGCCTATTTAAATATTAAAAGATGGTAATACAGTATGCTGTCAAAGGGAGATCACTTATTTAGAAAGTGAAAGTAATACTTATGTATGCTGGCGTCTCATTATATTGTGCTACTACATGTATTATGCTTACCTATATTGGTCAACATCATAATGATAATCCAATAAAAGCACAATAATGAATTTCTTTAGCTGATCATCACAAAAGGAATGTTTATGCATGTTAACTTATCCTTTTCTGCATATTGAAAACACATGTATATGTATACGCGAAACCAATCTAATCGAAGAGCTGGGTAAAACTAGTACCCGCTAATGAGACCTGCAGACCTATGCTGTGTACATAACTTCAGACAAAGATCAGTTATTTGAAACATGCATGTATTTTTATGACCTATTCTTCAAAACCCCTTGTACTATTTTATTTGGTAAATAACAGCTTTATGATGGTGAAGGACACCTGCATATTGTGATGTATACTTCCTATTGAAATAAACAATAAAGTATAACTATAACATTTATCCCCAAAATAATGTTACTTAGCATTGAAGCACAATGGGTTAGAGCGTTTACATGTCTGTAAGAGCATCGGGGTCCAAGGTGTATTTTTGGTAATTTTACTATGGATATAAATGAATTGTCATGGGGGGGGGGGGGTCTGGACCCCTCACTCCCACCCCTTTTCTAAATCTGTCCACACGATGATGTACATGTAGGCACACAGAAGCAAATCTAAAGCCGGCAACCGCCACGGGGAGGGGGCAGAATTTAATTTTTAATTTTGTTTGTAATAATTATATAGATCATTATACTTTCTATGACATAAAATGTTAAGATTATTGATTAACTGAAAATTCACTGCAAACAGTTCAACCCTAAATTGCACATTAAGTGCTGCTCATGTGTATTATGGGAAGGGATCTCATCCTTCAGTTATGAAAATTATAATTTTTAATGTATTACCGAAGCTTACATGTGGCCTTCGTTTTTAATTAAACTGGTACAAAACAATGTTAGTTAGGGGCAAACACTTGGTGCGGGTATTACTGTCTAATGACAGCATCTAGTTTATGTTTCATTTGTATTGTATAAATTTAAATTTGCAAATGATAATTTTATAATATATTTTTGTGTGTGTTGTATTTGTATTTTAGAATATTTCAACTGTATATTTTTTTATATCATAAAAGTTGTCTTTTTTTTGTTACAAAAGGATTTCATTGGTTTAATGTTATACTTAATCACACTCGGAAATGTATGAAATATTCCGGATGGTTTACACGAGGTTATCGGTCCGAGCCTTTTTTGCAGATTTATTTTATTACAAATAAACGAACTGCATGGTACAGTTATTCATAATAAAATTATTTTATTTATTGATTGATTTGTAGGTTATTGTTTAGAATTCTCTGAAGGGAATGTGACACGCCATAGCTGCAATCATTTTTCATATGGATGCCCAGAGACATATTTTTATGATTATGAAATATATAAATGTAAGTAATTTCACTTTTTAAACACACAATCACAATTTCTTGGCAAACATTATTAATGCAAACAACTGAATTATGGTAAACCGTTTTATAGATCCTGCATGCCAAAATATCAACACAGAGTTGCAATGCTATGTTTTGGATCTAAATTGTACAGCTCAATCAAACACTGAAGCATCACCCGGTCAAGACTACGTCCTTTATATAGTAACCACCTTGGGAAGTTTAATTGTATTTATCATGTGCTGTATAATCATATATTGTTACAAACGTCGAAGGACCCACAGGAATAAAGGTTAGTTTAACATTTTTAACAATTTATTCTATTTATTATTTTTTTTTTACCCCAAAAATGGCATATTGTGGTATATATCAGCTTATGAAAACAACCATTTGACAAAGTTACACTTTTAAAATGGTTGTATGTTTCTCTTAATATTTTGTCAAAATCTGTTTAAACTCCATCGCCGCCTCGAATAAATGAGCTAATCCTATTTTTTTCTATAGCTTTATGCATAGTTTCAATTACCGGAATAACGACGACGCTGGAACGTAAATTTAGTTTTTTACCATATGAAATTCATAAAACCACAATTTCTAAACAGATAAACGTTACATACACATGTACATGTATAATGTTGATTTTGTATAAAAACACAATTCAAAAGAAAGTTATAACTTTGCACATACGGCCACATGAAATAGAAGATGCACAGTTACGCGCACCGATCTATAAATCTTTTTTTGCAATTTTGTTCCTCTAATGTATAAAATATATCTGTAAATCAGCTTAAGATGTAAAAAGTAATAAATCAATACAAATTCAAACCATGGCTACAAACCATCTTTTTTTTCATACAAAAAGTCTAAAATTAAATTGGATTTGAAATTAACAATAAAGATAGGCACACCTTTCATTTAAATTGTGTACGACCACTTAAAAGGTTTCTATGGTTAAGTGGATTTTGTTTGGAAACCATTGATCTGCTTTACGTACGTAAGGTAAATTGCTAAAATGACACTCACGCATTGTCGTGTCCCGTGATTTTAAGCTATGCATAAAGCAATAATAAAAAAGTATAATTAACTTTTTTTTTTCAAGCGGCGATAGAGTTCAATAATAATTTATTGACAAAGCATAACGAGAAACATATTACCATATTTAGATTGTATTTTGTTAAAAAACAATTTTAATAAGTCAACAGATACCACAATATGCCAATATTTTGGTTAAAAAAATCAACTTTGAAAAAATTCCTGGACCAAATCACGAGGTAAACATTTTTTCAGAAATTCTACCATTTGGTGAGTTATGTCCAAGACACAATGTAGTATCTATATCGATGATATTGACGATATTGTATCGATATTGATGACGGATTTCAATATCATAGAACTTAAATGCATATGTACACAACTATGACTGTCCAAATTTAACGTCCATATTTAAAGTCAATATCATCGATATCGTCTCGATATTGATTTTCTTTGTCCTCAACTGAATTTGTCCATATTTATGTCGATATTGAGTCGAATATGTACATAGCTACAGCTGTCCATATTTAATGTCGATATCGACGATATCGTATCGATATCGATTTGCATAGGTACAGAACTCAATCTTTCCATATTTAACGTCGATATTAACAATACAGTATCAAAATCTATTTTCCTATGTTTACAGCTTAGGTTATCCATATTTTATGTCGATATCGACGATATCGTATCAATATCGATTTGCACATAAACACAACTCAACATATATTAACGTCGATATCGTATCGATATCGACGATATCGTAACGATATCAATTGATATGTACATAACATAAGCTGTATCGGTATCAATTTGCTTTTGTGCAAAATGTAAGCAAGTACTTTGAAAAACTGTAACATACTTATCTTTAGATTTGACTACCTAGACGATCACAATTCTATCATTTTACAATCCTTAAATACCATCATTAAGACGTTCTTCTTATTGTTATCAAATAAATCTTATTACCGATGATTTCAAAAGAATTCATAGGAATCAATACTGAGGTTAATATTTTCTTTTTTCATGATATTGTTATATTTTTTAAAATGCAAAAAGATCACTAGTGATTTGGTTATTTTCATTTGGTGTACGATATCGCCTATAAATAATTAGCCTTAAAACTTATTTGTGTCAATATTGATATCGTTATTTTGTGTACGATATCGTCAATATCGATGATAACATTGATTTTGTAACTTCATAAGTGTATGTCGACATCAATTTCGATATCGTCAAGTTGTGTACGATATCGTCAATATCGACATCATAATTGGTTTAGCATTTTTCAAAATTCGATATCGATGTCGATATCGTCATTTTATTGTCGATATCAACAACAAAGTTGGTCTTTGACATATATGACTTTTTTACAATTGAACCCTTAGTTTGAAAAAGACAGGTTTTAAGATAATATCTAGGGCAGAGAGTGGTAAATGAACATTTTTTTTATCTAAAAATAATTGATATAAAAGTAAAACTACATGCAAGAAATTTAATCAAATTATGTCGGATAGAAAAATGTGCCCCGGCCTCGTTGAATATAGAAAGTAAATGCACATTCTAAAAGAACCACCAAACAAAGTGAACATGTCGTTACTTGAATAACAGAGCTGTGTCAAAAATAAGTATTTTTGTTGGATTAAAACATATAAATGAATATTGAAATCTGTTAAACTTTAGTCAAACCTTCTTACTGAGCTATTACAAACAGAATCTATGTTAAATGAGCTTTTGATATAATACATGTTAAATATATTTAGAGGAAAAAAAAGAAGATATTGCATCTGGGTTAGAAACGGAACTCTTATCAGGTAAGCAATGACAATGACAAATGAACTATGTTAAATGAATTTTTGATATAATACACGTCGTAACTTGAATAACAGAGCTTTTAAAAAAAATACATTATCAATGTAAACGGGCATCTGTCAAGAAAAAAAGATTCTTCTCTTCAGTGAAAAGAGATCAAGAAAAGGTTAATGATACAACAGTAAATTCTGTATCAGGTAAGATGTAATTAAATATTATTGATAAGTATTTTTGTTGTTGAATTGTCAAACGCTTAGATATGCATAACTCAACATTCTATATTGATATTAAACAAAATTATATTTTGACAGGATTGCACTTTTACAAATAAATGAGAAATTAAATAATGGATAGTATAATACATATAGTTACATATACTTACATAACATTATATTCACGACATCATTATACCAAAGTATGGCTTGGCTGATAAAATGGTTATATGATGATCATTTAAAGACACAATCTTACATAACATTACCAGACAATTGATTCATACATGTACAATTGCGATTGATGCTTTCAAAAGTTATTTGTAATATTAAGTTAAAGCGGCTTTTTAACGAATTCATTCCACTTACGATATTTTTTGATCCCCTATCACTTAATTAGTTAACAAAGGTAAAAATTTAGTATTTTTTGTGTCATAATTTTTCAAGATTCTGAAAGATTGCACACGTTAGCGATTTATATATCTGTTTGCAAAGAAAATTGGCCGATGTAAAAGTATATTGAAAAAAGACACCGCTTACTTTAATTTTTTTCCACAGTTGAAAACATATCCACAGTACCAAATAAAAAACTCTGTTGTTTTAAAAGTTGATTTGATGCTTACTTTTGATGGTTTTTTTCATGGAACTATAAAGATCATCGTGTAGCCTTTGTTCGACAGTTAATAAAAAATACCTTGTGTTGTATTATTTGCATTTTAAATTAAGTTTTGGCTGATCATAAACTTATAAATTCAAACCTAAATGGCCAAAACAAATAACAATGTACTATTCATGTTGTTAATTTTTTTTATTGGACGGTGTGTGTTCTCCATAGTGATAGAACAAATTTATGTCTTCAAATCAGCGATATGGACAATAATCGACAATTCTGATGTAGTGGAAAACATTACACAATGACAAAACTCGTTGTTGAACTACGGTATAAATACAAAGATAAGATATAAATGTTTTAGTTTTTTTCTTATGATAAGCTGTAAACTAAGTGGCCAAATTATTGCAACAAAAATGTCTGACGTCAAAACATAAACTGCACGCAAAAAAAGAAGTTTAAATGTAGTAAAAGTCAATTGCAACAATTTAATTTTATTATTGTTTTACATAACCTTTTTTAATTGTAACCTGCCGTCGTCTGTAGAGAATTGAATAGAGGCATACATGTACAAGCTTTTAATGTAGGTCTAATTCTCATAACCGCTGCTACTATGTCATAACGGGTTTCAATGTGTTCGATCTCACGGAACAGAATTTTTTTAAACAACGCCAACAACTTCTTCTCGGACGTTTTTCCCCATAAATTATAAAAGTTATTTTGCCCAATTACTACCTGTGTTTCGTCTGAAATAAATTCACACTCTTGTTCTGTTCAGATTGCCAATGTATATCCCCTAAACAGAATTTAGAGTTCGGCGTTAATTTGTTTATTGTCAGTATTTTCTGAATAAGCCGAATGAGTTAGAAATATATACCTATTTGCGATGTATTTGCGTGTATTTTAAATGCGAGGCGGAACTAAAAGCTTATAGGGAATTTTATGTAAACAGTTTATTAAAACCATACATATATATCTCTAACGTGAATGTTTTAACTTGAGTAAGAACGGGATTTTAAGAATACATATATCAAAGATTGAATAATCAATGTCATGAGGGTATTTTTTTCCGTGTTGTAGAATACACCCATATGGTTTTTTCCTCTAAATGACTTGAAAAAAAAATCAAATCAAAACATAAACTCCCAGGCTTTGCTGTACATGTATAATAAAAAAAAACAAACAAGAGTTTTAATTTTAAACTCACGGTGTTCCAAGGAAAGGGCTAGATTCTCATAATATAATATTAAAGATAAGGGGTCCGATCCTCCCCGCTTTATTAAGGTTTTATTTGACACCTGTCTCTTCTGCTGTGATTGAAGCACTAGCTATTTATGGAACAGGTATTTTCAAAAACTTGGTTGCAAGAGTGAACTCAAGAGAATTGATATTTGTTTCAAAAAGATAAATAGACATGCAATTGTAATTACGCGGGGGTGTACGGAAGCATTCGGGTAATTTAGCGTCTTATTTTGACTGTTATATTCAAAATCGTGAAATTAAATAAGCATTTTTAATAAGATCAAAAACTTAGTACATTGTATTATCTTTTAAATACTGTGGTTTCAACAATATTCGTTGAATACCAATTTTCGTGGATTTCGGAGTTAAGTTGATCCACGAAATTAAATGTTCATTGAAGTTCACTTTCAACTAACATTTTGTATTGATAGGATCATTAACCACGAAATTACGTATCCTTGAAAATGTGGTTTTTAGAAAATCCACGAAAATTGATACCCACGAAAATTAATGAAACCACAATAGATGACAGTGCAATTAAATCGGGTAGTACATTACTGCCATATTGGTGCATTATCACGTGAAAACTATAAATAGCTTACGTATATTGCTTAACATAAAATGAGATAGAACAACACTACCCCGCGGTTTCCAAAATAAAATAAACATACCAACGGAAGGCAAAACATCTCAATAAATCAAAACCGCTGCTAGAGTTCTATTTATTCTTAATCAAATAGTTATCCATCCGGCTTTCGTAAAACCTTCCCAACGTTATAAAGTTTGCACAGAAAACGAAACGGTTTGTTGCATCAAAACAACACACAACATGGGATTCAAGCAGCACTTTTCAATTTAAGCATTGATCAAACTAACGATACGTATAAAATTTCAAGTTAAATATATACGGAGTAGTGTTGATCTTGTCGAATTTTTATATCGTAAAGAGCGACAGAGGAAAGCCTGGCCAAGAAATAAAAGCAAATTTACATACCTTATATAAGAGTTCTCATATAAGTTATATTTTGAAAATGTTTACAATGCTTTCCAACCAAATCCACACGACATTCAACTTTTAGTCATGACGTCATCAATGTGTATATCTACGTAATACAAACATACAATGTATTTCTGAAAAAAATTGTCTTCAGTATTTTTTTTACTTGTTTTTGGTCTACGTTTCGGTGCTTGAATATTTTAATATGTACATTATAACAGAATTACGGAATCACGGAATTACATGTAACTCAGATGCTATATGCTTCCTTAACATCCCCGCGTAGATAGGTTTGCATACTGCAAGTACTTTTCGATTTGTGGACATATAAACCCGATCATTGAATGAAGTCAATTAAATTCAATGTAAGAGTTATTGAAGATACATCCCAGTGTACATTATGAATCAAAAAATTTGTCTAATGTATAATCCAGTGGACCGCTAGTCATTGTTAGTTTGCTGGTAATTTCATGCCAATTAGACGGTCAATGAGAACAACAGGATCTAATTAGCCTATCCTGTTAGGTGTTACCAATTAAAATGAAAAACATCTACATGGGTCATGTCTATATACAATACACAGTTAGGAATCACATTTTAAAGCTGTTTTATCATGCAAAATCATTTTGATGTATAAAAAGTTGCCACAGTTTGTTTATGTGCATGAGATAACTAAATGAATTTCTTAAATATCTTTAAGGTGGTTGGCATTTGAAATACTAGCAATGTTAAACATCCAAAAACATCTTGGATATAAAGATGGGGACCCTAGATGTTCATGTATTTTATTTTTGACCTATATCAGATGCCATTTTTGGAGATATGGGGTCCCAAACAGAAACGATAATTTTCCTTAAAGTAATTGCTTAAATTTGGCATGGAAATATATTTTTTGAAGAAATCAAACAAATATTTATAGTTTGAACTATTATTTAGTTTTCAATACAGAATGAAATTGAAGACATGTTGTGATTAGAAAAGTAAAATCTAAGTCACAGTTTAAAAAACCTTGCTTCACTGATTGCTTCAAATGCCATTACATAATGAATACAAATGTAAAGATAGTTACAAAATTTTGGAGTAATAAAATTATAACACAAATAAAAAATTAATGGTAATGCCAACTTTCCAAAACTTTGCAAACAAATAGACATACTTTTAATGTATCATATTAAAGTAAAATAAGTAGGGTCCACACCTCAAAATTGAGATATGACATGAAATAAGCTAATTTTAGGCAAAAATTGGAGTTATTTTTTTCTTAACTTATGTAAAATATAAGCTAACTATGCCAAAATATATCGATAGAAATATCAATATATTGTTCAAAAATGTTTTTAAGAACAACATAAATATATCACAATACACAAACTATCTAGACGTTTAGTTTGTGCTGAAAATAAGAAGGCTAAAGTAACAGTACTCTAAAACTATTGAATTATGAAAATTGTTTACTTTATTCTAAAAAAAAAACTTCCACCACAAAATATTGTCCTTTACTAAAAACTATGTAAATATTTAATTATTTAATATGGGGTGTATATATATATATATATATATATATATATATATATATATATATATATATATATATATATATATATATATATATATATATATATATATATATATATACGAGGGCTGCCCAAAAAGTTCGTGGACAATCGCGTTTTTGTCATTTTAAACGGGTTTATATATGCATATTGTATACCAACATATTTGTCATAAATTTCCAAACTTCGAGATTGAGTTTTCAGATAAGAATATTAACAGTATTTTTAATACGGGTAAAAACGTCAAAATATTCAACTGTGACGTAGTCAGAATTGTGAACGTCATTTTCATACGTCATTTAAAGCCGTTTTTAATTGAGCAGAGGATATTTCAAGGAGTTTACGGCAAGAACATGTCTTTGAAAACGCCAGAAAAAGCGACGTCGGCGGATCGCATGGAACAGCGCGCCATCATTAAATTTTGCGTAGACTCGGGGAAAACCTCTATCGAAACGAAACAAATGATGGAGAACACAAAAAGGCACCGACACATATCAAGATCACTAGTCTACAAGTGGCACAAACGATTTTCGGATGGAGTTTGCGATTTAAAAGACGCTGAAAGAAGTAGAAGGCCTTTGCTTTGTGACGATAAAACGAAATCCCGCATTCATGACATTGTCATGAACGACAGACGTCTGACGTTAAGAGAAGTCGCGTCAATAAGTGATGTTAGCAAATCTTCGGTTTTTAATATCCTCACTGAAGACTTCTGTATGAGTCGTGTTTGCGCAAGATGGGTGCCCAGACTTTTATCCGATGAGCACAAAAAAAGACGAATGCAGGCAAGTAAGGCTTTCATACAGAATTTCAAAAGAGGAGGAGAGAAGTGGCTTGACAGAATCATTACTACGGACGAGACTTGGCTGCATCATTTTGATCCAGAAACAAAAACAGAATCCAGCATTTGGAAACACCGGGGTTCACCAGCATCGAAAAAGGCAAAGGTTGCGAAATCCGTGGGTAAACAAATGTACATATTCTTTGCTGATCGGCACGGAATGATTTTTGTCCACGCTGTACCCTCCGGTCAGACGGTGAATGCTGCATACTACTCCAAGGTAGAGAACTACCCATTTCATCACATTTAAATTGTAATTACAGATTTAAAAACGTCCATTTCGCTACATTTAGCATATCGTAATTCATAAATTTAATACCCGGACATTCTAATCTTAATTTTGATTTATTTAATTACTATATATTAATAAACCCATATATTCTAAACCCACATACAGTGTTCCAAACGAAACATTGGTTTTATTTATTACAGGTGTTACGCCACGACTTAGTTAAGGCAATTAAGAAAAAACGCCCTGCCATGGCTGTGGACCTTGGAAATATCATCCTACACCAAGATAATGCACCTGCACATACGGCAGCTTCCACGTGTCTGGAAATCGAACTCCTATGATTCAATCTTCTTGAACACCCGCCATACAGTCCGGATCTTGCTTCGATGGATTTTGCAATTTTTCCTTTCATCAAGTCACAGCTAAGAGGAGTAAGATATGAGAATTCTGATGAACTTAAATATGCTACTCGAACCATTGTATCTAAAATCGACAGTAAATGGTATTCGGATGTGTTCGATTCATGGCTAAGAAGGTGTGAGAAGTGTTTGCAGTGCAAAGGTGACTACGTTGAAAAGTAACAGAAACCAACGCGCTACGTACGACGTTATAAAAACATCGTGTAACCGTCAGACTGGGCCGTGCGGCCTGTACAGGCAATGTTTTTGTAGTGATAACTACATTATGAGAATGTACATTGTTCTGAATTTTATACACATGCATAATTATAGTCTATATTAAAATATTTTAATACTTTTCTAAATATAGCGTCGTTATTTAGAATGAAATCACATGTGTCCACGAACTTTTTGGACAACCCTCGTATATATATATATATATATATATATATATATATATATATATATATATATATATATATATATATATATATATACACCCCAGAGAAATAGATAGATTTCAGTTTATAATCAATATGATTGTTTCAGTGTCACCTAGGTTACCTGCATAGGGATGTCTGTAAAATGCAGTCCATAATTTTGCAGGTTATGTTTTGCAGGTGATTTGTTTTCAAATCAAACTTACAGAATTAATTAAAGCAATTACACAGAACTTTTTTTCGTGAGTGTGTCTGAATATGTCTGTTACATGTATTGATGATATCCATAGAACTCCATACAAATCATAATTCATCACGTCTTCGAAAGACTTGAGTTTAAATTATCATCTTGGTTTATCATTTTTTTAATGTTTTAACTACAGCCATGCATGTGATTGTCCCTGCTCTGTAGTATAATTGGAGTATGATATAAATGATTTCACATGTCTACAAGCAAAATGCCACTTGTTCTTATTAATTTTGAAATAGAATAAAAAAGAATTACATGACGGTAGATTGAACTAGTATTGTTTAAGTAGTCAAATATTGAAGAATTTTATCACGTAAGGAAACGTAAGCTTCGGTACATTTTCTAACTCAGTAAGAACAAAATTGAGCCTAATAGAGTCAGTACCTATCAGTGCTGTCAGTACTTCTCTAAGTGTTTCAGTAAAATGTGTCAGTACTTTTCTAAATTTATCAGTACCATCTAAGTATGTCAGTACTTTTTTAAGTTTATCAATACCGTCAGTAAAAAGTCAGTATTTTTCTAACTTTATCAGTAATGTCAGTTTATCTTGATTAAATGTCTAAGTTTATTAATAACAAGAGTCCCATGGCGCCACATCGCTCACCTGAGGAACAATGGCTTTATATGGGTGTTCAAAGGATATTGTGCCAAAGGCCCCTCGGTAGAAAAAAAAATACCATAAAATAAACTGTATCCAAATTTTACACTTATTTTCCTACACTTAATCTTTGATATGGTACCCTTATGAAATACCATTTTTACCAAAAATAAGATCGTATGCAAGATATAAAACTAAGTTTTTGGTAGGGGTACACTTATAACTTTCAATTCCCTTTATTGTAGATCTACCCCTTCACTTTATAAAACGATCAAATTTTATATGAGAATATGCATATAGGTACATATTCATCTTCAACTACATTGTACTAGCTGGTTATTGATTTTATTCAAAAAACTTCCTATGTGTGAAACAGGAAAATTGTACCTCAAGACGCTCAAATTAAAAACATTCAAAACTTTAATTGGTCTTCCGCATTATAAACGATTGTTGTTAACCAGGCATGAACTTGTGCTACGTTTTATAACCTTACTCACTTGATCGATGAATAATCAATGCATAGGCGTCGGAACTGGGTGGAGAGGGAGGAGAGAGGCTTTCAGCTCAGGTGAGCTAAAAAGGGAATGTTAGCACTTTCGTAGCACATTAGTGACAGCGAGGTTGACTGTTTATAAAGTTATACAATACACGCATACGCTGTCACGGTAATACTGACGTCAAACCTCAGCCGGGGCGTAGGTGATATGCCGATTATTTTAAAGCGCTTACTTAAATGAGATTGTACATGTAATTTAAACAATAGAGGAATGAGGCCAATTTTCTTCAAAATAACAATTCCTGAGTTCATGTCTTCCTTTTATTCATTTTTCATTTAGAACTCTAAACACAGGAAGGGTAAGAATTTGCGGAGGTGATACAAAAACAAACACTTTATCAGAATCTTTGGACCCCAATTTTAATTCAGCAATTTAGAATTTCTATCGCAACACGATACTTGTATAGTTATATAGATAAAGCAACTAAGCTGTTGAGAAAAAGACAATAACTACAATATTAATTTCTTTATCAAACTCATGGTCGTAGTATTGTTCTGTCTAGGGGTCACCGGTAAAACAATTAAGAATGTTAACTATATATATGTTATTGTAAAGAAATACAACACGTTGTAGAATATTACCTCTTAAAAATTCTTAAATACATGTTTTTAGTGCTCATCTAATATTGTTATACTTTCATGTTAAATACTGAAATCTGATTGGTTAAGACGCAGTTAATAATATTTACTATTACCCTCAGCGTTAGCAACGCACTTGGCAACGGGTAACATTAAAAAATGTTACATGCGCGAAAATTATGCGCGTACGGTTCGCTGTAGAATTCACGTTATTCCTATATAAAAGCAGTAAAATTTTCTTAAAAATTTTAAAAAAGACATTCAGTATAACAAAATAAATAGTGCCTGTTTGGGAGGATAACAGTTGAAATTGACACCCCTCGAAAACCATTGTCAACCTCCGCTTCGCGTCGGTTGACAATGGTTTTCTCGGGGTGTCAATTTCAACTGTTACCCTCCCAAACAGGCACTATTTATATAATACCATCTTAATTACATCAGATTCTGCAGATGCACCTGTTTCCAAGTCATTTAAACTGCCATTCGATATGGAAAAAGAAACTATCGAATCATTGCTACATCGACTGGAATTGGGGGACTGCATGGAGACATTTATAGAACAAGACCTGGATTTGAAATTGCTACTTGAATTAAGCGAAGATGATTTCAATGATACTCTTGGGAGTATTAAATTAACGCAGGGTAAAAAAATAAAAATTAACCAAGAAATCAAAGCCATGAAATCACGTATGTATTAAATCACATATGTATTAATTTTTGTAGAATTTGATTAAAAAGTATCTCAAAATAGTCACAGGAACGCACTTTGCCGTTAAGTTTGAAGTGTAGGGTAAAGTAATTTTATTAGTACTTCCGGACCAGACCTCTTTGTTAAAACACCAGTGACTAAAAGGCCCAGCCTATCATGTGGCTGTTGCACATGATCGGAATTTTTTAAACATTAACAACGTTTTAAGTTTAAGTATATAATGATCGGTGCATGTGCATTACATGGCACCAACCATTCACAGGATTTCTGGAGACCGTTTCACTAACGTATCGTAGATCGTAAACGTAGACGTAAACGTGAACGTAGCACGTAAGTGCGTTTCACTAAGAGTTGCGAGTTGCGAGTTACGATGGAAGTTGCTCTTAAGTCTACGAGCAGTCAGGGGCACTCTTAAATTGATTTACGTGCACGTAAACAAATGAAAATGGCCGCCGTGTTTTTATTAGGCCTAGCAGACGACGAACAGAGACAACTAATAAGAAGAGAACGTGTTTTTCGAGACAGAACAAACCCCTTAGACTTTTTGAATGACACGGAGGTGATCGAGCGGTATCGTCTACCACGGGAATTTCTTTTCCGCCTCATAGATATTGTCAGGGAGGACATTGAGCCGGACACTCACAGGAGCCATGCACTGTCAGCTTGCACACAGGTGAATAAATTTACCGAAGACCGAGTCCGACTATGTTTATTTAGAGTTATCTGCCGTTATATATTTCATTTAATGAATGGTACATGTAAACACGAAGGAAAAATACAACATGCAGTCAGAGAAACGTTTTCGTACTAACTGCTATGATACAGAGACATTACTCACCAAATATCTTTAAAATTTTAATTTGTTCAACCTTTTTTTTTAATTAAACATTGATATAATATAAGATGTAAGCGTAGACCAGTACTCAGTATGCACATTATGAAAACCATGCAGAGGTGATAAAATGTACTATTTTAATTTCGTTCACACCAAGACACATCGATCTAGGGCCTATATGTAATATTAAACTTTAAAAGTCTCAGTTGAACAATAGGCCCATGGGCCACATCGCTCACCTGAGAAATAATACGCATGATAAAATCAGCTGTATGGAGTCATGATACAAAATATCAAGACTGCCTGGTATAATACATGTAGATCCTGTATGTTTCCCCCTGAATATTCTTATATTTATAATCTAGTCCCTTTTCTAACCTGATGATATAGGCCCTATAGTCATAATACATTCAGCATTGCAGTTCTCAAAAAGACCCTAAACAATTGTTTATATACGGGATGTAAACCTACATCAAACTCTGAACCCCTTGTGAGGCCCAATAATCGTCCAGAGGCCAATGTTTAAACAATTTTAAAGAATCAGCAATATGTAAAAATGCTTGCATATAAGTAAAAGCATATATGATGACATTTCAGTTTTTGTGAATAATTAAAATGCTTTCCTTTGAACAACTGGATCCCCAATGTGGCCCCACCCTACTCCTAAAAATCTTGATTTGAACAAATTTAAAATCCACACTATCTGAAGTTGCTTTCACTAAATTTATAGCTTTTCTATGCAAATATTTTTTAAAAAAAATTAGGATAGCCACGAACATCGAGCCCTCTTAACTCAATTTTATAAATTTTCAGAATGATAGTCAACACCTTACTTCAATGTATGTTTGATTAAAGAAAGTTAATAATGGAGGACAGACGTGCCAATAAACTAGACATTAATCTAAGCAGGAAATGATGACAAGACGAGCATACATGTGTTTATTTTGTTTGATAATGTAGAGTTTAGGCTTAACCTGACATTCTCAGACCAGTCAGAGTACGTGTAGTTGCAATATAAATTTCTTTTTAATAAGAATAAAATCTTATAATTTAAGCTGAAAATTTCGAATTTTAGTTTTATATCTCCACAAGGAAAATGGTCCAGACGGTATTGCCTGCAATTTACTTAAAGAAAAATCAGTTCTAACAGATTACTCGAATATAGTGGGTTTTAATCCATGTACAAATGTATCTCTAAATTTGGCACCTAATTATCTCTCCTTGTAAAAGGGTGCGGTCCTTATTGTCCTAAATTTGAATCCCCTTAGCCCAATGATGCTTTATGCCAAGTTTGGCTGAAATTGGCCTGGTGGTTCTCGAGAAGATGTTGAAATTGTGAAAAGTTTACAGACGGACGACAGACAAAATATGATCAGAAATTCTCACTTGAGCTTTCAGCTCAGGTGAGCTAAAAAGTCAGAGAGAGAGAAAGAGAGAGAGAGAGAGAGAGAGAGAGAGAGAGATGCACCTGCAGACAGAGATTATAGTCAAATAAAACAATCGTTGATCAATGTCAAACAGCAAGACCATATCTCTCTCTCTCTCTCTCTCTCTCTCTCTCGTAATACAAATGCAATTTGAACATCTAAAGCATTCATACATATTTTTAGCTGCACTTTATTTTATTCTGTAAGAGAAAATTATTGATACATATTTATGCACATATTAAGCAATGAGAAATTTAATTCATTTTTCAAAGGTTCTAGTGACCGTGAGGTATCTTGCAAAGGCGTCATTTTTCTCCGAGTGTGGCGATTTACACGGCATTTCTAGGGCCAGTGTTTCCAGAGCTGTTGATGCCGTAACAAAGTCAATTTGTCATAGACTTGACAACATCCACTTCCCAACAGGTATTTTCATAATAATTTAATTTTTTTTTCATAAATTAATTAATTAACTAATTAAAAGAGTACGAATACCAAAAAATTCTCCAGATTAAAAAATATTTTTCTAATGTAAATTGTTTTTTTTTCTTTCCAGAGGAGGAAGCAAATCGTGTTAAACATGATTTTTACCATTAAATAGCTGGATTCCCCAATGTCCTTGGTGCCATTGATGGGACTCTCATTCCCATTATGGCACCAAAGGTGAATGAGCCAGAGTATGTGTGTGGAAAGGGATATCACGCTATGAATATCCAAGTTGTTGCAGATGCATGGCTAAGGTTTGTATACAAAATGAATAACTTAATTATGTCTTAGTAACAGCTCTCTCTTTCTTTCTCTTTCTTTTTCTCTGTCTCTCTCTCTCTCCATTAATCTACCCTTCAACCAATTAAAACTATTCATTCAACGAGAAAAACATGTAAACCGCTATTAATATGCTTTTTTCATTTTCCATAGATTTACCAATGTTGTGGCCAAATGGCCAGGATCAGTTCATGACGCCTTCATGTTTGAAAATTCATCACTCAAGGCCAAAATTGAAGCTAGGTACATGTACAACAATATTCTTGTTTAAAATTATGTTATTTAAAGATCTTTGTTTCGAATATGCAAATAACCGATTTCATGTTCTTGAATAGAACTGATGGTTGGCTACTGGGGGATTCTGCCTATGGACTGAAAAAGTACATGATGACCCCAAAACTGAACCCCTCTACTCCAGCCGAGGAAAATTACAATGAGGCCCATAGTAAAACACGGGTGGTCGTTGAAAGAGCCTTAGGTGTTTGCAAGTCTCGCTTCAGGTGATCATTTCTTAAAAAGAGAGAAAAACACATGACAAGATCGTGTTTAAACAATTGTGTATTCAACAACACCAACAAAAATAAATACATAACAAATACATACATGTATGTGTACTCTTTCCTAACGTGTATATAACAACCAAATGTAATAAATTCACATATTATAAAGAAATATATCACTTCTACATACAAGTATTTATATATTTGTTAATTGCATTACATGTTATGAATTGGATTTTAATGATTGATAATTAATTTTAGTTGGAATTTAATTTATTAATAACTATTTAATTCAACATTGCACATTGAAATGTTTAAAAAGTTCTTCTCTATAAATTAAACAGTAAATCAACGAGATTTTAGTAAATTACTAGTGAGTAAAGTCTTTACTAATTAAAATTAATTTTTATGTCATTAAGTAAAGTGGAGTTAAATCAGTAATATGTTTTTGCTACAGGTGCCTACATAAGTCAGGCGGCATGTTACTATTTTCCCCTGGCAAATGTGTGCAGATCATTACTGCAGTAATGAAACTTCACAACATGTGCCTTGAGATGAGGTTACCACAAGACCCTGATGTGGATGTTCAGATTCCTGACCAGGTTCTGCTCCCACCCAACCCAGCACGAGTTGACCAGACTGGACAAGCAGTCAGACTACGTCTAATACAGAGATTTGACAATTAAATACTTATTTGGTTGTAATGGCATTCAAAACAATTCATCGTGGTCAACTTTACATATTAATTATTCCTAAGCCTTCACAAACTTACTAAATTTGTAACTGACACTTTGCAAATACAATGTATATATAATCTATATTTTTTTTTGGGGGGGGGGGTTCTAATTAGAATTGTAATCTTTAACTTTATATACATGTACATATCTTACATTGAAGCCAGACAATATAGCCGAGTTTAATTTATCTAGATAATCAATATATTCGCGCTTCACAAAATTAATAACATACCCACCAAATTATATCCCTATGAACTTTTTAACATTGCTATTTATTACTTATACATGTATTAACATTTGAGAGAGTCTCTATAATTATAGCTATATTTTGTATGAAAACAATATCAATTGTTAGATGAATATTGATATACTATAGTAATCTCGTGATAAGTATCTTAATCTGTTAAATGTTTGTTAGAAGCAATGAGCCCTCTAATTATAGGAGACACTGATGGTGTTACAAAGTGGTCGGCTGGTGTTTCCACTCTCCACTGGACATACTGTTCCAAAAGCTCCAATTTTCTCTTTTCAATTTCTAAATTTTCTCTCATGATAGCCAATTTCTCCTCCTCTATTTCAATGTACCTCTGCTGATTCATACCTAAAAAGCATGTTTATAATTTAATACACAACAATGCATTTTTAGGTAGGAATTGATTTATTGATATTTGTAACCCCCTCCCTTTAAAAAATAGCTATTACACTTCTTCTTTAGCCAGTCTTCCAGAATAATCAATTTACCCCTTTCTAAATTTACATGTAGTTCTATATTAAACTTTATGAGAACATTTAAGATTCTTTTAATCATGAATAGGCAAAACAGTATAGTTTGTTAAACAATATGAAATTAAAATGAAATTTTGTGATGTACTGTACTTACTGCTTTCTGGAGGGACTCTATTGACTTTCTTTCTGTTGTTACATGTAACACTACCTTCTGTGTAATGTTCTATAAATAGCATGCAATTTAAGAATTAGCATATGCATCAGATATGTGTTTTAGAATGTATATTAGTGTTAATGATTACTGTATAAATTAAGATAATATTTAATAATTTGTATATCTGACCAAATGATTACAGCTAATTTGTAAATCTAGTTATTGCCATTGTTATAAAGGAATTCCATATATATTGAGAGATGTGAATTAATTTGTTTGAATTTCAGATATGAAAGAATTGAGCAAAAAAAAAAAACAACACCAAAACTATACTCTATTAAAATATTTTTTAATGATATTTCTATTGGATTTTTTATTCATTAAGTTCATCATTTTATTCATATAAAGGTGAAATTTATTCCTACGCCAGAGGTTTCAACCAGACGCGATCAGCTGTCTCCGTAAGTCTCTCTTGCTAGACGGAGATTAATGGAGACAGCCAAGCGTCTGGTTGAACGAGACTAGATCGAATTGATCCAATTGCTTGGATCCATACGTGTGTTCAATTTTTAGAATAATTTCGATTACTGATACATAGTTTGATGGGATTAATTCAATATTTAAATATGATTCATATGGGGTACTTTTCTAGAAATTCTTCTCGAAATTTTCAAAGCCCGATAATTCATATTATGAAAATGTGCGTAATTCAAATTAATACAGATTAGAAACTACTTGCCACGCAAAATTTTAAAATAAAAAATAATCGATAAAATCAACTCCGTCAGTACTTCAGTACTTTGATTTTACTGTCAACAACACTAATGAACAACCATCATAATCATGGACATGTTCTAGCATAAAAATATAAATGGAATTTGTTTATTATAATAATTAAGTTTTACCTTATACTTCAAATACCACTTAATTTTACTTACTACTGGTAAATGCAGTTGTTGGGGATACAAGTACTGCTGGCTGGCTATCCTCTTCATCTATAAGTATGAATGTGTTGGAATTAAGAACATATGAATATCAAACCAAATTGGTTTAACTTTTTTCAATACTGCATGTCATCTAAAAGAAGAAAAGCAAACAAAAAGTTGAATATTCAAGTTATATGGAATGAAACAGTTTATGCAATATTGTAAATTTAACTGATCCATTCCAGGTTTCAAAATTGTACAGATTGAGGTAATTAATTCCTTATAAATAAATTTGCTGCTATTTGAAATAGAAAAAAAGTCTATAATCAAATATTTTGAATAAAGAAAATTGATCAGATATTTTGATTTCAAATCAATCTGTATTCAAAGTATCAATTCATTATTTTTTACAAGGTTAATTATTATGCAACAGTACATATACTGCATGTCCAATACATGATAAAGGAATTGTACTTACTTGAACATGAAGATCTACTGTTACTGGTACATGTAGATTTCTTCTGTGTTTGATAGAAACCTGCATGGATAATTCAGAGATTTAGTACAATCAATCATTCTTTACAATACATTACTAATGAACAATCGCAGTGATGTCAGATGCAAAATAAAAGTGAGGGGGCTAGAATCATCAGAAATCTAGACAAGCCAAAAAAAAGTTTTTGTTTTGATTATGTCTAACAATGCAAAATAAAAAGTGTGGGGGGGAGGGGGGGGGCTAAAACAATGCCTATGAATTGGGCATTCCAGATCCAAAGAAACTTACTGAAGGATGATGGTGCCTCCATCCCCACCTCTGGTTAATTGTCCAGCTCACCTGAAATGTTACATTCTGTCAGATTATCGTCGGAAACCCGGTAAGAGAAGCGAGACAGTCCGTTGGTTTCCGAAGATAATCAGATATAGGTACCTCAATAATTATCAATGTTTCTTTATACATAAATTAATTATGAAGATATTTTATATCCCTGGGAAAAAAGTTGTATAGGTTTGTACATAATCAAATATCTGAAAGCCTTTACCATGAAAATATTTTTAAATACATGTAAATTATTCAAGAATTCAAATCAAATACAAAATTTATTTAATTTGGAATAAGAGTCTTTTTTAAAATATATGTATACCATATCTTCTCTTTGATGATTCTTTCCCGCAGAGAGTACCGGTATCTGAAAAGGAGGATAAGATGGTTGAAAAATAATTGCTATGATAAAGAATCTCAGTATTAAGACCTTATGTTTCTTTTCAGATCTTGCATATCATTCACTTAAAAAAATAATTACAAACTGTACGTAATACATGACTTTATCTATATTTGGTTACCTGTGGACAAACTGGCAGTGTCTAGCGAGTCGAATCCCCCCTCCACACCAGAAATAACATCATTAGATAGGACGGAAATGATCTAAAGATATTGTTTTAAAATTAATAAGTACTACATGCATTCATGTAGCTTTATAAAAAAAATTTTTGAGGTTTTACAGAAGTTACTATGACAAACTCCTTAGTTTAAAAAATCATAATTTGCCATAGATTTCCAGTCAATATATCAACTATATTCTATGTCCTTAAAATGAATTTATTGACATAATTTGATGTCAGATAGGATGTGAGGAACAAAAACACACCAATTATTTATCATATCAATTGTCACAAGAAAACATATCTCATTTCCAATGACAAAAATACAATAATGTACTCTTTTATTAAAAATATTCCAATTTTCACAATGGTGTCATTTGATAATGCTTCTTAAATTTCAAGGTATGTATAACAACATACTTACCTTGGTTATCAATTGATTAAATTACAGTTTATTTACATTGTAATTGCTGTACCTTTTGCTCCCAACACTTTAGTTCTGGAGGGGGTGGTCCACCACCTGTCTTTTTGAGGTCCAATTTTCTATTGAATTAATTTTAATCAAATTATCATTCATGCATTTATTTTTTGTTAAAATAGATCAAATCATCTCTCTTTTATTATACTCTGGTCTGATCCATTTTTAAACATTGGCGTACTACATATATATATGTAAGTGAACTAATTTTGACCCCCCCCCCCTCCTCATTTCATATCAAAATATTCAATAGCATGTTCATTGCTATAACTTCTATTTTTCTCTTACCTACTGGCCTCCTTCTTTTTAGTGTGGCTTTGGAGATCTTGCCATTTTTTCTTAACATCCTTCAAATTTCTCATACATGTTGAACTGGCGTTGATTCTATATTATCATAAATGGATATTTCAATACTGTGATACATTATATTTATCATATTTTTTAATTTATCATGATCACACCATGTCAATATAAACACTGTTATTATACAAGTAAATTTTAAATGTATACAGCCTCTTAAATGTGGTGTCTGATTTCATGATTATCAAACACAGAGAATATTATATATTTTTTGTAAATAGAAAAAACAGAACTTGAGTAAAATTAATCTTTTTAAATGTGTATACATATGAATATTTCATTATTTACGATGGATGACAAGTACATATAACGTTACCTCTCAGCAATTTCTTCCCAGACTCTCTGTTTTTTCTGGATGGTGAGCGATGGGCTGAATTTCCCTCGAATTACAGCCCATCGCTCGGGATCTGTAACGAGATCCACCAGTAAACTGACGGACGACTCGTTCCAGTTCGCTTTGCGATTTAAATTGTCCATTTCGTGGATCGTGTTGATCGTCTGTCAAAGTTTGTTTACGTCTGCTTCGTGTAGAAGACACCTCCGTTGACTGAAGAGTTCCGCAAAGTTGGACGTAACTCGCAAATCGTAAGTGCTACGTTTACGATATGTTTAGTGAAACGCTCGGATACGTGCACGTCCGGAAATCGTAAGTGTACTCGTACGTTTACGATCTACGAATTGTTAGTGAAACGGTCGCCAGGTTTAAATTGTGTTCTTCTTATTCTTTGAAATATTTATGCTACACTGCGTAGTATTCAGTTAAAAACTTCAAAATGTGGTGCATTTTTACAAATCAAAAATTGTTATTAGGGATCGCGCGCTTCTTACCGGAAATTTTATACCCCCCCCCCCCCCCCAAAAAAAAAATAAATCTGTACGAGTGAAAAATTTAAGCGATTTTACCTGATATGTGAGTCACGATTAACAAGTGTTGGCCAAATTATATTTGATTCATACAAATTTCAAATGTTAAATACATTTTGGGAGACCTTTTAGTATACATACATGTATACGTCGGTAAAAATAAAACCACCTATTTAATCTTAATTAAGCAACAATATTTATCACTCAAATGTGATGTCGGTCGATAACTTATGATTTGATGTCTTTATCGAGCACTTATTTTAATATTGATATGAATTTTAATATCTTTTCTTAATACATCTTTCAAAAATAAAGTATATTAATTTTGTTTTCCAACTCATTTTGAGATAATTGTAAAACAGAAAAACCGCACACAATTTTATATAACAGCTATCATGGTAAATTTGTAATTTACATCTAAACTTCATAAAAAAGCAATGAGTACTAATATATTTTTAATTCCACCGTCGACTTTCTCTATTCTTAGTAAAGGAAACTTTATACTAGATAAAGAACAATTAATTCTATTATTTTCTTTCATGTATATATCTATGATATGAATAAAACAAACTCTTGCGCGTGCCAAATATGCTTTTCTCATGTAAACCTACATACATAACAATTACAACAAAATAATTTTTTTCGATAAATTCTTTGTCACTATACTCAGATTTGGAATTAGGTTGTAATTCGTCCCTAAACATTTAGAGCATTCATAGGCATATTTTGCTATTCATTTAAATATTATTAAGGAACAAAATAAAGGATACTTTGAGCAGCCCAATCTTTGATTGTTGTATTTCAAATGTTTTAACCTAAATAAACACGCTTAAAAAATTAATTATTACTACTTTTTCTTAAAATTAGGTATACATCGTTGGAAAGGCAAAGAAATTAGAATGGTGCTAATTGGTAAAAGTAGATCCGGAAAAAGTGCCACTGTAAATACAATTATTGGAAGAGGACAAAATCACTCGAGGAGATTGTTTGTCACAAGTGAATGTGTGCAAAAACGTGCCGTCCGTTTCGACCAACAAATTTCTATTGTTGACACCCCTGGTATATGTAAATCTGACACACCATACACTAATGCGAAGATTCAAAAAGAAATTCTAAAATCTATAATCATCGCATCGCCTGGTCCTCATGCTATTGTTTTGGTCATTAGTAACACAAGCTACACTGACGACGAGCACAACGTCATTGAGTATTTCGAAAAATTGTTTGGAGATGATATCTACAAATTTTTAATTATCCTTTTTACAGGAAAGGATTATTTTGATTCCAAGGAAATAAGCTTAAAAGATCATATCAAAAGCCTTCCCTTGAATCTTCAAGCTGATATTGGCAAATGTGAAGGGAGAGTCATTGCAATCAATAATAAACTAAAGGGCGAAAAGGGAGATGAACAAGTAAAAGAATTGTTGACAATGATTATTAACAATGTCGAATATAAGAATGGTGAATGTTATAACAGTAAGATGCACATGGATGCTGGAAAACGTCTAATTGAAAGAGAAGCCAAAACGAGTCAACTGGAACAAGACACGAATGTGTGTGAACGTAAAAGAAGAGAGAAAAATCAGACAATTTAAAAATAAATAAGCACAAATACATGTAACCACAGAACTAATAAGCGTCAGACGCCTTTCGATTCTCCAATACGAATTTATAGTCTTTCCTTTTATTTTAAATTTGAACATCAAAAAGTATATAAACATATTTCCGAGCTGACATGCTTCATGATCGTTCTCTAAATTGTTCAACTACATTTTCTCAGTTGAAAAAGTGTTCGCACAGTTAAGGCTAAAATTTTGGAAAAGATTTTTTTGGATAAACTTTGAACTCATGAATATATCTATGATATGATAACTCATGACAACTCATGAATATTCATTAGATATATTTTTTTTAACCTTTATAACATCTATTAATAGTAACTGATTACTCTTTGGATTTGATTTATTGCTAAAGATAGTTAAATCAAATACAAAACAACTCGCATTAAGGAACATTATTTACTTATTTTTAATGAAATCATTTAATGTCCTTTGGTTTCGATGCGCTGCCTTAGCTGCTAGCAAAATGACAGGCATGGATTGAAACAGATGCACCGAGATGTTATGGAGTGATAAGATGCATGTGGATGTCTAAGTATGCAAGAGATATGGTATGTATTGGACGTATCATTTCATAAACTTACAAAAACAATATTATAAGTAATGCAAACGCAGTAATGTCTGCTATAATCACAAAGGGATGTACGGATCGAGATGTGTGTTTTCCTACTACTGTACATTTTGTAAATAATGTGAAGTTTTATTTAGTTAACTAATGTACTAACATATCAATTTGTTACACAAAAGATAAAATATCAATACTTAATTTGCATGCGATATATCATTTAAAAAAAAATATTTTAAGAGCATTCAAATCATACCCGTTGAAAATGTCTTGGACCAAAAAATGGCGATTGCGATTTATCAGCTTTTTCCATCAGACAACACATTTTATATGAATACAAAATCTTCCACATCGATTATTTAATCAGCGGCACCATGCATGTAACAATGTAGCTGATAAGTAGTGCAACTGTGCAAGACTGTGTTGGTAAAACAAGATATATAACAATTATATAGTTATGTAAACAATTTCATGACATCAATTTTTTTTTATTTGCATGTTGTACCCAATAACTGCGAGAAATAATTTTTACTCTTACAAAATTTAAAATTAAGGAACCTTAATATTTATTGAGAATGAAATTGATTTCAATATAACAGTGTGTCATAATTACTTATATTACTTATTATTTTATTAAAAGATGATGCAATATATATATATGAATATATATGTGAATAGAAACTTTGGAACTGTTCATTTTCTTTTTTGATTATTATACTGTGTGATATCACCTTTCACTCATTTTGGATTATATATATATATATATATATATATATATATATATATATATATATATATATATACACACACACACACACACACACACACACACACACACAAAAGAGAGTGATAGTTGTGAGGTTTCAAAATGTGTCACATCTTTAATAACTGATCGACAACCTAACAGACTGCATACTGATAAACTATTACTTGTTTTGCTGCATGAAATTTGAGTTCAAGTCAAAATATTTACATTTGCAAATATGTATCCTTGTATGAACCTATAGAATAGCGAAAAACTTCAGTTCAGTATGAACGCTTTCATGACGTCACAATGATCATTGCACGCGTTTGTTGATTGGATTACTGTGAATGTAAAATCCCGGTAATTTGAACAATTCTGAACAATTTGCCTTTTTCATATGTAAATATAAGTAACAAACGGCATTTTTAAAAAGTTCATAGGAATATGAACTTGAATGGTTCATGTCGCGGTGAACTTTTTAACTTCCTGTTTATTTCTTAATGAACTGGTAATTTGATGATTTCAATTACGCCGTAGCTTATACATGTACCTTAATTGTAGGCTGTTTTACTAATTGCGTTATGTAGAAGAGGTGAACATGGCGGTCTGCCCGTGTCATGGTGTAATTGATGTTTGATTCCATGTATGCTCCAGTGACTCATTTTTTTTCAACCGCTGAAGCACCTAAGTTGAATTCATCCAAATGCGCTTAACATGTTTTTGGTAAGGTTAAAAACACACAGTGCCTTACATATTTTGTCTGTGGGTGGAAATTACCCTATGTTTTTGTGTGTTTTCATTATACTTAAGAAATGTAATAAAACTCTCTATGAGAGTATACTCTATATAGCAAACGTTGATTGTTCTGCACTATCCTTTGATTATAAAGAATTTTTTTGTCGGGGGATGGGGTTTGGGGTTCTGCTATTGTACATATTTATACATAATTCATGTTATCTTGGAGTATTAAGTTGATTATTGATTTATTTCAGTATATTGGGAACATTTGCAAATTACCGCAAAAAAAAACTGTAATGTTAATATAGTAAGAAATCAAAATTAAGGAGGAAAAATCACAATATACATGTACATGTAAATGTCCAACCATTCGTCTATGTAATTCTAAGTGGCATTTACAACCATTCTTTAATGTAATTGTATGTCCATCTTGGCATCTTTTGTGTTCAGTAAATTGACTATTGTTTACAAGAAAAAAGAAAAAAACATCAGAGGCTTATACTTTGCTCATAGGTTTGTCTTATATCAAAAAAGATTCTCATTTTGAAAATTCATTTTTTTGTCATTTGATATTTCCTAGTTTGTACTGTTTTAAGTGCAAGTGCTAAAATGTATAATGTGTGTGCCTGAAGTTATGCAAAACTTTGTTATGAGTGAACCATCTGCATCAGTGAATTAGCTTGTTTAACCTCCCTCTATCTTTCGTCTGCCTTTCCTATGTGAAGACCATCGGCATGACTTTGTACATGTATATGTACGAGAAAAGCAATGGTGTGCATTTCTAACATCAAAACAGAAAAATAAACATACTTATAAATATGTATTTATTATAAATGTACAAACCTTATCTTAATATTTTTACATTGAATCTTAGCTTAAGATTTTTTTTGCAATTCTTGCTTTTTTTAAAAACTATTATCAATGATATTTAAAATTTAAACTATTATAATTAATTCAAATATGCAGATATCTTTTTTTATTTTAACCAGGATTTATTTGTTGATTAGTTATCCTTCAATATTTCCCCGAAAATAAATTATAAATTTTGAAAACCAATATTTGTTGTTGTGATCAACATTCAAAATTTAAGAATTTGCATTGTTTAGGTACTTTTGTTTGATTATTCGTTCTTTAGGGGATGGGTTGAATGGGTTGGTCTCATGGTTTTATGCTTGTACTTCTTTTAAAATGAAGAGCAATAATATTGAGGAAAACTGTGTTAAAATATATTTCATTCATCATTTCTTTACTTAATTGGCTAAGCATATAAAACACATTTATCAAATAAAAAATACATAGCTTGTTAATCGTTGCTGAATATAAAGAGGTCTTGTCATGTTTTCTCTGTGGATGATATTACTTACCCAAGCTGTCACTTGAAATTCATAAATGTATAAAATATATTTATACATAAGCTACAATTTCACTTCCAGCAATACAACTAAGGGAAAATATCGCAAAATCCTCGTAATGAAATTCAAATTTCCCGCAACACTATATCAACAGGGTTGTTTCCCATAGCCGAAATCTAGATCGGCATTGCGTTTGAAAAGGAGGTCCAGTTCAGAAAAACACAGGCATTTCATTTTCAACGCACTTTCGTAAGGGCATAACCTTCATGGCTACTTTTGATAATTTACACAGTGATCAAGAACGTAGTAAGGTAACTGGAAAATACTGCTGCTTTTTTTTCTCCGGATTTATTATATTCGTTGATGAAAAATGACGTGATACTCCAGTAAATGATGGATTGTCGGATGTATTTGTAGCTATTGCGCTGTAATTAATTCGATTCCAATAAAGAAGGAGTGATTTTTGGGTGGAGGAGATCACATTTAATTTATTCGCGCAAAATCAATAATGTGCAATATTGCGATATTGAAAAATATGTATGACGTAGTAATTTTTTTTTATAAATATCGATGCCACGTGATGACTCTAAAGGACATATGTGTCGTAACACAAGGGTCACAGGAGTTATAATGATAGTATATTAGCAAACGTTGTATGCAAGTTTTAATTTATACGATCGTAACATTTGTAGGTCGTTTTTAATGACATACTTCTTAGTAATATAAGTAAATGCAACATTAACAGTATTGCGTTGTTCTGAACTGTTGATAATGGTATAAAATACATTTACCATTTTAGAATTTTAAAGTAAAACAATATTAAACAAAAAGATATGTTTAGAAATTTTTGAAATGGTCAAAACTAAAAAATCCCCAGCAGGATTCGTAATTTACGTTCTAACCCATTGCGCTACGCTGTTCGATAACAAGTTTGGGAGAAAAAAAATTAAAAAAACATACTTGACATTATTGTTAATTTGGATAGGAAATACGTCTCAATATGGAGGTGTCCTATACCACCTAAATGCAAAGTAAGACCCCGACCCTATAAAGGCCCATGTATCATGTGACGCTATGTACAGTTGTACAATGCTGTATTGTGCATCATCCGATGGCCGTGTATCAAGGTATCATAAAGTGTTACTTGTCAAATGTTGCAGTGTCATTTCTAATAAATATTGTTTGATGATCTTGCTTCCACAGTCGACCTAATTTCCTTTTTAAATGATACCGATTTGCATAAGAAATGTATTTATTGGCTAAATTAAAACTCATGCTTGTTATGTTTAAATTTGAAACCCCTTGTGAGCAGAATGAAGAGTTCTGGACAGGACACAAAACATTTAACAAGCAATCAACCAAATTTGTGAATATTTGAGTAATCAGAAAAAATATGACACTTCAGTAATATTTTTTTTTATCAAATTAGATATAACTTTTTTGATTTAAAATTAAAAAAAGATAAAAAAAAGTCAATGCAATGAAATTGAGCCAATGTCAGGCAATGCGTAAAGCTGGAATAAAATGTATTTATCTGTAAAGTAAAACAGTAAATTATAGAACTATCATTGTAATAGTATCATACGTTACATGCATGTTTTATATACAGTAAACTTATGAAAAAAATAATTAGAGCTTCATTATAACTTAGATAAATCAGTCGACGAAAAATTAAAATCGCATAAATCAGAATTTATCTTTCAAAATGACATTAAGCATCTTCTACATATTGATCACTTTTGTTTTTGCAACGTTAAGGTTGGTGATCGATGGTCCCATACAGTCAATTTTACGTAAACAGTTTCATTGCCAAAAAAATTGGAAAATGTAGAAATTGGAGCATTAGGCTTTTTCGAGAGCATTGTTCTGGACTTATACTCCACCCAGACTCTGTCACCTTGAACTAACGGGAAAACAGCGGAGTTACCCACAGAAGCATGGCTAGAACCAATACCTGGCCTTAAATGGGCTCCAACTTTAGGAGATCCATTGACAACGATGTTTCCTATATTTTCACTCCTATGTGTTGATGCTAAAAAGAACGTGAAAACATACACGCTGCTGTGTGGCGCTGTAAATACTCTGTTGGAAGCGTTGTAGCCTCCTCCAACGTTAGAAATGGATTTGCTTATGACTTCAACAGTTCTCGCAGTAAAATAAACTTCTCCCTTACTGACTGAAAAAAAGCAAAGCATCTTTATTTGAAGAAAAGTATGGATTTTAAAAGAATTAAATTTTAATCTGGGATCTCAATCTAACTCCGATAGCTAAACCTTAGTTTCAATTGCGCATGCTTTTGCACACTCTTGTAAAATGCCGTATATTTACACCGTTTTAAGTAAAAAATATATCTTCATACCATTTATGAAATTGACAAGGAGCACAATACATGTAAAAATGTTGAGATTCAAATTTTCAAAGAAAATCTATTTTTTTTTAAAGATTCTTCCCATGTTCGGAAGGTCCGCGTTGCCATTGTGGATTTATGATGAAACGGAGTTTTCTTCAGGAATAAATGTACAACGTTATTAGGATTGACATACAAAATTAATCATTTTAAATTAGTCAATTAAACTAACTTATGATTTCAGATGACCCCTATAAAGAGCCAACAACAATCCCTTCCCTCAAAAAAACAAAACCCGAACAATCTTTAGTCGATAAAGTAGAGTACTCGTTTATTTATTCAAAATTGATACAGTGCTGCTATCGTGAAAGTTGACAAAACTATCCTATCCTATCCTATATCCTGTATCCTGCATCCTATCCTGCAAATAAGCTCTATCATATCCTATCCTATCCCATACCGTAAAATATATAGGAAAGTGTTAAAGTAAACGAAATTTAAGAATTAAATGATTTTATCAATTAATGTAGCTTTCAAAATGAATAATTAAATCTTAAATCCGAATATTCTTCAAGCGGGATAACTTACTTACATGTGCTACGGTGAAATTAAATCGTAGGCGGGATGGACACAATTTAACGAAAACAAACAGGTAAGCGATTCGATTTTATTATATTTATGCATAGAACACAGATAAATAACTTCGATGCACTTATTGAGGAGCTGTTTAGTCACATTTTTTTTATCAAATTATTTTCTTATAACATATAACTGAGCGTAATATTCATTATTCGAGCGATTCGTTCGGCGATAAACGTAAACACGAACTGGAAATAAATAATTCCTTTAGGAAGTTTATATCGTTTATAGTTAAACCACTCGGAGTTATTTTTAAAGTAAAAATTCTTAAGCATTTATAGCTAGCTAACATTTATTAATTTGATTTGTTCAGGTTCATATCGGACAGAAATATGCGTCCCTGTTATTGGGCATCGAAGAAATTATATGAAACGTGAAGCAATGTATTTTTCTTGTATGCATGTTTATCTTTTAAAATGCCGAATTGGTCGTTTATAAATTCAAGCATTTATTACTTTGCAGACTTTAAATGAAGTAAATACAGAAATCTATTTCTGACGTTGTCAAATGTTGCATCGAATTCTTGCAGTAACTCCGTATTTGCGTACGAATTGACAAAGATGTGGCGCCGACATTTTAGGTAGCAAGGGACAGTTTCGGATAAAGTACCCGGTCAATATTTTTGTAAAATTGAGAGTTGCTGTACTTGCATGAAGGCTTATGAGTGTTGCTAAAATTCATGAAATGATTTTTAATGATTATCATTAGTTAGAGGGATGTCTCTTGTTGAAATTGATATGGAATATGTAGGCCCCTTATGTTAGGTACATGAGAATCAGAAGTAAAATGCGAAACCTGCGGCTATGACTGTTGTGTTGACTTTACACAGTGAAATTGCAAGTTACAGACGGGAGGTAAAATAACACGAAAAGTAGGTGGATGGGACATTGTAAACTATACACCGGTACGTTTCTGACGTGATAATGCAACATGCACGAGGTACGGAAGGTCAACCCTCTGCAGGAAATAAGCTGGGTAAGGTCTAAAAAGGTGAAAAATCATGAAAAATTAGCAAAATATGAAAGGGTCAAAATCTCATAAAAACCTATATGTAAAGAATTTTACAGCTTTTGACTAGTAATTTTATTAAGAAATTGGTGATTGGCCTTATAAAGAGTGAATTAAAGGTATTTGTGCTAAATGGGAACTGAGGAAATTCTAGTTACAGAGTTCCTAAGAAATGCATCCCTTGGCTACAATGAATTGTATAAAAAAAACTGTCCCCTGCCACCTAAGCGCGCATCAGTGTCATGCACCGCGTTCTTGATATAATAATTATTCTTAAATGGTTTAACTTGTAAAACGTATTAAATTGACATTGAAAATACGTATACACTACATATTCCTTTCGTAAAATTGAGACTGAGATAAACAGTGAGATGGTCTAACTTTTAGGGCCCCATGGCCAGAGAATGCTACAGTCACAAACAGAGCATCACTAAATCCAGAAATATGCATAAAATATGAATAAAATATGCATAAAATAACTCATTCATATTTACATCAGTGCAAATTGGAATTGACTTCAAAATTATATTTGTGTGAAATATTTTATTTACAATTAAATATGCTTTACCAAATGCACAGCTTTAAAAGCAAACTTTCGTATTAAAACAAACATCTTGAGATAATAACTGTCATATAAAATAATTATTTAGATATAAAAAATAGTGACTAATTGTAATTTCAATATTAAAATGGAACATCAACAGGAAAATAATTAAACTACTGTATATTGAAGGGGGCTTATAAGACATTGATCGATATACTGACACAGATTTTCCTGTTTTACTGAAAGAAAACATCGATACATTATACTCACTATCTTCCACTTTTTTTAACCGTGTGAATGTTTCGTTAATATTGTTCCATAATGCTTGAAATTCCTCATTCTCCATGAACATTTCAATGGCAGCATGTTTTATAATGAAAAACTTCCATTTCGTTCCCCGATCTGATGTTGCAGGAGTTGATTATCATGTTTGTTTAGTTTCACATTTCTGTCTTCTAGTGCAGCGATTCTTACCTCCTGCTTTTCGTTTGTCGTCTTAAAACTTTTCATATCCGATGTCAAACCTTTTGACAGCGTTCACCAACGATTTGACCTTACTTTTGTGATCAGTAGAGTCCATTGCCAAATTTTGAAGTTTTTGCACCATTGAGAGCCGCACAAGACTCTCTTGATTTAGAACGTCCCTCAGAACATTCGAAACTCGAAGAGACGTTGTATCAGAAAACTGATCACTGGTTTTTATGAAAATGACATTTTTTCTTTGCTAGTAATTCTATGGATAGAACACAGAAAAGGTAAAACCTTTACCCACTCCATTTCTTTCAAATTATAACTTTGTACTGACTTTAAACTTCGAAGTTACCTTATTATATAGTTGAACATATCTTACTTGAAGTAACACGACATGATAAAGATTTATATTTACATCTACCGAGTTTGATTCCCTCCAGTTCTTACGGGAACATCTAGTTAATTCATAGCTCTATAAAAAGGGTGTAGCTAAAACGCGGAACGGAAAGCGGAACCGAACGGTGTTGTATAGCAGTTTTTCCCCCATAGTAGCTTTTCCCCCCGGAAAACCTACTATATTATAGCCTTTCCCCCCGGGGGAAAAGCTACTATATAGTACCTTTCCCCCATAGTAGGGTTTCTCCCTCACGTTTTTGGTTCAGATTTTATAAAAAATATTTATGGAAATCCAGTAAGGATTAAAATCAATGTTTCTACACTCTCAGGTTGCATACATGTACATATCTGCATTCATCTGTACAGGTTAAGTTTCGTTTTGCCGATTTATTATTTTTATAGACAATGCTGAAAGTTGAACATGTGTGTAATGGAATTACACATAGAACTTAATTTAGGTAATTTATTGAAAAAAAGTGTTACAAGTTATAGACTTATATGCATAATTCTGTGTTCTGAAATTGTATTAAACGAGGATGTTTGAAGAATTTCTTGATAAATCTATCAGACTGTTTGTCTGTTTGTGAGAATTTCATCCAGGCTAAACCTATGTTTTAGAGAAATTTTGTTTCCGATGTTTCAGAGCCCGATTTTTAAAATCCTCTTATAATAATTATAGTGCATATTCTTTAGGGTCCAATGTCTCATAAACTAGTGATGACCATATCACCATATTTTTATAGTGGCAGTGGTTTACCACTTGAAGATGACTCTGAAAATTTCAGCCCTCAGGGTAGGGGCCCTTGATGTTTCAGGGCCCTATGTTTAAAACCCCATTATTATGATTGAATAGTGTTCTTTAAGTGGGGACCCGAATCTCAATTTCTAGAGATGACCAATTGACCATATTTTCACAGTGGTAGTGGTATACCACTAGTAAATGACACCACAAATTTGAGCCCCCATGCAGGGTAGGAGCCTTTGTTGTTTTCGAGCCCGATGTTTGAAATCCAGTTATAAAGAATACAATGTATGTATTTTTTAGGGCCCCATATCTCAAAAACTCTTGATAACCACATGCACCTTTTTTACGGTCATTTAAAAGTAAAAACATCATTTAAAAATACACAATCACTCATAAAATGTTTACATCATAATATCTCGCGTTTCGTAGAAATGTGCTTAAAAATATGAATATGCGTAACTTTAAAACGAAATGGTAAACACTAACTTTACACATGCTTTTAATACATAATTAAAATACCCCTTACCCATGATTTAGAACCCCATCAATCAAAGAAAAACTAAAACATTTCAGTTTCTCATTATATCATTGCACCCTGTCTCCCGTTTGATATTTAGAAGAAGAAATATATAATTGTTTTTAAGATCGTCAATTCTAACGGTATTAATTTAAATTTGATAGCCTTTTGGACGAAGGGAGTCATACATTTCCACTTTTTATTCCCTTCCTCTACAAAATTAAGTCAAGATTGGTCAGTTAGTTCCCTGGGAGAAGCTTGTACATTGATGGTAATACACTGGACAGTCAAATTTCCAAACCGGCGTATTTTCACTCAAATGTGTTCTTACGTGTTCATAACGTCGAAGTCAAAACTGTAGATAAGCATCGATTAGATGAAAAAGATTCGAGGTATTCCGAAATCCGTGTAAAAGTTGTTCCAAAAAGGGGTGAGAACAGGTGAAATATACGATGATGACACATGCATGTTATGAAGGCGCATCCCTTAGTTCATATTTGGAGTTGAAAAAAATAAATGCCATGGTTATCCTTTTTTGTGAGAAATTAATATCATATCAGTTATTGCAAATTATTGTCATGAATGGTCCGCGATAAACATGGCCGGTGTAATGAAGAATAATGACCCCCGTAGAATAATGACCCCCCGGTCATTATTCTACGTAGAATAATGACCCCCCGGTCATTATTCTACGCAGAAAAATGACCCCCCGGTCATTATTCTACGTAGAAAAATGACCCCTTTGCCTGAAGAATAAGTGTCATTTTCATAAAAATGAGCACACTCCACATGAAGAAAAGTGACCCCTATAGAATAATGACCCCCTTGTAGATTAAAGTTTTTCAGTATATTTTTTTTTATTATTTGTGAAGTAGTCTTTACACTATTGTAATTTTTATTACTGCAGTTTACAGAAAGTAACAGAAATTATAATTCATATTCAAATAAACTTAAAGTGAAAGAAGGGGTTTATCTTAGAAAATAAAAATCCTTCCGTTATAACAAGATATTGACGTATTGCATCGGGGTATAGTTGTCATCTTAACAATTACATTTACATATATTTATGGTGTTCCCATGGGGCCACTTTGACCTTAGGGCAAAGATGCAAAGGCGATAGTGCGAAGGCGAAGGAGCAAAAGTGCGAAGATGCGACGACGAAGCGCGAAGATGTGATGCCTAAAGTGCGAAGGTGCGAAGGCGAAGGAGCGATACTACTATCGCTCCTTACCAACTTCGCACTCTGGCCTTCGCATCTTCGCACCTTCGCCTTCGCCTTTTTTGATTGCATTCAGCAACATGTAACATGTAACATATATGTTTACCAGTCCTGGCTATGCCTAATCATTATCTACTCCATACAAAATGTAATGTCCGCCATAATGTGTACATATGCACTTCCATACTCCTGTCACTTACCAGCCGTCTGTTTACCATGGACCAAACACAGTAACAATCTAATTTCATTATGCGACACTTCTTGCTCATGCATGGATCTAGAGGGGGAGAGGGGGTCCGTCCCCCCGGAAAATTCAATATTAATAATTTCACGCAGTAAAACGGGAGAGGGAGTCCGGACCCTATCCCCCTGAATAATTTAATTTTATTAATTTTATAAAAATAAATTTTCCAATATATGCCTAGGAACCCTTTAAACGATGGAAATTAGCTCCGCAATTATGAAACATAGGTAATCACAGATTACAAAGCTCACCGAGACGAGGCATCACCTTCATGAGGCATCACCTTTATGAGACCACCTTTATCATATTATATGAAAACCATCCTTTATAATTTTGGATATTCATGGATTCTGCATTGACACAATATCGTATATCATCTCTTAAAAAAAATGTATGATAATCATATGTTCATATGTTAATCAATACAATAATATAAAATTAAAATTATATCCTATCATTCTTACAACATATATCATAAAATACCATAAAATACCCGTAAAAAATTGTGAGATATGATATTGTAACGTATGATATGACATTTTATTACATACTTAGTAATAAATACAGGTTTTTTGCACATGTGTTACAGATGACATCACAAAATCCGTATCGGCCTCCGGAGCTGATACAGGTTATCAGCCCTCCAGGGCTGATACGGATCCGTATCACACCCCTTGCGGAACTCCTCTGCCTTTTTTCGCTTCGGCATTTTTTGCATGTTTACAGACGAAAAATAAAACATTTCCAGTTACAGTCGACATTTGTAAGTGCAGTTGAAAACTTCAAATGCTAGCAAATGTTTTAAAGCAGTCAACTTTTAAAACCTGAAGAAATTCCTTTCTGTAGCTTCTTGTTTGTTAAAACAAGAAGAACTCATATTTTTATTTAATACATGTACAGACTACTTTCAAATATTATTTAAATTCAATTTGTTCAAGTTGATGCCTTTTTACATAATTTATTACTAATTATGTAATAAATATAATAATAAATACCCTTTTTCCATATCACAACCTGTATCAGCCCTCGACCAATATCATCCCTCAGGCCTTCGGCCCTCGGGCTGATATTGGAGTCTTGGGCTGATACAGGATGTGATATGGAAAAGGGTATGAATTATTCTCTATGTATTGTGTTATACATTATTGTATTTGATCAAATAATACAATATCATAAAACATGATACAATATAGTATTATATGAAACAATATAATATTGGAATGATACATCATAACAAAGAAACATATGATATTATATTGTAAAATGAAGCATTGAATCATTATTTTTTGAAATATGTGGTCTCATAACTGCAACGGTGTGTGCATACAAATTGAATAACGCGTGCTAGCGCGTTATGATAATGTGTTTGCACTCATTGTTGCAGTTATGAGACCACATCTTTCAAAAAATAACGATTCAATGCTTATATTTACGTTTCTTAAACATGTATTTTCTTCCCGCAAATATGATTTATTTTTAAAAAGCTCTGTCTTATTCAACGAGTAATGCGATATTAACGGAATGGCCACTGGAACGGCCGAAATATGCTTATAACACAATTTTATTTTTCTTTCTGTAATTAAATGAATTTACTCTTGGTATACTAAGAAATTAATCAATTGAATTCATTTAACTGTCAAGATATATTTACATCAATGAAATTTTTATCAGCATAAGTATAATATCAGGTCGTAATCCGGTTTGAAGTCGCAAGAAGAGTCAGTTCTTGTTCTTCTAGAAATACCGAATGAATATTGAATGTATTCATACGCACCAGATTTGGTGATTGGGTCTTCTGTGTTGTGTGTAAATATCACTCAAATTAACCAATGCAATTTAATAGAGTGAAAAAAAAGGAAATGTAAATATAATAGTATGTTATTGTATTGTATGATATTGTATCATATTTGATACATAATATGATATTGTATTATATGATTTGATACAAAAATGTATCATATCAAATGATACAATATCATAGGATAAGTGAAATAATATATCATAAAATCATTATGCACATTGTATCATATGATACAATAATATATATTACAACATCATAAAATAAAATTTCATGTGATATGATAATATATCATATAAACCAATATCATATAATATACAATATCGTATGATACCATAATTTTTAATATTACAATATCATATATACAATTTCATGTTATATAATTCTATATTACAGAAACCAATATTATATTATACAATACTGTATGATACAATATAATAGAATATACAATATTATATCATAGGATGCAATATTATATATTGCAATATCATATGTAATAGTATCGTGTGATTAAAAAATTAATTAATAATGCAATATAATATTATACAATATTGTATCATAATATACAATACTATACATAACGATATCATGAAAAAATATTTTATGTTATGATATTGTATGATACAATATCATAGATGTTTAGAATATTGATGTTCATGTTATACGTAGAAGAAAACAAAAGTAACGCAGAAGATTTTTTAAAAATCACTTTCCCCAAGAAATGTAAATAAGAAGTATTCTTATTCCTACGTTACCTGCCCCCTTAGTCTTTTCCATAAAGATATATACATGTATCATTCTTCGATTGACAATTCATTCACCAATGAATATTGCTTTCATTATTACAACAATTATTCTTTAATGATTATCGTTCGTTAATTATCAAACAATATCCTCATTGTGTATGAATTTTTCTTTATTTGCGTCATTTCTCGCCGTATGTCGACAAGAAAAGTGAAGTAACTATTAACAATCAATTTGTGGTAATGTAACGGTGTTTTGCGTGTGCTTGCTACGTATATGAAAAACTATATACAGCGATTTATTTACAAGTTCGGTGTTTATAACTTCAAAATCAGTTGAACAGAGTAAAAAATAAAGTAATTTCAAAGTCATATCTTGGATACGGGGTAACCAATTTCTATTCATGTTTACGGGGGGGGGGGGTCATTTTTTATGGGGGTCATTTTTCTTCATGTTAAACATGAAGAAAAATAACCCCTGGGTCTTTTTTCTTCAGAAAAATCCAATTATTCTTCAGCTAGGGGGGTCATTATTCTACGTCGAAAAATGACCCCCGGTCATTATTCTACGGGGGTCATTATTCTTCATTACACCGGAAAGTAAAAATGGGGAAAATCCACTTTATAGTAGGTTTTCCGTGGGGGTAATCTGGTTATAAAAAGGGGGAAAGCCCAATATATAGTCAGCTTTCCGTGGGAGAAAAACTGCTATATAGCCATTTTTCCGGGGGGAAGAACTGCTATATAGCTATTTTTCCGGGCGTAGTTATACCAGTCCACTATATAGTCCTTTCACAAACTCCCAGTTCATGGCACACAAACTCCTGGTTACATCGATAAACCCCAAAATAGGTAATGTGAAGAATTTGTTTTAATGTCAAATTGTGATTCTCGAACCACGATCCTTTTCGAACGGAAACTTTTTTATGACATTTCTTGTTTGAACATCTCCAAACGTAATTATCCCGGCTAAAGGAGGAATCTTGATACACAGCTTTGTTGCCTATGATATTTTTCAGGGTGTGAGAATATGTACGAGAAACTCCCTGATGCAATTTTGTCAATATCACTGTCATTCATCTTGTTTTTCAAACAAATGCTGGTGTTTTTACCTAGTTTGGTTAGTTGCTGATCAATTATGATGTTGAGTGGCTCAATAACTAAAACAAAGGCATCAAGCTTAGTTTGGTTTCTGTATGCTATTGGCAAAGTTCATATATTAAACTTTTTTCATAGCCAGTTTGCAGCATACAAACAACATCCCTCTGATCTTGAACCAGGAGTTTAATTGCTTCCTTCTGTTTTGATTTAAGGCATTCAATATTGCAGTTGAAAGAGTTATTATATGTGTTGAGAATTGACTTTTCATGAGAGTTTTCATCAACCTGGAAATAAATAAACAACAACATAAATCTGCCAACCTAATGTATATATTTCATTTTAATACATAAAATCATACCATTAAGATATAATGAAAATAACTTTCTTGTAAGGATATTTTGGTAAGAAAGAAGATTTTTCAGGTAAATTAGAAGAATATTCACTATATTCCAACACATGTATTATTAGTTCAGAATATTGTTATAAAGAATAGAATGACAACACACTAGATTTTGATGAATATACTATAGCAATTTTGATTTGGTTGACATGAAATGATACGATGATTTATTCAATATTTATGACTATATTTATATTGAAATGTTTGTGCACACTGAAAGACTAGTCTACTATCCGTTTCTTCAAATGACAGCCAACAACAGGGATCGAACCTGTTCCTCTGTCGTACAGATACGACAGTGTGCACCAATACACCATGTTGGCATATGCAAGGAACGGGTAGTCTAAATAGTATATAATGTATATAATGTATGGTAGATACTAGTTATATAGTGTGTCGGATGTACATGCATGCTAGCTGTAGTATAATATTCCTATAAAACCTTATAAAATTAGTTATATAGTTAAGTCGCACAGAGGAAATCTGATAAGTACTGAGCAATGTTTATAGATCTAGCTTTTTAATCTGGTTTGTTAAATATCAATTATTTACATGGGTGGAATGATCATAAATATAATTCTTTACAAGAGAGTCATAAACCTATTTGAGGAAATTCGGACTGAAATATTGTGTGTTCAGAATAAAAAAAAACCGGTGCGTGTCATCTGTAAAACTTAGCATAAATCTTCCTCACCAACCCAATAAAATCCATTATTGTTATAAAAAGTGAAGTGACACGGTAAGAATTCATGTAACATTGGTGGAAAATAATCGAGCTGACGAACTGCTAACATGCCCCCAAATGAAGGTATAAAAACTGGACTAAGCAAGCGTGTCACTTGAAAAACCAAGCACCATACATTTCTTTAGGTCTTTGTCTGTCAAATAATGTAAGAAAAGCAAAAGTGACACACCTAAATAAAACATGACAAGCTCATTTACGTACATTCCCGTTACTTACCATAGAGTCTGCCATGTTGGATTTTGTCTACTGGAAGAATCCATTAGACCTTCGTGCTTGCACTTCGGAAGGCCTCGGGAACCAGGCTAGGGATCTATTCACAAAAACCATACGCCAGCCAAGGTAAAACGCAGACAATGAATGGCGCTGTGTGACGTAGTGACGTTATTATTATGATGTCATTTTATACGTTGTGACGTAATCCGCAGTACTCACTAAACACATAGATCATACAATGTAAATTGATACAAATTTGAAATCAATAATGAAAATCAGAACGTGAATATATTTATACCCGCACTTTCTATATTGTTGTTACCCTGTTCCGTCCGTCCGTCTGTCACGTTTTACTTTCTCAAACTGCTCTTACATCTTATAAACCAGCAAACTGAACTCTTGGAGTTTGATTTGGGGTATTATGTTGTTTTGTAAAAAGGTTTCAAAAATTTTCTGTTAGTCCTGGGGGTCAAATAATTGGTAAAAAATGATGTTTTTTTCACAAAAACCCTTCTTCCTCGAACTCCTCCTACATTTTCAACAGTAGACGAATCATCCTTTGGAATATGTTTTAGGGTATCCTATAGATGCGTAATAAGGTTTCGGAATTTTCAATTTTGTCCTGGGGGTCATTTAATGGCTGAAAAATGATGTTTCTTTTACAAAAAAACTGGTTTCAAAAACGTCATTTTTTGGGGGCAGTAGCCAAATGATCTTCTAGAATATGATTGGGGGTGTCATATTGAGGTGTGATCAGGTTCCAGAATTTTTTTTTTATTTAGGGGATCAGTGGGCAACAAAAAATGACGTTTTTTTGCAAAAGAAGTATGGTTCCCAGAACTCCTCTTACAACTTTGGAGTAGCTATGTCATCTCTTGGGATATAATTTGGGCTGTCCTATAGATGTGCAATAAGGTTTTAAAAATTTAAATTTCATCCAGGGAGTCAAATAGTAGAAGAAAATTGACGTTTATCACTAAAAAAACCATAGATCCAAGAGCTCCTCTTATGATTTAATGGATAGACACATCATATCTTGGGATATGATAGGGACTGTTCTATATATGTGCAGTAAGGTTTTAAAAATTTAAATTTCATCCAGGGAGTCCAAAAGTAGCAGAAAATTGACGTTTCTCACTTCGAAAAAAACAGAGAGCTAGAACTCCTTTTATGATTTAATGGATAGACACATCATATCTTGGGATATGATGGGAACTGTTCCATAGATGTGCATTACGGTTTTGAAAAATTAAATTTAACCCTGAGGCCCATTACCTACATATCTTTTGATGCCCTTTAAGGATCAAGAATATATATGGTTAAGGGGTGGGGATCTCAACCGTTTTCGAGATATTCGTGTACTTCCTGTTCGAGGGGGGGTCATGACCACCCCCGGGGCCCATGACCTACATACCGTTTGATGCCCCTTGACACAAGGAACAAGAATATACCGGTATATGGTTTAAGGGTGGGGATCTCAACTGTTTTGAAGATATTAAGGGACTTGCTGTTTGAGGGGGTCAGGACCACTCACAGGGCCCATGACCTACATAACATTTAATGCCCCTTGACATCAGAAACAAGAATATATATGATTTAGGGGTCATGATTATAACAGTTTCTGAGATATATGGTAATTTCAAATTCCTGGGGGGGTGGGGATGACCCAAGGGGTAAAATCTAATAAACCGTATATATTGCCAGTAACAGTCAATATATGATTATGAAAACCCTTTATTATTATCTTTGTCCGTTTTCAAGTTACCATTTAAAATAGAGTCTACGATTCTTCCTACAAGGTTCAATGTTAGACCCCACACCCTTTTGACATCCCTTAGGGTCATGACTTACATGCCATAATGATCTGATGCGCCATGACCTAAGGAGGAATAATATCTTTGGATTAAGGTGGGGATCTCAATGGTTTTTATGATATTTGATAATTTTAGGAAGAGCACTTGGGATCTTGACCTACATACCATCGGAAATGCCTTGAACAAAGAAACAATAATATAATATGTACATGATATATGATTCAATTTAAGAACCCAGATATAGATCAAGCATCTATGTTTTGTAATACTTCCTATGTATATATACATGTATTATAAGTTTGTGTTTTGTTCTATACTATATATTCATGTTCATGACTGTAGTACATGTATATGGCTTAGTCTTATTTTAAATTACATTAAAAAATTGTCAAATATATGACTTGGAACCCCCACCCCCAAACAAACTCAAATATAAACTGTTCTTACCCCCCCCCCCCATAATTGTCAAATGATCTAAAAAATCAAAATATAATTTGGGTGTCTAAAAACTTTTATAAACTGGTAAAAAATGTTATTCTTAAAAAAAATTACATTACACCTTGCATAATTGTCAAATGATCTATTGAGATATGGATCAGAGGTCATATTTCTACCTTGGGATCAATAACTAGTATTCATTGACAAGTTAAATTAAAATTAATAACAATAAATGATTCAAATTATGGCTTGGGGGGGGGGGGGGGGCTTAGCCCCCCCCCCCCCCCCACTTTTTTTGCAAAGTTATACCTAACCATCAGAAACACAGCATGATAGAGGGTTCAGCCCCCCACTTTTTCTCGAAGGAAAGATTATTGTTCCTAAATTTACCTTGAAAGCTTAACTCATATTAAAATGATAATTAGGTGTCTAGTACACTTACTTACATGTAATACACAAGTTTAATAGGAAATTGTTTATACAGGGTCAAGATGGGGTCAACTCAATAGTGCAAGTCTGACAAATGAAAAAAAATTGGGATCCAAGATGTGTTTTTGGTAATTTTACAATTGGTCAATCCAATTTTTCAAAATTAATTAAGGGGTTATTTTTTAACGAATCTTTAAAAAATGTTGGTTTTCATTGATATATAGAGTGAAAAGAAAAAAATTGACATACTCTTGACACCGGTCCGAATGTAATACATATAATCAATATCTTAATTACCAAAACAAAAATTGAAGTAAAAAAAGATGGGGAAAAAACTTAAAAACTTAATATTTGTGTTTCTATGAAGTACTTGTTTCACTTTAGATATAACTCATGAAAAGTGTGAAGTTATTTTTAAATAAATAATTACAAATATATATTTTCTATTATCATTAAATCAAAGTTTTGGTGAGGCGTGCAACCACATTTCTGCATTACTTTATACAATTGCTGAAATTGCTGAAAAAAAGAAAAGTGGTCTTCTTTCATGTACATCAACAAAATGTGTGTGGAACAACCCAAGGAAAAGAAAATTTAGTCCAAAAAAGTGCAGTGAAATAAAATTCAAAAAGTTTTCATTTGGCTGTTCATCAGGGCTGCATTTTACAAAAGAACTTACGACAAAGTCGTAAATATTAACAGTTTCATAAAATGATCTTTAAAGAACAAAATTGACATAAAACCATTTGTTTACAAATATTTCAATTACCATAATTATATTTTCCAGCCATAAGAAAAAAATCATTCATTAGTTGAGGATTTATTAGCATTCGTTATTTTGGTCTTAAGTCGTAAGTTCTTTTGTAAAACGCAGCCCAGTTCTAGAAAATAAAACCAGCAAATCTGCAACTAACAGCGTCATAGCATCAACAACATTCAACGTAGAAAGATTTAGAAAAACTCTTGTTGAAAAAAAATCTAAAGCAGGCTGGCTTACATATTTTGCAAAGAAAAAAGATGGTACTGAGGAAAATATAGCACTGCTTCATGATATTTTATTTATGCATCATGATAGTGTAGATATGTGTAATTCACAAGTACAAAGTGATTTGTGCAAATATTTTGAGTCTCTCTCTGTGTCAGATGCTGATTGAAAAACTTACAAAGGGTCAAAACAAAAGTCAGAACTGGTTTGAATGCAGGAAAGGAAGGTTGACAAGTTCAAATTTTGGAAAAATTTGTAAGCTAAGGCCAGAAACTGACCCCAAAAATCTATTGAAATGCTTTTTGTATGATGTTTCCTTTCCCACCAACAAATTTGTCAGGTGGGGAATTGAACACGAGCCTGCTGCTAGGAGATTTTATTGTAAACTATATCCTTCATATATAGTGAGTCAGTCAGGACTTATTGTTAATCCAAAATACCCTCATCTAGGTTGTAGTCCTGATGGTATTGTTACATGAGATTGGTCTGCTAGAAATTAAATGTCCAGCATCAGACAGATGGCGAATCCTTTCACCAGCTGAATGTGGACTTGATTCTGAATTTTGTTGTTCACTTGATGAAAATCAAAATTTAAAACTAAAAACAAACCATAATTATTATTTTCAGGTACAAGGCCAAATGGCAATTTGTAATAAACAATGGTGTGATTTTGTAATATGGACACTGAAGCCACCACTCTCTGTAGAAAGAATATATTTTGATGAATCATTCTGGTTGAAATGTTTAAATAGACTGAATGATTTTTATCTGAAAAGCATGCTTCCAGAACTATTCACACAGAGGTTGTTAAGGTCTCTGAAAAAAATTGCAACATGGATCTTCAGTCCCCTTTGCTCAGTTTATTTACTATCATAGGCGTCGGAACCGGGGGGCTGGGGGGGGGGGGGGGGGCTTAGCCCCCCACCCCCACACTCTTTTTGCAAAGTAAGACCTAACCATTAGGCAAATAGCAAAAAAGAGGGTTCATCCCCTCCCCCCCACTTTTTGTCGCAGCAAACATAATTGTTCCTAAATTTACTTTAAAAAGATTAAAATATTCAACCCCCCCCCCACCCCCCGGAATAGGAATTTCTCTATTAGGGAAAAAAAATTTTGGTAGTGAGAATTATTTTGGAACTCTAGGTATCCCCCCACCATGGATTAGCAATGTCATGATTTTGGGAATTAGGTTTTTTTTTTTTTTTGCTTGTCAAGATTTCTGAGGATTAGTCTAGCCCCCCCCCCCCCTTTCAATTTGCTTCGGACGCCAGTGTTTATACATTTTTAGAACTTAAAATGGATAGCAGTTCAGGTATTCTATTCCTTTATTGCAGAAGGAATAACAAGTTGATATACATGTAATGTTAAAAAAACTTCATTTTTTCATTTTGTTAAACTTAATGCCAATTATACAGAATGGAAACATCAATGCTACACAATTCTTTTGATTTCAACCATACAACAATTGTACTAAACCAATTACAACAATTGTACAAAATTTTTGAATGAGAATTGTTTTCATATGTGCAAAAATCCTTATCTATAAATTTAGATATACAAAAACATGTACCTGTCAATGAATTGATATTACCTTAATGACAAACAACTCATTGGCAGAATATGATTTTTGAATTTGATACATACGTACATTAATATTTTCATGGTGGTCATTGCTTTTAAGATAGTCTATAACTCTATCTCCTGCTGTTGTCATACATTAAATGTATAAAAATTCAGAAGTATTTTATTTATATATATATATATATATATATATATATATATATATATATATATATATATATATATATATATATATATATATATATATATATATATATATATATATATATATATATATATATATATATATATATATATATATATATATATAATTAGAAGATTTTAAATATGTTTTGCAAAAAGTATGAGTTCTTAGTACTCAATATGTGTGCATGCACTTCTTTATAATGAGACTGAATTTATGCACATGCAATTAAAAAATATGAAAATCTCATCAAATAACTATACCTATATATATTGGAAGCAGACATTGAACAAGTTATAGGAATATTTTTTTCTATCATAAGAACCTTAAATTGTATGCAAGCACATTTTCACTATTTAGCTATGAAGCAATGTCATATTCTGGAACAGTACACAAAGGGGGAAGGAGATTTGTCAAAGCAACACAAATTTTCCAAATTTTAGAACACTGAGATGCCATACTTAACTGCATCACTTCTGGACATTTGTTTATTTTTTTTCTTGACAGGGGGAATAATAAGATGAATACCCTTTGGCGTAGTTAGATCTGAAATGACGAAACCCTTATCTGCCATGATAGCATCGCCAACTTCACACAAATCTAAAATTCCCGATTCTTTGTTAATTGTTTGTCACTTATACTCCCCCCCCCCCCCCCCCCCCAAAGGTCTGAAACAAATGTTGTAACACCTGCTGGGCTGATGCCTATGATTCCTTTAAATGTCATATGGGATTTATACCCCGGTAATCACTGTAGAGTAATGACTTGTTAGCAAGAGAACTAGGTGTTTGCACAAAAACTTCAGTACAGTCTAATATGACTCTACAGTTACTAAATTTTCCCTTAAATGAACATGGGATGGTGGCATATATTGTTTCTTTGGATGGCCACATTATCAAAGGCTGCAACTGAACAAACAAAAAATCAATCAATAAATTAAAGATATTGCTGCAAGTTGAAACAATAACATTAAACTTGTCTGATAAATCCTCTAGGAGTAATCCCAGTCGTAGTCTCATGAGAACAAAAAAAAACTCGTCAATAATCCTTAGTCTTCTTGGTCGTCCTTGATTTCCCTTAACAAAGTAAAATTATTGCTGCAACAATGCCGCAATATTGCGGCAATATTGCAGCAACACATTTTTGTTACCAGAAACCAGATTTTAAGACTAGTGAAATGTTGCCGCTAGCTGCAACAACTTCTGGTAACATTTTGGCAATACTGCTGGAGTGTTGCTGCTAGCGGCAATAACTTCTGGCAACATTCTGGCAATACTATTAGAGTTATTTCTGTAAAAAATTATATTAACATGCACCTAGAATATTGCCACTAGCTGCAACGACTTCTGGTAATATTCTGGCTACACTCAGTATCATACTGCCAGAAATAATTTTCTGGTAACATCTTTATGTATTTGATAATTTAAATCATGAACTAATTTATACATAATATATATTATTCGATCTGGCAATATACTGCTAGGCATCATATTTGATTTCTGCTTTAATTAAAATTTAAGGAGAAGCCGAGCAGTGGAGGGGGGTTAAAAAATTGTCAATTATTTAGATATAATTTCAGTTATAACACCTCAAAATTTGCCAGAAGTTTATCACAAACTTGTCTTTTTCCTCTGATTTATTATGCTTACCGAGCTTGCAAAAGCTTTAGCAGAATTTAGACTTACAAAATTTTACACATTCAGCACAAGTCTAAAACTGATAATTATAATTGCATGAATTGCTTTTGTATACATATTTCCCCCCGAAAAAATTAAATCTAATAAATATTTTATGATTAAGGTCTTATTCTAAGAAAGTCTCAATTAAAAAAATCAAGTGATATTCTCTTCAATTGCATATAACTGTTATGCATGGTTAATTACGATGTTTCACTATAAAAGACAGTTTGAATCACCCCCCCCCCCCCCCCCAACTCATGTTTTACGTGAATACCCACCTGTCTGTTCTTTTGTAACGGTATATTCTTTTTCATTAAGTTAAAATATCAGTCTACTTAGATTTGAGTATCTAAACTGCTCGATGCATGTTGAATTAAGAATTTTCGTATGCTGCTTGTTTCCACTTTTACTTTCGTTTCAATGTTAAGTTACGCGCGCGCTGATTGGTCGATCAAATCGCTAACCGCCAATTTTCACATTCGAAGCTGCCATGTTGTCTGCCATCGAGCCTCCTGCCATCACTGGAGATGGTGAAATGAATGAAATACGGGAATTATCTGTAAACAAGGTTAAAAAATACCCACTGTCAATGGAGTGTTTATCTGTAAAAAAAAATCAACGGCTGAACTGAGGACGAATCTGAGTGAACGAATCGAATGTTGACATCCCCTGCACCATCTGCATGAGCACGTTTTTGAAAAAGTAAGTTTAGCAATAAAAATATATTCATTGAATGGCAGTTTAAACATGTTTGTTATAAGAAAATAAACCGAAAGACTGCGATCTTCCATTATACCAATGGGTTCAACACTGTTTAAGAACCATGCGCGGATCTAGAATTTAATTCGGGGGGGGGGGGGGGGGGGTCCGACGGTTATTTGAGTTTGCCAGGGGAAGGGGTCCGAGGCACATTTTTGGTAATTTTATAATGTAATTTAAAAATTTTTTGAAGGGAAACTGCTTAAAATATGAAAACAATTGCCAATGTGCTTATATGAAATCAATTTATCTTCCCAGTAGGTCTGCCCTGTGTTACACAGACCTGAAGAAAACCATGAAAAAAGCTGTCACCTTACTGATTAAATGAATGGTGCAACTGGCAACCAAAAAAGAATGATGGCATAATTTGTTTAAGATTATGGAGAGGAACATATACACAACAGTGCTGAATTACAATGTGGATATTGTTGTGATATTCTGATAGCTGTTTTTGTGATTGTTTATGTGTGAAATTAGAATGCCCACGAGACTGTCAAAAAAGGACATTTGGAATGCCTAGGACGAATGCCTTGATCAATCGTAATACAGCAAGTGGTTGTGCAGGACTTGTAAACAATATGGTTTGAGCTTTGCTTACGGTAAACAGTGAACTTTTGTCCATATCCGTCTGTGCGCGTTGTGTCAATCAAACTGCAATACATGTTATTCTGCAGCACCAAATTGTCACTGATTGGCAGAGTACTTTTAGTCAAGTTTCATCATGATTTGTTCATCATATTTGTCTTTATTGTATTTATAAAATGTGTTAAATTTAAAGATTATTAATTTTAACTGGTGTCCTTTATAAGCATGTTGAAATTCCAGTTTCAGGTCTCTAGTATTAAACATTATATTTTTAATTCAATACTTATTTTGTGCATGTTACATTGAATAAAATAATTTTTTTACTTCTTTAATATTGTATAATCACAAACTTTTTTTTATTTTTTATTTTTGAAAAGTCCAAATTTAATGTAATGCAAAATGTTAGTCTTGTTGTAACCTTTTTGCATCTTTAAAAAAATAAAACTGTAATGGCAATGAAAGATTTTTTTTTCATTTTGGTTGTAGATTAATATAATATACATGACTGATTTACTGTATACATTTATTATTTATAAATATTGCATATATTGTACCATTGATGCCAGAGCACAGAAAATGCATTGAACCAATATTTCTGCAATGTCATTTTTCTTATGCAAATGTATTGCCAGAAAGGTGTTGTCGCAACAATGTGTTGCAGCAAAACTTTTGCGGCAACATCTTTCTGGCAATATTGCCGCAATCTCATTTGCATACGAAAAACGCTACTGCAGCAACATTGCCGCAATGTATTGCCAGAAAGGTGTTGTTGCGGCAACATCTTTCTGGCAATATTGCCGCAATCTCATTTGCATACGAAAAACGCTACTGCAGCAACATTGCCGCAATGTATTGCCGGAAAGGTGTTGTCGCAACATTATGTTGCGGCAAAACTTTTGCGGCAACATCTTTCTGGCAATATTGCCGCAATCTCATTTGCATACGAAAAACGCTACTGCAGCAACATTGCCGCAATGTGTTGCCAGAATGTTGCTGCAGTATTGCTGCAATAATGCCAGAATGTGTTGCCAGAAGGTCAATATTTTGGTAAGGGTTGAAGATGAAATCCCTACACGTGTTGTACTTTCGAGTGCATTATCCTTTATCTCATCAAACACAGCATTAAATGTCTCTTTGTTAGGAATACCTGTGTAGAATAAAATTTTGGAGTCATCCGGCCTGTTCTACATCTTCAAAGGTGAACACAGGTCTAGAAACTTGAATCCCTTTATCAATGAAAAGCTTTCCATCAGTCTGTGTTTCTGCAGAGGAGGAAACACACTTTTTCATGGCCATGCTGTTAAAAAAGGATTCATCAGTCTGTGTTGATGAATCTACAGTTAACAAAATAGTCTGAGTTTCCTTATTTTTTGGAACTTCACCAGCACATGTTGTCCAGTCTTTATGATAATCGTGCATATTTAGGGAATCCTTTAAAGCTATGCACGCTATAATTTGCGTCAATTTTGAATAAAGGGGAAAATGTATGTGTTTGATTACTAATAAAAGTTACCTTTATTCTGTTAATTATAATGCTCAATTCGATCACGTAACAAATATATCAAATATTAAACAATAAAAAATATTTATTTTCCTGCCAGAAAAGTAATGCCTCCTCGTGAATATCAATCTATCACGTGATATCGACAGCTAAATTTAGCCTATCATACCAAAACTGGTGAAGGGTCAACATCTTCATAATTGTGATAGTTTCACAAAGGAAAGGATATTTTCAGTAAAGCATAAATTTGTCCGATATACGACTACAAACAAAAGAAAAAAATACAAGCCTGTGAGTAGATATGAATATTTCCTTTAAAAAAATGACGTAGACCTGTGTTTTTCCCCTATGTGCTATTTATAGATCCTATAAGTGTTAATGCAGAAGTAAGGGTATCGTGAATGACAAGCGTATTTTACTCATTATACATGTATGTATTTCAATTTAACAACTGTTAAGCATATTAAAAATCAAGTTGGATATTTAATTAGGCAAACAATAACGACCATCTAGTTCTCCGCGGACATGCGCAATCAGGTCGGTTTGCTCTTCCTTCATCAATATTCATGAAAAGGTATATTTTCCTGGCAGGAAAAGAAACAATTAAAAATCTATATCTTTGTAACGAGATGGAATTCACCCTTGTAATTTACAGATTAAGGATAACTTTTATAAGTAGACAAACACATGCGTTTTCACTGTCATTCAAAATTGACGCAAATTATAGCGTGTATAGCTTTAATGGGTCATCTGAAATTCAAATTATATATACTGCATATCAGTAAGGGATTCAAATTCATGACTTACAGATTTATAATTATAATGTAACGCATTGCACTACACTGTTGGGTAAAAATTTCAGAAAAGAAAAAATTTAAAATCATGCATGCAATAATGTTTTTTTTCTGATAAGAATTGCATCACAATATGGAGCTGTCCCATACCACCTTGAAATACATTATAAAAAAATATGTAGCAAAATTTTAAGTTTCTCATTAAATTTATATCAGTTATATTAAGTAATAGTCACAAATTATGAAGAACCTGTTTGTTCAAGGCTATCCTGGTTATCCTCACTCTCAGGAAGCTGATTGTCCTCCACACCTGGCTCATGAGAAAAGGGAACAGCTGGGGCATTTGTGGTTGAGGGTGCCTGGATTGCAAAGTAATGTTGTTCTTGACTAATTCAAATGTTTGCTCTATCTCTGAACCCCCTCCCCCCTTTAACACATTAATTAACATCCACAAAAACACTCAAACCTGCCAATGATAGTTAATAAATAAGATACATTCAAAAAATAAATAAACAATGACAAAAACTTTTAAACATAATTGAGGAATATTACTAAATGATAGAAGCATAAAAACTTCCAACATTATCATTCAAACACTAAACTCAAAATCATTCATTACATACGTTATCTTACAAGATCTGTTGGATCTACCCCCCCCCCCCCCCCCCCCCCCCCCCGACGCATGCGAAGAATGTGAATCAAACATGTTTTATCGTTTATACTAACCGATGTTTTGAACACCTTGTTCGGAAATATTGACGGCAAAGGATGGGCTGCAGAGGGGCCGCTACAATTCACGAAATGTGAAGAACACACGTACGAATTCTTGGTGTAGGTGAAGTCCTTGCGTACTAATCTTGCTCGCTGCAGCCATATTCTACGTTTATCTGCATCGCTTGGAAATCTGTGGAGACTGACGACTTGTACCTCTACGGTTTTCCCCTATATTACTACATATGCAGCAATACTTTCTTGAGCGGTATCCCGAAACAGATCGAGCTTTTCGTTCGTATGTCCATTGTGACAGTTGTCAAGAACGCCCGCGGAAGTAGACGTATATTTTAGCGCATGCGCAGTTTCACAATAGGAGAGTTCCAAATAGGGGAAATAACTCACGTGATAGGACACAGACCACAATTATTTTTCCCTCTTATTCCTTTATACAAAAATAAATCATATAAAAAATTCCACCGGCTCAAATGAGTTCAAATACAGCATACCTATAGAATGACACTAGTCCAACAACATATCCAAACTACAGGAAAATCAATCGAGAGGGGACTGAGATATGGTCCCTAAAATAACCCCTACCATGAAAAATTCACTTTCACTTTGGAATTTGTGTAAACATTGGCCTCTTTACACCCTTTCTATTGCACCTGTAAAGATAATTTTTCTAAATTTTTTCCTGTCTGGTTTTTTTTTCAAACCTTCTTCTTTCCATCCATGCCATAAAAGGAACCAAATTCGACCATTTAGTACCCCTAGGCATTTTTGAAATAATACATACATTTTTAGAATGGAACTACTTGCGTGGTCAATAAGCATGGGTTAAAAATAGTGGTATATATGTGACCTAATAATTACACAATTCTTCTTTGATTTTGATGAAACTTGGTAGGTAGACACTTATACCCAAAATACACCTCCCTGTGAAATTTGTGAAGTATGTCCTGTCATGCAATCTGCTAGGCAGTGAAATATGTCATCATTCATATGTATCATAAAGTAACATAAGCCCTACTTTCCTCCTTATAATTTAATCAAAATAATATTAAAGGAAATACATATATACTTTTACATGCACTATGATTAATATGAGAGAGAGAGAGAGAGAGAGAGAGAGAGAGAGAGAGAGAGAGAGAGAGAGAGAGGGGGTATATTTAAGGCCTTATAACTTAATGACAAATCGACCAATTCTTTTATGATTTGGGTGATAAGTAAAGTTAACATTAGAAAGTGTTTTTAGACATTTTGCAACTACTTACGTCCTCTGTTTGACTCATTGATGACACCATGCTGTTCACACCCCGTTCAAATCCATTTCACACAATTTTTACCGTCATTTTTTCATATTATATGCCAAAATTGAAAAAGAACCCCACAAAATGTCATTATTCATCCTAATTGTTTGAAAAATAACGAAAAATTAGACTTAAATTGTAAATGTGGATTTTGACCTTTCACCTGATAATTACACAATTCTTCTTTGATTTTGATGAAACTTGGTAGGTAGACACTTATACCCAAAATACACCTCCCTGTGAAATTTGGCGGGAATTGTATATTCTGCATCAGAGTTATAGGCCTTTGAAATCTGGTCCAGGAAGGCTGAAATAACATGCAAAATCTATCAAGTTACACACAATTTTCAAATTTCAAGAGCTACATTTAACATTAATTACTTGTCAAAGGTTTCATTAATCTATTACATTCATTAACCTAACATGTCTACATGATGATGCTAATGATGATTTAATTCTTTTACACCCAGGACTATTTTTTGGAAATTTTTGAAAAAAATACCCCAAATATGGCTAAATTTTTCAGAAAAAGCCAAAAATGAAACATTAAATCACATGCTATGAGCTTGAAAAAATATTTAAAAAATTCTGCATTAAGTTTGCTATAGAAATCAGGTATTTTGATAAATATACAGTGGCTAATCCGTTTACATTAAGCAGATAATCACATAGAACAATTAACACATTTTCAGGAAATGGCACTTGCTGACCAAAGTAGATTAACTCAGAGTACACAGGGCTGATATGGATAGGCATAAGATGCCTTTTGAAACAAAACTAACAATTTAGAAGAATTTAGAATGAATTCTATTTGTCCATTCATTACATATACACTGAATAAATTACTTACATGTACCCTAATTCATAAGGAGCCTTGGTTCATGAAAACTGTTCTCTTAAAACAAAGGGAGATAACTCTACACATTAAAATTCAAAGTAGGTATTTTTTACAAACATTAACGAGAAACTATTTTAAAAATTTCAAGTCCATCACCTTCTTTCAGCATTATCTGGTGTGATTAATCTTGAGGAGATCATACCTTTTGTAGCGAGGATTCACCATTCAAAGTCATGGGTTTCTACATACATTGTGCATTTAGAGGTGAAAATGTCTGGTATGTTACCATGAACAATGATGACCAAGACTCAAATTAATGATGAAAGTGCCAAAAAGATATTACTACAGTATTACAAATAGTAAAGCTTCTAGCAGACCTCATATATCTTGGGCAATCACTGTTCAATGCCAGCAACCAAACTCTTACACATGCTACATTTGTTGGTAGTTACAATTCTAGGACACAAAGAGGGGGAACAACTGACATAATAAGACTTTAAAGCAGTAATTCAAATAAAAGTTTGCAAGGCATTGATAATTTAGGTGCTAAAATGACTATTTCTAACCAGTAAAATGTGTCTCATATAAATATATATACATGAAGGTTTACATATTCTAAAGTACTGAGGAAAATGTTGTGATGCCTACTCACCATCAGATTTCAAGTGTTAAATTGTAAGAAAAATATGAATAAATGAATAAAATCAACTTACCATTTGTTGTTTTCTTCATTATTTCTCTGTCAAAATGGTGTTAACTGGGGTGGGGGGGGGGGAGGAGGGGGGGGGGGGGCAGCAGGTGCCCCTTTACCAGCTTGTATGTCCTGTCATGCAATCTGCTAGGCAGTGAAATATGTCATCATTCATATGTATCATAAAGTAACATAAGCCCTACTTTCCTCCTTATAATTTAATCAAAATAATATTAAAGGAAATACATAATATACTTTTACATCCACTATGATTAATATGAGAGAGAGAGAGAGAGAGAGAGAGAGAGAGAGAGAGGGGGTATATTTAAGGCCTTATAGCTTAATGACAAATCGACCAATTCTTTTATGATTTGGGTGATAAGTAAAGTTAACATTAGAAAGTGTTTTTAGACATTTTGCAACTACTTACGTCCTCTGTTTGACTCATTGATGACACCATGCTGTTCACACCCCGTTCAAATCCATTTCACACAATTTTTACCGTCATTTTTTCATATTATATGCCAAAATTGAAAAAGAACCCCACAAAATGTCATTATTCATCCTAATTGTTTGAAAAATAACGAAAAATTAGACTTAAATTGTAAATGTGGATTTTGACCTTTCACCTGATAATTACACAATTCTTCTTTGATTTTGATGAAACTTGGTAGGTAGACACTTATACCCAAAATACACCTCCCTGTGAAATTTGGCGGGAATTGTATATTCTGCATCAGAGTTATAGGCCTTTGAAATCTGGTCCAGGAAGGCTGAAATAACATGCAAAATCTATCAAGTTACACACAATTTTCAAATTTCAAGAGCTACATTTAACATTAATTACTTGTCAAAAGTTTCATTAATCTATTACATTCATTAACCTAACATGTCTACATGATGATGCTAATGATGATGTAATTCTTTTACACCCAGGACTATTTTTTGGAAATTTTTGAAAAAAATACCCCAAATATGGCTAAATTTTTCAGAAAAAGCCAAAAATGAAACATTTAATCACATGCTATGAGCTTGAAAAAATATTTAAAAAATTCTGCATTAAGTTTGCTATAGAAATCAGGTATTTTGATAAATATACAGTGGCTAATCCGTTCACATTAAGCAGATAATCACATAGAACCATTAACACATTTTCAGGAAATGGCACTTGCTGACCAAAGTAGACTAACTCAGAGTACACAGAGCTGATATGGATAGGCATAAAATGCCTTTTGAAACAAAACTAACAATTTAGAAGAATTTAGAATGAATTCTATTTGTCCATTCATTACATATACACTGAATAAATTACTTACATGTACCCTAATTCATAAGGAGCCTTGGTTCATGAAAACTGTACTCTTAAAACAAAGGGAGATAACTCTACACATTAAAATTCAAAGTAGGGATTTTTTACAAATATTAACGAGAAACTATTTTAGAAATTTCAAGTCCATCACCTTCTTTCAGCATTATCTGGTGTGATTAATCTTGAGGAGATCATACCTTTTGTAGCGAGGATTCACCATTCAAAGTCATGGGTTTCTACATACATTGTGCATTTAGAGGTGAAAATGTCTGGTATGTTACCATGAACAATGATGACCAAGACTCAAATTATTGATGAAAGTGCCAAAAAGATATTACTACAGTATTACAAATAGTAAAGCTTCTAGCAGACCTCATATATCTTGGGCAATTACTGTTCAATGCCAGCAACCAAACTCATACACATGCTACATTTGTTGGTAGTTACATTTCTAGGACACAAAGAGGGGGAACAACTGACATAATAAGACTTTAAAGCAGTAATTCAAATAAAAGTTTGCAAGGCATTGATAATTTAGGTGCTAAAATGACTATTTCTAACCAGTAAAATGTGTCTCATATAAATATATATACATGAAGGTTTACATATTCTAAAGTACTGAGGAAAATGTTGTGATGCCTACTCACCATCAGATTTCAAGTGTTAAATTGTAAGAAAAATATGAATAAATGAATAAAATCAACTTACCATTTGTTGTTTTCTTCATTATTTCTCTGTCAAAATGGTGTTAACTGGGGTGGGGGGGGGGGGAGGAGGGGGGGGGGGGGGGCAGCAGGTGCCCCTTTACCAGCTTGTATGTCCTGTCATGCAATCTGCTAGGCAGTGAAATATGTCATCATTCATATGTATCATAAAGTAACATAAGCCCTACTTTCCTCCTTATAATTTAATCAAAATAATATTAAAGGAAATACATAATATACTTTTACATGCACTATGATTAATATGAGAGAGAGAGAGAGAGAGAGAGAGAGAGAGAGAGAGAGAGAGAGAGAGAGGGGGTATATTTAAGGCCTTATAGCTTAATGACAAATCGACCAATTCTTTTATGATTTGGGTGATAAGTAAAGTTAACATTAAAAAGTGTTTTTAGACATTTTGCAACTACTTACGTCCTCTGTTTGACTCATTGATGACACCATGCTGTTCACACCCCGTTCAAATCCATTTCACACAATTTTTACCGTCATTTTTTCATATTATATGCCAAAATTGAAAAAGAACCCCACAAAATGTCATTATTCATCCTAATTGTTTGAAAAATAACGAAAAATTAGACTTAAATTGTAAATGTGGATTTTGACCTTTCACCTGATAATTACACAATTCTTCTTTGATTTTGATAAAACTTGGTAGGTAGACACTTATACCCAAAATACACCTCCCTGTGAAATTTGGCGGGAATTGTATATTCTGCATCAGAGTTATAGGCCTTTGAAATCTGGTCCAGGAAGGCTGAAATAACATGCAAAATCTATCAAGTTACACACAATTTTCAAATTTCAAGAGCTACATTTAACATTAATTACTTGTCAAAAGTTTCATTAATCTATTACATTCATTAACCTAACATGTCTACATGATGATGCTAATGATGATTTAATTCTTTTACACCCAGGACTATTTTTTGGAAATTTTTGAAAAAAATACCCCAAATATGGCTAAATTTTTCAGAAAAAGCCAAAAATGAAACATTAAATCACATGCTATGAGCTTGAAAAAATATTTAAAAAATTCTGCATTAAGTTTGCTATAGAAATCAGGTATTTTGATAAATATACAGTGGCTAATCCGTTTACATTAAGCAGATAATCACATAGAACCATTAACACATTTTCAGGAAATGGCACTTGCTGACCAAAGTAGATTAACTCAGAGTACACAGGGCTGATATGGATAGGCATAAAATGCCTTTTGAAACAGAACTAACAATTTAGAAGAATTTAGAATGAATTCTATTTGTCCATTCATTACATATACACTGAATAAATTACTTACATGTACCCTAATTCATAAGGTGCCTTGGTTCATGAAAACTGTACTCTTAAAACAAAGGGAGATAACTCTACACATTAAAATTCAAAGTAGGGATTTTTTACAAACATTAACGAGAAACTATTTTAGAAATTTCAAGTCCATCACCTTCTTTCAGCATTATCTGGTGTGATTAATCTTGAGGAGATCATACCTTTTGTAGCGAGGATTCACCATTTAAAGTCATGGGTTTCTACATACATTGTGCATTTAGAGGTGAAAATGTCTGGTATGTTACCATGAACAATGATGACCAAGACTCAAATTATTAATGAAAGTGCCAAAAAGATATTACTACAGTATTACAAATAGTAAAGCTTCTAGCAGACCTCATATATCTTGGGCAATTACTGTTCAATGCCAGCAACCAAACTCATACACATGCTACATTTGTTGGTAGTTACATTTCTAGGACACAAAGAGGGGGAACAACTGACATAATAAGACTTTAAAGCAGTAATTCAAATAAAAGTTTGCAAGGCATTGATAATTTAGGTGCTAAAATGACTATTTCTAACCAGTAAAATGTGTCTCATATAAATATATATACATGAAGGTTTACATATTCTAAAGTACTGAGGAAAATGTTGTGATGCCTACTCACCATCAGATTTCAAGTGTTAAATTGTAAGAAAAATATGAATAAATGAATAAAATCAACTTACCATTTGTTGTTTTCTTCATTATTTCTCTGTCAAAATGGTGTTAACTGGGGTGGGGGGGGGGAGGAGGGGGGGGGGGGGGGGGCAGCAGGTGCCCCTTTACCAGCTTGTATGTCCTGTCATGCAATCTGCTAGGCAGTGAAATATGTCATCATTCATATGTATCATAAAGTAACATAAGCCCTACTTTCCTCCTTATAATTTAATCAAAATAATATTAAAGGAAATACATAATATACTTTTACATGCACTATGATTAATATGAGAGAGAGAGAGAGAGAGAGAGAGAGAGAGAGAGAGAGAGAGAGAGAGAGAGAGAGGGGGTATATTTAAGGCCTTATAGCTTAATGACAAATCGACCAATTCTTTTATGATTTGGGTGATAAGTAAAGTTAACATTAAAAAGTGTTTTTAGACATTTTGCAACTACTTACGTCCTCTGTTTGACTCATTGATGACACCATGCTGTTCACACCCCGTTCAAATCCATTTCACACAATTTTTACCGTCATTTTTTCATATTATATGCCAAAATTGAAAAAGAACCCCACAAAATGTCATTATTCATCCTAATTGTTTGAAAAATAACGAAAAATTAGACTTAAATTGTAAATGTGGATTTTGACCTTTCACCTGATAATTACACAATTCTTCTTTGATTTTGATGAAACTTGGTAGGTAGACACTTATACCCAAAATACACCTCCCTGTGAAATTTGGCGGGAATTGTATATTCTGCATCAGAGTTATAGGCCTTTGAAATCTGGTCCAGGAAGGCTGAAATAACATGCAAAGTCTATCAAGTTACACACAATTTTCAAATTTCAAGAGCTACATTTAACATTAATTACTTGTCAAAAGTTTCATTAATCTATTACATTCATTAACCTAACATGTCTACATGATGATGCTAATGATGATTTAATTCTTTTACACCCAGGACTATTTTTTGGAAATTTTTGAAAAAAATACCCCAAATATGGCTAAATTTTTCAGAAAAAGCCAAAAATGAAACATTAAATCACATGCTATGAGCTTGAAAAAATATTTAAAAAATTCTGCATTAAGTTTGCTATAGAAATCAGGTATTTTGATAAATATACAGTGGCTAATCCGTTTACATTAAGCAGATAATCACATAGAACCATTAACACATTTTCAGGAAATGGCACTTGCTGACCAAAGTAGACTAACTCAGAGTACACAGGGCTGATATGGATAGGCATAAAATGCCTTTTGAAACAAAACTAACAATTTAGAAGAATTTAGAATGAATTCTATTTGTCCATTCATTACATATACACTGAATAAATTACTTACATGTACCCTAATTCATAAGGTGCCTTGGTTCATGAAAACTGTACTCTTAAAACAAAGGGAGATAACTCTACACATTAAAATTCAAAGTAGGGATTTTTTACAAACATTAACGAGAAACTATTTTAGAAATTTCAAGTCCATCACCTTCTTTCAGCATTATCTGGTGTGATTAATCTTGAGGAGATCATACCTTTTGTAGCGAGGATTCACCATTTAAAGTCATGGGTTTCTACATACATTGTGCATTTAGAGGTGAAAATGTCTGGTATGTTACCATGAACAATGATGACCAAGACTCAAATTATTAATGAAAGTGCCAAAAAGATATTACTACAGTATTACAAATAGTAAAGCTTCTAGCAGAGTCACCTCATATATCTTGGGCAATTACTGTTCAATGCCAGCAACCAAACTCATACACATGCTACATTTGTTGGTAGTTACATTTCTAGGACACAAAGAGGGGGAACAACTGACATAATAAGACTTTAAAGCAGTAATTCAAATAAAAGTTTGCAAGGCATTGATAATTTAGGTGCTAAAATGACTATTTCTAACCAGTAAAATGTGTCTCATATAAATATATATACATGAAGGTTTACATATTCTAAAGTATTGAGGAAAATGTTGTGATGCCTACTCACCATCAGATTTCAAGTGTTAAATTGTAAGAAAAATATGAATAAATGAATAAAATCAACTTACCATTTGTTGTTTTCTTCATTATTTCTCTGTCAAAATGGTGTTAACTGGGGTGGGGGGGGGAGGGGGGGGGGGGCAGCAGGTGCCCCTTTACCAGCTTGTATGTCCTGTCATGCAATCTGCTAGGCAGTGAAATATGTCATCATTCATATGTATCATAAAGTAACATAAGCCCTACTTTCCTCCTTATAATTTAATCAAAATAATATTAAAGGAAATACATATATACTTTTACATGCACTATGATTAATATGAGAGAGAGAGAGAGAGAGAGAGAGAGAGAGAGAGAGAGAGAGAGAGAGGGAGGGGGTATATTTAAGGCTTTATAACTTAATGACAAATCGACCAATTCTTTTATGATTTGGGTGATAAGTAAAGTTAACATTAGAAAGTGTTTTTAGACATTTTGCAACTACTTACGTCCTCTGTTTGACTCATTGATGACACCATGCTGTTCACACCCCGTTCAAATCCATTTCACACAATTTTTACCGTCATTTTTTCATATTATATGCCAAAATTGAAAAAGAACCCCACAAAATGTCATTATTCATCCTAATTGTTTGAAAAATAACGAAAAATTAGACTTAAATTGTAAATGTGGATTTTGACCTTTCACCTGATAATTACACAATTCTTCTTTGATTTTGATGAAACTTGGTTGGTAGACACTTATACCCAAAATACACCTCCCTGTGAAATTTGGCGGGAATTGTATATTCTGCATCAGAGTTATAGGCCTTTGAAATCTGGTCCAGGAAGGCTGAAATAACATGCAAAATCTATCAAGTTACACACAATTTTCAAATTTCAAGAGCTACATTTAACATTAATTACTTGTCAAAAGTTTCATTAATCTATTACATTCATTAACCTAACATGTCTAAATGTTATTTGTTACCTATCTCATCAGCTATAAACACCATAAAAAGGGCAAGCGATACGGCATTTTCTCAAAATATCTAGCTCCAAACAGGTCTACCCTCAAAACCACGTGTTTTCCATTTGTATGTAAACAGACTGCACACTCCCCAGGAAGTTGCTGCATGTGCCCTGAAAGAAGTAGTCCCTGTGAAAAAAGATCATCACCTAACAAAATACATGAAATATCCTATTCAGTGGAAAACTGAGTAAAGGAATATGTAAAAATTCAGTCAAGAAAAAAATCATTCTGAAGTATATATGCAGTCAAGGAAAAAAATTATTCTAAAGTATATATGGAACTACAACAAAGTTCATTTTGATTGACCGATTACCGGTGTGATACCTTACAGACAGGTGATCAATAATGTAAAGGGCCCTCTGGTGGCCGCGCTCATTGGCTGATAAAAATTATCGCTGACGCAGAAATTAAATATCTCGGGGAACCCAAAACAGATCACCGAGTGCAGAACAGCAACAAGTGTTATGGACGGTTATCTGAGTTTCTCGATTTCTCTTTGCATACAAAAATTGCACTTGCAAAAATTAACTGTTAAAGATATATATGACATTTAATTTTCTTAAGCCTTTACAAGGAAAGTGTATTAAAAGTGCTTTACATAATGACACTCTTGTTGTTTTGCCGACGGGCTACGGGAAAAGTATGATCTACGAAATGCCGCCATACTTTTTAAAAAGTTCTTTTAAACCAATATCAGTATTTGCTTTTGATTCAATCAATCTAACATGATCACTATTATTTCCACATACAATACAAATACTCCTTTTTTCAGATTTTTGTTTCATGGGAGTATTAAACATTTCATACGCACAAAATTCTGTACATTTTCACACTTAATGCTATTTTATTTTTGAGACGTTCACTTTGTTCCCTTATATTACAAATTCGTCATTAATTGAAAAGAACCCCTGAAACAACGGTAAAATGGTTTTTCTATTAAGACTGGCATATTTAATCAACACAGGAAACATAAATCGGCCGAGTATGGTGTTACAGACTCAGCATATCGCGTAATTACTAGATTATTCCCCATACTGTGTACAAAGCAGCACCGATAGAGGGCGCGTCAATCAAGCCAGAAATCCCTGGCTTTGGTAATAGAGGACCAGTCTAGGTTGAACAATCCGGAACACCTCGGGCCTTTCACAGATTCTCTGTGAAGCCTTTCACAGATTCTCTGTGAAAGGCCCGATGTGTTCCGGATGTATGTTGAATTCGGCACACTTCAGCCGATTCGTATCGAATCTGGTTACACTCGGAACTACTCGGATGTCTCGCGCACTCGACATGGAGCGTAGCGGAATCAGCCGAGGATTGCCGATTGATCTGGTTAGGGGACGGGTGAGATCAAAACCGGTAGTGACGTTGCGCATGCGCAAAAATTGTAAACATCCCGAATATTCTCTAACACGGTAAACGTGACTTATAAACATGTAATGTTTGTTATTCTTGGTATATAAACTCATTTTATTTATAATACATGTAACAAGTGATAAAATATTTGTATAGACTAGGGATTAGGAAGAGTGGGAAGTTTTATGCCGCTCCTGAAACTATAGTACTCTCTTCTCATTATATCGCGGGTTCCGTTGTATCGCGGTATGTTACAAAAAATAGGAATCCCGTTTTTTCCGCGATTTTCCACAAGGAGTTTATGCACCAACTTCAGGATGAGTGCAAAGAAGGCTGTCAAATATATATGTAAATAAAATTTTTCTCACAAATAAAAATTTTTCCGGAGAGAAAGCAAGTTCAAAAGTCCACGATGTATCTGATGGAAAAAACTAAATAAAAAGCATAATAAAATGTATATTTTATTCCCTTACCAGTTTAAGTGACTTTGCCTTTATGAAGAATCATATTTTATTTACAAAAAATAAAAACCGTCCGTTATAACTGAACCAGGCTTCCAGATTTCCAATGCCGCGAAACAATGGAACGGGTCATACTAAAACACGCCTGCCGACGCCTGCCGGGGAAAACACGCCTGCCGAGAGAAAACCACACGCCTGCCGTTTACCTGATGGATTATTTTAATATTTTCTTTGATATTTTATTTAACTTAACTAAATTAAGTATCATAATAACAAAAAGTTTACTTTATATTGATTATTTAGCACAAAATTAGCAAAAATGTTCAATGTTGGTAAAGACAGATAACTCGTACGTAGAATTCATACGCCTGCCGAGGAAATCTAGACGCCTGCCGTTTATTTGATGGATTATTATACTTTTTTCTTTGATATTTTATTTCTTTTAACTAAATAGATGATAATAGAAATCAAAAGTTGATTTTATATTAATTAATTAACACAAAATAAGTAAAAATCGAGTAAGCTGATAACTCTTACGAAGAAATCATACGCCTGCCAAGAAAATGTATACGCCTGCCGTTTATTTAATGGATTATTTTGATTTTTTCTTTGATATTTTAGTTTACTTAGCTTAATAAACGATAATAGAAATAAAAACTTGACTTTAAATTCATCAATTAACACAAAATTAGTGAAAATCGGGAAAGTAGATAACTCTTACGCAGAATGCATTCGCCCACCGAGAAGAGTACACGCCTGCCACTTTACCTGGTGGATGATTTTAAATTTTTTTTTTTATATTTAATGTTTTCTAACTTGATAAATGATCAGATTAGTTAAAAATTTACCACATTTTTTAATTAACACAACATGAGAAAAACCGTGGGTAAATATACGCGGATCCATACGCCTGCCGTTTACCTGAAGATGATTTAATATTTTTCTTACGTTAGTATTTTATTTTACTGTACTAAATATAGATAAAAAGGAAAAAATTGCAAAGGGCTTCAAAATAAAGGGAAAACTCTTATGTAGAAATCTTACGACTGTCGATTTAATATGCACGCTTGCCATTTTATTTATGTCATTTTTATTTGTATAAACTAATTTATGCTATATATAGACTAACATTTTGCCTTATAATTATGTTCAGAACTTTACTTATTGTTGCTATTGATTCATCATATTATATGAAGTCGGGTGAAACGAGTATGATATAATATGTATGTCATCCCTTTTAAGTTTTATATATTTTGATTATTACGCCTGTCACAGAAGCTTATTATGATAGAAATACAGGGTAAGATTTATCAACACGTCTATAGATACGAAACGCCCAAGGAACATACATATGTAGGCTTTTACGCTTGTCGAATACCTATATCATTGCATGATATTATTTTTTTCATTAATTTTTTTCTTCAGTCAGCTGTGTACATGATCATAGAATAAGAATGAAATAAAACTTTCTGTGTTGTAAAGAGGGATTCTATTAATCAATATCATAACTTTTCGCCTAACGCAAAAATTTATAATCTTGTATTTTCAAACAATATTTCATATCTCATTTAACTTTACCAAGTAAATGAATAAAGACATAACAATTAGATTTCA